>NC_081412.1:704810797-705489726 GCF_030272615.1 Cryptomeria japonica | reverse complement strand
TAAGTGTTATGATCTTTCAAAAGTGTGAAGAGAAGTGTGTGGCAAAGCAGATCAAACTTTGCTTAACTGAAACTGTAATTAGGCATTTGGGAGATGTTATTTTCACAGTTCATGTAATCCGGATTGTTGTTCGATCTTGTAAGGTAGTGAGCCTTCCTTAGGGTTGTATCCCTTCTTGTTTTGTATCTATGAAGTGAGCTCTAGGCAGTGTGCCTGAATGCATACATACATTCCCCATTGTAATATTTGTATTTACTCCTAACTGGGTATTATCTCATTGTGGGTAGATTCCCACCGTGGTTTTTCCCTTAACTGGGTTTTCCACATCAAAAATATTGGTGTTATGTCATGTGTTATTGATGTGGTGTTGATTTGTGGTTTAACAATTTATTATCATATCTGAATTTAATTTTGAGTTGTGTAGAGTTTGTGAGCAAACTGGTTCACCCCCACTCTGAGTTTGCTGCATTGTTGTCAACAATTCATATCATAATATAGGTGATAAGAATAGAGGTGTGATGACTAGGAGAAGAGTTGTTGAAGAGTATTGCTTGATTTGTAAAATTGAACCTAAAGATGTTGATGAAGCTTGTAAAGATGAAAGTTGGGTTAAAGCTATGGAAGAAGAGATGAATCAGATTGAAAAGAATAATATATGGATTTTAGTTCCTAGACCTAAGGATAAAAATGTAATTGGAACTAAGTGGGTGTTTTGAAATAAGTTGAATGAGAAAGGTGAAGTTGTTAGGAACAAAGCAAGAATTGTTTGTAAGGGTTATTCTCAAATGGAAGGTATTGATTTTGAGGAGACTTTTGCTCCGGTAGCTAGAATTGAAGTTGTTAGATTATTTCTTGTTTATGATGCTTACAAAGATTTCAAAGTGTATCAGATGGCTGTCAAGTCAGCCTTTCTTAATGGTGAGATAGAAGAAGAAGTCTACATTGAGCAACCAGATGGTTTTCAATTGAAATATTAGAAGGATATGCTTTGTGGGTTGAAGAAAACATTGTATAGATTGAAGCAATCTCCAAGAGCTTGGTATGCCAGATTGGATAAGTATTTGATGAAGCTTGAATTCAATAAAGGTACTGCTAATATTAATCTATACTTCAATATTGATAATGACAACATCTTGATTGTTGAAGTTTTTGTTGATGACAATATTTTTGGTGGAAATGACAGCTTGTGCAAGAAGTTTGCTGATGATATGCAAAATGAGTTTGAGATGTTTATGATAGGTGAGATGAAATTATTTTTGGGATTGCAAATTATTATTTGGTATGGAAAATTCTAAACTGGTTGGTACACCTATGGTTGCAAGTGAGAATTTGACTAAGATAGATGCATCAACACTAGTAAATCCTATAAGGTAAAAGTCTATGATTGGATTTTTGTTATATCTCACTCAGACTAGAGTGGATATAATGAATGCAATTTGTATTGTATCAACATATCAGAGTGATCCTAGAGAGAATCATGAGAGTGTGGTGAAAATGATTTTTAGGTATTTGCAAAGAACAGCTGAATATGGTTTCTGGTACCCTAAAAATGATGATTTTACACTATGTGCATATATAGATGCAAATTGGGCTAGAGATGTTGATGATTGGAAGAGAACATCTGATGGAGATTTCTTTTTTGGAAAGAAACTTGTTTCATGGATCAGCAAGAAGTAGTCATGTACCTCTTTATCTATTGTTGAAGCTGAGTACGTTGCTGCTGCTACAAACTATACACAAGTTCTATGGATGAAGCAAATGTTGAAGGATATAAGGGTGGACTGTAATGAACCGATAGTTATTCACTGTGATAACTCTGATGCTATTGACATATCAAAAAATCTTGTACTTCATTCTAAGATAAATCACATATCTATCAAGTACAACTTTTTGAAGGAGAAGGTGGAAGCAAATGAAGTCAGACTAGTTTATGTGAACACTAAAGAGAAAATTGCAGATATCTTCACTAAACCTTTGCCTAAGAAATCATTTGAGTAATTCAGAGACAAATTTGGGGTTTCTGCCCCTCCGACAAAGACCCAAGTGATGTTGATTGGCATCAGTCTGATATGCATTTATAGAGCTACTATTCATTCCAGATTGATGTGTTGGTGCTACTACTCAAGGGGAGTAGGCACCTATGTGGTTCAGTGGATTTATGAGTTTCCTTTGATATTAATGTCAGATTTTTGCAATTGATGTCAAAGGGGGAGATATATATGTGAAAAACAGAGCCTAATAGGGATATAATTCACAGGGGGAGTTTGTTAACTTCATTATAATATCATCTTATGGGAGATTGTTGGTTATCTTCCTTTGGAGGAGTATTGTTTGGCATTTCTTAGCACTTGGATGTTTTTCATATCTAGTGTTGCCATCATGCCAAAGGGGGAGATTGTTGGAAATTGGTGGAATTGATTATGTGTTGCATTCATGTTTTGTTATTGACAACAACACTGGCTATTTTGGTTGTTTATCGGTTTCTGGTAGTTTCTGGTAGAGTGGTTAGATTATTGATCTAGTATACTCTGATATGCTTCAATTTGTGGAATTGGTTTGGATCTATCATTCATGATATTTAGATGTATATCATGATCAGTTGGTTCAGGATTGGATGACTCAGGAGCTATCATTTGTCCTAGTAAGCCTTTTAGTCACATGTAAGGGTTCTACCGACAAAGCTTTGTTGAAGATCTTTTGATGCACGTGATAAGTGGTGTTGCTGCGGCTTCTAGATGGCTTTCAAAATGTTGTTGGTTATCTTGTTCATGTTCTTTTTGATCAATGGTGTTGGATTTAGTTCAAGACCTAATGCTATCTTATTTAGCTAGGTTATGGACCGATTTATGGTAACGTGTTGGTGGATGATCTTGATACGCTTCTGGTTGGATCTATTGATTGTATTATGTTGTTTTGGTCTTAGGCTGACTTGGTTGATCATTGGATTGTGGGTTTATGTGATGAATTTATTGTATTATCTTTTAGGTGGCCGACCTAATTGTTTAGCTCCAGGGTTGGTATAAATATGATGTAAGATATCTTTGTAGATCATGGGTTTTTGGGCATATTCATGGGATTAAGGTTATAGGATTATCTTTGTGCGAATAAGGTTGTAATTATATGTAGAGGTTTTGGTCGATCATATGTGATTGAATTGGGTTGGTAAAAGAGGTTTAAGACCTCCAGTACTGGGCTTAACCGAAACTATATTTAAGCATCGGAGATGCTATTCTTGCAGTTCACTCTTCTTTACGGATTGTAGTCTAGATTTATTTTGTAGTCAGTGAGGCTCCTTTCATGATGAGCAGTGCACTCTAGGTTGTTGGCCTTCCTGTATGTGTAGGCCCCTCTTTATGTAATCACATACTTACTGCAGAAGTATTATCTGACTATGGGTAGACTTACCATCATGGTTTTTCCCTTTACCGAGTTTTCCACATACAAAGTGTATACACCTAAAAATGGTCTGAAGATAGTTAATTAAATACACAATTATTTGATTAATTCCCTTTCCCAATTAATTGAATTCACAAGCAATTTAATTAATTTCTCTATTCATCTACTAGTAAATAAATCTAAATGATTTATTTATATAGTTCATCTCATATCCCCCTTTGATTAATTAATTCTAAATTAATTAATGTCTCCCCATATTAATCAATTCTTCTAATTTATAATTAAGATTAACAAACTCAAGTTTGTTGAGATTAATTACCATTTTCCAATTATTTTAATTTCTAAATTCAAATGAGCACATGGCTCCTAACTTTAACCACCTAACCTAACCATCCCCTAACTTAACCCGTTCAATCTAATCTTGGGTCTAACTAACCCTATCCTATCTTGCACATTCTAACCTCCTTATCCTAAGCTCCCATGGTGTGGATATTCTCTCCTTGAGACACATGGGACTTTTGCCACATGTCTCCTCTCTTGGACACTTTCCCTCTCATGAGTAAGGCTCCTTGACACTTGTCACCACAGAGATGACAAGTGTCCCTTCCTCCAACCTCCTCTCTAACTTCCTCAATCTTGGCCCTTGATATCTTCAGATCAAATCCGGACCGTCGATTCCTGCCACCTCAGCTTTGGCCTTGGAATTCCTATAAATATCCGCCATTTTGGAGCAATATGGATCCCATCTCATATCAATTTAGGCATCATTACTATAGGCAATTTACATTTCAATTATCTAGTAATTAGCTTTTGGATTTAGCATAGCATGTTAATCTAGTTTCTTGAATCATGCATTTCATATCATCTCCATAGTCAATCATGATCAAATAGCTACTTAACTCTTGAGTTGTCACTTTGGAGGTCATTGCTTTGCTGAGAGCCCATCAATCCAACACCTTCAAGGTCCTCAAGAATAGAGGAAAATGGGACATCTGAAGGAAGGCTTATGGTTTGCATCTTTGATTTAGTTTTGAAATTAAGCTTTTCAATTATACTTTATTGTCTCATTATATGTGTATGCCTCTTATATACCACATTTTTAGCATCACATTAATTGGCGCCCACCATGGGGCTTAGCCCCTTTGATCTTTAACAAGTTTGCTTGCATGAAATTTTATTGATAGGTTGATTAGCTTTTTCAAAGTGTAGATTAGCTCTCTTGGGCTCCCGAGTAGTGTTCTTGGTCTCTATTGTGGCGTTCTGACACCTCAAATGGCATTTATGGGAGATTCCTCAACTTTGTTTTTATGTTTTTCTGTACTTTAGCATTTTCAGTCTGTACTTTAGCATTTTTGGTATGTATGGTGGCATTTTTGGCACATTTGTCAGCATTTTCAATCTGTTTGACAGCGTTTCTGGTGTGCAGAACAACGTTTCTGGGGTGCAGAACAGTGTTTCTGGTGTGCAAAGTAGCATTTCTGGTGTGCAGAGTTGTATTCTTGGCACATATGATGGCGTTCTTGGTACTTATTTCACTGTGAAAGACTAGAGTCATACACTATTTCACCACCAAAGAATGCAATATAAACTACTAACTTTGTTTGCAGCCGTGAGATTTTGCACTTATATTTGTTAAATTAAGCACATAGACTAATTACAATGGAAATGAACAAACATGTCTTATGTGTTTTGATGATAGGCGAGTATGCTCTCACCTTTCTTAGGTGATCAGAAAAACAGACTCATCCTTTGCTTTCAATAGTGCATTTCTTTAGTAGGCCTACCCTCCCGAAGAGTTATTAACTCTTAGCCCTTAAGGTCGATGAGAGGGGAATGACCTAAGTGGGAATGGCTAATGCGAAGTAATCCAACCCACTATAAAATAAATGTTTTTTTGATGAAAATCAAAGCAACAACAGTGCTCGGGAATAGCTCTCCTCCGTACCTTCGAGTATATCAAACCTCAGTTTTCAAGGCTAGGAGACCTCTTAATTGAGTTTATACCTTGACATGCCAAACAAATCCCTTACTAGTTCCAAGTAAATTAGAAGCTACCTGGTTTACCTCCGAACATTATTAAATTCTTAGTGCATGCAGGGGGAAGAATCTCTCCTTAAGATACTCACCATATGTCCCTCTTGAGCATATGTGTGAACTCCCCTTTTGAGACCTTATTGCTAGGCTCATAATGGGACTCCACTAGCTCTTGCAAAGGCAAAAACACGGGCGCCCTTTAGGGGGTGACAAGGCTGTGTGAGCTGATAGGGTACCAAGTTGTGGGCTAAGAACTAATAATGAAGCCAATCTCCTTAGGATAAACTGATTGATGTGTTTTCAAATTATTCAAAACCTGTGAAAACTTGGGCTTTCTTTAAAGCTTCTTGAACATACACTTTATGTGTCCTTTGGGACAAAAATACAAACTGAATTTTGTGTTTGTAAGTCAAGTCAATATATCATCCATTGAAATACAACAAACATTGAAAAATCAAACTTCAAATGGTCAAATTCACAAGTTTCACAACAGGTTAGCACTTTCAATCAAAACAATCTACGGTCCAAACAGTCGCATTCACAGTCCAAACCTTAGCTCTTTTGGTCCAAACATTAGCTTTATCAATCCAAAAAGTTGCATTCACAGTCCAAACATTAGCTCTTTTGGGTCCAAACATTAGCACTGTCAATTCAAACCGTTGCATCTACAGTTCAAACAGTTGCACCTACTGTCCAAACAGTCGCATTTCCAGTCCAAACGTTATCTCTCTTGATGTGAATGTCAAATTTATCATATTTTAACATAAACTCTCCAAGGTTGAGCACAATAGAGTTTCTGGTCTAAACATTAGAGTTTCTGGTCAGTTTAGCACCATTTTTGGTAAGTTTGACAGCATTTCCGGTCCATTTAGCAACGTTTCTGGTCAGTATAGTAGAGTTCCTAGTCTGAACAGTAGCTCTTTTGGTCTAAAGGTCACATCCCTTGGTCTAATCAACAACTCTTGTGAGTTGCATGTCAAATTGCTCATGTTGCAGCATCAAATCTCCTAGTTTGTACTTGCTAGGTCTACCTATCCGTTTTCTAAGTCTGAAAATCACAGAGTTGGGTCAAAATTGAAATCTCCTAAGTTCAAACATTTAATTTGCTAAGTCTACACATCATTATTTGAACTTTAGAGTCACTATATTGCAGAATAACATTCCTGGTCTATTTGTCAACATTTTTGGTCTGTTTGTCAGTGTTCTTGGTCTGTTTCTCAGCGTTCCTGGTCTGTCTGTCAGCGTTTCTGGTTTTTCTCTCAGCATTTTTGGTTTGTTTGTCAGCGTTCCTGGTCTGTCTGTTAGCGTTCCTGGTCTATCTATCAGTATCTCTAGTCTGTTTGTTAGTATTTCTAGTGTACAGATCAACGTTCCTGGTCTAAACATCAGTGTTCTTGGTCATTTTAGCAGCATTTCTGGTAAACTACATCAAAATCAGAAAACAAAAACAACCCATTTCTCAAACAGTCAAACATAGAGAGTAGGTCATCTTGTTGGGTCATTCAATCAGGTTATCTTCTGTCAAAATAGATTCAAGAACAAGACACACAAAAGTCTCAAGTATTCACCTCAAACAAGTTAAAGATCAAACACCTTAGAGTGCAACATCACATTGTCTTTGATAAACTAATTGTTCAAACATAGTTTCTAATCATGATCTATCATCCTTTAATCACGAAACTACAACGCTTGATCAAAATAACCTCATTCTCTATCATAGGATATATCGTTCCTATTGAACTTGGTCATATCAAAAATCACAAAATTTGCACTCCAAAAACTAAGATCGAAAAAATTGCAAACAATCAAATACTTGAAAAGATCATTTCGTGTCTATCCATCTAAAACTTTTACCTCAACAATTGATCACTTATTGTAACACATTAAACAAGATTTAAACCTCGAAAAACATTCGAAACAAGTGTATGCCCATTCTAACCAGGGCTCAAAGATGAAAGATTGCAGAAATAGAAATAGAAACTTTTGAAATAACTGAAGACTATAGAAACATGGAACACAAAGATGAAATACAAGTTGAAGAGGAAATAACAGAACAACATGTCAGAGATATAAAAAAAGATCCTCAATTCAATAAATTTATGTAGAAAATATTGGAGGGAGAAAAAGAAAAATATTTCCTAATGTTAGCAAAATCTTGTGCTAAACTCCCCCAAGATTTTGATGTGAACAAATTGACACAAAAGAGAAATGACCCCCCCTTAATAACAAACAATACGAGGATATTTTCGGTCTCAAACTCAGTGACACATCAATTCCTAGTAACACCAGAAACAATGAGGAAACTTACATTCCCACAAGGGATGAAGTAGAAATTCTAAATAACGCTCAATCCAATGAGGATACAAGAAGGGATAGAGATGACACCAGAAGAGATCAATATCCTCCTAGAATGCAAAATCATGGTCATACAAGAACAAATCATGTGGATAATCCTTTCATGACTCTAACACAACAACTGCAAACACTACAAACACAAATTCAAGATATGCAAAGAGGAAATGTTAGAAGATACTCACTTCAAGAAATCTATCCTTATCCATTCGACAGAAACCTAAACATGAGACCATTTCCTATTGGTTTTGAAACTCCTAGATATGAAAAATATGATGGAAGAACTGACCCTCAAGATCATATAAGGGAATTTTGCACAATGAATATAGAGTTTGCACATGAGGATACATACTTAATGAGACTATTACCGAAAAGCTTAATTGGACTAGCTATGGAATGGTTCTCCAAACTTACACCTGGAATTAGATCATTCTCAGAATTGGTGGATAAGTTTGTTTCACAATACTCTTACAACATACAACATGAAGTAACCATGCTAGACCCGTGTAACGCAAAACAAAAGAGTGGAGAACCCTTCATGACATTCTTACAATGATGGAGGCAGTTAGCTTCGAGGTATCCTCGTACAGTGCCAGAGTATGAAAAAATGGACATATTCATTGACAACTTAAATGATCAAATGAGTTATTACTTAAAAATGCAAGGAAATCAAAGTTTTGCAAAAATGATTGATAATGGAATCAGAATGGAGGAAGCCATTATAAAGAAAGGCGAGTTGAAAATATTCAAAGAAGGAGTTCACCCTCCTAACAACACTAACACCAGCAATCACAATGATAAACCAAAGTTTTGGAATAGAAATTGTAATGTCTTCAATGATGGGATAGTGGATAACAACAATGTAAAACCAAAGCAATCGGTTTTCAATTTATCCAATCACTCAGCAACAGCTCAGCAAAACAACAATTACCAAAAAGCAACTATCAAAAATTTCTTTCAAAGACAATTTACAAACATTGGCAAACCCCTTGGGTCTGCATTAAAAACACTCATCACAAACAAATTGATTACTTTACCAGAAGAAAGAAACTTTGAACCCAAGGTAAAACCTTCTTGGTGGAATGACAACTATTATTGTGATTTCCATTGAAACAAAGGACACCAAACAGATGCTTGTCAACGATTAAAACATGTCATCCAAGATTTGATTGATAATGGAATAATAACCATGGATGGACATACAACAAACGAATCTCACACAACTTTCAAAACTCCACTTCCTAATTATGAGAAGGGTGAATCATCAATAGAGCAGAATGGTAAAGGTAAAGCAAAGGTAAACTATGCTCATGCATATGACAATGTGGTAAATGTGATCGTGGTTAAAGAGCAACAACATCAAGAACCTGCTCATGTTATCACACGAAGCAAAGCCAAAGTGGTTTTGCTAGGTCCTACAACAAACATGTCATCCACTACCAAACAATACAATCTAGTGGATCAATTACAGAAAACACCCGCACAAATATCCATCTTAGAACTTTTAAAGCTTTCACCTACACACAAAGAGATTCTTGAATGAGTATTAGTAGATACCACAGTGTCCAAAGATCTTGATATAGATCAATTCCAAACCATGGTGGGACACCTCACAACTCCTCACTGCTTATCATTTACCGAAGAAGATGACATGTCCTTGCAACATCCCCACAATGCTCCTTTGCATATTGAAGTCCTCGTTCACAAAACACGAGTTAAACATGTTCTAATAGATGGTGGAGCTGGTCTAAATATTTGTTCATTGAGTCTTGTTGGTGCCTTAGGATATTCAGAAGATGCATTTGATCCCCACAAAAAGATCACCATAAAAGCTTATGATGAAGAAGAACGTTCCTCCAAGGGAATTGTGATACTACCCATCAACGTGGGACCTTTACAGAAAAGAACAGCATGCCAAGTTCTGGACTTGGACTTATCATATAATATACTCCTAGGGAGACCATGGATACATGACTTGCAAGCTGTCCCATCAACCTATCATCAGTGTGTCAAATTTCCCTATAATGGACAAGAAATCACAATATCTGCAGATTCAAATCCATTCCAATATTCCAACAATCTAAAAATGGCTCAAGAAGTCATTGTTCCTCATAATAGGGAGGCGTCATCTTCAAACACATAATCCAAAGAACAATCCTTTTCCTCTATTTTATCAAGTATGGAAAAACAAATACAGCTAAGAGATCGAGAAAATGGAGAATACTCAATATCACAATTACCATTCTCCTAAATCCTTTGGAAAACCATCAAACTCTAAACAACAAACAATTGTGAAACATCTTCCGATATTTGATGGAGCATTCATTAGTGCTGGAACCTTATCAGGGGAGATAGAAGACAAAAATGTGCTACAGTGGCTATACAAAGATGAAGAAGTTCAACAAAAGGTCAACAATGTCAGAATACCTACAGAAAAATATGGAAAAGGATTCAACATTCTTCAAAAGATGGGATACACTAGAATAGGTCCTATAGGAAAAAGAAAAGAAGGTATCTTAGAACCTATCCAACCTCATACTCAAATGGCCACAGACAAAACAGGCTTAGGGTATGGACAAGTTACTTTACTAGAAGACATATTCTCTAATTAGCACCAAGAAGAATATGAAAATAGACAAGAACAACTTGCAATTGAAAGGGAAGTAGCACCTGCAAAGCAACAAGCACAACCAAACATGAAATGGCAAAGAAACAATCCTCAAATCAGCAAGAGAAACAAACCAATAGGACCTCCCAAGCAGCATTAACTCTCAATCAAAACAAGCATGAACCTAGTACTAATCAAGGAGAGCTGATAGTAAAGTTGACAGAACTCAATCTCAGTCCAGAAGAAGTTGAATATGAAAGAAGGAAAGATATAGCAAGACTAACAGAAGAAACACATCAAAAGCTATATGAACAAATTTGTAGATTGCAAGCTACAAGTGAGACAGATTCTGATGAATGGGAATGGGATTCCTATCATTTAGAAGAATCAGCTGAATAAAATTGCTTTAAAGAAGATGTAGGAGTCGATGTAGTTCATACGTATGAAGGGAAAACATTAGGAACTAGTTCACTTGAATTAGAATCACATTCGGCTGACTTGGACTTAATTGAGGATGATCAAGAACTTCTTGGGCAAGGTCATTCTAATGAGGGTACCGTTCTAGACATTGACATACATATCGAAAACTTTGATAACTCAATCATGACCCTAAATACTCTCGAAACATCTCAACCTGATGATCCTTTACCTCTAATCCACCCCTAACTTATTGAATGGGAAAATGAAGGACATACTGCCATTGATACCTTTCCAAATGACTATGCCATATCCATATATCTTAATGCAATCGAACCCACAACAACTTCCACCAGGAATTTCAGCAACACATCTTCTAGTTAAGTGGGTGCCAAATCTCCTAGTCGCAAAAGCGAAAATAAAGAAAACAATATCAGGTCTAATGTTGAAAACCATTTCTTGGCAACATTAGATCGGGAAAAAGTAAAAAGAAAGGATGCATCTAACGGTGAAAACCTCCTTGAGGTGCCAGAAGATGGGAGATTTGACACTTTACCTGAGTACTATCAAGAAAGGTCATCAATTTTGATTGAACCAATAGAAGGTAGTTAATATTGGGATGTCAGAACAACCAAAGATCCTACATCCAACAACTTCTCTGTCAGAAAAAAGAAAGGAAAGAATATATGGAATTCTTTACATGACGACAAATCAATTTCACTTGGTCATATGCAGACATGCCAAGATTGGATCCAGAGCTTATTATGCATCACTTAAATGTCAATCCAGGAGCCAAACTAGTCAAACAAAAATTAAGAAAGATGCATTCACATATTTCTCTCTTGGTCAAAGCACAACTAAAAAAATTACTGGATGTAGGATTCATCAGACCTATAGCATATCCTCAATGGGTATCAAACATCATTCCTATTTCAAAGCCAGACAAAAGTATCAAAGTATGCACAGACTTCAGAGATCTTAATAATGCATGTCCAAAGGATGAATTTCCTTTGCCTAACATTGACATCATTGTAGATTTAATAGCTGGACACTCCATGTTTTCACTAATGGATGGTTTCTCTGGATACAATTAGATTAAAATAACACCCGAAGATCAAGAAAATACAACTTTCACATGTCCATGGGGTACTTTCTGCTGGAACGTCATGCCTTTTGGACTAAAGAACGTAGGTGCCACATATCAGAGAGCTATGCCAACGATATTCCATGACATGATGCATACATTCATGGAAGACTATGTGGATGACATCTTGGCAAAATCATACAACAGAGAAGAACTTATTGAAATACTAGAAATGATATTTGATTGGTTAGAACAGTACAAGCTATGGCTAAATCCTAAGAAATGTGCCTTTGGTGTCACTTCAAGAAAGCTATTGGGATACATTGTTTCAGCTAGAGGTATCAAAGTAGATCCAGCTAAGGTCAAAGCAATCATGGAAATGGCATCTCCCAAGAATATAAGTCAACTCAGATCACTACAAGGAAGACTACAGTCAATTAGAAGATTTGTGGCTCAACTAGCAGATAAATGTCAACCATTTACCCATCTATTGCATAAAAATGTTCATTTCAAGTGGGACCATCAATGTGAGGATGCATTCAAAAAGATCAAGGCATGTCTCATGCAACCACCCATTCTAATGTCACCAATTCTAGAAAAGCCGTTATTGCTTTATGTATCGACCACCGAAGTATCATTAGGAGTTTTGCCCACACAACAGGATAATGAAGGAAAAGAGCGAGCCATCTACTACATCAATAGAACACTAGTGGGATACGAGCTCAACTATTCCCCAATAGAAAAAGCAGGCTTGGCGGTAGTTTTTGCTTCTCAAAAATTAAGATAGTATCTATTGTCTCACTCCATCAAGTTGATAGCTAAAATTGATCCATTGAAATATTTGCTCAGCAAAGAAACATTGACGGGACGACTAGCAAAATGGATCATGATCCTAAGTGAGTTTGATATTGAGTATGTAGACAGAAAAGCTATCAAGGGACAAGTCATCACAGATCAACTAGCAGAGGCACCACTTCAAGATGATCATCCTCTACAGATTGATTTTCCTAACAATGATATCCTAACAGTCACAACAAAAGCATGGCAACTATACTTTGATGGTTCATATACACAGCACGGATCAGGAGCAGGAATTCTATTTATCACACCACAAGGTCATACCATCTCGAACGCATACAAATTAAGTTTTCCATGCACCAATAATACCGCAGAGTATGAAGCTTTGGTTACAGGTATCCAAATGATAGTAGAATGGAACATTACACAACTTCAGGTCTTTGGAGACTCTCAGCTTGTCATCAATCAAATCAATGATTACTATCAAACAAAAGATGACAAACTCATGCCTTACAAAAAGATGGTGGATGACTTCAAGAAATATTTTGTCGAAATCACTTTTGAACAAATTCCAAGAAATGATAACAAAGCAGCAGATGCCATGGCAACACTTGCTTCTCTATTACAAACACAGGAAAATCAAGAGCATTATGAATTCCTGGTTGAAGAGTTGTTTTACCCTTCTCATAATTGTCCTGATTCCCAAACCATTTGTCAACTTATTGGACATAATTCCTCCTGCTATGGCCAAACTTACACATACCTGAAAGATAACATCTCACCTCCTAACTTATCGAAAAATCAAAAGAGAAACTTTATTCACCAATCCTCCCATTATACTCTTGTCGCGGATACCCTATTTAAATGAGGTCTAGACGATACTCTTTTAAGATGTCTTGAATAAGAAGAATCTGAGAAGGCCTTAAAGGAGGTCCATAATGACATTTGTGGCACTCATTCAAGTGGTCTTACCCTTTCAACAAAACTCATATGCTTGGGCTATTATTGGCCGACTATGGAACAAGACTCTTTTTAGATAGCTAGAACGTGCAAATAATGTTAGATCCATGGAAACTTGATCCATGCACCAACATAAGAACTTCATGCTTTGGCAACATCTTGGCCTTTTTGTCAATGGGGTTTTGATCTAGTAGGAAAAATAAATCCTTCTTCATCTAATGGTCACAAATTCATCCTTGTAGATACATGATATTTCACAAAATGGATTGAAGCAGTACCTCTCACAAATATCACAGGAAAACAAATTGCTGCATTTATCTTGAATTACATCATCTGTCGTTATGGAATACCAATGACCATTATCATTGATAATGGGCAACCATTCAAGAATTAGGATGTACAAGAGCTATGTGAGAAGTTTAAGATCCAACACATATTCTCCACACCCTATTATCCACAGGGAAATGGGCAGGCAGAAGCATCTAACAAAACTATCATGAAAATCCTCAAAAAGATAGTGAACAATGCTGGGAAAGATTGGCATATTCAACTAAACCCTACTCTCTAGGCCTACCGCACTAGTATCCGCACACCAAGAAGTGCCACACCTTTCTCTCTTGTATATGGATCAGAAGCCATATTGCCAATCAAAGTAGAGATGCCCTCTCTATGTGTATCACTAAAAGGACTTATCCCAGATGAAGAATAATGAGTATGTAGACTGCAAGAGTTAGAACTGATCCATGAAAGAAGAGAAAATGCCTTTGCTCATTTAAAGGTATATGAACAAAGAATGTGCCGAAGTTATAATCACAAGGTCAAATCACGAATCTTTCAAGTTGGAGAACTAGTATTAAAGGAAAATCCATGAAATCAGTCAGATCGAGAAAAGAAGGGAAAATTTGAACCAAACTGGTTAGGTCCATTTGTGGTCACAACAGTGTTTGGGTCAGGGGCATATCAGCTATCAACACAAGACAGAGATCAGCTTGGGGAACCCATCAATAACATGCATATGAAGAAGTTTTATGTCTGAAAAATCCAAAAATAGTGAAAAAGCAAAAAAAATCCAAAAACAATGGAAAAGGCAGAAAATCCAAAAATAGGAAAAAAATAGAAAAAAAATCAAATATGAGAAAAAGTAAATAAAAATAGATGGTGAAAACCTAGCAAATAGACATTATTTGTCGGCTAGCTCTGCCATCTATTGGTTCGCGCATTCTTCTGCTTGCATTCTTTTCCATCAGTGTTGTTCATATCCATCATAAAGCCTTTGTACATACCCAGGCATGCCAGGTGATTTCTCATCATGGTTTAGATCATTGACTATATCATAATAAGGCTTGTTTCTAGACTAGGGGCAAAATATTGAACCTAGTTGGGGGTAAAAAGTTGCAATCATTTTGAGCTTAATCAAAGCAGGTAGAACAATAGTCAGACAACGCTTGTCAAGTGAAAAACTGAGATACATCCAACATTGAACATAAGATCACATTGTCAACCATTAACTATCACATATCAATCTAAACATGACAAAACACATGTCAATGGATGATATATCTTGACTCATGATTTTAACACTTTGGCAATAATGGTTCAACTATTTTACTTGGATTTTCGCTATCATGATTTCTGAGTAACTCCAGGATGTCTTTGACTAGAGGAATGAGGAAGGAACATGATATTTTTCTTGTCTACTGTCTATAAATTAATCATTAATATGTGCAAAGTTGTCTAAGGAAATGATCATCAGAGTATCATCGAAGACATTTTGGACTTGCATATAGAAATGGTTAATACTGTCTGTTTTATGCAAGCAACACTCTGGTCATCTTGGTTCAATTATACCTTGATGCTTGTGCTAACTTGCAATATCAAAACCCAGGAAAGTAGTGCTCAGGTCATCATGGTTCAATTATACCATTGATGTTTGCACTCACTTCCCACATTGTAAAGGCTCAATGATGAAACAAAGCAATGACTCCATGACCGGTCCGATCACTACATTGCATTTAATTTTGCATTTGCATTTTAAGATAGATTTGCATTTCATTCTGCATGGGATCACAATGCTCATCTTTTTCAAGGCCAAATCTAACATGGTGTTATCTCTCTTATTACGTGATTGAGCACATTGGACAATAACAATAATAATCAATTCATTCATCGCGCATGATAAGTTAGTTCATCTCATGTAACTATTGCATACCAAGGCATCATTTATATAAAGCATCAAATCATTCATTCATTTAGTAAGATCATTGCATGGCATTCCTCTAATCTTAAATCATATAAAATAACACCATTGAATTGCATTGCATCCATCTCATATTAACATGCATGAGAAAATCATAAAATATCATAAACATAGAAAGCATTGCATTACACAAGTATCACATAACAATTATAAGAATCACCATACATATTTGCATTTGCATACATCATGTAAATAGTGCATTATCATATATCTATCATCTAGAATTCATAAGCATATAGAAATTAAAGCATACATCAAGCATACATCATGAAAGTTACTGCACATCATAATCATATGTCAAATAGAATGCATCCATCATTTCATAGGTCATGTAGAGTGGATAGAATCAACTACATATCATATCATCAAAACAAGATCAATGTCCAAGATACAATGATATCACAAAATATATGAGATACATCACAAATATACATCGCAGGAATCATCAATATATCATCACAAAATGGTGTGTACATAAATGGATCAATGTCCCATATCAGTGTGACCATTAGCACATGGAGAAGAACTCTATCCTAATGCAGCAAGTAGAGTAGCACTAGCTAGTACTCCTATACCTAAGTCCCCACCTAGGGGAGCTCTCTGAAGTGGCCTTGTCACTCCTCAACTCTCAGTCTGGCTCTGTCCCGATCTCTTGCTCAGCTGTGAAAATCCTGGAGCCCTCCAATCAGGAGGAACAACAGTCAAGTATAAGGTTCTATAATACTCAGCCTCTCAAATCCCCTGATGCATCATCTTCAGGGCAGTCTTCCCTGAAGTAGACCCTCCTGACAACTATACCTGTGTCTTGGCCTACCGACACCTATCCATAGTTGTGTCTCTCTCAACTAGGAGAGAAGCCATCTGAGTCTCTAGCTGGGCAATCGGAGAGTCCCTCTCTGCTAGTCGACTCTCTAGCTGCTGAACCTGAGCCTGCAAATCCATAATCTGAGCCTATTGCTGATGTAATGGCATCCTAATGAGAATCCGTCGAGGTGCCTCTACCTGTGGCTGCTCAGCCCGTGATACTATCATAGGTACCTAGTCAACCGGGGGAACCTCCTGCTCTGGGACCTGATGCTCCTAATCCCCTGGACCTGATCTTCTGCATCTGACCACACGGGCCATCCAATCTGTATATACATCTCTAGCAGATCTAAAACTGCTAGCTCCTGATTTGCCTATCGATGTCGCTGCCACTGCTCGACCATCTCCCCCATCATCATCCCCACCATCATCATCTCCTCCATCCTCATCTCCTCCATCACCATGATCTCCTGCACCTCCTACATATTCATCCCAATCTCCACTCTCATCTCTCACCTCACCATCCCTCCGTCGTCTAGGAGCTTTGTGTCGTAGCCTCTCATCATCCTCATCAAAAACTGGCTCTGGCTCATCCAAACGTATTAGCCTCGAAAACCTATGTATAGTGTAGTGCATATCATACTCATGTGTCATCCTGCTATCCATCATGCCTGGAAGATGATCCCAATCAATTGGCTCCAATGATCGATACTCTACACAGGCTTGGTCATATGAAATAGAAGGCCCCTAAGTAGCCACATCCAATCTCCAATGAGCAAAATGAGTTGTACCCTGTGGTATCCCCTGTATCCTGCCAGACTGTCTCAACACCCTCATACAAAGGAATCGCTCGATGACATAGGGTGTCGATCCAATCAGATATCACATCATGAATACATACGACATCTCCACTGCATCCTCAGACCAAATCTCACAATCCCTGTATGGTCTCCATATCACAGTATCCAGATCATCCAAGGTCCGTCACCAATACTCTAATTTGCCCAGCTTTCATTGGACAATAATACCTGGATACCCCTTAGAATAAGGCCTACCTACAAGTCTATCTCTATCAGCCAATGGTTGTGTGATAGGTAGATGCTCTCAGGCCCATATCTGAAGTACGGTCACCCTTGCTGATACCGCAGCTGATCCCTGATACACAACTCGGTGCAAGTCATGATACAAATGTGCCAACATACATGACCCCCATGCAAAGTGGGTCCCCTCTATCACCATATGCTCAAGTAGACGACCCCATCCAATGGATAATCCCTTTGACCTGTGATCAAGACAAAGGAAGCCTCGAATAAATCCGGCAAGCACAGTCGGTAATGTGGCATATCCTAGCTCTAGCATTTCCTACCACGCAATATCGTACCCGCCTATCTCATCATCCTCAAACACTCGACAAAGTGCCTCTATCCCACCCCACTCGCTGAGATCATAATATACTAGATCGCCCATCACAGGGATGCGTAGAATCTGATAGACATCCTTGGGTGTCACCTTAATCTCTCCCATCGGTAAATGAAACATGTTATGCTCACTATGCCAACGCTCTGCTAAAGCTATCAGTAATCCCTGGTTTATCAAAGGCCGGGGCATGTCAATAAGGGAAGATAAACCACACCTGCCAATGTGGTCTCGCTCCACCTAGCTAAGGTAGGGTATCAACATCCATGTCAGGAAACGCTCCCGAGACTGAAGAACGGTAAAGTGCTCTTGCAATCAAATCATCTCGTCATATCAGTTTCTTGATTTATCTATCTATCAAATCAACCTATCTATCAGTTTATTTTACTCAATTGAGATTTTTATCAAATTTCATTGGGTCCCTATCAATGACGCTCATCTATCATGAGGTCATTATCAATCTTATCTCATCTCGTGCATGCATTGAGATAATCAGAACTGATCATCAAATTTATCAATCAGAAGCGTCTAATTTTATAAATTAGATAGCTAATCAAATCTTACCCTTTCAAGAATCAAAAAATCAAATCCAATTGACAGCAAATTAGACCAATCGGCAAATCAGATCATTTTCTCAAAATCACCTACATCGAAATAATCAAAAAATCAAATCAATTCATCAAAACCTCATCGCCAAAAATCAGAAAAATGAAATCATCAAAAATAAAAAAAATCAAATCATCAAAAATCAGAAAAATGAAATCATCAAAAATCGAAAAAATCAAAAACTCGTCCAAATTGAAAAAATCATAAAAATCGTAAGAAAAAAAAAAAACCCGCGGTGGCGCCCAGCATGCCGCCCGCGATGCCTGCAGTGGCGCCAAAGGTGCCGTCCACAGTGCCGAAGGCGCCTGCAGTGATGCCCGTGGTGCCTCCCGCAGCACCTGTGGTGGTGCTCGCGATGCTTCTGCAGCGCCGATGGTGGCTACAGTGGTGCCTACGATGCCTCCTGTGGCGCCGGTGGTGGCCGCCACCACCGCCCTTTTCCCTCCAAAATGGCAAAAATTCAAAAATTCAAAAAAAAAATGCATACGTAAATAAAGATTTTTTTTGGGATGCAAAGTATTTAAAAAAAAAAAAAAATCCAAAAAACCTATTTCACGAATCGAAAAACCCATTTTAAATATATAATTTTTTTCCCAACCCATTTGGCGAAAACACTAAAAACTGAATTTTTATGCAAATAGCTAAATTTTTCAAAAATCAAATAAAAATTTACAAAGCTGAGTTTTCTCGAAGTACGTACCGGTGGACCGTATGCCAAAGGACGCTCGTATCGCCGAACTCGCTCGAACCTATGCTGGTGGTACGGGATCGCCATTTCTTCCTCTAGAGTAATTTTTCTCAAACAACTGCAGTGCACAAATGAGGAGTGGTAAAAGGAATTCACCTTTTTAAACTCATAATGAGGCATTTAAGTGGGATTTTTATTCCACTTATTTTTAATCATCTAATCAACTAATCAGCCTGGCAGGGCAACATTTTCAAATTTCTTATCGGGAAATGAATCGGATTGACTCTAAAAATCGAAAAATCATTAAAAATCCAAAAAATTGAAAGAATTTCAAAAAATTTCAAAAAAAAAAAAATTGCAAAAAATTCACAAACATTCGGAAATTATCCGATTCATCTCCCGAGGGGGCATCCTCGCATCGATATCTATCAATCAGCGTCTGGGGCATCATATCGAGATTTATCATCTCCAAAATTGAAACCGCATCATATCGAGATTTATCATCTCCAAGATTGAAATCGCATCATATCGAGATTTATCATCTCCAAAATCGAATCAGCATCATATCGAGATTTATCATCTCCAAAATCGAATCAACATCATATCGAGATGTATCATCTCCAAATCAAATCAGTATCATATCGAAACCAAATCTGCATCAAATCAAGATCGAATCTACATCCTATCAAAATCAATATCAGCAACACCATCAATCAAGTTTTCTTTGAATCAACGTGTCGTCACACATTGCTTCAAAGAGGGGAAAAATGTATACACCTAAAAAAGGGTCTGAAGATAGCTAATTAAATACACAGTTTTTTGATTAATTCCCCTTCCTAATTAATTGAATTCATAAGCAATTTAGTTAATTTCTCTATTCATCTACTAGTAAATAAATCTAAATGATTTATTTATATAGTTCATCTCATATCCCCCTTTGATTAATTAATTCTAAATTAATTAATGTCTCCCCATATTAATCAATTCTTCTAATCCCTAATTAAGATTAACAAACTCAAGTTTGTTGAGATTAATTACCATTTTCAATTATTTGAATTTCTAAATTCAAATGAGCACATGGCTCCTAACTTTAACCACCTAACCTAACCATCCCCTAACTTAACCCGTTCAATCTAATCTTGGGTCTAACTAACCCTATCCTATCTTGCACATTCTAACCTCCTTATCCTAAGCTCCCATGGTGTGGATATTCTCTCCTTGAGACACATGGCACTTTTTCCACATGTCTCCTCCCTTGGACACTTGCCCTCTCATGAGCAAGGCTCCTTGACACTTGTCACCATAGAGATGACAAGTGTCCCTTCCTCCAAGCTCCTCTCCAACTTCCTCAATCTTGGCCCTTGATATCTTCAGATCAAATCTGGACCATCGATTCCTGCCACCTCAGCTTTGGCCTTGGAATTCCTATAAATATCCCCCATTTTGGAGCAATATGGATCCCATCTCATATCAATTTAGACATCATTACTATAGGCAATTTACATTTCAATTATCTAGTAATTAGCTTTTGGATTTAGCATAGCATGTTAATCTAGTTTATTAAATCATGCATTTCATATCATCTCCATAGTCAATCATGATCAAATAGCTACTTAACTCTTGAGTTGTCACTTTGGAGGTCATTGCTCTGCTGAGAGCCCATCAATCCAACACCTTCCAGATCCTCAAGAATAGAGGAAAATGGGACATCTCAAGGAAGGCTTATGGTTTGCATCTTTGATTTAGTTTTGAAATTACGCTTTTCAATTATACTTTATTGTCTCATTATATGTGTATGCCTCTTATATACCACATTTTTAGCATCACACAAAGTTTGGTGTTATCTTTTGTGGATGGTTGGTAAATGTTTTGCAGATTATATTTGTGCTTAACTATTATATCTACTATTTTGTTATTTGGTTTATGTATTCTGGTAATAAGATTTTAATGCTTAAAGTTTTATAATTTGTTAACAATTGATTCAACCCCCCCTCTCAGTTGTCCACTAGTTATCTAAGTTGTCTAACAAAAATATTGTGGGTTCAAATCCAACTATGGTTTTTCCCATTTGGGTTTCACGTAAAAATCTTGGTGTTAAGGTTGAATGGTTACTTCTTTTATGTTTCTGCACTTTGCTTTCTTTGCAGTCCATTCGGTGGTTGAATAATAAGAATAACAAGTTTGAAATTTGCAAAACACTGATTCACCCCCCCTCTCAGTGTTCATTTATTCCAACAATTGGTGTCAAAGCCTAGTTCCTCCAAGGAATCCTAACCACTTGAGGAAGGTTCGAGAGATTGAATCAATGGATTGAGGTTTGCACAAACAACTTTGTGTGGCACTTGAGGATCTTGCTGCAACAAGAAATGAAATAAGTTCCTTAAAGAGAAACTTGAATGTGGTTGAACACTTCATTAAGGATTTGAGAGAACATGTCAACACTTCAAGAGACAAGAGGAAAGAGTTTATGAACAAGCTGAAGAAGAAACAAAAGAAAAGCATTGAAGACCAAAGAAAAACTGATGAATGTGAAAAGATTGCTAGAGATATTGTTGTATTGAAGAATGAGATGCAATCTATTGTGATGAAGCTGAATAAGGAGATTGAAGACCAGAAGAAGAATGAAGAAAGTTTCACTCAATCATTGAAGGACAGATCAAATGAATGTGATGCAGCCATAACCGGCGAATCCTCAAAAGATAACTAACTGGCTTATGCAACAAGAGTAACACAACAAAATCAACAATAAAACATAGGAAGATTATAGAAACATATCATATTATTGTCTTAGAACCTTCGACAACCAACTGGTTATCATCATACAGTCATCATAAAATATCCAGTAGTCAACCAGTTACATGCAGGCTACAAGCTAGATATAATCCATTTGGAACTTGTTGGTTCCCTAGATTACACACGATGGGGGTTTTACATTACCGCATGTGTAGGAACTAAGTTGGGCCCTCAAATCATGCGTGGAGAGGCCAACTCCAGACTGATTTAGAGATACTCAGGGAATTGGACCAACATATAACAAGGATTATGCTAGCCCTTCTTCACTTTGGGCTCTGCAAAACCCAGGAGGGTGATCCCTTAATGCTCCTGCAATCTTTGCACCATACTTAAAAATGACATTAAAATAAAGCAAAAGGTCTCACTCCTAAAAGGGGCTCAACAAAGAGGGAGAATGGTCCAGGGTGTATAGCTCTTAGTGATCCTCAACCTACTATGGAGCATGAGACAACTTTTGACAAGCACTGACATATACAAAAATGAAAAGGTATTCTTATATTATTGATTTACAGTAAGTTGTTGATGAGCTATGATTACAAATTTTTTATTGGAAATGACTAAATCCACGACCAGTGTCTTATCCATTGGGAAATTGAAATTGTAAAACATAAGATGAAATATGACATAACAAAACATCAATCTAATAGCTGGAGATCTCAAGATAACATTGCCTTACAATACATCTCATCTATTTGTCCCAACCCAAAATACTTATTAGAATCCATGTATAAGCCCCATTATTTTGTAGATCCTATCCTAGAAATTTAACCAACCCCCTAGATTAGAGCATAAGATTAAAAAAAAACATACACCACAACAATGCAATGAATGCGAAAAACCCTTGATCTTACTCATTCAAAACATAATAGAGATACACATTGGAGAAAATGAATTTGAACTATACTTGCATTCATTTAATAGGCTATTTTCTATTACAAATTATTTTACATATAAATCCTTCAAGAATTTGAAATAACATAAGACACAAGACCAATTTGCTCTGTAAATTCCTATTACAACCTACTCATTTTACCTAGACTTATTATACATGACTAAGATTTTGGATCCAAAGTTGTGGACCAAATTTCTCGACCTTTGGCTCACGGCCCCAAATTCCCTTTTATAGGAACAAGGGAGAAAATGAGCTTCAAGCCAGAGGAGACACCCGTCACAACCTCATAAGATTGCTTGTAACTTTGTTACAGAAATATTCCTTACAGTCTCCCAAAAGACTGTCTATCCCGACGTTCATGATGAAGTAGAACCAAAATTCTCAACTACATTTTGGTAGAAACAAAATTTCTTGAGTTGTACCACCATCACCTGTAATGCTTCCAGATGGACCGTGAGATGTGCCTTGATTCTCTTTAGAGTAATTCCCTTCTCTAAGAGGATTTAGATCCCAACAAGAAATAAAATCACCCTCGCACTAAAATAAGAGTTCAAGCCTTTATGCCCAGGACCAGAGAAAGTGGAAAGAGGAGATTGTAGGGGAACACAATAGGAGAAGAAGGGGTCACAACTTACATGTCATTGCCGAAATGACAGGTTGTTTCCTCCTCCTCAAGTTTGTTCCATTCTTTCTACTCCTTGAGATGCTTCCTAGAACCCTTTCTCAACGAGTGACAGAGGAGATGCAGAAGATGCATCATGGAGGGCTTGTTTTGATAAGAAACAAAATTCAAGCCTCCATCAACTATGCTCCCCACTTTGAAGACTCCATCAACTATAAGCATACTAACTCCCAAAAGAATTCCATCCGGTATCACAAATCTTAGTGCAACTCCTAGCTTGATACTTCTCAAAAATCATTTTCACCATTTCAAAACCTTCTGAGAAGATAATGAATTTTCTTGTTCTTTCTACTAGTTGAAGACACCACCCAACTATATTTATAATGACAATACCTTTTTTGGCAGTGTTGATGCATGGGAAAAATCATCATTCCAATTATTTTCTACTCATCCTACTAGCAAATGGATTCAAGAAATCATATCCATCGAATCAAAAAATCATCAGACTCAAACTGCCAATTCACTTCCCTTCTGACCAAGTTCACCTTACGTGAATGATTTTGCTCCTGATTTCTTGACTGCAAAATTTCTGCTTCAGAATCCCCATTTTTTGGATACTTAGTCCTTATCTTTTGAATGTTTCTTGGTAACAATTTCTTGATTTTTTGCCTTACTGTGAGAATCTTTGCATCCTATGATTTTATTGACTGGTCCTTGATCACTTTGCTTCTAGCTCATGAATCATCCTTATCCCCTTGATCCTTCTGAAGATCTCAACTTCTGTCCATGGTGGCAATGAAAACTTGTTGATATTTCCACCTCTGGTACTACCAACTTTGTCCACTAATATGACTCGACCCAAAAAAACACCTCCTAAATTGGCCTTTTGAGAATCAGTCGACATCCACATGCCTTGACACATCTTTGTTTATTCCATGTCAACAAGCTTATCTTCTTCTTCCTTTATTTTCCCATGTAAATAATAATGAAACAACCCTAATCACTCCTTTTTGAAAAATGCTCTATATCTGTCGTAGATTTGTCCATCATGGCACATCACACAATCACCATTGGTCAATTTTGATATTGACCTTCCAACGTAGCAAGTGGGCCCATTAAAATTTTTACAAAGCATTGCCAAATCATCTTTACATCTCAACTCTACCAGTTGCTCCGCTGTTGGACTTATTCAGCCTGCCTAGGACACATGGCATCATCTTGTGATGTCGCGGTCCTTAACCTTCCTGCATATTTCATCGCAAGAATAGGAGGGTCATCTAATCTGTTCATTCATTACTTGCAGCTTTACAATGTCCACCCAAAACTTGTCGCTATCCTTCAAGCATCTTTCCGCTTAGGTCATAGCATCACCATTCATTTAAACACGTGCAAATTCATGGGACTTTTAATTTCTCAATACTTAAATATGGAGATATAAGCCAAAAATTAGGGCCGGACTTAGGGAAAATAAATGCCCACAGAAATATTAAAAGGGGACCCAACCATAATGGAAAAGACATAGTCTCTAGGAAAAATGAAAAGGGCGGCTAAAGAAATAACGCCTAGAGAAAGGAACATGGTCCTTTCCGAAGTTGGAAAAGACCCTCAAGTTTAAGTAAAAAGGTAATGAAGAAACATAATAGGCTTTAGGTTTGAAAATAAAAGGCTCACCTGGGAACATATAAACCTAAGAACCTTAAACCTTGAGGGTAACACAAAGAGCAACATTAATTCAAAATGACAAAACATTGGCAAGGAGCAAATTTTCCATAGTCATTTTCAGGACTATTAGTGGCTCTGGTTGGGGACGATCATCATTATGGGATGATACGAGGATCCAAAATCTTAGGTTAAGCAGACCAGATATAGAGCAAACTAAAAAGAGAAATAACAAGACAAGGTATCCCAAAGCAGAAAATGAAATCTATTCTAATAGGTACAAGGTCTAATATACTGCTCATGGAAAATAAAAAAATTCAAAAAGAAGCTATATTATTCTTGACCATGAACAGGCAGTTCAAGGACTACACCTATCATTTCTTGGAGAAGATATGAAATGGAAATCCTCTCCTCACTTGCTTTGAATCAGATTTGGGCTTGAGAAGATGACATAAAACTTACCATGCCTTTATTTATCTTCCTACCTAGCATTCCATATCAAGATCAACACCCTTTTCTAAAAACTTATTATAGTTGTTTTCTGTACAAATATTATGACCTGCATTTGCAATTTAGCATTTTGGTATCAAATTCTTTTCTAGCTCCATTTCATTTCATCAAAGCTTCAACCCTTAATTTTATTTAGTTTTCATATTACCATCACAAGTATGAATACACTTGTGCATCTCCATTGGGTTGCAGAGTCGACCTCCTTTCCCTGCACCCTATACTGTAGTTTGAATCAAACTTTGACTGATGGCCCAAGGCCATCAAAACTGAAGAACCAATATTTACCCTTATCAAAGGTCTGATTCTCATCTACATATGTGATCAATGAATTGAAAATATTCCCATATACATGTTGACACATTTGTAAACTATAAACTAACTCTACATTTGACATCATCCAAGTCCTTTCTGATTAGGAAAACACTCAACTGGCATGCGATTAAGAATTATGACTTGTATTCTTGCACAATGCTATCAACAGGGACAAATTAAATTCCTTGATCACCTTGGATGGCCCTTTCTTTATCATATAAACCTTGCTTACAAGCGTTTGAAACACCTTCAACATTGCTATCACAACTAGTCATGGGATAAAACTAATCTTCATTAAATAATATTAACTCAACATTCACATTTTTGTCAGTCTTCACCATTTCTGGTCTCTCAACAATTTCTTCATACAAATGATTGGAAATCATATGAAAACCTTTCTCATAAATATTTAGGAAAAGCAGAGGCTGGTCCATATCTACATCCTCATCAAACAATGTATTAAAAGCTTCATTGAAACTTCTACCTACCTCAAATTCACATTCATCCTTATTAGGCATAAGGTAATCATAATCTGAGCTATAATGACTTTCAGCATCATAATATTCAGTGTTATAACTCTCATAAGTTTTAACAAAATTATCATGACTTCTCTAGCCCTTTTCTTCATCTTTTCCAACCGCATCTATTGGTTCGCATGTGTCCTCATTATTAGAGAGTTCAGGAGTAATTTGATCCACTGCATAGAGTGTTACTTGTAATGGGATAGGTAGTATATCATTACTTATAATACATTTTTCAAGCATATCTACCCTGACTAGTTCTTCACACTCATCACCTTGAATAAATTGACATGGCATAAGCACAGACTAAAGCATATCTTTTTAGTTACAACATACCATGGAGTTCTTTGGTTTATAAGCATTATCAACAAATAATGGTGTAACAATATTGAAGATTCCATCATTACACACGACTAATTCCTAAGAAGATGATTTTTTCTCACAAAAAACCTTGCATATCATCATTATCCTCATCGGATGTACAACCTTCCAATTTTCCTTCATACATGCTATCATTGTTGGCAATTGACACTCATATGGGTTATAGGTGTTGTCATTGTTGTCAACACACTTTATCAGAGATCCAACAATCAAGGCAACCGACATTCAAGGAACTAACAGGCATCTATTCGGAAAACTTGGAACCAATATTCTAAGGCCAACATAGGAGATTGATCCAAAAAATGTGGAAGTGGCAACAATCATATTATTTCATGTCAGTTCAAATAAGGCTATTAGAGATATACCTAAGATTGTGAAGCCCTATAATCTGGTATGTAAGAAATGTCAAATGGGAAAGCAAGTCAGAACTTCTTTTAAGAGTGTAAAAGATAAATCTAATGAGTTCAGTTTTTGTTTGTAATCCAATACATTGGATCTATAGTCAGTGAGACTCCTTTTGTGATGATAGTGTGCCTTCCTGCATGTGCAGGCCCCTCTTGTAATATTTATTCAATTGGCCAGTGGATAGATATTGTCGGTCACCAATCCCACCGTGGTTTTTCCTCTTTAAGTTTTTCCATGTATAAATCTCTATGTTATGGTGTTGATTCATGTGGTCGCATTAATATTACTTGTTGTTACTTTCTTTTATGCATACCGGTTAATAAGTGGATTTGTTAATAAGGCTAAAAATATTCTAACTGGCTGAACACTGATTAACCCCCCCGTCTTAGTGTTCTTGGAATCCAACAATTGGTATTAGAGCTTGGTGCCTTAGAATAAGTCCAACAGCTTGAGGAAGATTCTGTATCTGAAATCCATGGAGATGAGTCTACAGAAGGAACTTGAAGCAACACTTGAAGACTATGATGCTGAAAGGTTGAAGAACTTGAAGCTGCAAGATGAGTTGAATTCTACAAAGGAATTCATCCTTACCCTACAAGAGAGGTTATCATCTACTCAGGCTAAAAGGAAGGAACTTTTACAAAATCCAGATGATGATGAGAAGAATTCCCTTAAAGGATTATGTCAAAAGCTGAGTCATGAGAATAATTTCATGAATAATGAGATTCAAGCCATGACCATGAGGATGTCCAAGGAGATTTAAGATGGGAAGAAGAATGAAGAAAATATTACTATATCTCTAAAAGACAGATCTGAGGAATGCATTAGGTTGGCGCATGACAATGATGTGTTGAGAATTGAACTAGCACAATCACATAACAATGAACAAAAGTTGGAAAGAATGGTGACAACCCTAAGAAGTGATCTACATGTTGCAAATGAATAGAAAGAAAAGTTCAGGCTCAATTCTACAAGGCTTGATGAATTATTGAAGGATCAAAGAGACACTGGAGACACTAGAGGTCTTGGATTTGAGCATGGAGAAAGCTCTGGTACTGCAAATTAGGGAAATCTACCAGAGAACCGGGATCAGAAATCACCGGTAAGGCAACCCTATGCACATAAATTTAGTGGTAGATGCTTTGATTATAATAAATTTGGTCATAGAGAAAGTCAATGAGGAATAGAGAAAATCAGAATCATAATGCAGTTCCTGGTTAGTGTTCAAATTGTAAGAAGTATGTTCATAGGACAAAATATTGTAGTATGAATGTGAGATGTCATGCATGTGGAAAGTTTAGACATATAACTAATCAATGTGGGTCAAAGAATGGTCAAGGACTCAACAAGGGAATTCAGAGGATCAATGTTACCTTCTATGCATGCAACAAAATAGGACACATTGCTAAATATTGTAGAAGCAAGAATACACCGGAAGGGAATGACACATGCAATGAGAAGGGAAAGAAAAAGGTTGATGAAATCTAGCAAGCTCATGCTAAACAGTAGGTTAGGAAATATGATGATCAATCAATAAAGGAAAATTGACTGGCTACTTAACCGGCAGAGCAGAATGTTCTTGCACCGCCAGGAAACACATCCGGTAACTAAGGCATTAGTCTTAAGGGGAGGAAAATGAATGACAGATTCTGCATTACCCTCGGTAGTGATCTAAAAGCTTGTTTTAGATCTTGGTGAAGTCAGTTTGGAGGATAATCGAGACTGAGATAATGGATTTTGAATCCGGTATGATATGTCAGCATGCATTAATATCAATAAGGAATTAGGTTTTTGAAGATTAAAAGGGAAAAGTTACTTCATTTCTGATCACACAACACTCAGAGTGAAGTAGAGAGACTTTAAGGCGATCAAGGCGATTAAGAGCATTTTCAAGTGATTTTGAGTATTTTCTGAGTGGATTTTAAAAAGGTTTCACCAGCTTAGGTTGAGAGTTATTTTCTCTATTTTTTGCTACTTTTCTGAAATCGTGATGGCTTCTAGATCTGCTCCTGCTCTGACAGATGTAGCTACCCCTATTGTGGTGGATAATAAGGATCATCTAGATCTGGAATTCAAGCAATGCTCTCAAATTGCAAAGGTTGATGACTCAATCAGTGCATTTTATAGGGTTCCTAATGGAGTTCTTTATGTGGAAGATGTGAGAGCATATATTCACTATACTTTGAAGGATCTGGGATCATCAGAGATTAAATCAATTTACTTTTCCACTTTGCTAAACAAGGATGAATTGATCAAACTAGAATTTCAAATTATGAAGGATCGGGGTTTCACCGATATTTTGGAGATGCCTGAGTTTGAGGGTGAAATGATTCAGTACGTGCTGAGCCGAGTCCATGACGAGTTCATGTGGCTTGACCAACCCTACAAAATTACCAAGGAGGTGATTTGTTCTATCACTGGTTTACCCCAAGTTGGACAGACACCAAGCAAGAGGAAGATCCTGAACAATGAAGTGAACAAGCTAACTGATGCCACCTTTGACAACCCGTTGATGTGGATTAGCACCATCAGAGATAAAGATGTTCAATTTGCAAGCATGGTGATTAGATATAAGGTCACTCAATCCAATCGACTGAACTCTACTTCTGGTTCTTGTATCTACTATGCACAGAAGATAGTAAAGGAAAATGTGAAATATGATCTATGTCTGTGGTTGTGCGATGAATTAATTTTAAATTTGGGAAAGATTAAGAGAAAAATGAAAGGTACATTTCAATATGGGAATCTCATTGTCTGTGTAATGCTTTGTTTTTGAATGAGATACTGGGATTTGGTAAGAGGAAATGGCCTTTGATATACCGGTAGGAAAACAAATTAAGGATGTCTTGAGGAATTTGGGATAGGACAAAGACTCCATTATGTGGGGTTATTTCAAAGCATTTCATAAAGCAATGAAGAATAGGGAAATGATGCATATAGTTGACAATTACTCTACCGACATATGCTTCATGGTGAAAAATGATGAACTTTGATGGAGGCAGTGCAACCTAAAACTATCTGGGTTATTAAAATGTGCTATGAAGTTGATGCATAGATCTTGGATCTTTATGCCAAGATGCTTATAGATGCCCTGGTTGATGAGAAAGAGAAAAATTTTGGTACTGCGGATTGTGAAGCAGAAGGAACCTGAAGTGAAGATAGGTTTCAGTAAAAAGAAAAGGGAAGGACAAATAAAGAAGGTTGGACAGGATATCCAAAAGATGTCCTCTGAGATCAAATAAATCATTGGTTTACAAGAGACATCTCCTTCGATAATTGTACAGGTTTCTCTGAAAGCAGGAACCGGCAAGGATATATCGAAGAGGAAGAAACCATAGACCTTTATTGCTCTTGTTGAATCTGGTTCTAAGACTGAGGAAGAAACCCCAAAGATTCCTAAGATCTACATAAGGATTCAAAGGAAGAAGCCCAAGGAAGGAAAGTTGCAGAAAACCGAAGTCACTCCTCCAACAGCACAGAAGATAATTTTGAAGGAGAGGAAGCCTACTGAGAAAAGGAAACCGGCCAAGGAGTCTGCTCCCACACTCGTTAAGAAGAAGAAATCAGACCTAGATAAAACTCTTGAATTTGGAAAAAGTGTTAAGGTTATTGGCCCACTTTTTGTTGCCGAATTAATTGATGAAATTACAAAGGATGGCATTTTGAGTAACATACAACATTATTATGGTGATATGGATGATCAAGAGAAAAAGGAAATAGAAGAATTAATTTTTTTATACTTAGACATATATAAGAAATCTTTACTTGAGATTGAGAAGCAAATACCGACAGATTTGTATAATAAGTTAGATGCTAGGAGATTGTCTGCTATTGAGGAAGACAAACATATAAAGGTTCGGAAATTGTTAACTTTTTGTGGTGCTATTACTAAAGAAGAGATGTAATAGTGTCTAGATTTTTCTAAAAAAATTATTTTCTGCAGTAGACACTGACATATAAAATCTTATGGTGGTAGAGTAAATGAGATAGTCAAGGAAACTCATGAGGCTTGGGTTAAGTTCTTTGTTGATAAACCAAGTTTCTTTACATCAACGAATATATCACCTAAGTTTGACATTCCAAACATCCCAGTTGATTCTAAGGGTAAAGATATACTAGGTGGAGATCCACCGGTTTTGGAACAAAAACTAATTGAGGACATTCCTTTGGTAGTAACTCATATACAAGATGTAGAGATCAACATACGGGTAGAAGATAATCCTCCTTCTGTAATTGATGTTGACACAATTGAAATTCATGAGGTAGAGGCTGCAAAAATAACTGCACCAAGTGGTGAAGCCACCGGTGCTGAGGAGAAGATAAAAGATGCAGTTGAACATGAGGCAAAGGAGAAAGGTCAGGATGAACAAACTGAAGTCAGGGTACCGACACCCTTACTGACTATTGGTCCCTCATTGTTGGCACTTGAATCATCCAATCAAGAAGATTTTGGTTGTTTTGGGAATAAGAATATTGAGCAACTGAGCAATTTTGAATTGATGTTTGGTGCAGCTTAGAAATTGAGGAAGGAAGGATCAGAGGATAAACAGGTTATTGAGTAGGCTATTCCAATTTTGCAGCAACTTGCACTAGAATGAAAGATAGATCAGTTTGCAATTCCATCTGGTAAGTTGAAAGGTTTGACTAAGCACATTGCAAAAGAGTATAAAACTCTTCCACAAGTGTCAAACTGGCAGTTGGTGGAAAGGTACAATACAACTAGGAAAGTCACCTGTGATAATATGATTACATATGACAAAGGTATGATGATAGAAGAGATGACAAGGATTGATGAAGCTCTTCATCCATGTAGTCACATATAACGGTCTTGTACTAACACAACCAAACTAACAACAAATCTAGAAAATAAAGTTAAGGTGGATAAGGACAAGTTGGAACAACTTGTAATCACTTTTGATGGTACTAAATCATTGGCTCACTCTGTTGATGGTCAAAATTTTATTTTAGAGTCTGAAATTTCAGCCCTGGAGAAGGAAAAGGACAAATTAATCCGGCGGACCAAAGAATTGAGAGGTTTGGTAAGTCCCCTGCTTAATACTTTGTTACTTCATAAGCAAGAATGTATGGACCAGATGAATATGCCGACACCGGCAACCCTAACAGAAGAAGAATTGCATGCTTACATTTTGAACGAGTTTGTATTAATTTTGGAAACTTTAAAATCTAGTTGGGATACTTATTTGGCATTTTTGAAAGGTGCTTATCTAGATATTTTCAAGTACATTTATATCCGGTATTCACAATTTTGCTTTGTACAAAATTTTATTAATTTCTTATTTTTTGCCTCGACCTTTGGCATTGTTATCAAAGGGGGAGAGGTGGATGTGAAGAATGTCAAGGGACATAAGAAGCAATGTATAGCTCAAGGGGTGTAGTATTATGAGATCAGTTTTGGGAGATTTGTTTTTGGACAAGAACCGGTACAACACTTCAACGATTTATTTTTCACATGACTGTTGCCATCAATGTCAAAGGGGGAGATTGCTGGCAATTGAGTGTGTATAGCTCAGGGGGAGCAGTCTTCTGAGATCAGTTTTGGGAGATCCATTTTTGGAGAGGAACCAATACAACACTTCAGCGATCTATTTTTCACATGAGTGTTGCCATCAATGTCAAAGGGGGAGATTGTTGGAAATTGAAACTCACTCAGGTTATAGGTGTTGTCAATTCTGGCAATAGACTTCATGGGAGATCCGACAATCAAGGTAACCGAAATTCACTTCACCGACATTTAGAGAACCGACAGACATGTAACCGACAAACTTGGAACCAATATTCTAAGGTTGGCATAGGAGATTGATTCGGAAAGCATGGAAGCAACAATAGCCATATTGTTTCATGTTTATATTTTGTTTGGACCGACATGTGTCTTATCTTTAGAAATATGGTTGTAATCTCACATAAGGTATTTGTGCTTATTCATGTAAATGGGTATTTAAGTCAGTTCAGGTTAGGTCATTTTGTGGATATGACAGATAAGAGATGTGACAGGTTATGTGATGGTATGCGAGCAAGATCTTGATCGTTAGAATGTGAATGTAAAGATCTGTAATTGGTCTTGATTATTTGTCTAGAGGTTTGGGAAGCGATCTAAGTTACCGATAAGGGAGGTTACAGTTTAACCTATATAGACAATTCTTTATCCAGAACTCATCCAACATAGCATAAACTCATTCTGAGTTTAGTTTTTGTTTATAATCTAGTACATTGGATCTATAGTCAGTGAGGCTCATTTTTTGATAAGAAGTGCGCCTTCTTGAATGTGCATGCCCCTCTTGTAATTTTTATTCAGTTGGCCAGTGGATAGATATTATGGGTCACTAATCCCACTGTGGTTTTTCCTCTTTGAGGTTTTCCACATATAGATCTTTGTGTTATGGTTTTGATTCATGTAGTTGCATTAATATTACTTGTTGTTACTTTCTTTTATGCATACTAGCTAATAAGTGGATTTGTTAATAAGGCTAATATATTCTAACTAACAGAACATTGATTTAGCCCCTCCTCTCAGTGTTCTTGGATTCCAACAATTATATCCATCCAAACCATAAGAGGGAGGATAGACCCTTTGTGTGGCATCCTTACATAAAGGACTAATAATTATGTCACCTGGTGTAGCCACTGAAATTACCTCCATCTATGTATCATTTGTATCATATAAATATTCATTAACCTCGTCTTCACTAATATGAGGAATATCCACTATCTGAGACAAGTTCTTTTCACTTATATTTTGATCTGAATCATAGGTTATAACATGTTCTCTATGAGGCCCCACCTCGACTCAGTCTAACATTTCAGTGGTTTTTATGATGAGACTATTATGGATGCTTTATTTTTATGCATTATGGATTTAGAACTTATATGATTCCATGATTTGGATAAGATTGCTATATGTTGATGTTTTATTTATATGCTTTATGATATAGAACACTACATGATTTTTGAATAGGATGAATTTGTGGTGATATATGTCATTATTGAATTTGCAGGACTTTACTATGATAATAGAAATATGATGTATGTTTAAGTGTGGATCAAAATTATGAGAATTAGGATGAATTGCTTATGTGAAATTGCTTGGATATAAGATGTATTAAATTGTTCAGATGTAAATTATATGCAAGTGATGATGTGTATTATTATTCATGTGATTTATATTATATGAGGTTATTTGAAGTTACTAATGTGTAAATTGAGATGCGTAGGAAGTTATCCATGTGACCATGGAAATATTACGGAGAACCAAACCTAGAACTATGTATGTTCGTAAAGCTAGGGTTTGTCTATTTGGAGAGACAACACCCCGTTTGTGCTGTATTTTATTCGTAACAGTAAATGATGCATGTGTGTTAAGTGTTATTTAATCGATTTATGTAAAATCCACAAGAGACGATTTCATGTATAAATTTGTAAAAGTATTTTCTTTGTGTCACTTGACACATGTGTGGATTTATGTTTGAATTTTTAAATTTGTCTCTTGGTGGGAATTGTTTAACTATAGCTTTTTCAATTAATGTAATGAGATTCCATAAATGCCTTGGGTAAAGAATCTTTGGGATGGTCAACATAGGTTTGACCCGAAAATAAACTTCAGAGGGGTTAAAAAAGGGTTAAATGGACACCTAGGGGTAGTTTAATAGGGTTTCCTAAAGCCCATAAGGTATACCTAAAGGTTAGGGGTAATTTAAGACAAGTTTCTACTCCCATGTGACCTTTTAGACACCCTAAAAAGTGACTTTTCTAAGTTGTGCGAAAATTGAATTAGAAGACTTGAACTAAGTTGAAAACCTTCCTTTTCGAATGAGAGTTCCCTTTCCCATTCTACCTTACCTTCCTCTTTAGTTTTTAGAAACTTGTGAGAACTCTCACAAGGGGCTTCTTAAGCAAGAATTAGAAAATTTGTGGGTAATCACCCACTCTCCATTTTTGGAGACAAAAGAATTGTGAAAAGAATAAGCTAGATTGTTGAATAGAGGATTTTGCTAAGGGTAGAAAGAGAAGAACTGTGGAATTGGGCTGCTCATCCTCAACAAAACTAACCTACCTTTGGGCAGATTAAGGTTGGTTGTATTCTTCTTATAATGGATTTCTTATTGCATGTGTTTAAAAGTAATGTTTGTGTAAAAGATTTGTTTCCGTGCATGTTCTATTGGAAATTTATTTGGTATTTTGAGTTATATATTGTATGTGTTTTTGGGAGTCATCAAGACCTCTTACTCTTGGGAGAGAGGAGGATCTTGTGGGTGGTAGAAGTGATAGCCCTCGAGTGAGAGACTCTCGTTATGAGAGTGATCACAAGGGATTTTATGTGACCCTTGCTGCATGGCTTGTTTATGCATTGGGGGTCATAAGGAGGGAAGTAAGGCATGAATGCCTTGGGGGGCATAAGGAATAAGGGATTGCTATACTTGATGTATTTGGTTTGCCATGAGGTGGCTACATGTTTTTCCATACTCGCAGTTCTCCTCAAGGTACTTGGTCCACTACCACCCTTAAAAAGGTCATCACCAATGTGTGGTGCAGTGTAGCCGGGTTGGGAGTGTGTTTGAATTTGTGTGTATTCTATCTTTTGTGTTTGCATGTTTGTTACCCATCTAGGGCTTGGTTCTCTGAGCTCAGGGGTGGCTACCAGTTAGCCTAGGCTGAGAGGTGAGCACTCCATGGTCATAGTTTGATTTATTTGCAGATTGTTAGAAGAAATATCAAGGCATGCAGTTATGGCGGAAGATATTGATTGAGGAAAATTGTTGTAAATGTAATTAATACCCTTTGAAAAGTCCTCATTTGTTTGAAATGAGAGGCTATTTGTAACATAGCAATAAAGACTTGGGAATATGTTATTTGTTATATATATGCAAAAAATATCATGTTATTTTGCAGAAAAGATAAATGGATTATTTCTAAGTTCTAGTCCTAAAGTTGAGGTTAAATCTTGTAGAGTATTTAATATTTCTTGGAATGAAATGAGCTAAATTTATTCTTCTATTTAATTGAAAAGAAATGCATTTGATTTGCATGCATCAGTTCACAGAAATATAAAAGTCATTTTTATTTAATTCCGTGATTTCATTTCTATCTGCGATTTTGTCTTTTATTTTAATTACAGAAAATATGAGATTTAGTTGTTGTTAGATTTTATTAAAGTTGTTATCTAAATAGTTGCTGTAGAAATTGTAGAATCTATAAATTTAATTATTGCAGAAACTGAAAATCTTAATCTATTTTAGTTTTAATCAGATAAAATCTATAGAAACATATTACATGGAATAATTAAGATCCTTGAGTGCTATTTTTTTAAGTGATTTAATTTCGCCTTTTACGTCATTTTTGCTGAAAGAAAATCAATAACTAAATAACCTATCTGTTTCCTTTTAGCAACTAAGATTTTGATAAAAGGGAAATAAACACAATTCATTTAATCTCAATATAGCATCAAAACTGTTAAAGAAGCTACAGATTAAAAACACCTCCATATTTATTATATAGAAAATTGGTACTCTAGTTATAACGTGCATTTATTTTGAAAATAAACACACACACACACACACACACACATATAATTATATATTTAACAAATTTGCATACCTGTTTCTATGAGTAAAGGAATTCATTCTTAGAAATAAACAAAATGCACTTATTTATAGGTTTATATATATATATACATAAGTAATAAACTTATATACACACACACACACACACACATTATACTTTTAAGAAAAAATATATATAGACAAACTATTTTTTAAAAAAACAAAAACAAATATTTTTATGCCCTTTTGGGTCGAGCCCACTGTGCTTTACAAAGGGTCAGCGATGCCTCCCACTGTGCAACACAAAGTGGCCGACGGGGCCGAGCCCACTATGCATTGCACAGTGGGAGGCTTCGGCCACGCCGTCCCCTCCTTTAAACTGCGCTCCCTCCTCAGCCATGGCTGCTGCCCGGGGGTTCTCAATTCGGCCCTGCTCAAAAAATATGTTAATAAAAAAAAAGTATAAGTATAAAACCCTAGCCCGGGTAGGGCTAGGGTAATGACAATAGAAATAATAAAAATTATAATTTTAGGGATATTTTATAATGCAAACCCCTAACTAGGGTTACATGACTTTATTTCCATAAAGTTGGGAAATTGTTAAGGAAATCAAATCTATATATTTAGATATGTATTTGTATATAAATATAAATATTTATTTACACATTTATGAAAATAAAAATAGATAGTGGTAGAAATTAAAGAATAAAGTATAACTTTAGATCTTAAATATTTATTTAGTGTTGTAAATTTTAAGAGTATATACAATCAAGGGGGTAAACATTATTTTGTTCAAATCAACCTAGGGGTATATCATTTAAAAAAAAAAAGGGGGTTGAGATTTAATTTTAATTAATTTAATTTAAGCATATTTCAATTATGGATTAAAATGGATGCTAGGAGAATAATTTTAATTTAGTTTTCTGAAATCAATTAATGGCTATCCGAGGTTAATTTTGCCTATGCCAATTAATTATCTGAATTAGTGATTTATTAAATTTGAGCAAACAATTAAATCATCCACTTAGAATCCCGTATTTAATTTTATTTAATTTCGAATATTTGAGCTAGTAGATAAAGTAATCTAAACATAGTTAAGACAAAACATGTTGTAGCATTTTATAATTGTCGAATTAATGCTTTTAAAAGTTATATTTAAATTTTTTTTTATCCTGTTCTTGCCCTAAATTTTGGGCATGACATTCTCTATGATCAACAAAAGTGTAAGTGCTTTGACATTGATATTCAACTCTTGGCCCACAACTCTCTTCAATATTCGGTACCTTAGGATAACAAACTCTTGTAGTCAAATAACCCTTAGCGATTTCATATTTCAAATTGTTCTCAATATCCATTGCTATCCTATAATCTTGGTACAAGGTTTTAGGATCCTTATCCCTTAGTAAATAGCTCATTTCTTCATCGAATGCATCTAAGTAAACAACCAAACATGCCACATCATTTGGCCTATAACCTCTAGGAATGTCATCTTGCAAATCTGAGATTGAAAACATGGAGAAATTCATCCTCTTCTATTTTAATACCCATGAATCCTTTTATAGTTGAACTTGGATTAACTCTTTCACCAAATTGTTCCATGAAAGATGCATTCAACTCATCCCATGAAGAGATAAAACCTGCTGACAAATATGTAAACTAGTCTCTGGAATTTTCTTTTAAAGATTAAACAAAATCTTCATGCAAATATCTTCCTGAGTTATCTCAAAATCTCCTATCAAATAAAAAAACCTCTATAGGTGTTGACGTGTTGATTCTAATCATTTCCCATTAAAACTTGGGAAATTCTCCCTAACAAATTAGTAGGAACGTGGTTTGGGAAACCTTGGATACCATTAAAATTTAATGGTCTATATCTTTCAACAGAAAACATTTTGTTATGGCTTGATGATGACTCCATATGTCGCACGTTTACACTAAATATTTCTCAGGGATATACAAGCAACATTGCATCTATTCAACAGTCTTACAATACTACAATGTATGACTTAGAAACATACTTCACTCAACTTATTACAAAATTTGTAAACTAGTTTTTAGAAGTATGTAAAAATATTACTACCATTCCCTTCCTTAGTGCTTATCTCACTTGAAAGGGAAGTATTTTCTATAAATTACTTTCACAAAAATACATTTGACTCATGAAAATCCAAAGTACCTGGAAGTAGTGTAGTGGCTAGAAATTAGCTTTGTTGGCTTGCTGTAGTGATAGATCTGAAAATATCTATGCATCCTCTCTAGGTTTTCAGGTTAGATCTAATCCTAAAACAACACTGCAACTCCTCATCTTTTGTAGGGTGAATTATTTCCTCAACCTATCGGGGCAGTTCATCATAAGAGCTCAAATATGCTTCATCTCTACAACAAGTTTTCTGATTCTTTTTTAGTTCCTTTTCAAAGAATGCACACTAGTGCAGAGATCTTAGAGTCGCCACCCACAATTTATGAGAAATTATGAAATAATCCTAAAATATGAACAAATCTTAACAAAACTTACATTAAAAGATGAATTATAATAGACTCTCAAGCAACATTTATGAGAATTGACTCAACCGACAAAGGATCTGGAACCTTAAAAGCTCATGACTCCTGTGCAGACTTCCCTAGGAGAGTTGCCATTTTTGTTAGTGACTCGAATGGGATAATCTCAACTATATAATGATTCAATCATTTCTAACTAGAGATTCTAGACAACCATCTCTAACAGAGTCGCCATTTTTTTTGGTTCCCCAGATTGCACACGGTGGGGGATTTAAATTGCCATAGGGGCAGGAACCAAGTCGGACCCTCGAATCATGCGTGTAGAGGCCAACTCCAGACTGCTTTAGAGACACTCGTGGACATTGACCAACATATGACAAACATTATGTTAACCCTTCTTCACTTAAGGCTCTACAAAACCCAAGAGGGTAATTCTTTAATGCTCCTTCAATCTCTACACTATACTTGCATATGACATTAAAATAAAGCAGAAGGTCTCACTCCTAAAAGGGGCTCAACAAAGAGGGAGAATGCTACAGAGTGGCTAGCTCAAGCAGTGATCCTAGACCTACTTTGGAGCGTGAGACAACTTTTGACAAGCAGTGACATATATAGAAATGAAAAGATATTATTATATTATCGATTCACAACAAGCTATTGATGAGCTATGAGTAAAGTAATGCTACTGGAAATGACTAAAGCCATGACCAGTGTCTTATCCATTGGGCAACTAAAATTTTAAAACATAAGATGAAATATAACATAACATAACATTAATCTAATAGTTGGAGATCTTAAGATAACATTGCCTTACAATGCATGTCATCTATCTGTCCCAACCCAAAATACTTATCAGAATCCATGTATAAGCCCCATCAGTTTGCAGATCCTATCCTAGTAGTTTAACCGACCCCTTAGATCAGAGCATAAGATAGAAAATGCATACACCACAATAATGCAATGAACGAGCAAAACCCTTGATCTTACTCATTCAAAACATAATAGAGTTACACATTGGAGAAAATGAATTTGAACTATGCTTGCATTCATTTAATAAGTTATTTTCTGTTAAAAATTATCTTACACCCAAAATAAGACACAAGACCCATTTTATTTACTCTGTAAATTCCTATTATAGCCTCCTCATTTCATCTATACTTACTATACATGACCAAGGGTTTGGATCCAAACTTGTGGACCAAATTTCTCGACCTTTGTCTCATGGCCTTGAATTCCCTTTTATAGAAACAAGGAAGCAAACAATCTTTAGGCTAGAGGAGACAAATGTTACAAGCCAATAAGACCGCTTGTAACTTTGTTACATAAATATTCCTCACAGTCTCCCAAAAGACTGTCCATGTTGGTGTTCATGATGAAGTAGAACCAAAATTCTCAACTACATTTTGGTAGAAAAAAAATTCTTGTTGTGCCACCATCACCCCTAATGCTTCCAAATGGACTGTGAGATGCGCCTTGATGCTCTTCAGAGTTCTTCCCTTCTTGAAGAGTTTTTAGATTGCAACAAGAAGTAAAATCACCCCTCCACTAAAAGAGGAGTTCAAGCATTTATGATCAAGATTAGAGAAAGTGGAAAGAGGAGCTTGTAGGGGAACATAATAGGAGAAGAAGGGGTCGCAACTTGCATGTCATTGTAGAAATGACTAGTTGTTGACTCCTCCCCAAGTTTGTTCCCCTCTTTCTCCTCTATGAGGTTCTTCGTAGAACCCTCTGTCAATGAGTGACAAAGGAGAGGAAAAGGATGCGTCATGCAGGGCCTATTCTAATAAGAAATGGATTTCAATCCTCCATCGACTATAAGCATACTCACTCCCAAAGGAATTCCATCTGGCATCATAGATCTCAATGTAACTCCTAGCACGATACTGCTCAAAAATCATTTTCACCATTTCAAAACCTTTTGAGAAAATGAATTTTCTTATTCTTTCTACCAATTGAAGACACCACCCAACTATATTTATAATGAAAATACCTTTTTTAGCTATGTTCATGCATGGGAAAAATTATCATTCCAATGCTTTTCTACTCATCCTACCAGCAAATGGATTCAAGAAATCATATCAATCAAATCAAAACATCGTTAGACTCAAACTACCAATTCACTACCCTTCTAACCAATTTCACCTTACGTGAATAATTTTGTTCTGGATTTCTTAACTGCAAAATTTTTGCTTCAGAATCCCCCTTTTTTGGATACCGAGTCCTTATCTTTTGAATGTTTCTCAGCAACAATTTCTTGATTTTTTGCCTTACTATGAGAATCTCTGATAGTACGCATCCTATAATTTTATTGACAGGTCCTTGATCACTTCATTTCTAGCTCATGAATCATCCTTATCCCCTTAATCCTTTTGAAGATCTCAACTTCCTTCCGTGGTGGTAATGAAAACTTGTTGATATTGCCACCTCTAGCACTGCCAGCTTTGTCCACTAATACGACTCAACCCAACAAAACACCTCCTAAATTGGCCTTTTTAGAATTAGTTGGCATCCACATGCATTGACACATCTCTATTTATTCCATGTCAACAAGCTTATCTTCTTCTACCTTTATTTTCCCTCATGAATAACAATGAAACAACCCCAATCACTCCTTTTTAAAAAATGCTCTATATCCACCATAGATCTTTCCAGCTTGGCACATCGTGCAATCACCATCAGTCAATATTTATATTGACCTTCAAACATAGCAAGTGGTCCGTTAAAATTTTGACGAAGTATTGCCAAATCATCTCCAAATCTCAACTTTGTCAGTTGCCCCATTGTTGGACTTATTCAGCTTGTCTGGGACATGTGGCATCATCTCATGATGCCACTGTCCTTAACCTTCATGTATCTTTCATCATGGGACTGAAAGGGTTGTTTGATCTATTTTTTCATTACTTGCAACCTTACAAAGTCCGCCCAAAACTCGCCACTATCCTTCGAGCATCTTTTTTCTTGGGTCATAACATCACCATTCATTTAAACACGTGAAAATTCATGGGACTTTTGGTTGCTCTGTACTTAAAACATGGAGATATAAGGCAAATTTTAAAGTCCGACTTAGGGAAAATAAATGCCCATGGAAATATTAAAAGGGGACCTGACCATAATGGAAAAGACATTCTCTAGAAAAAATTAAAAGGTCGGCAAAAGAAATAATGCCTAGGGAAACGAACATGGTCCTTTCCGACGATGGAAAAGACCCTCAAGTTTAAGTAAAAAAGGTAATGGAGAAACATAACATGCTTTAGGTTTTAAAATAAAAGGCTCACCCAGGAACATATAAACCTAATAACCTTAAACCCTGAGGGTAACATAGAGAGCAACATTAATTCGAAATGACAAAACATTGTCAAGGACACCAAATTTTGCATAGTCATTTTCAGGACTATTAGAACTCTCAGAGTCAACCGGGTCTCTAATAACGAATCTAAATCCTTATTCTGAACTCTACTTCCTATCATACAAATGATTACATAATACCATACATATACCCTCCGGAACATATTCGGGTAGGCCACAAAATATTACATTTACCAATGCAGGAAAATGAAACGTGTAACTAGGTCAGCCCTAAGAATGAAAGAGATTCCTCCAGAAAATAACATCCAAGAAGTGCAGATCAATAGGAAGGTTGGCCACACACCAAATAATATTGAACAAGACCCCAAATAGATCCACACACCAAGAAACCACTCTGAAAATGAAGGAAAACCAATCGGTAAGCTCAAGAACTGTGCCAGGTCCCAAAAATAGTCAAACTGGGAGCGATAAATAGCCAGAAAGGAATCCAAATGGACTAAAAATCTAGAATTAAGCACATGAACCATCCTAGAAACTAAAAAATAGGATCTGCAATGAAAAACAAGCAACTACCGGCAGGAACACAAAAAAATGCACACTGAACTAAACAAGAACTAAATTGGGAAGATTGCTCATAGACCGAGGATGATCCTACATCAAAATGACATGATATAGACTTACCTATGAGAATTATCAGTTGAAGCTTGAGTTGATTTAATCAAGGAATGATGGAAAAGAACTTGAAAGACTTATTGTTGCCTTAAGAGATGAACTTGCTACTGCAAATGAATACAAAGACAAATTTAATGCTAGTTCAACAAGGCTTGATGAGATGCTGGAGAATTAGAGACATGTAAAGGACACAAGAGGACTTGGATATCAGAAAGGAGAATCCTCTGGTTTTGGACAAAGCAATGCAAAGCCTAACCATTAGAAGAGCAAGAATCCTCCAATAGGACAAAATAATACTTATAAATTCAATGGCAGATGTTATACTTGCAATAGATACAATCATATGGAAAATCAAGATAGAAGTAGGATGAATAATGGAATGAAAAATAACATGATGAACAATGTTCCTACCTTTACCAGTCAATGTTTCAAATACAACAATTTTGGTCAGAAGTCAAACATGTGCAGAATGATTAATAACTTTCAAAATAAGAGATGTTTTGCATGTGGGATGTTTGGACATATCTCTAACCAATGCAGGATGAGACCGAATCATATGAATTTCAGACCTGTGTAGATAAATGTTGTTTGCCATGCATGCAACAAGCCAAGTCACATTGCAAGATATTGTAGAAGAAGGATTAATGATCCGGTAAACAAAGGAAAATCATATGTGAAAGGCAAAGAAAAAGTAGATGAAATTAGAGATCAACATAAGAAAATGTGGGTTAAGAAAGAAGATTCCAATATGCAGAATGGTTCCATACCTGAATCCGGTGATGGAACTTCATCCGAAAACTAGGGATTTTTTGCCTTAGGGGGAGTTTTACATGTATATTCATAGAACTCCCTGTTCAATGATCTGTAATCGATTTTGAAAGGTTGCAGAAGGTTTAAATCATGTATGCAAATCTTATCCAAAAGATCTGATGAAGACTTGAGGCTTCAGTAAGTGATTTCATGAAAATCAAGGTAACCGATTGAAACATTTATTACAACACAAAATTAGGTTTTTCAGAGGTTAAAAAGGTATTTCAAAGGTTTACTTTTCACAATGCGATCAAGAGAAAAGAGTAGTGCAGCGAAGAGAGGATATTTGGTGATCTAAATCGAGCTTGTAGCGATTTGAAAGCGATTTCTTATGTCCTATTGAATCAAAAGGTATTTATCTATTTCGTGAAGCTATCCATTTTAAAACCCTAGATTCAAAATGGCATCAACATCTCAAATTTCTACCCCATTGGTTGTTGAGGTTAAGGATTGGGATAGATCTATTTTCAAGAAACACCCCTTCAAGTTTGTCGAAGATGATCTAAAAGGAGAATTTTCTTTGGTATCCTATGACGTTATTCACAATGCGGATATCAAGGCATACATCCATTATAATCTTGAGGAGCTTGGTAATGTTGATATGTTGTGCTTGAACAACAAACATTTGGCAGACAACTTGGGGAACCTTAAACTAGAATATCAAAATCTGCAAGACAAGGATTTTGCGCAGTTCATCCATTTCCTATTATTTCATTAAGCGAAATGGATCCGATACATCCTCAGCAGGGTCCATGATGAGTTCATATGGCTAGATAGTCCCTATAAAATCACTAAGTAAGAAATTCAATCTTTGATGTTCCTGAGTGCAACTGGTGAAGTACCTGGTCTGAGAAAGGTATTAAATAACACTACAATAGCCACTATTGGTTCAAATTTTGAAACTAGAGAAATTACTATCAGTGACATCTTGGAGCATGATGTCTGATTTGCATCAATGGTAGTTGGTTACAAGGTGTATCAATCAAGTAGGTAGAACTTGGTCTCTAGTACTGTAATATTTTTCATGATATCAGATGCTTAAGGAAGATATGAGATATGATCTGTGCATAGTCAATCTGAATGAACTAATAAGTAAATTGAAAGAAATTAAATAGGACAAGAAACACACTTTCAAGTATGAGTCTCTTGTTATTTGTTTGGCATTATATTTCTTGAATGAGATCCCCAGTATAAAAGGAAAGGTCCAATGGGCCTATGATAGACTGGTGGCAATGCAAATCAAGGAAGGGTTGTGGGGCATAGGTGATGCTCCAATGAGAATATCTACATTATGGGGATATTTCAAGACCTTTTAGTTCTCTATGAAAGGTCGAGAAAGAATCCCTAAGGAGATTGTAGAGAAGTATGAGAAGACAATTTGTTTCATGGTTGATAAAGATCAATGCCATATGGAATTAGTTGAGACAAGGATAGTTTGGATAATGCCCATGGGGTATGAAGCTGATTTTGTTACGCTTGAAGCATATGCTCAACATCTATTGAGCCAGCTAGTAGATCCTAAGGAAGAAATATTTGGTACCTTTAAGGAGAAGGACTTAAGCATGGACAAGCAATTCACTGATGCCGAAAGAAAGAGAAAGGTCATAAAGGAAGCAGAGGCTATTGCAAAATAGATGGGACTAACAAAGGAGGTTGTATAGAGGGAAAGAGCTCAGAATATACTGAGAGAAGAGGATGTAATCAAACCACATCCCAGAAAGGAAAACCCTCCTAAGTAATCTAAGGTAACACCTAGCAGATCTGCACCTCTCTCCAAAGTGAAGAAACTGGTACCTCCACCTAAGCCCAAACCAGTAGTATCTACCAATGGAGTTGAGAAAAGGAAAAAGGAGAAGCCTTCAAGGGAGTATGTGGTAGCTGTTGGAATCCAAGAACACTAAGAGGGGGGGTGAATCAATATTCTACCAGTATAATGAATTTTAACCTTATTAATAATGCAATTAATAACCATTAAACATGAAAGAATATAACAACAAATCAAAATGAAGCAACCACAAGAGCATACACCATGACATAGAGATTTATACGTGGAATACCTCAAAGAGGAAAAACCACGGTGGGATTATAGACCCACAATATCTATCCACTAGCCAAATGAATAAATATTATAATAGGGGCCTGCACATGTAGGAAAGCCAACAACCTAGAGCACACTGCTCATCACAAAAGGAGCCTCACTAACTACAAACACCTCATATGGATTTACAAACAAAATTTTGAACTCTAAGAGTGCATCTTCTATGTTGGATGAGTTTTGGTTAAAGCATAGTCTTTACTCATTTACATGGTGTCCTTCCGTACCAGTGTCTTGCTTCGCTTCCCAAACCTCTAAACCAAAATCCAAGACCGACTACATAATATTACATTCACATTCTATCAATCAAGATTTCTCACACAACATCACATTACTATATCCCATTACCTATTATGCATCATCAAAATAACCTAACTGGACTGACCAATTTATACCCTTCCCAAACACAAACATAAATGCCTTATATCAGCTTACAATGATATTACAATTTATTTACATGTCGGCTTAAGCAAAAATAATTTTATTAAACTTCAAGACTGATTCCTTTGATCGTTGCTATGTAGACTTTTCAGATCAATCTCATATGTCGACCTCATATACTGGTTCCTAGATTGTTGATTTCCCTTTCCTATCGTTGTTGGTTCCTTATGTGTTAGATGACTAAATGTTGGTTGCCAAACAATGAATATCGATGAGTACTGGTTAAGTGACCAACCCAAAATGGTGTTTGTTTCCATCAATGACAACACAACTAAGCTAGATGAGTGTTGATTGCCAACAGTAGCCAAGGAGGAGACAAAGTCGAATGAGGAAGTCTGAAAAGATAAGAAGACTGCTACTTATGCTAGAGTAATCAGAATGCCATCCAGTGATGCTCCACCCTACAAGAAGACAAAGACTCAAGGTGAGCCATCTAGAAGATCTAGAGGAACCAAGAAGCAAAAATCTGAGATAGATGAAGCCTTAGAGTCTAGTAAGGTGAAGCAGTCACTGGTGAGGAGGGACCTCAAAGAGATCAATCCAGACCGGCCAACAAGAGTAAATATAACATAAACACAAAGATATGATGGAGTCAATGTAGAATAGATTGATTTATTGCATAAAATTCAGTTACATCCAAACTGTAACAACTGGGTTACAACATACCAGCTCATAGGCTTGGTAGAATAGGTCACAACGGGGACCTTGAATCTTATGATCTATCTTCTATGCACAGTGTAGTAACTTTATTCCCTGATTGATTGCATTCTAATGTGTGTGTGTATATATATATATATATCGATCCAAAGGATCCAGTCGACCCAAAAGGGATCAAAACCCAAATAACAAGACCTAACATGTAAAATAAACAAGGTCAGCCTCCGCCAAGAGATTCCTCCAGAAAATCCAAAGGATGAAAAGTAGATCATGGGAAAAGGGTCAAGCACAAGCCAAGGAAAATTGAAATCAATGGCCAAGGCTCCGCAAGATTTAGATTAGGTTTTGGTAGATCACTAGAATAGGTCTCAGGCAACTGGTAACAAGAAAGTGTCATGGAAACCGGTAGCGATATCTTGTCAGAAAATGATCCAAATGCGATGTGGTCTAGAAGCAAGAAATATGATCAAGTCTTCAAGTAGAATCCAACTCCATAGGATCTGGTGAGCCAAAACTGGGACACATAGAAAGGAAAAATCAAACTGCAAATAGAAAACAAACAGAAATGAAAATGTTTCTGGTTGATGCAAGATTTCTATGAACCGAGGATGCTCTTGCATCATAAGGTTAAGATTATTCCTCCTAAATCCTCAAAAGATATAAAGAATGAAATCATTAAAGATGGAAATTTGAATAATCTTGCCATATATTATGAGAATGTGGATGATAAGGAACAAAGAGAAATTGAGGAAGCAATTGTTCAATATATGAACTACTTTAGCAGGGTTTTGATTGAATTATCATATGAGTTATCTAAAGAGTTGTATGATATTTCTCCGACTGCTAGCCACAAAGATGAAGAAATACAGGAATATGTATTGGTTAATACTTGTACAGTTATCTCTAGGGATGAAATTAATAGATTATTAAAATTGGCAAAAGAAAAGTTCAAGAGTAAGAGAAGGGTCAACAAAACAATGTTTAAAAAAATTGATGAAGTCGCAAATGAGACTAAGCAAGTAATGAAAGACTTTTATCTAGAGTGGAGATATGAAGTAAATCAACCTCAGGATTCCATCCATTTAGAAGGACAAATTCTTGAAGACACTTCCATTCTGCAAGTACATGTAGAAGTCTCTGGTGGTCAAACGGATCAACCATCTGTTGATCCAGTTGCGCAAGAAGAAACACAAGATGCATCTACTGAGAATCTAACAAAAAATATCTCCAATGAAGTTACTTATGACCCTCCAGAGATAGAAGTAATTGTAGAAATGATAGTTGAGGAGATAGAAAAATTTGAAAAGAGTGTGAGTGCAGAGGAGAAGGGTGATGAACCAATAGACAAACCTTCGACAACCATGACTGCGGTCAATGTCACTGATAAAGGTAAGGAGATTGATGTTGAGGATGAATTTTCTCATGGTATGGTTGATTTAAGAACTCTTTCCCTCTTCAAGCATTGAAACTTGCCACCCAAGATCAGATCAAGGCAAGTGAAAACCTCTTGAAATCTCAGTCTAAAGATAAATACATCATCTCTTTTGCAACTGAGGTTTTGAAAAATCTATTACCTAGTTTCAGTCAAGATTTCGGTGCTTCTCCCTCTAGAAATCTTAAGAACTTGTTAAATGTTATTAACACTCATTTTGTATTATTAGAAAAGGCTGCAAATGAATCTATACAAAAAATATTTAAGGAGATGAGATTGTAGAATGAGTTGAAAGAAGTTGAGAGAGATAGAGAGAGCCTAAATACTAATATGAAGAGTATGGAAGAGGCATTGGATGAAGGTGGGAAAATTTTCAAATTTTGTATGTTCTTTCCCAAGTTTACTACATAAATTGATCGGTAGATAAGAGATCTTGAGGGTAAGTTAGCCGGTATCGATCATTATTTTGTACCTCAATCGGTCTTTGCGAGTACGCTTGAAGGACAAATTTTAGAACTCACTGATAAAATAAAGGGCTTGAACCAAGACAAGAAGAAAATGTTGAGTAGAGTAGGAGAACTAAGGATTTTGATAACTCCCTAGATGGATACCTTGCTAGGAGCACAAGAGGATGCAATAAGTGCCTTAGGTAAACCAATGCCATCTGACTTTCAAAGTCTTGAGATTCATACATTCATTTATAGCTCCCTAATAAGTATCTTTGAATTTTTCCCAAGAGGATGGATCGAGTATCTGAAATACTTAATGGTGGCTTACTCTAACATCTTCAAGTTCATGTAAACAATTGCATTCATTCATTCTTTTGTTCATAAGTGAAAAATGGAGAAATTAGTTTAGGGGGAGTAAGTCAGATTGAGTGTACAAAATTTAGATTTTTGGTGTTTTGTAAATTTTGGGATACTTATCATTTTTCACCAATGTTGCCATCAATGCCAAAGGGGGATATTGTTGGCATTTGATGTTGCCGTGAAGATTGGTGATTCCTAATGATTCTAGATTCTTAGGAGTTATCATTGATGGCAAATTAGCCTACTGATCTGATCTGGTATGAAATTTGGGCTAACCAGATAAATTACTTCTAGATTAAGACTGTCAGTGCAGTCTAATATATAGTTTTGTGATTTCCAATGAAGCAAGTTTTGGTTTCCGTGATCAGTGATTAGTTGGTTTGGTATATGAAGAATATTATCATGACAATTAACCCTCTGGTTATTTTCATATTTTCAAGTGTTTCTAGGTCTGGTATGCGATAGAGAAGCAAAGCAAAGTATTCATCATATTTAGTGGTATATCGTGTGACCGAATTCTTAGAGTTGATTATGGTGATTGGTGATGTGTTAAAGATGATTGATGAGACCTATAGGAAGTGTTTGATCTTATATTTTGGGTTTGGAATATGGTTTGGTAATAGATCTAAGCCGAATTGTAGCTACACTTTCACATTTTGATAATTGGAGAAGCCGACTTGTGGAAGATTAATTTTTGTATGCACGGATATATAAGACCAATTTGGATGATGCATTTTATGTCGTATACTATTTTGAAGCGATTGAGCACAATTTCACGTGCACATCTTAATCTTGGTTGATCTAGTAAGTAGTTTCAGAGAAGAACAACACATATAAGGAGATCATTTACATAGGATCATTTTGCACTTAGCCGAAACTCAGTTTTGGCATAATCATATGCTATTTTCTAGTTCACTACTTATTGTAATCAGCTTGTAATCTCTTGTAAGGAAGTGAGTCTTCCTCTGAGGTTTTTTCCCTATTTTTGTAACTAGAGCGGTGATCTCTAGGGAGTGTGCCTAAATGCATGTACATTCCCCTTATGTAATATTATTTTTCTATTGGCCATAGTGGAATAATATTGTGGGTTCAAATCCCATTGTGGTTTTTCCCATTTGGGTTTCCACATAAAAATATTGGTGTTATGGTTGCATGGTTACTTGTTTTATGTTTCTACACTTTTCTTTCATTGCAGTTCATCTGGTGGTTGAAGAATATGCATAATAAGTTTGAAATTTGCAAAACATTGATTGACCCCACCCTCCCAACCCCTCTCTCAGTGTTCATTGATTCCAACAATACTAGTATTTTCTCTTGTTTCTATAAATTGGAGGCATAGCATATTAGTTTCATCATGAGTTATTTTCATATTTTCAAGTGTTTCTAGGTTTAGTTGGAAAAGTGAAGTGTTGTTATCTTTGTTTTGAATATTAATAATATACTTGTCATCTTTCTCTGGTGGAGTTTCTCCCAAAAGGGTTTATCCATGTAAATTTGGTGTCTCATTTGGTTTGCTTATTTTTTATTTATGTTGAATGGTGAAATCATATTTATATTTTAGATTTGGTAATATTATTTTCAAATTTGTAATCACATAAGAAAATTAATATTGCAAAAATAAATCTTTCTTTTTTAACAAAGATGCCATGTGAGATGAAACAAATAAAAATATTTGTGAAGAATCACATAGATGAATCTTCGAGGCTAGTTTTATAATGTGATAATAGGTGTATTGTAGATATCATAAAAGAGGAAGTGAATATCATCAATAGTGTTTTCTATATCTATAATGCGTGATTCTAAAAATAAATAAATAAATCTATAGAAAAATTCATCTCACAAAACTAAAAAAGAAAAACTAGTTATGTCCCATTAAACTAAATTGATTGTTGAAGATATAGGAGATGAAGGAGATGAAAACTTAGCACAAGTATCATGAACCAAAGTGGACAAAAATACACATAGGTTCACGTGACCACAAATATACTCAAATATTTAATCCAGACTAGATGCATTGGAATACATGTTGGTCAAAGGTAGTGCAAGATCATGTGGAGAAAAATATTAAAATACATACAATAAAGATGCATGATCAAATATTCTAATAGCATTAATCTATCTACTTTGTAAGTATTTGATAAGTACTAAATTAGGTGCGAACTCAATACTATTCCATACCTCACTATGCATAATTTAATAGATGAAAATGAGATTAGTTGATAGTATTAAAACACAAAGTACATCATGAAATGTGCCATCATCAATATCAATAGATCCTTTCCCACAAAAACTCACATGTATTTCTTTCCATAATTACATGTGGTGAATTGCAAGGCTCAAATAAAGAGAACATGCCCCATGATGAATCCATGTGATGTGAAGCTCCTAAATAAAGAATTCATCATCTTGACTAAAGACCAGTAGATGAAAAGAGTGCATTTCCTTTCATCTTTCCTATTCTATTTGTCATTTCAGTTGATTTTGATTATGTGGATGATGATGATGTTGAAGAAGTAGATGCACTAGATGACATAGATGAAGATAATTGAATAGTGTTATTTTTAAGAAGGTGCTCCAACTCATCATTTCCCTACTTTTTGTAGCATGCTCATTTTAGTCTCTCCTTCTTAGATGAGTACCCCTTAAAAGGGGAAGAGGACTAAGAGGTATACGTGGAGGTGGTTCCTTTTCTTTCTTATTGGTCTTGAACTCCTTATTTTTTATTTATTTCTTATGATGTCTGAACCCTTCAGATCTTTTATGATTTGAATTGCAATAAGAGCCTATGGTTTGAAAAATCCAATGTCCCCATTTGCACTAACTTTTCTTTCTCTCTAGTGAGTAATAAAGCAAAATCATCATGTGAATCCATAAAAAATGTAACTTATAAAGAGCATCTCTAGTAGCATACAATTGTAGAAATAAAAATAAAAATAATTATGACAAAGCTTGGCAAGGATGAGAAGAATAAAATAAATGTGGACTATGTTTGAATACCACACTATGACAACAATAATATAGAGATTTTAGTTTGATGAGAAAGTCGCATGTGTTGCCAAAATTTGTACAATTTAAAATATTAAGTTAATTCTCCAACATGTTGGTGAATAGATTTGTTACGAATACTATTATATTCTCCAAGAATATGTTGGCATATGTGCAGAATATGTTGACATGATGATATTGTATTGTCATTGATGTCAATATGCTGAAAGAGAACCGGTACAATGCTAAAGAGTGAACTGATAACATGATAAAGAGTGAATAGGATTATTGAAGTTAAGCAACTGACAAAGTGAACCGGTATGATGTTGTGAACCGGAACCGGTATGTCAGAATGAGAACTGGTAAATGGAATGTTTTGTATCAAGGGTTCATATGGCATGACTATTGGTTGGTAGTCTCAGTTTCAGGGTTTCCAGTTGAAGTGTTTCGAGCCTGTGTGTTTCAACTGATGGTATTGTGTGATGAGTTAGCATTATAATGGAGATCAGATCATGTTGCCACGTCAACCTTGTGCACGTGAAGGATCTTGCATGAAGGAGATTGATCCTATCTACCTCAGGAATGTGCAAAGTCTTTGCACACAGTGGAGAACACGTGATGGGTTATCGCCTCCATGAAGCGGTGAAAAATGAACAATGGAGAATATCTTGAGATCTGTTCAAGACTATTGTATTCAAATACAAAGTGTTCAATGGTCAGGATTGAACTGACTAAATTTCTCAACCTAAGTGTTTAGGGTTTAGGGTTTATGCTACCAACCTATCTGTTTCCTATAAGGTCGATGTTGTGTTTCATGTTGAAGTTGTCAGCAAATGTTGTGTGTGTATCTATGTGTAGAGATATGTTATTCTTGCCAGACTAGTTGAGAGGATTGGTACCTACATAGTGTGTGTGCAGAAGGAAGGAACAAAAGCGGATCTGCATTGGCATTGAGTGCTATTACCAAATCATTGTAATACCTGTTGATCTCTAATCACTTCAACAGTTAGAAAATCCCTTAACAGGGTAGCTTTAACTAGCTTGCTGTAAATCCTTTAACAGGGTGACTCAAAGCCATCGAGTTCATAAAATCCTCTAACAAGGTAACCTCTAACAGGGTTTAACCTTAACCGGGTATTCTAGCCATCCCTTAACTAGGTGATCCCTAACAGGATCGGTTCCTAACAGAACCTATTGTAATAGTCTTTAACTAGACTAGGCTCCTAACAGAGCGGACTTCTAAAGAGTTCAAAACAGCTTGTGGGTATTCATCCCCACTGTGGTTTTTCCTAGTTGGGTTTTCATGTGAAAAATATGTGTGTCATATGTGATGTCTTTTTCATGTGATGCTTTGTTATTTTATGTGAAGCAGTGAATCATGTTGATCTAGAAAGTTATTATATTTCTGATGATAGATTATCTATTTATGCATAAGGACAAAGTGGAAATGAGGGAGTAGGTTGTATGGAAATGTAAGAAGATTGACCAATTCATGTCTTTTATAGTTGCACTGTGTTTAACTGGTAGTAATTTGGTTTGGACCGGTATTAGGGATTGCCAGTAGTTTACAGTCTACAATCAAACTGGTTCAGGAAAAGTTTTTGTGCCTGTACTGATTCACCCCCCGTCTCAGTACCAGTTTGGTACTCACTATTCATCATTGAGTTATCAATTAGTATCAGAGCCCCCCTAGGTCCTCGTGTTGTAAGCTTAACCGCTTGAGGGAAAGATCCTATTGTAATGATGAAGAGGGAAGGTCCAAAGTTCAACAAAGACAATTTTAAAATATGAAAAGACAGAATGAAGATATACATCAGAAGCATGGGTGCTCAGCACTAGAGCTATGTTGAAAATGCCTATGCCATTCCTAGTGGTACTCTCACCGATGATCAAAAGAGAGAGATCCAGGAGAATGGGCAAGTCATAGAAGCCCTAATTAGTAGTTTATCTGACATTGAGTTTATTGATGTCTAGGATAAAGAAAATCCCAAAGAAGTATGGGATACTCTTGAGAATATCTATGGAGGTGATGAGCATGTGAAACAAGCTAAGGAAGAAAGCCTTAGAGGAAAGTTTGAAGATATGCGGATGGTTAAAGGAGAGACCATTCAACAATATGGAATAAGAATCAAAACTGTTGTTGGAGATATCAAGAGTGCAGGTGGTAAAATGGAAGATTCCATTGTTGTTAGCAAATTTTTGAGATCCTTATTACCGGTCTATGCAATAAGGGTTGCTGTTATTCAGGAGTTGAGGTCAATAGACAAGACTAAGGTGTCCCTAGACTCCATCATTGCAAAGTTAACAGCCTATGAGATAAATAGTTTTGATGGAAGTGTTTAGAAGACTAAATTAGCTTTTAGAGCATCTGCTACACCATCCAGAAAAGGAAAAGAAGCAAGCACGAGCGGTGAACCAAGACAGAATAGAGAAATGGATGATGAGGAGATTCTGATGGAATTTGAAGCTCTTCTTGCCAAGAGACTTCCTAAGGGGATCGATAAATATAGAGGTAAGCTTCCTTTGACATGCTTCTCTTGTAACCGGATAGGACACATTGCTATAAATTGTCCTAATGGTGATAGAAAGGAAAAACCGAAAAGGTTCAAGAAATTCAAAGGAGGAAACTGGAGAAACAGTTTTGTAGTAGTTGATGAAGGTGTCATAGATGAGGAATCAAAAGATGAAGAAAATGAAGATATTGTGTTTGTTGCAGTCAAGGAGGATGTGTCAGACAAGAAGGCTCTTGTTTCGCACTTTGATAATTCCAATGAGTGGATTATTAATATTGGTTGCTCTCACCATATGACTGGTGACTGGAGCAAGTTTATATCTCTGGAAGAGTATGATGGTGGTGTGGTTCATTTTGGTAATGATGCACCATGTATAGTGAAAGGCAGAGGGTCCATCTCTCTAAATGGAAAGAGCAGTGCTGACAATGTGTACTAGGTGGAAGGTCTCAGACATAATCTATTGAGTGTTGCCTAGCTGAATGACAATGGAATCACTCTGGAATTCAAAAATGGAGTGTGCAAAATCAAAGGAAAGAATGGTGAACTGATGGCCACCGATATGCAGACCAAAGGTAACTTATTTCAGCTGAATGCAAATATAAGTACATGTCTTATGGCTAAGTTTGATAATAGTTGGATATGGCATAGGAGACTCCGGCATGTAAACTTCAATAACATAGTAAAGGCCAGTAAGATTGAGGTAGTTAGAGGAATGCCAATGCTGAGCAAACCGAGAAATCCTTTGTGTAGAGAATGTCAACTGGGGAAAATGTCTTCCTCAACCTTCAAAGGTAAATCTTTCACTACTGACAACTTACTTGATCTTGTGCATACTGACTTGTGTGGTCCTATGAAAACTAGAAGTGTTTAGGGAGATAGGTATTTTATGATTCTTAAGGATGATTGTTCAAGAATGATGTGGGTCACATTCTTGAAGGATAAGTTTGAAGCCTTTGGAAAGTTCAAAGCTTTCAGAGCACTGGTAGAAAAGGAAAGTGGTAGAAGAATCAAATGTCTTAGGACTGATCAAGGATGGAATTCCCTTCTGGTGAATTCAACAAATATTGTGAAGAGAATGGCATCAAGAGGCAACTGTCTGCCCCTCAGACTCCACAACAGAATGGCTTAGCAGAGAGAAACAAATGAATGGTGGTTGAAGCAGCTAGAACCATGCTAATCCAACGAAAGGTTGCTCACACCTTTTGGAGAGAAGCGGTGAGCACTGCGGTCTACATAATGAACTGGGTACTCATCAAGAAAGGAAAGGATAAGACTCCTTATGAGTACTCGACTGGAAAGACACCAATGGTAAGATACTTCAGAGTGTTTGGTAGTAAATGTTATATCAAGAGGAGTGAACATCAGAGCAAGTTTGATGCTAAATGTGATGAGGGAATATTCCTAGGGTATTCCACTAAGAGCAAAGCTCTCAAATGTTTCAACAATAGGACTCAAATAATTTTTGAAAGCATCAATGTTAGGGTTGATGAAAACTCTAAGAAATTAGAGGAAACTGGCAGAGAGCATGTAGGAGTTGAATAGGTAGTAACCTTCTGAGAACCGGTTGCTAATCAGCCCAGTACCAGTAATTGTGCTCCTACACCGGTAGATGCTAATACTAATGAAGATGATGAAGAAAAGCAAGAGGAAGTTGTTAAAAACATACCTAGGTATGTCAAACTCAATCACGATCCAAAGAAGATCATAGGAGACAAAGATGCAAGAATTCTTACAAGAAGAGAGGTAAGAGAAAGTTCATGTATGATCTCTAAATTGGAGCCTAAATCATTCAAAGAGGCACATAAAGATGAAGATTGGATCAAGGCAATGGAGGAGGAACTTGACTAGATAGAGAAGAATGGTACATGGTCTTTGGTACCCAGACAGGAGCATAAAAATGTCATTGGAACCAAATGGGTCTTTAGAAATAAGCTGACTGAGGATGGCACAATGGTAAGGAACAAAGCCAGACTAGTATGTAAAGGATATGCCAAAGAAGAAGGAGAAGACTATGGAGAAACCTTTGCTCCAGTAGCAAGATTGGAAGGAGTTCGTATGCTTCTTGTATAAGCAACTTTTAAAAGATTCAAGGTATACCAAATGGATGTAAAATCTGTATTTTTAAATGGAATACTTGAAGAGGAGGTGTATATAGAGCAACCAGATGGGTTTTCCCTATCAGAAGACAGTGACATGGTGTTTAGGCTACATAAAGCCTTATATGGACTAAAGTAGGCACCAAGAGCATGGTATGAACACTTGCATTCCCATCTTGTGAAGATTGGATTTGAAAGAATAGGTGAAGATATCAATATCTACTTGAAATCAGAAGGAGATTAGATTCTAATCTGTGAAGTATTTGTTGATGACATAATATTTGGTGGAGATGACAAGATGAGTCATGACTTTGCAGATGAGATGAAAAAAGAGTTTGAAATGTCACTCATAGGGGAGATTAAGTTCTTCATCGGACTGCAGATTCAACAAATAAAAAATTGAATCTTTATTACTAAGTCCAAGTATGTCAAAGAGGCGTTGAAGACCTTTGGCATGGAAGATAGTAAACCGGTTGGTACACCAATGGTGATCGGTTGTAAACTATCAAAAGAAGATGACTCAACATTGGTAAATGAGAAGGAATGCCAATCAATGATTGGTAAGTTGCATTATGTAGTGCATAACAGACTGGACATTGCACATGTAGTGGGTATTACCGCTCGGTTTCAGCAAAGCCCAAGAGAATCCCACTTGGTAGCAGTCAAGCGGATTCTTAGATATCTGAAGGGAACTATTGACTATGGATTATGGTATCCATACAATAATGATTTCAACCTGAAAGTGTTCACAGATGCTGATTGGGTTGGTAATGTAGATGACTGGAAGAGCACAACTAGTGGTGCATTCTTTCTCGGTGGTAGACTGGTCTCATGGATGAGTAAAAAGAAGAGTTGTATCTCTCAGTCTACAATAGAAGCAGAGTATGTTGCAGCTTTTATGAACTACACCTAGACTATTTGGATGAAGCATGTATTGAATGTCTTCAAAGTTCCTGTATCTGAATCGGTAAGTATATTCTATGACAATACAAGTGCAATTAACATTTCCAAGAATTCGGTTTTACATGCTAGAACCAAGCACTTTGAACTCAAGTATCATTTCTTGAGGGAAAACGTTCAGAACAAAGAGGTGGTATTGGAACATGTTTCCAGTAAGGAGCAGTTAGCAAACATATTCACCAAGCCTCTACCGAAGGCTACTTTTACCTATCTAAGAGGTAAGTTAGGGGTGCTGCCCCTTCAAGAGGTAATCTAAAGGTTTGTGCTCCACATCAGTCAGATCTTACTTTGCTATATCTTTTTAGGATTGATGTGTTGAGGGATGCTACTCCTCAGGGGGAGCAACATAGTGGAATAGGGAAGCTTGTGCCTCCACTTTGGCATTGTTGTCAAAGGGGGAGAAGATGTGAAGTGGAAAAGATATCTGTAGTATTAAGGAGAAGATGTATATTGCCATCAATGCCAAAGGGGGAGATTGTTGGCATATGTGCAGAATATGTTGACATGATGATATTGTGTTGTCATTGATGTCAATATGTAGAAAGAGAACCGGTAATATGCTGAAGAGTGAACCGATAACATGATAAAGAGTGAATAGGATTATTGAAGTTAAGCAACTGACAAAGTGAACTGCTATGATGTTGTGAACTGAAACCGGTATGTCAGAACGAGAACTAGTATATGGAATGTTTTGTATCAAGGGTTCATCTGGCATGACTACCGGTTGGTAGTCTTAGCTTCAGGGTTTCCGGTTGAAGTGTTTTGAGCCTGTGTTTCAAACGATGCCATTGTGTGATGAGTTAGCATTGTAATGGAGATCAGATTGTGTTGCCACATTAGCCTTGTGCACGCGAAGGATCTTGCATGAAGGAGATTGATCCTATCTACCTCGGGAATGTGCGAAGTCTCTACAAATGGTTGAGAACGCGTGATGGGTTATCGCCTCCATGAATCGGTAAAAAATGAACAATGGAGAATGTCTTGAGATCTGTTCAAGACTGTTATATTCAAATGCAAAGTGTTCAATGGTCAGGATGAAACCGACTAAATTTCTCAACCGAAGTTTTTAGGGTTTAGGGTTTATGCTACTGACCTATCTATTTCCTATAAGGTTGATGTTGTGTTTCATGTTGAAGTTGTTGGCAAATGTTATGTGTGTATCTATGTTCAGAGATACATGATTCTTGCCAGACCAGTTGAGAGGATTGATACTTGCATAGTGTGTGTGTAGAAGGAAGGAACAAAAGTGGATCTGCATTGGCATTGAGTGCTATTACCAGATTATTGTAATACCTGTTGATCTCTAATCACTTCAACAGTTGGAAAATCCCTTAACAGGGTAGCTTTAACTAGCTTGCTGTAAATTCTTTAACAAGGTGACCCAAAGTCATTGAGTTCATAAAATCCTCTAACAAGGTAACCTCTAATAGGGTTTAACCCTTAACCAGGTATTCTAGCAATCCCTTAACCAGGTGATCCCTAACAGGATCGGTTCCTAACAGAACCTGTTGTAACAATCTTTAACTGGACTAGGCTCCTAATAGAGAAGACTTCTAAAGAGTTCAAAATAGCTTGTGGGTATTCATCCCCACCGTGGTTTTTCCTAGTTGGGTTTCCACGTGAAAAATATGTGTGTCATATGTGATGTCTTTTTCATGTGATGCTTTGTTCTTTTCTGTCAAGTGGTGAATCATGTTGATCTAGAAAGTTATTATATTTTTGATGATAGATTATCTGTTTATGTATAAGGACAAAGTGGAAATGAGGGAGTAGATTGTATGGAAAGCTAAGAAGATTGACACATTCATGTCTTTTACAGTTGCACTGTGTTTAACCGGTAGTAATTTGGTTTGGACCGATATTAGGGATTGCCAGTAGTTTACAGTCTGCAATCAAACCAGTTCAAGAAATTTTTTTGTGCCTGTACTAATTCACCCTCCCCTCTCAGTACCAGTTTGGTACTCACTATTCATCATTGAGTTATCCGAATAATCTTGTTTGTTTGAAGAGTAGTAAAAACCAAAAATAATAGTTGGAGAGATCACTATGGAATAATGCTATTTCTTTGTGTTTGAGAATGACATCTCCTCCATATGATCATCTTTAGAACTTTTATGGTATTTCAACCATAAATACCAAAATTAAAAAAGGAAAAATTGAATGAAAATAACTTACAAAAAACCTAACTGTAGACATACAAATACTAATGAGGACTCCAAAAACTTATTACAAATATAAAGTGTTGAATATTATAATGCATAAGAGAACTGAGAGGGGGGGATCAGTTGTATAAAATCTTAATTCTATTTCTTAAATCAGATTTACAACAACTTAACCTTAACACATAATCCATAGAAAGATTTGAGCATAAAAACCAAAGCACACCATACATAATGAAACACCATATTTTACATGGAAAACCTTGTTAGGGGAAAAACCATGGAGAATGAGCTATTCTCAATATATGAACACTTGTTAGGGTGACATCATTTAAGGTAATTTTTACAAAGAAAGGCTCACTACCAAAGGGCTCACTACCCGAGAGAAAGAAAAAAGGGCTCACTATTGGAGGGATCATTGACAGAATGAAGAAGAGTAAAAAGAGAAAGAATCCACTATTGACGCACTTCTACAACTGTAAGATTTTTAGATACCTTTGGCTCATTACTTCCAATGGATAGCACATGGAAGTTCACACTACTCAAACACTTTTTCACCAACTCAAATACTAGTCATCACATGGAGATAGATCATATTTTACCCATCTTCATCACATTTCACTTTCTTTCACATACAGATACCTTTATATCATCCTCACATATGCAAAATATCCTAAGGTTGGCTAAGAATTTCAAGCAAACATAATTCAAATTAGTTCGGCACTAAACATTCTCACAATGGAAAAGAATATAAAGTGGACCACAAAATATCTTAATTAGGAGCAAAATAAACAACAAACATATTATACAACAATCTATTGTAAATGTGATGTTGATGGTTGTCATTGATGTCAATATATTGTTTTGGGGATGGTTCCTTAAGGTTGGTAATACAGAAGATGAGTTCCTAGAATGTTTGGTGCTCCAGAAGATGTGCTATAGTTGATATTCAATGTTGTTTGTTTATGTTGGTGGTGATCCAGATTTCTGTATTTATCGGATATGGTATTGATCTTGGACACAATGGATCACTGAGAGGGGGGGTGAATTAGTGATTTAAACTCTTTTCCTTAAACAAGGAGATACCGCTAATATATATAACAAACTTAGTGCTAACCGTTAACTTAAACAATGCAAGCAGAGTGTGTGAAAGGACTTGCTAGAACATTAGCAAAACACATGCACAAGAATATATCACACAACACCAAATATATACGAGGAAAAGCCAATGTGGGAAAAACCTTGGTGAGCATAGCTACTGGAGATCTTCTGCTCCAGTCCAGCCTCACAATGAATCTTTGATTACAATATTTAAGGCACCAACCCAGGGAGCACCAACCGCTGATTTATGAGCACCAACTTAAAGGAGCACCAACCCCTGCACTAAGCTACAACTTAGTGAAAACAATATAAGCCTTAGCTATATAAATAAAATCACTATTGCAAATGAATTTTTGCAACCTTACAATATTCACCTCTGTCAGTTTCAGCCTTATCGGTCTGTATTCTCTCCACCCACTCTACAAGTTGACTTTGTTGATCACTTTTCTCAATCCCCTCTCACAGTGTCTTTTTTCTCTCAAATCACACTCGATCACTCTTAATCAGGCACAACTTCTACTGGTTTGTCACCTCTGTGTTCAATGCACTCTACACCAGTTGTTCGTTATACTGGTTTACTCTTCTTCTCCTTATCGGTCAACACTTCACTCATAAACACTTCAAGTGTTTATCTCTTTGGCTCTCAGCAATTTCACACTTGTCTTTACATTGTAGCAACAACAATCACAGTCTCAAGTCATCATATTTAAACTTGAGCTTTCCCGCCAAGAATCAATTCAAACATGGGGCGGTTAGGGTTTCCTTCACCCAAATTTTTTTGCATGAGATCCGATACAGTCTGTCTTGGACCAATCACCTATACTCAAAGAATGCATCTATACACATTTTCCATTATCCAATGCATACTAGCTAAAGATAGCAATCTCGTACATGATGTTTTGTCTTGAAATCTGTTGACTCATAAAAAGCCCAACTGTTTCCTTCTTGAGGTCTTCTTGTAGTCTAATTTCTTTACTTTGATCCAGGTGCCAACTACTCCCTAATCTTCCTCTGTCATTCTTTCTTCCTCGAGCTGCATCAGTCAGTTACAATCTCATGATTTTTGGTTGTTTCATTAATGTTGACTAGCTGTTTACACAACCATGTCGATGGAGGCTTCACCGACCTCTACATGTTTGCCACCTTAGCTTGACATGGCATCACAACGATCATACACTTAGCTCACCAACACATAGTCAGTTTACACTTGAACATTCAAAAAAATCATATCGGTATAGGCCTTTACTAGTGAGACCTTCTTCTCCTTCTAACCGATAGTGCATATTGCATAGTAAGACATCTTCACCTCTAGTGGTTTGTGATTACTTTAACATTCTGCCTCTTCATCATAGATAGGCAGCCAAACTCCAGACCAGTTTAAGATCTACTGGTTATCACTCAATATGCTCACACACACATGCATCTCACCTCATACCGGTGAAGTCAGTAGTCTCAACAACTACTTGTCTTTCACCATACCGGTACACTGTTATTCATACCAGATGGCATACCTCTACTAGTAGCCTGCCTGCAATACCAGTTGACATCAATGACAACTCAATGCCAACAATCTCCCTCTTTGGAATTGATATCAACACCTTCTTATCTAGTTTCTCTCACCCTTTGACAACAATGGCAAAGAGAACCTTAGTCTAACACCAATAATCTCTCCCTTGACTACATCCAATTAAGAGACACTCTCCCTATGTGTCCATGCTTCATGATTCAAGAGTCATAAGATAGTAACAATGGTTGACTCCCGCTAAATCATGAAATCTCCTATGCATTCAAGTGCTGCCAGATGGTGGGACAACTCCCATATTTTTTCTCAAATACTCAAATGGGCCCAAAGGAAGTGGCTCGGTAAATATGTCCACAATCTGCTCATTAGTGGGAACATACTGTACTATGACCTCCTTGTCTTCTACCTTCTCCCTCAAGAAGTGATACGTGATTGCCATGTGTTTTGTTCTCAAGTGCATTACTGGATTCTTGGAGATGTTGATTGCACTTGAGTTATCACACCAGATTGGAATGGGTTCTGGTATCTCCACCTATATTTCTTTCAGTGTCTCTTCATCCATAAAACCTATGAACAACATGTAGCAGCTACTATGTAATCTCCTCAGCAGCAGATAGTGACACTAAATCTTGCTTCTTACTGTTCCATGATACTAATCGGTCTCCTAAGTAGAAAGCACCTCCACTTTCACTTTTTCAGTCATCAATACTTCTTGCCCAATCTGCATCAATATAAGCATGCAAAGTGATGGGGAGAGGATCTCACAAGAGAGTTACACCTTGCTCATTAGGTAGGGTAAGGATGTTTTAGTGGGCTTTAATCACTCTACACTTGTCGATTATCAATCCAAACAATCAAACTCTCTTGGAGTGCTCCCTATCAATTTGTTTTCTACAGTTGCTCTCAAACAAGTCCCTATTTCGATAGCTAGTTAGAGCCTCACTTTGCACATTTGTAAAAGATGCCCCGGTGAATTTCATGTCAAAATGTTTTTTTCGGGCAATTGCAGATATAAAAGACAAGCTATGTTTCAAATTTCAAGCTCCTGCCAATCCATTTGATCAGTTTTCAAAAGGGTTCCTTGAGCCACTTTTTTCAGTGTTCTATACTTTGATTGCTACATCAGTTAATGTGTCTATTTTCATGAGCTCACTATTTGCACCCAGTCAGCCTTTTGGTCGAACTGAGTATTCTAAGTTTTGATCTATACTTCAAGGTACCTATGCCTGAGATTTGAGGGTTTATGGAGATTGTTTGATATTTTTAAGAAAGGCATCATGAGTTACCTGCGCATTGACTTCATCAGGTTCACAGTGCGGACAAAGCAAGTTGGTCATCTTTGACCATTAATATTTCTTCACTCAGGATTCATCTTGAAAAACCACTTGGTAGAGTTCATGTTTGTATATCAGAGTACATGCCTGTAAATTTACAAAGTCCAAAAAGGTGTTTTGACTAGTTTGAAAATTACGTTTTTGTGATTAAATGTGAAAAATATGGCGCAAGCGCCAGAAAGTTGCGAAACTCAGTTTGGTGATCCGAAAATGGTGTTGATCAATTCTAGAGGTATGTTTAAGGTTTGTGAGGCATTTCAAAGGTCAGTTGCATGAAAACAATTTTTTTTTTAATCGGACCCACTTTGGGGCCCGACCTGCCTCATGCCTATGCATTAATTTTATGGCGAAATGGTCTTAAATTCATGGCAATGTATATCAATGTCAGCTCAACTGCAATTCGCCAGTAGGATGGTGAGAGGCAACTTCAGTTTACTTGTCATCTATGGATTGATGGACGTATATCTTGCATGCTAGTTGTAAACCTCAAATAATTCATAGAGAGATTCAAATAATTATCAAAGAGTATATGCAAATTGTAATGCTAAGCCCAAAGTCTTCCTGATGTGGTGTGGAGTAGCCATTAAAACAATTAGCAGCAAATAGAAATTGGCAAGTTTAAAGCATCCATCTCCTCCCTTAGCATGGTAGTTGTTGAAGGCTTAGAAAACTTCAAAGTAAATGTAATCTGCAGTCTTTTTCCAGATCTGCAACGTGGCATGTCAAAGGCCATTTTAACTTTCAAGCAAAGACATTTGATTAATGTAGAAGGAAATCAGAAACTCTTTAGCAATTGCAGTTGGAAGTGGTGAAGCCAAAGTCCATGCTTTCTGCCAGCATCCTCCTTTGCCAGAAAAATGGAATAGGCCACAAGACATTTTCAGCGAATCCCATTGGTCAGGTGAATGCCATACCTCCTCCCACGTAGCATGTTTGAAGGTTATAAAAAAATTCAAAACCAATGAAATGGGCAGCCAAGCCAGCACTCCCTGCCGTGAGCTTGATAAAGGAGGGGCTTGAGTAATTTTTTCTGCAATGTGTGGAGTGAAATATGGAGTTGAAAACATTGGAAACCTTCAAAGCAAAATGCTATTGGAAGGTGCAGACCCAAACCCACGACCTCTTCTAATGTCCTCCCTATCGTGGTGTTGAAGGGGGGTTTGAAAATGTTTTAAAGCAAATATAGTGGCTGGTGTAAAGCCCACACTCCAAAGACTTCGCCAACATCCTCTCATCCTGCGTGGAAATGGTGTTTGGAGAGACATTGAAACTCTAGCCAATTGAAATTGGCAAGTGTATTGCCAAAATCCTCCTCTTCCTGCCACGTGGTATGTTGAAAAGGACATCAGAAATCCTCCAGCGAATGCAGGCTACAACCCGAATTATCCCCCATGCCATGAGCTGTAAGGTGGAATTCAATGTGTTAAATGGGCATTAGAATTAAAATAAAAATAAAAATTGCATTTGGCAGGTGAAAGTCGCCATTCCCTCCCCCTGCGTGGTAAAGCGTATGGAGTGGTGAGAGGAGTTTGAGAGGAGTTTGAGGGGAGTCAAAATTTTAAATCAAATGCCAGATTCCACAACTGTCCCAGCAAACTCCCTTCACCTACCAGTTAGATATGGCATAAAATGGAAATTTCTAGGCAAGGCTCAAAAACCTTCAGAAAATGTAGATCCAGGTTAAGACATTAACCCCACATTGGCTATGGAGGGGAAAATTATGGTATTTAAATATAAGGCTCCACACAAGTATAGTATCAAAGCCTCAAGGGATTTTGATGCATGGTGCCTGTTGGGCGCCCACTGGACCCCACGCACGTGAGTGCGAATCCCAAGGCAATCAAAGAGATAGCTGGCGACCAGGTGGACCCCTCATGTGCACGGTTCTCATGGTGAATTTGATAGAGAACAAACGGATTAAAGATCATGTAGGTTCATCACGATCAGATGATTGGCGTTGTTTTGCAAGCCAAAGATGCTCAAACATTAACCATCGCAAAATGGCGACAAGCACATGTGGAAAAATGCATGGTAAAGATCATGTAGGTTGAAGAAGATTCGACGGTCGACATTGTTTTGTTATCCAAAGTGGCTCGCCCATTGTTTCGTTATCCGAAGTTGTTCACCCATTAACCATCATGAAATGGCGAAAGGTGATGTGGCAGGTCCAGTGGCAAGTGAGTTGGTGATGATGTGGCAGACATGTGGTGATGAAAGAGTAGCCCAGTGGCGTACAGGTGGCGGTGATGTGGCAATCCAAGTGGTGAATCAGTGAGGTTTCATCCCAATGGACCCCGTCATTGAATCGCAAGTCGCCATGTGGCAGGGCATCAGGAGTAAAATGGATGAAAAATCAAATTTAAATTGCATAGTTGAGACTATAGTGGTAAAATCAAAAAAATTAAATGATAATCTACTTTCAAGATTAAATTCGCCTGAGGGGTATGTTTTGGCCAAATATGCAAGCATTATATATCACCAGAAAGCTCTAGGAATGAGGAATTCAGTAATGAAATTAGTTTCAATGGATCTTAGATATTTTGAGAGCAGTTTCCATGGGAAGGATAAAGGGAAGTATTCAGTTAGAGAAAAGGGACACTTGGCAATGTGTTATACAGACCTAATATTTTTCCCTCTTCTTCATATTCCAATTTTCCTCTCATTTGTAAGGGTTCCAAAAATTTGGAGAAATGCTCCAAATTTTTGTGGTTTCTAGTTCTGAATCTCTTTTCAAAACCTTGTAAAATTCTATGGGTCTTTTCAGGGTATAGAGGTTACATTGTAGTATTGTAGATTGTTTTCTAGTTGCAGGTCTTACTTGTGTCAGGCATGAGTAAATTTCACACAATATTGTCTCTAGGCATGTATTTCATTGTGAAAAATTGAATCCTCAAGGAGGATGGAATTTGTCAATTTCTAGGAGATTGTTGTGACTGTTTATAGGTATCCTTCAATGAAGGTTTGAAATTATGTAGTCAGTCATAAATAATGGAATATGTATCCTATATCTGATGATTTTGTGAAGGAATTGAGTAATGCATTAGTATAAGGTATTGATGCAGGAATATGTTGTAAGGAAAACAAATTTGCAGCTATGATTTGCATTTTGCAGTTCTGTGTGTGACTCCATGCCCAATGAACAAGGCACTGGTCTTTGAAAGATTTGGGGATATTTTCAGATTCACAAATTTAAAGAAAATCTATTTCCCTTTGTGTTTAGGGGTTGTGTTCTTTTCATTCCAGGCCTTGTTTCATCTATTGTTTATACAGATTTAGCCAATCTATAGTATGTTTCTAATTGGTTGGGTTTGTGGAATGATCTATCTGCTTATTGTTTGATGCTGCCATATGTTTGTAACTATTGTATTTAATGCATCAAAAGGGTGTCCCCCCTAGATCTAGCAGAACTTGAAGTGCAGGAGGACCAATTAGGGTCCTATGTTATGTTGTCCAAGTCCTGATGTGTTTCATAGACTGAAATTGGCCATTTCATAGAAGGATTGCAGGTGAACTTGGGTTAACCGGATTTCGTGAACAACAAAAATGGTGACTCTGCTAGGGAACCTGAATAGAAATTGCATAATTTCATCCAGTTAGTGAGTCCATTGAGATTGCATAGAGTTGAAAATGTCTTTTATGGTTGAGGTATGTAGTATTATGTTTTGAGGTTGTAATAGTGTTGTCTTCTATGACAAAAAGTTTCTTGTGAGGAATTGAAAAATATACATTGTTGAGAGTTGTAAGAAGTCCTTGCAGTTGTCTACATTTTTTTCCCCAATCCCTTATTGGGTGGCAACTCCATGGTTCATACCGGTGCTGAATGTCTATGCAATTAGTATTGCATAAGGTTTTGTGATTTTATATATAGTGCAGAGATATGGGTTATCACTGCTAATGTAGATTTACACATAAATTCTTCATCATAGAAGCTTGAGAAGAAAAGTGCAGTAAAAGATTTTAGTTCACACATAAGTCTGATGCATTTCCAGATTTGTGTTAAATAGACTGGAGTGGATTTGTTGCAGCCAGATTGAAGGACAAATAAAGAATTAAATATGTGTTGAATGGCATTCTGCTGTTCAAAATTGTTCCTCTATGCAAGAGGTGGCGACTCTGAGGTAAAAGACCATGTTGAAAGTGGAAGTTAATCTTCAGATCTACAAGTCTTACAACTGCAAATATCCAGGTACTTTCAGAAGTTTCAATGCAAGACATTTCTTCTAAAAATTTGAATGAGTAATATAGTTTTCCCATTAAGTGAACAACATTAGTAAAGAGGGAAAGAGAGGAAGTACAAGTCCATTTGCATATCTATTTTGTTGAAGTTCCAACATGTATGTTCTACTGTAGTATGCAAATTTGAAGAAAGCTTTGTGTCAAGCAATGTTATGAATAGATTTAAATAATGATATGTGCTTGAAGTGTTTCATTATTCTATCCAAGGTTGTGCAATTATTTATGAGAGTAAGAAGAAATGTGTAGTGAAGTTTTTCAGCCTTATGTATTTCCACACATGACCATGCCTAGTGAAGTGTCACAACCATGTAATAGGAAAAATTTCAGTATGAAGTATTATGCTGCTTTAAATTTTGAAGATATTCTGGGTTATCCAAATCTTATACCCATAGAAATTAGAAAGTATTTGGCAATATTTGGTGGGAAGAAATCAGAATCAACACACTTACATTTGAAAAGATTTTCAGATTTGATGGGAGAGTTTGAAGTTTGTCAAGAAGATGTATGCATGAAGTTATTTGTCTAGTCATTGAAAGAGGATGCAAGGGATTGGTTCTCTTTCTTGCCAACAACTTGTATTTCCTCATGGAATGAATTAACAACTGACTTTATGGACCAATTTTCTGAAAAGGTGAATGATTATGATATGCTGAGAGGATTCATGGATATGCAAATCAAAGAGGATGAATTGGTCCCAACATTTAATATCAGGTTTTCACAAACATTATCTAAAATTTCCAGCAAGTATAAGTTCGATGATAAAATATGTTTGGAAATTTATATGAGTTCTTTTGACAAGAAGATGGGTTTCCTATTAAGAGATAAGGAACCCAAAACTTTGTATGAAGCTTTCAATATAGCTAGGGATATTGAAAATAACTTAAAATTTGGGATCTCAAAGAGATTTGTATCTGTTGTTGTTTCTTGTCAAAACACCTTCAATGGTGAAATGCCATGTGAAGCTGAGGAAAACATTCTTTGTCAAAATATGTCAAGCCCTGCTATTCCAAATGGTTTTGCTGATATATGTTATTCAAATTTAAATGACAATCAGGAATCTCTGTTGTCAATGCCGATTGTCTCTCACAGTAATGATGGAATGATCAGTGGGAAATTTTGTGATAATGCTAATACAGAGATAGATATATATAAAGGATATGTACCATTTGATTTGTATGTCGATTATGCTGATTGTGGCTGCAAATTATGAAGTTAATCATGCATCTCCTATGGATAATGATAATGAAAATAATGAAGTACCAAATACCGAGGGATCACCAAATGTTGCTGATTATGCAAGTGAGGATGTGCAATATGATGCAAATCAGATTTTGATGAAGTCTGATAAAGCTAAAAATGAAATTGTGGATGTTAATGGTGTTCTCAATATAAGTATACCGTTTCAGAATGGAGTGGTGCTGCTGATTATGAGGACACTAATTTCGATTTTTAGCACCTTGAAGGTATACAAATGAACAATGAAGATCAATTTCAGAATAAGAGTGATCTTGGCACAAGTTATTCATTTTCTTATGATTAGCAAATGAATGCCAGTTATGTAGCTAAGGATACCTATGAGAGTTCTTATTATTCATCTTGTGAAGATGATGTAAGAGGAGACCAAGTTATATATCTCAGTCATGAATCTAAAAATGAAAGTGTTTTTGAAGATAAAAACATATGTGAAAGTGCGGATAATGTTTTATTTTTAGATTTAAGTGAACCTATATTTGAATGCTTTCAAAGTTTGAAATACCATGAAGAGGATCTGAATGTTGATAGTATGCTTGAAATGGATATGGAGTTCTTTGCCTTTGATATAAGTGTTCATAGTACTGACCTCATTGATGAAAATGCTGAAGTTTCCCCTTGGTTTGAACAAGTTTGTTATGTTGATGAAGTTCTAAATAGCAGTAGCATGTGTTGTAAAAAGTTGCTTCATGATGAAGATAAGAAGCATGGGTTGTGTGATGATTACTTTAGACCACAAATGGAATTTTTTCAGGTGGATGTAAGTCTGAATAAGAAAGACTTAGGTGAGGATTTGCTTCAGCTAGAGGTATGCATTATTTTCCGTGATTAGGATATTAAGAATGCTAATGTATTGAGTTTGATGAACAAGGATAGTATAGAGTGTGATCAACATAGTGAAGTACCACATCTGGACCAAAATGTTTATGTTCCTTGTTTGTGTCAATCGGTTATTAATGTCCCTCATTTTATGAATTTAAATGATAACAAGGCATGTGCTAATGAGAACTACAGTGATGAGAATGAATGCTTTATTTTTGAAATTTAGCATCATGATGCCCTTGCAAAAGATAGAGTTGATTGGGATAGTGAAATGTATTGCAGCTTGTGGGAAGGCCTCTATAGTGATTTGTCTCATGATTTTACTTTTGTTGAAGTAGTGTGTGACCATAGAGTTCAAAATCAGGAAAAAGCTGTGCACACCAGCTATTGTAGTAATGAGATGAAAGAGGTTGATTATAAGGATTAAGCTCAGTTGTTGTTAAAAGGTGCCTTTGTTTGGATCACGACATCAGGTGATGAGAATCAGATTTTTGACAGAGGTAAATGCTAAGATTGTTTGGGGCAGTTATAATCAGTCATAAGTGTTTGTATATTTTGTACAGTTACTTTGTTTTACTTGTGTGGTTTTCAATAAAGTGCCCTGCTGCTTGGGTAGAGGAAGGAGCCCTTTGTTTTTGAGAAGAGAAGAGAAGTGATCCATTTTTGGGTGGTCTGCGAAACCATTGATTCTGGATTCTTGTGTTGATCTTGCAATTAGCCGTCCCCAGTCAGAGCCACTATTGGGACTCTTTAAATTTGGTTAATTTGAGAGGCCCATTTCAAAATTTTGCTATTTCATTTTTAGAAAGGCACCTAATCTCATTCAGGTGGCCTAGTTAGAGAGAGGGTAAAATGGAGCTAGTTGATTTTCAAAGGGTAAGGCTTGCGAAATGTGTCCTACACCTTTCATTTGGCCTATGAAGTGTTCTACAACTTTCAGATTTCAGTTTGGATCACTTTATCAGGTACCCATTTCAAGGGGTGAGCTGAAAGTGCATGTTAGGTGCAAATGCAGATTTTATTGAGTAGCCTACTTTGAGCTCCTATATCTTTTGCCCCGTTGATTGTCATGGTAAAATTCAAAGTGGATTGAATTCTATGCATAAAAGTATGTCAGCATGCCAAGTTTCAAGTCTTTATGAATCCGTTTTCTCAGTTTGGTAAGCTTAATCCATTTGAAGTTTACTATTTGCACAAGTCCCTATTTCGACAGCTAGTCGGAGCGTCGCTTTGCACATTTGTAAAAGATGCCCCAGTGAATGTCATGTCAGAATGTTTTTTCTGAGCTATTTCTGATATAAAAGACAAGCTATGTTTCAAATTTCAAGCTCCTGCCAATCTGTTTGATCAGTTTTCAAAAGGGTTCCTTGAGCCACTTTTTTCAATGTTCCATACTTTCATTGCTACATCAGTTAATGTGGCTATTTTCATGAACTCACTATTTGCACCTAGTCAGCCTTTTTGTCGAACTAAGTATTCTAAGTTTTAATCTGTACTTAAAGGTACCTATGCCTGAGATTTGAGGGTCTATGAAAATCGTTTGATATTTTTAAGAAAGGTATCATGAGTTACCCGCGCATTGACTTCATCAGGTTTGCAGTGCGGACAAAGCCAGTTGGTCATCTTTGACCATTAATATTTCTTCATTTGGGATTCATCTTGAAAAACCGCTTGGTAGAGTTCATGTTTGTATATCAGAGTACACACTTGTAAATTTGCAAAGTCCAGAAATGTGTTTTGACTAGTTTGAAAATTACGTCTTTGCGATTAAATGAGAAAATGTGGTGCAAGCACTTGAAAGTTGTGAAACTCAGTTTGGTGATCCAAAATGGTGTGGATCGATTCCATAGGTATGTTTAAGGTTTGTGAGGCATTTCAAAGGTTAGTTGCATGAAAACAATTTTTTTTTTAATCGGACCCACTTTGGGGCTCGACCTACCTCATGCTCGTGCATTAATTTTATGGCGAAATGGTCATAAATTCATGGACATGTATATCAATGTCAGCTCGACTGCAATTCGACAATAGGATGGTGAGAGGCGACTTCAGTTTACTTGTCATCTATGGATTGATGGACGTATATCTTGCATGCTAGTTGTAAACCTCAAATAATTCACAAAGAGATTCAAATAATTATCAAAGAGTATGTGCAAATTGTAGTGCTAAGCCCAAAGTCCTCCTACTATGGTGTTGAGTAGCCATTAAAACAATTAGTAGCAAATAGCAATTGGCAGGTTTAAAGCATCCATCTCCTCCCTAAGCATGGTAGTTGTTGAAGGCTTAGAAAACTTCAAAGTAAATGTAATCTGCAGTCTTTTTCCTGATCTGCAACATGGCATGTCAAAGGCCATTTTAAGTTTCAAGAAAATGCATTTGATTAATGTAGAAGGAAATTAGAAACTCTTTAGCAATTACAGTTGGAAGTAGTGAAGCCAAAGTCCATGCTCTCTGTCAGTATCCTCCTTTTCCAGAAAAATGGAGTAGGCAACAAGACGTTTTCAGCGAATCCCATTGGTCAGGTGAATGTCATACCTCCTCCCACGCAGCATGTTTGAAGGTTATAAAAAATTTCAAAACCAATGAAATGGGCAGCCAAGCTAGCACTCCCTGTCGTGAGCATGAGAAAGGAGGGGCTTGAGTAATTTTTTCTGCAATGTGTGGAGTGAAATATGGAGTTGAAAGCATTGGAAACCTTCAAAGCAAAATGCTATTGGAAGGTGCAGACCCAAACCCATGACCTTTGCTAATGTCCTCCCTGTCGTGGTGTTGAAGAGGGGTTCAAAAATGTTTCAAAGCAAATGCAGTGGCTGGTGTAAATTCCACACTCCAAAGACTTTGCCAGCATCCTTTCATCCTGCGTGGAAATGGTGTTTGGAGAGACATTGAAACTCGAACCAATTGAAATTGGCAAGTGTATTGCCAAAATCCTCCAACGAATTCAAGCTGCAACCTGAATTCTCCCCCATGTTGTGAGCTGGAAGGTGGAATTCAACATGGTAAATGGGCATTAAAATTAAAAAAAAAAAATTGCATTTGGCAGGTGAAAGTCGCCATTTCCTCCCCCCTGCGTGGTAAAGCGTATGGAGTGGTGAGAGGAGTTTGAGGGGAGTCAAAATTTTAAATCAAATGCCAGATTCCATAGCCATCCTAGCAAACTCCCTTCATGCGCCAGTTAGATATGGCATAAAATTGAAACTTCTAGGCAGATCTCAAACACCTTCAGAAAGTGCAGATCTAGATTAAGACATTAATCCCACATTGGCTGTGGAGGGGAAAATTATGGTATTTAAATATATGGCTCCACATGAGTATAGTGTCAAAGCCTCAAGGGATTTTGACACATGGTGCCAATTGGGCACCCAATGGACCCCACGCGTGTGGGCGCAAATCTCAAGGTGGCCGAAGAGACAGCTGGTGACCAGGTGGACCCCTCATGTGCACGGTTCTCGATGTGAATTTTGTAGAGATCAGATGGATTAAAGATCATGTAGGTTCATCATGATCAGATGATTGGTGTTGTTTTGCAAGCCAAAGATGCTCAAAGATTAACCATCGTGAAATGGTGAAAAGCACATGCAGAAAAAGGCATGGTAAAGATTGTGCAGGTTGAAGAAGATTTGACGACCGACATTGTTTTGTTATCCAAATTTGCTCACCCATTAACCATCACAAAATGGTGAAAGGTGATGTGGCAGGTCTTGTGGTAGGTGAGCTAGTGGATCCCGTAGAGGTGGCGATGATAGAGCAGTCTAGTGGCATACAAGTGGCAGTCCAAGTGGCGAATCGATGAGGTGTCATCCCAGTGGACCCCGTTAGTGAATCGTAGGTTGCCATGTGGCAGGGCGTCAGGAGTAAAATGGATGAAAAATCAAAGTGAAATTGCATAGTTGAGACTATAGTGGTAAAATAAAAAAAATTAAATGATGATCTGCTTTCAAGATTAAATTCGCCTGAGGGGTATTTTTTGGCCAAATATGCAAGTATTATATATTACCGGAAAGCTCTCAGAATGAGGAATTCTGTAATGTAATTAATTTCAATAGATATCAGATATTTTGAGAGTAATTTCCACAAGAAGGAGAAAGGAAAGTATTCAGTTAGAGAAAAGGGACACTTGGAAATGTGTTATGCAAACCTAATCTTTTTCCCTCTTCTTCATATTCCCATTTTCCTCTCATTTGTAAGGGTTCCAGAAATTTGGAGAAATGCTCCAGATTTTCATGGTTTCCAGTTCTGAATCTCTTTTCAAAACCTTGTAAAATTCTATGGGTCTTTTCAAGGTATAGAGGTTACATTGCAGTATTGTAGATTGTTTTCTAGTTGTAGGGTCTTACTTGTGTCAGGCATGAGTAAATGTCACACAATATTGTCTCTAGGCATGTATTTCATTGTTAAAAATTGAATCCTCAAGGAGGATGGAATTTGTCAATTTCTAGGAGATTGTTGTGACTGTTTATAGGTATCCTTCAATGAAGGTTTGAAATTATGTAATTAGTCATAAATAATGGAATATGTATCCTATATTTGATGATTTTGTGAAGGAATTGAGTAATGCATTAGTATAAGGTATTGATGCAGGAATATGTTGTAAGGCAAACAAATTTGCAGCTATGATTTGCATTTTGCAGTTCTGTGTGTGACTCCATGCCCAATGAACAAGGCACTGGTCTTTGAAAGATTTGGAGATATTTTCAGATTCACAAATTTAAAGAAAATCTATTTCACTTTGTGTTTAGGGGTTTTGTTCTTTTCATTCCAAGCCCTGTTTCATCTATTGTTTATACAGATTTAGCCAATCTGTAGCGTGTTTCTAATTGGTTGGGTTTGTGGAATGATCTATCTGCTTATTGTTTGATGTTGCTATATGTCTGTAACTATTGTATTTAATGCATCAAAAGGGTGTCACCCCCTAGGTCTAGCAGAACCTGAAGTTCAGGAGGATCAATTAGGGTCCTGTGTTATGTTGTCCAAGTCTTGATGTGTTTCATAGACTGAAATTGGCCATTTCATAGAAGGATTACAGGTGAACTTGGGTTAACCAGATTTGGTGAACAACACCCTCAACACCTTTGGTGATCTGAGTACCCTTTTGGACATGCTTTTGGATCCACTAGGGTAGGTTGTGTCGTCTATTTGTATTGGTACGGATCCCAAAATTGGCACTTTTGAGCGGTTAGGAGTTAACAATCTTCACTAAAGGTTTTATAGGTTTCTACACCCTATCAAACCTCCATCTCTTCTCTGAGACTCTAATATGTATCATACTTCCATGCCAAACAATTGGCACATTTATTCAATCCTACAAGTAAAGACAAAATTGTCAATCATATTCCTAGCCGAGCTATGGCAGAGCTCGCCTAGGAAATGATAGCAAGTTGCTTTCCAACAACTTCCAGGCCATTCCAAAAATTATGTAAACTATACAAGGGTTCCATAAATTGAATCCAAAGGGTCATTGATCAAACTCAAATGGATTTCAAGTTGGAACCATGACTGGGCTTGTTGAACCCTTGCTCAGACCGAGAGCAGTGCAATAAGAGACAAATTGTAAATTCACTTCAAATCTGCACTAAGAGAAGATAAAAATACTTCCTCAGCAACATAATATAATCCACTAAACTACCATGAAATAAAAGTAACAAGATCAATGCATTTTGTATGGACTGCTGCTACCAAAATGATAAAATAGAAGGCAAAAATCTGGAAATTATCTTCAAATACTATTTAAACTTGCTCCTGGATATTCTAATCCATGTACAATCATTCAAAGAGAATTTTATATGCCTTCTTGGTCATAACCAACTCCTCATCAATTTCCTAACCACCGATTTTCTCCAAAATGCAAAGTTTCTCAAAAATTTGCAAAATGTTATCAAGCAACAATGACAACTTTTGCTCAATTTTGCATTTTTGCCTTTTATGCATTTCTATTCATACCAAACCTCCTAGGATGATTCCCTAACATAAAAATGACATGATTAAATTCCTAATGAGGGTTTACAAGACTTTTTACATCATAATGCAAAAATAATGCCATTATAGTCTTACAAGGGCTCATTGGCCAAATTTGGGAAAACAAACAACCTTGGTGACAATCACCCTTCAAATGACTATCAAACACACACATGTGGACCTCTAAGAAATCCTTTATTCAAGCATTGATCCAAAATAAGGAAAATCACTCCAAAATTTGAAAATGCATCAACAAACTAATTAAAAGCCAAGTGCTCCTACACCATACTCCCCCAATGAGAATGAAGTCAAGTGACTCCTCTAAGCAACAAAGAGAGGGGAATGAAAAGCTTAGTGAAGTCTAATTCAGGTACCCAAGCTGCCTCAAATGCTGGAAGTTGCTGCCATTTGACCAAATATTCCATATAGGCGGTGTGCCTTGTCTTCTTGAGGATTCTTGAATCCAATACCTTCTCGGCTTGTGGCATGGTTGTAGGGGGCAAGTGCAGGTCTATAAGTGCTTGGGAGACCTCTAAGACTCTACTACATTCCTTTGGAAGTGTAACTTTATACTGCACCAAGTTTGCAACATTCAATATAGGAGATAAAGCCATGTCTTTGGGTAGGTCAAGTTTGTAGGCATTGTTCCCATACTTTGCTAGGACCTTATAAGGTCCAATCCTCCTCATTTGAAGTTTACTAGGTAAACCTTTCTGAAGCCTTTCTTTGTTCAAATGAACGATGATCAAGTCTCCAACAAAAAATTGTATATTCCTTCTCTTTTCATCTACTTTATCTTTGATCCTTTGAGAGGTTTCTAGTAGGGCTTGCCTAACCTGCTCATGAATCTTGCATGGATTGAGCCATGTCCATAGCATGTCCATTCTATTGTCCCATCTTCCTAGTATCTTTGAGCTCCAAAACACTTCTGGGATGAAGGCTATAAACCACCTCAAAAGGGCTCTTACCAGTTGATCTATTCACACTGTCATTGTAGGAAATCTCAACTTGATGGATGATGTGATCCCAGTCTTGTCCATACTCCTTTTTCAAACACCTAAGAAGGTTTCCAAGTGTTCTATTGACCACCTTTGTTTGGCCATCCATTTGGGGATGGTAGGCTGAACTGAAAGACAAGTTAGTACCCAATCTCTGCCATAAAGTCTTCCAAAAATGACCAATAAATTTTACATCTCTATCTGATACTATACTGATAGGTAAGCCATGAATCCTGAAAAACAAGTGAGCAATATGACTAGCATCATGAGTCACCTTACATGGAATAAAATGGCTCATTTTGCTAAATCTATCTACCACAACATAGATGCTATCAAATCCTGATTTGGTCTTGGGAAAACCAACAACAAAATCCATACTTACACACTCCCATGGCTGATTGGGGATAGGTAAAGATTGATAAAGACCAACATTAGAAGAAGTACCCTTGGCTCTTTGACAAACCACACATTGATCCACATATTTTCTGATATCCCTTTGTATCTTTGGCCAATAGTAGAATCTTTGGACAAGTTCCAAAGTCTTGTTCAATCCAAAATGTCGACTTAAGCAACCATTGTGTTTCTCTTGCAACAAATTTTCTCTCATGGACCCTCTAGGTACACAAAGTTGTCCTCCTTTAAACAAAAGACCATTTTGTAAGGTAAAATGATTTCTAAACTCTTGACAAACCTTGTAGATGGAAACAAAGTCTTCATCATCTTGGTATAACCCCTTGAAACTATCCACTCCTATGTTCTTGAGCTGCACTTCTTGATCTGTTAGCAAACTTCTACTGAATGCATCAACAACTCCATTGCATTTACCTTTCTTATGTTTAATGGTGAAATTATATGACTGCAAATATTCTACCCATTTGATATTCCTATGATTCAACTTTTTTTGTGAATTGAGAAAACTAAGAGCTTGGTTATCAGTATAAACCACAAATTCTTTTGGCAGAAAATAATTCCTTCATTTCCTAAGTGATTGAACAAGTGCATATAACTCCAAATCATAGGAAGAATACCTTTTCTTGGCATCCTTGATCTTTTCATTGAAAAATGCTACCGGTCTGTTGTCTTGACTTAGTACCGCTCCAACTGCTATGTTGCTTGCATCACATTCTATGGTGAAGCACTTGTCAAAGCTTGGAAGATCAAGTATTGGTTGAGTAGCCACCTTTGTCTTTAAGAGATCAAATCCTCTTTGTTCTTATTTTTTCCATTGAAACTTAGTCTTCAAACATCCTTTGATTGTGTCAAGCATAGGTTCACATATCTCACTGAACCCTCTGATGAACTTCCTATAAAATTGTGCCAAGCTATGAAAAATTGTCACTTAACTTGTTTTCTTAGGTGTAGGCCAACTGATTATGGCTTCCACCTTAGAGGTGTCCATCTTCAAATCACCACTTGAGATTACAAACCCAAGATATATCAACTCCTATTTCATGTACTCACATTTCTCCAAATTCATAGTTAGTTGCTCATCACATAGTTTCTTAAATACAATGTCTATAAGCTTAATATGTTCATCTTTAAACTTACTAAAACTCAAGATTTCATCTAAATAAACAATAACAAATTTACCAATATAATCCTTGAGTACTTCATTCATGAGTCTCATGAATGTGCTAGGGGCATTTGTGAGTCCAAATGGCATAACAAGCCATTCATAAAGTCCTTTTGTGGTCTTGAATGATGTCTTCCATCATCTCCTTCCTTGATTCTGATTTTGTGGTAACCACTCTTGAGGTCTATCTTAGTGAAGTTTTCAACACCTCCTAAACAATCCATCAAATCTTGAATTCTTGGAATGGGAAACCTATACCTGATTGTAATCCATTTGATAGCTCTAGAATCAGTGCAAAGTCTCCAAGTACCTCCCTTCTTTGGGGCCAAAATAGTGGGAACTGCACATGGGCTGATGCTCTTCCTTATCAAAATATTATCCAAGAGTTCTTGTATTTTTTTAGCTACCTCTTTATTCTACTCCAGTGTCATTTTGTAAGCTTCCTTATTAGGCAAAGAGGCTCTGGGTATGAAGTCAATTTGGTGACTTATGGCACGTTGAGGAGGCAAGGTTGTAGGTGTGTCATCACTTATGATGTCTTTAAACTAAATTAGAATCCGCTGCACTTCATTAGGAATGCTTCCTTTCTTATCCTTGCTCTCTTCTTTTGGTTTTACTACAAGTGCAAACCCCACTCCTTTTCCTTCCTTGAGAGTTTTAAGGAATTCCTTCTCACCAACTAGTAGCACATTGGAACCTTTAGATATTCCCTCTTCTTGATCTCCTATGGACTTAATTTTATAGGTGATCTCATCTTTTTGAAAAGTATAAGAATTCTTTTCCCCATGGTGTATTGCTTTCCTATCAAATTTCCAAGGCCTACCTAGGAGTAGGTGGCATGCATCCATTGGAAAGATGTCACACAATATTTTGTCCTTGTATCCTCCTATAGTTAACTCCACCCAAGTTTATTCATTCACTAGAACATGATGCCCCTTGTTGAGCCAAGTAACCCTATAAGGATCACTATGTGGGATTCTTTGTAGGTTGAGCTTACTAACTGCTTCTTCTGAAACTATGTTATCAGTAAAACCTGAATCCACCACCACTCTACACACTTTACCCATAATCTTGAACTTTATCCTAAAACATGATCTTCTTTGGCTAGGTTCCTCCTTAACCAATTCTTTGACCAAGACTCTTCTCATCACAAGATTCTCTCCAACTTCATAATCTAAACTTACTTTTGATGCCTGCACATTTGTTGCATCTTATTGAATATAACTTGCTCTCCTCTCACATCCTTGGGATGAAGAAGACTTCTGAGGACATCTGTAGGCAAGGTGTCCAAGTTGATGACAATTGTAGCACTTCATTGTGGTGAAATAGGACCCTCTTCTTGATCCACTAGACCTTCCTCTAGTAGAGTTGCTAGATCCCCTTACTCTATAGTTCTCTTGCTATTGGAATCCCCACTCCGCTTTACCAACTTGGATTCCCATTGGGACCTTTGGTCTACACTTCTTCCACCATAGCTACCTCTGTGACTTCTGCCATCTCTTCCCCTACCTCTACCTCTGTTGCTTTACTCTTGTTTCTTTTTACTCGTCTCTTCCACCTTGAGTGCCAATTGATAGCACTTATGAATAGTACTAGGAAACAACAAACTCAACTCTTCTTGTATATTCCATCTCAAACCATTCAAGTACCTGGCTACCTTGATTCTTTCATCTTCCACCACCTTAGATCTCAGACACAACTTATGAAATTCCTCAGTGTAGCTTCTCGCATCTAGTTCTCTTTGTCTTAATTTTTTTCTCCTCTTGAGTAATTGAATTTCATAGTCTTCGAGGATATATGCTTCTTTAACCTTGGCTAGCATTCCTTTCCAAGTGGCAATTGGGTTCTTACCCTCCTTTTGCCTCTCCTCTTGGATGAACTTCCACCAAGTCAAGGCTACTCCTCTCAATCTAGATTTGGCTACCTTCACCTTTTGTGCTTCACTAATCCCATCACATTCAAAGTGATTCTCCAATCCTTCAATCCATTCCATGACCACTTTTGGTTCCATTTTTCCAAAAAAAAAAGTGGCACTCCTTCTAGGGACTTCCCTCCTAAGGCTTTGATGGCTCTAAGGAAAGGTTCTTCAGGTAGAATAGGATCAAGTTCAGGTGTGCCATCCTCTTCTACTACTTATTTACCCTTCCCTTCATTAATTTTGGTTGTTACTGTCATGCCCAAACTTTTGGGCAAGAACGGAACAACAATTTTTTTCTTCTTCTTTTTTTTTATAAAAACAACATGAATTCATTAAGATAATATACATCGAAGAGAAATCAAATAAGTTTTGTCTTAACTAAGGAGTAAATAGAATCGTTTAGTAAATTTGAAATAATTAACTCAATCAATATAGCGACAATAATTAGAGGAGGCTAATTATTCCCTAAGAGGGTCATTGCAACTTAGTTAATTAATTTAATTAATTTTCTCTAATCAAACTCGAGAGATATTATTTATCTCAACAACATTAAAATACTCAAGGCTAAATAAAACGATGATAACATTATCCCATATTAAGATCAATTATTTGAGCGCATACAAATCCACCCTTTTAAATGTAGCCATTAGGGTCAACTAATTCAATGATGATACTTGCCAAATAAATATAATTTATATTAAAGTCAATTTAAAAATCTCTAAGACATTTAAATTTCAATTATTAAATAACTTGCCAATATGACCACATAGGCTAGAATTCGCATAAAATAATTAATAAATTTCATTAATAAATTCCCCCAAATTAAATTTAATATAACATCCATATTTAATTAAATATAAAAAAATAACTTTATAGTAACCCTAGTCAATTAAATTAAATCAATTATGCAATTAATATAACTATATAATATTAATCTCCATTTTACATCATACCCTTAAAAAAAAGGGACTATATTAAAATTAATTTTCTCCCTAATCAAATAAGGAGTTATAAATTAATTTCACATATAGCTATAATTAAATGGGGAGGGAAATCTTTTCAAATTTTAAAAAGAACTCCCCCTCTTCTTATTTTTAATTATATTTAATTTCAAACCCTGATTAGGGTTGAGTGATATCTTTCTTTTCTTTTATTTTAAATATCAACCTTAATATTTTTATAATTTTTAATTGCTAACCCTAACCTGAATGTGGGCTAGGGTTGCACATCTAATATTTCTCTTCTTTTATTTAAATGCTAACCCTAACCCGAAATCAGGTTAGGGTTGCATATTTTATCTAACTTAATCTTTTTCTTATCTCTTTTTTTTTCTTGCTAGGGTTTTTGGTTGTGTGTGTGTGTGTTTTTTTTTATGTGTGTGTAGGGTGCAATGGAGGTGGCGGCGGAGGAAGAACAAAAGGAGGTCCGCAGGGAGTGGTGGCTATGGTGGCCACCCGCAATGGTGCCGTGGGCACCCTTGTGGGCTTTGGCCCACAGCGGGGGACCCGAGTCGCCCCTACGTGCTCGCGGGGTTGTGGGGTATGATCCCCCCCAAAACTTGCTAGCATTGGCAAAATTTTTTTTTGTTAAATTATTATTTTTTATATAATATATTTATATATATATTTATTTGTATATATATATATATATAAATATATATATATATAAATAAATAAATATATATATATATATATATAAATATATATTTATTTATATACATATATATATATAAATAAATAAATATATATAGATATATAAATATATATTTATTTATATACATATATATATATATATATATATATATATATATATATATATATATATATATATATATATATATATATATATATATATATATATATATATATATATATATATATCTTAAAAATACATGCATGCTTTTAGAAAAATAACCAGAATACAATGTAAGATCTTCTTTTTTTCTAGATTTCGAGTTTACTCTTTTTTTTGAAAAGCATACGTTTTGATATATATATATATATATATATATATATATATATATATATAACTTTCTAAGGTAAAATCTGGACTACAATAGTTTTAGCAAACTGTTTTCCATTAACAGAAATAGGAGTAGATATTTTATTTTATTTTCGCTTAGGGCATAATCTATATCTATTTTCAGATTTTATAGATTGTAAAGATATGATAGTTTATTTGTCTACAAAATGAGTTACTTTCCTATTTTTTTTTTATAGAATGAATAGCAATGACAGAATTAAAATTAAAAATTTTCTTTTTGTTTCCTACTAGCATGCATTTTCCAGCTTTATAACTTAAGAAAAATGACTAATTTTTACATCTGCAAATTATCCTTTCTAGTTTAATGTCTTTCTACTTAACATGCAAATACATAATATATAAAAAGTAGCAGAAGTAATCTTATGGATAGATGCAACTAATATTTTCTAAAAATCCATGAGTAACAACAACAAGATAAAAAAAAATACATTAATATTTTAGAAAGAATAAAACATCTCATTCCTTTCTACAATAATATTTGAACAACATAATACATTTCTTTTTCTTTGCAACTTATACAAAATAGAATTAATAAAATGCAGTCTTTTTATTTAAATGATCCATACATCAAATAAAGTACAACTTAAAACTTAGTCACTAATACAGTTTCTTATTCTTTTACAATATAAGTACAATAGAAAACTCTTTCATTTTCCTTCTTTTCTTTACAACTAAAATGCAATATTACATTCTTTTTTTTTTCTGCAACTAAAATAAAATCAGCAAGACCATATCCAAGCTTTCCCCTCCAAGTCTTTTCCAAAGCAACTTGCAATAAAAGGCTTTTGGGTTGTGACCATGGAGGCTCACCTCCCAACCTAGGCTTACTAGAAGCCACCCCTGAGCTAGGAGAACCAAGACCTAGACAGGTTACACTCAAGCAAAACACAAATAAGCATGACAAACTTATAACAAAACATATTCCCATCCCAAGGCTTAACATCATCACCAAATGTGATTTTTTTACATGGGTGGAGGTGGACTAAGCACCTTGAGGAGAAACTGCAAAATAGTAGAACACAAGCCATCAAACAAGGGTCACAAAAAAACAAACCCTTGAGATCACTCTCTTCCAAAGAGAGCCTCTCACTCTAAGGCTATCATACAACCCTCCACCCCAAGGCCACTTTACCCTCCCAAGGGTGAGTTGGCCTTGGATACTCCTAAAACACAAATAAAATGCATAACCAAAACAAGTGAAAGCTCACATATATTTTTTCACAAATTAAACACAAGGGAAGAAAACAACTAAATTCAAGCAATCTTTCAAATCAAAATAACAACATACAAAGGAAGAGATTTAACCAACCTTGAATCTGCCAAGGGTTTACAAGGGATAGCTTGGAGAAGAGCAGCCCAAATCCACACTTCTTTCCTTCAACACTTAGCCCAAAATTCTATCCTAAACTTCCTTCCATAATTTCAAGAACTAGTCTCCAGAGATGGAGAGTGGGTGATTAACTTCCTAAGTCTCAATCCCTTGCCTAAGAAGGCTTCTCTCACTCTTTCCAACCTCTTGGATAGAGTGAGATCTCACATTGGTTGGTCTTCCCAAAGCCTTACACACTCCCTAACCAAGGCACCTCAAAAAGGGAAATGGAATGGGGAAAATGAATGACACATACCAAGAAGGTTATCTAACCAAGGAAGACTCTCCTAAAGATGAAATTTGGCAACCTTGGGAAACTCACTTTTTGGGGAGGTTAAACAAGTCCTAGGGAGTGGACACATGGCCAAATTTGGCCTTCATCCATAGGTACACCATATGGCCCACTAAAAATGCTCCTAAACTGACTTTAGGAGTTGGTTTAACCCTTTGAAAGTCCACCCAAAGTTTACCTACGGGTCAACTCTGAGTTGACCCTCCTAATGGCTCACTATCTTAGGTTTACTTGGGACCTTCAAGGATAATTGAAAATATAAACATTGAAAAAAATAAATTCCTCAAAAAGAGACATGACAATGCCAACTCAACATACAACACGTGTCAAGTGACACTACAAAAGAATTACACATCACCAAAACACACATGGCAATTGTCTATTTCAAAATTTATAATTTAAACAAATTCCAAAATAAATACTCAACCAAGCATAACATTTACAAATTAAATACATTTACAAATGAGAGGTTGTCTCTCCAAATAGACAACCCCTAGCTTCACAATCGCACATAGGCCTAGGCTTGATTCTCCATATTGTTTCCATGGTCACATGGATAATTTTCCTATGCGTCTAAATTACACATTAGTAATTCCCAAATAGCCTCATATAATATTAAACACATAAATAAGAATACAAATCAATCACTCTGCATACAATTGACATCATACAAATAAATTTACCATATATCAAAGCAATCCACATAAGCAATTATCATAATCCTCATAAATTTCATCCATTCATAAGATATGCATCGTATTGCTAACATCATAATAAAGTCCTGCAAATCAAATCAATGACATACACCCTCTCAATGTTATCCTATCCTAGAATCATATAAAATTCTATATTCATAACACATAGAAATGAGGCATCAATATATCAATGTTATCCAATCCTGGGATCATATAAAGTTCTATATCCATAATGCAAATAAATGAAGCATCCATAATAATTCCAACATAAAAATCACTGAAATGCTAGGACGGGTCCCTTCTCAGTCTTGTCTTCAACTTTGTCTAGTTTTCTCTCCAAATGCTACAATCTTACTCTGAGGAGTCTATTCTCTTCCTCTTGATCTTCTACCTTTTTGGCTAACTCTGCATTGGTCACCATCTTGAGGTTATTTTCTCCTACTAACTCAGTCCCTGACATCAACTGGTTCCTTCCCAAATCTTAGCTTGCTCTCATACCACTTTGATGGGGAGAGGATCTCACAAGAGAGTTACACCTTGATCATTAGGTAGGGTAAGGATGTTTTAGTGGGATTTCATCACTCTACACTTTTCCATAATCAAGCCAAACATTCAAACTCTCTTGGAGTTCTCCCTATCAATTTATTTTCTGTAGTTGCTCTCAAACATGGTTGAGATTCACAAGAGTAAATCCAACCTTTAGATTGTCCAAACCTCCAAAATATACTTGCAGGGGTCTCAAGGGGTATTTTGTAGGTGTTTCAACTCCATTCACATGGTTCTTCATTTGGTTTCTCACCATTTCCCATCTCTCCCTCTTCTTCCTATTTTTTAGGCCTAGTAGCCCTAGAGCCCCAATTAGCCCTACCTTGTCAGTTTTTGGGAAATTGCTCAGATAAAAATCAAAGAACCCCCCAACAACTTTGGTGATCTGAGTACCCTTTTAGACAAACTTTTGGATCCACTAGGGTAGTCTGGTCTATCCGTACTAGTATGGATCCCAAGAATGGCACTTTTGAGGGTTTAGGAGTTAGTAGTCTTCACCAAAAGGGTTTATAGGTTTCTAGACCCTATCAAACCTCAATCTCTTCTTTGAGACTCTACTATGCATCATACTTCCATGCCAAACAATTGGCACATTCATATTTATTCAATCCTGCAGGTAAAGACAAAATTGTCAATCATATTCCTAGTCAGGCTATGGTAGAGCTCACCTAAGAAATGAGAGAAAGTTGCTTCCTAATAAATTCTAGGCCATTTAAAAATGTATGTAAAATATACAAGGGTTCCATGACTTGAATCCCAGGTTCATTGAGCAAACTCAAAGGGATTTTAAGTTAGAACCATGATTGGGCTTCTTGAACCCTTGCTCAGACCGAGAGCAATGCAATAAGAGCCAAATTATAAATTCAATTCAACTATGCACTAAGAGAAGATAAAAATACTTCTTGAGAAACACAATATCATCCACTAAACTACCATGAAATAACAGTAACATGATCAATCCATTTTGTATGGATTGCTGCTACCAAAATGATAAAATATAAGGCAAAAATTTGGAAGTTGTCTTCAAATACTATTCAAACTTGCTCCTAGATATTCCAACCCATGTACAATCATTCAAAGATAATTTTATATTCCTTCTTGTTCATAACCAACTCCTCATCAGTTTCCTAACCACCGATTTTTTGAAAAATGCAAAGTTGCACAAAAAGTTGCAAAAAGTTGTCAAGCAACAATGACAACTTTTGCTCAATTTTGCATTTTTGCCTTTTATGCATTTGTATTCATACTAAACCTCCTAGGATTATTCCCTAAAATCAAAATGACATGACCAAATGCTTAATGAGGCTTTAAAATATGCTTTACATCATAATGCAAAAATAATGCCATTTTAGGCTTACAAGGGCTCATTGGCCAAATCTGGGAAAACAAACAACCATGGTGATAATCACCCTTCAAATGACTATCAAACACACACATGTGGACCTCTAAGAAATAAATTATTAAAACATTGATCCAAAATAAGGAAAATCACTCCAAAATTTGAAAATTTATTAACAAACTAATTAATAGCCAGGTGCTCCTGCACCACAACGAGAAGTCTCCTTTCTTTGGATACCACAGACCATAGGTGATAGTTCCTTGCAGACACCTGAAGATTATTTTGACTTTATTTAAGTGAGACTATTTAGGAGCATCTTGGAATCTTGCAACCATGCAAACAACTTGTATAATATCCGGTCCATATGCTATTAAATACAACAAATTACCGATCATAGACCTATATAGTGTTTGCTCAACTTTGGGTGATTCATCTAGTTTGCTCAACTTACAATCGGTAACCATGGGAGTACTTACCAATTTGTTTTCCTCCACTTGAAATTTCTTCAGCATGTCTTTCACATACTTGGTTTGGGAGATGAAAATTCCTTTCTCCTTCTGTAAGATATGTAAAATAAGAAAATAGGACAACTCACCCAGCATGGAAATCTCAAATTCTGTCTTCATTTGATCTTCAAATTCTTTGCACATGATGTTCTTGTCTCCACCAAAGATAATATCATCCATATATACAACAACTATAATAATGTAATCTCCATTTACCCTGACATATAAGTTGTAGTCTGCATTCCCTTTCCAGAATCCTTGCTTCTTCAAGTATTTGTCTAACCGGGAATACCATGCTTTGGGAGCTTGCTTCAAACCATACAAGGATTTCTTCAACTGGCATACAAAACTCTCATCTTCTTACAACAAATACCCTTCTATCTGCTCCATATGCACCTCTTCTTCAAGATTACCATTGAGAAAAGAAGATTTCACATCCTACTGATATACTTTAAATCCCTTGTAGGCTTAGAAAGCTAAAAACATTCTGATTGCCTCTAACCTAGCAATCGGTGCAAATGTTTCTTCAAAATCAATACCTTCCATTTGAGAATACCCTTTGCAAACTAACCTTGCTTTATGCTAGACTATCTTACCTTCTTCATTCATCTTGTTCTGGTAGACCCATTTGGTCCCTATGGCATTCTTGTTTGCTGGTCTAGGAACAAGTTTCCAAGTCTGATTTTTCTCAATTTGTCTCAATTCTTCATCCATGTCATCTACCCACTTCTCACTTTTTCTAGAATCATCAAAAGTTTTGGGCTCTACCTTAGTAATGAGACATAAATTTACTTGCTCACCTTCCTGGGCTAATCTCATTCTGGTTTGCACACCTTCATTCCTATCTCCTATGATCTATTCTTCTGGATGATTCTTCTGCACATACCGGTTGGGGATCTTGTTTGGTGCATCTTCTATGAGTCCATTTTTAGATTGTTCTTTATATTCAATATCTAAATCATCAATGTAAGGTGCCAATGCAGATTTTCCTCTATGTGAGTCTTCATCTATTCTCACATTTACACTCTCAACCACCCTTCTCAATCTCTTATTGTAGCATTTGTAGGATTTATTGTTGGTTGAGTATCCCAAGAAGATTCCTTCATTACTTGGGGAATCAAAACTTCCTAAACCATTAGCATCTCTCTTGATGAAGCACTTACTTCCAAACACTCTGAAATGCTTGAGTGATGGTTTTCTTTTATTCCATAACTCATAAGGAGTCATTCTACTGTTCACTCTTAACTGTACCTGGTTTAAAGTGTAGACAATAGTATGAACTGCTTCCTTCCAGTATATATCCAGTATGTTGACCTCATTCAACATAGTTCTAGCCAGCTCCTTCAATGTCCTATTTTTCCTCTCTACCACCCGATTTTGTTGAGATGTCCTTGCTATTGAATATTGTCTTTAGATTTCAAGTTTCTCACAGTAGCCAATAAATTGATTGGAAGAAAATTCTCCACCCCGGTCCGATCTTAAGAATTTAATTGGTGTCCACTTTCATTTTCTATCATCTTCCTACAAATTTTGAATCTCTCAAAAGCTTGTGACTTATCATGCAGGAAGGTTACCCAAGTCATTCTTGAGTAATCATCTATGAACAACATGAAATACCTTTCTCCAGCCAATTCTCTTGTCCTTGTTGGCCCACATAAGTTAGTATGTATCAACTCCAAAGGTCTTGAGGTGTTATATTCTTTTGTTTTAAAGATGACCTTTGACACATTCATCGCAAAATGTGCTTTCTATTTTTATGATCTAAGGTATGTTTCTCACATACCGATTCTTTCTTATCTTAACTAGATTATCAAAATTCACATGGCCTAATCTCCAATTCCACAACCAGCTTTCATCAACTTGTCCCATCATGCATTGGGACTCGTAGCATTCCTTTAGATTGTAGATATTTCCCTCTGTTCTCTTTCCTTTTGCTACCACCTGACCGATACTATGCTTTCTTATCTGACAACTGATAGAGTCAAATGAGAACTTGTACCCTTTGTCACGCATTTGACTTACACTCAGAAGGTTATGCTTCAAACCTTCCACATAGTACACATCATGAGCCTTGAGCTTTCCATCAATATTCAGTGTACTCCAGCCTTTGATCTTTATGGAGGAGTCATCACCAAATCAGACTGAACCATCATTCCAATCATCAAGCTTGATGAACTTTTTCTTATCTCCAATCATGTGATTTGAGCAACCACTATCAACTACCCATAAATTCCTCCTTTCAACATGTAGAGTAGTCTATACAATCAGGTTGGACTCCGTCTTGTTTTTCTCCTTCTCTACCCAAACCAGTTTCTCTTCTTTCTTTTCCTCTTCTGTCACTTTATGTTCCAGTTTTATTTCCAACTTCTCATCTGGCACAACTCTCTTTTTCTTGTTAGTTCTCAGTTGACAATACCTTGCTATGTGACCAAAATTTTGACACTTATAGCATTTCACATTAGTGCTATAAGATGTATTTAATGCATTCTTGTAGGTCATTTGCATATTACTCCTACATTCATAACTCTTGTGACCAAACTCATTGTAATTATAGCATATGACCTTTGTATTTTGTAATATAGAAAATGAGTTTCTACTCTCAAAACTAGGATTGACATTCATTATCCTACAATATGCCATTCTATGACCGAACATATTACATCGGTGATAATAACCAAAAAATTTGGAACATACTGGTTAGGTTGTCTTGAACCTGCAAACAACTGCCTCACTGGGGGTCTTCCTTTCATGCTGCTAACTCTTGTGAATATTTCATGATCAATACTTTCATTTATCCTTGGATTTGCATGTAGATGCATTGAGTATGGTCTCTGGTTCATTGATTGAGTATACTGGTTTGTATGGCAGTTTCTAGAAGCATCTGCATATGTCTTCTTGTTGGTATCCTTGCTTACTGTAAATATTTTCTTCCCTTCACCTTCATTTGAAGAAGTGAACTATATTTCCTTATTTGATGTCTCTTTGTTGTTTAAACTTTGACCTTCTTGAAAACCTAAGACTTAGGTATCTTTGGATTGCTTCTATTTGCTCAACATCTTGTCTAGAGCTTCAATGTTGCCTTCATATTTGCTTCTCACTTTTATTTCTTCCTGAATTTTCTCTAAGTCCTTCCAGAGTTTCACTATTTCTACTTCCATATTCTGATGTTCCTTTTCTTTTTCACTTAGAATGACGCTAGTGACTTCACACATGCTCTTGGCCTCTTCCAATTGGAGTTTTAGATCTGCGATAGTTTTCTTGGACTCTCCAAGAGATTATTCCAACAACTCTTGTTCTTCAACTGCAACCCTTTTTACCTTCTTCAAATCTCTTCTTGTTTTCTTTAGCTCATCTAAGACACTAATGAGTTCTTATTCAAGATCAACTTCTCCTTCTTGCTCTTCCTCTTCTACTCTTCAGATACCAAAACCTCTTGAGCCATAAAAAGGTTTTCTCTAACTTTATCTCCACTATAGTAGTCTTTTGAGGCACTTTCCTCATCTGTGGTATCATTTTCATGAGTGTAAAGATTGCTCTACTTCTGGTAGCCTCTTCTACCATGCTGGTAGACATTCTTATTCCTATCCTTACTATATGATATGCTACCACTTGATTGATCATCTTCATTCTTATCACCATAAGGACATTTAATAGCAAAATGTCCAATCTTTCCAAAGTTGAAACATTTCAAAGGCAACTTGCCTTTGTATTTGCCTGAACCAGTCTTGAGTCTTCTAACAAAGTTTTCCATGATGTCATCAGATTCTTCACCGATTGTATCATGAGTAGATTCTTCTTTACCTTTTCTTGACTCCTTGAATGCAACTTCTTTCTTCACATCATCAATATCGATAGTCCTCATCTAATAAGTTGTTAGAAGCCATACAACTCATCCATTGTAAAGACATTCAAATATTTTGCTTCTTCTATTGTTGAGATCTTTGTATCATACTTAGATGTAAGAGATATAAGTACTTTCTTCACTATCACCTCATCTTTTATTTCTTCTCCAAGCCCTCTAATGGTATTTGTTGTTTCATCAACCCTTTGGATATAGTCAACAATCTTCTCTTTATCTCTCATCTTCAACACCTCAAGTTGTGCTCTTAATGTCTGCAACTTGGCTTCCTTGACTTTAGCATCACCTTCAAATATCTTCTACAACTTATCCCAAGTTTCCTTGGCAGAGGAGAAGTGCATGACTTTAACAAACTCATTATCAGACAATCCACTAAGAATGACATTCTTATCTTTAGCATTGTTCTCATATTCCCTCTTAGCATCTGGATTAGTAGGGGGGTTATTAGGGACTATATACCCATTGACAACTAACATCCATACATCACAACCTAGAGAGGACAAATAGGTTTCCATTCTTCTACTCCAAAAGGCATAGTTGATACCATCAAACATAGGAGATTTTGAGGAGGTGGATTCATTTCTTGCCATTGTGAACACTTGACAGGATCTACCCAAGCTAGAGAATTCTTTTGACAAAATTGGGTGCCTAGGATTTGATACCAATTGTTGGACACAATGGATCATTGAGAGGGGGGGCGAATCAGTGATTTAAACTCTTTTCCTTCAACAAGGAGATACCGATAATATATATATAACAAACTAAGTGCTAACCGATAACTTAAACAATGCAAGAAAAGTGTGTGAAAGGACTTGCTAGAGAATTAACAAAACACATGCAGAAGAATACATCACACAACACTAGATATATACGAGGAAAACCCAATGTGGGAAAAACCTCTGTGAGAATAGCTACTGGAGATCTTTTGCTCCAATCCAGCCTCATAATGAATCTTTGATTACAATATTTAGGGTACCAACCCATGGAGCACCAACTCAAAGGAGCACCAACCCTTGCAAAATTTATAGGCTACAACCTAAAGGAGCTACAACCCCTACACTAAGATATAGCTTAGTGAAAACAATATAAGCCTCAGATATGGAAATGAAATAACTATTGCAAATGAAGTTTTGCAAGCTCACAATATTCTCCTCTATCAGTTTTAGCCTTACTGATTTGTATTCTCTCCACCCACTCTACAACTTGACTTTTCTGATCAATTTTCTCAATCCCCTCTCAAAATGTCTTTTTTCTCTCAAATCACACTCAATCACTCTTAATCAAGCACAACTTCTATCGGTTTGTCAGCTCTGTGTTCAATTCACTCTCCACTGGTTGTTCCTTATATCGGTTAACTTTGCTTCTCCTTATTGGTCAATACTTCACTCATAAACGCTTCAAGTGTTTATCTCTTTGGCTCTCATCAATTTCACACTTGTCTTCACACTACAACAACGACAATCATAGTATCAAGTCATCATATTTCAACTTGAGATTTCCCACCAAGAATCTATTCAAACTTGGGGCGGTTAGGGTTTCTTTCACTAGACAAAATCTACATGAGATCCGATCCAGTCTGTCTTGGATTGATCACCTTTACTCAAGGAATGCATAAGTACATGTTTTCCATTATCCAATGCATACTTGCTAAAGATAGCAATCTCGTTCATGTTTTTCTACCTTGAAATATGTCGACTCATAAAAAGCCCTACTGTTTCCTTCTCGAGGTCTTCTTGTAGTTTGATTTATTTGCTTTGATCCAAGCACCAACTACTCCCTGATCTTCCTCTGTTATTCTTTCTTCCTCGATCCGCATCAATCAGTTACAATTTCATGATTTTTGGTTGTTTAATTAATGTTGACTAGCTGTTTCAACAACCATGTCGATGGAGGCTTCACCAACCTCTTCATGTTTGCCACCTTAGCTCCACATGGCATCACAACAATCAAATACTTATCTCACCGACACACAGTCAGTTTACACTTGAACATTTAAAAAACTCATACTGGTACATGCGTTTACTAGTGAGACCTTCTTCTTCTGCTAACTGGTAGTGTACACTACACCGGTAGCACATCTTAACCTCTAGTGGTTTGTGATTACTTTAACATTTTACCTCTTCATCATAAACAGGCAACCAAACTCCAGACTAGTTTAACCTCTACCAGTTATCACTCAACATGCTCAAACACACATGCATCTCACCTCATACTGGTGAAGTCACTAGTCTCAACAACTACTTGTCTTTCACGATACCGGTACACTCTTCTTCATACCGGATGACATACCTCTACCGATATCCTACTTGCAATATTGGTTGACATCAATGACAATTCAATGCCAACAATTGATTGATTATATTCGTGAGTACCTTGGTTTCTATTGGTTCCCAAATAAACAAATCCCCAAACCCTAAGGGTAAACGCATGAACTTGTGTCACACTTTCAGCCAACTATGGTTAGTCCGACCAAACTAAGTCCGATTAGACTACAATCGAGCCATGTGATGCTTGTGTGGCACTGAAATGGTGCTAAGAGTCCGGTCGGACTATCAGTTATATAAACCAAATTTTTCCACACTGACCCCCATTTGCTCCCTAAGGAGCTTATTTCCAGCCCCCTTTTTTCTAGGAAGGTTTATTTTTTTTCCCCTTTTTTTGTTTTGTATTTGTAATTGAAAAAAAATAAAAATTTATTGCTATAAGTATTTTTATTGAATAGTTTATCAAATTTTTCAAAAATTTTAGAATGAAAATATTAGAAAAATATTAAAAAAAAATTAAACCTACCAAAATTAAAAAATTCATTAGAAAACTATTAAAAGAAAATTAGAATGAAAACATTAGAAAACTATTAAAAAATATGCACATATACTTAAATAATTTAAAAAAAATCATTTTCTCATAAACACACATACATATACATATACACATAAACACATAAACACACACATATATATACATATACACATACATACATACACACACACACATACACCCACATAAACACATTGATGTAGGAGCATCCCCGGTCTATGAGCAATCTTGCATCAACCAAAAATATTTCCTTAGTTTTGTTCTTGTTCAGTTCATGTAGCAGTTTTCTGTGTTTCTTTTAGTGTATTCTGGTAGATGTTTATCTTTCCTTGTAGATCACATTTTTGGGTTCTAGGCATGTTATTGTACATTATTCTAGATTTTCCAATTCATTTGTGTTCTTTTCTAGTGAGTTGTTCCTTCCGGAGTAACTATTTCTAGGTTCCGGAGCAGTTTTGAGCCTATCATCTACGTTGGAGATTTCCTTGTTTTTTGGAGCAATTTCTTGGATCACGAATCAGTTTGGCACCACACTCAATATTCTTAAGCCCTTGGTTGACCTTCCTTTGTGGTCCACACTTCCAGATTGTTCTTGGAGGATGAGATCTTCATGTTTTGGGGCTGACCTGTCTTACATGTTTCATTTTCCTTCCTTGGTTAATGTAATCTTTTGTGGTCGACTCGAATGTGTTCCGAAGGATATATATATTGTTTTATTTAATAATTAGAGGGATAACAATTAGTATAAGGCTCTATATTTATGATTAGATATTAGTATAAGGCTCTATATTTATGATTAGATATTAGGATAACTCTACGAGGTCTGGATGGATTGTACTCTAGCATATTATCCTACATGTAACTAGTTGATTACCAGATGTTATATGATGAATATATGATGATGCGGATGTATGATTCTGCAATATTTCTATGTGTTCTTGTTTCTTCTCTTATGTTACTCTTGTTACATAATTTGTTCAGTTTTCTTTGAGGATCCACCGTACCATGACTGCATCAAGTGGTATTAGAGCTGGTTGTGAACCTTGAGGCATTCCTTTGGGTGAACAGATCACTGAGTGGAGGTAGGCTGTGAGTGTGTTCAATAGATCATTGAGCATGAGGCAATTAAAACCTATAGTCAGATCATCGAGTTGAGGAAGTTTCACTAGAGCAAAGGAGGAGATGTCACCTAGAAGGATGAAACCCCAAAAGGTAGAGCAGACGATGGAGGATTTCAAGAATGAGTTGAGGAATGAGATCTAGAATGCATTGGCTAGTTTGCAAAGGAATCTAGAGTTTGAGGATGAATATGAGGAAGCTAGAGAAGAGATTGAGGTGGAAGAGGTTGAAGGAACAGAAGATGGAAGAGAGGAAATATTTTTAAGAGTGGTGGCACAAGAAATTAAAATACATAAGTGGAGATTTCAAACTTTTCTGAGATGTTGAATCCAGAGGATTTGATTGATTGGATTGGAAAGTTGGAGGACTACTTTGAATTTGAGGATATTAAGGACCCGCAGAGGGTTAGGTTGGCACAAACTAAACTGAAAGGGAATGTTGCCTTATGGTGGAAAGAGTTGCAAAGAGACAGGGTGGAGAATGGTGAAATGAAGATCACCCAGTGGAGATAAATGGTTGCAATATTGAAGGCTAAGTTCATTCTGGGAGACTATGAGTTGGAATTGTGTTAGAAGTTGCAGAACTTGAAGTAGAGAAACATGTGTGTGAAAGAGTATACTAAGGAATTATACAAGGTGATGATCAGATTTGGACATAGAGAGACAAATAGGGAGAAGGTGGCTAGATACATAAATGGACTTGCATTTAACATTCAAGATAACATGAGTATGCTAAATATTTCTACAATTGAGGAGAAAGTGAAAAGAAGATAATAGAATAACCCTAGAGAAAAAGAGAGATATCAGGGGCAGATGAGCGATAGTTGAGAGAAGCAGTAAGCAGAGACAGTGCAAATGTAAGAAGCAAGGAAGGAAGAATAAAGAGAACCAAAAGTTGGAGAATATGGCAGAGGTTTCGGAAGAGGAAAGGAAGTGGTTTGAAGACAAGGAAGATGTTTGGATCATAAATGAGCATGGGGTTTATACTCTGAATCCTTTTTGATGATCATGAGTTGCCACTCTTGAAACATTTCTTTCTACCAAGGGTGTCTTATGAAGGAGCATCCTCAGTCTATGATAATATTTGCATCAACCAAAAATATTTCCTTAGTTTTGTTCTTGTTCAGTTCATGTAGTGGTTTTTTGTGTTTCTTACAGTGTATTCTGGAAGTTGTTTATCTTTTATTACATGTCATATTTTTGGGTTCTAGGCATGTTATTATGTATTATTCCATATTTTTCAGTTCATTTGGGTTCTTTTCTACTGAGTTGCTCCTTCTGGAGTAACTGTTTCTGGGTTCTAGCGTAGTTTTGAGCCTATCGTCTAAGTTGGAGATTTCTTCTTTTCCGGAGCGATTTCTTGAATTGTGGATCCATTTGACACCACACTCGATATTATTAGGCCCTTGGTTGACCTCCCTTTATGGTCCAAACTTTTGGATTGTTATTGGCAAATGAGATCTTCACATTTTGGGGCTGACCCGTCTTACATGTTTCATTTTCCTTCCTTGGTTAATGTAATATTTAGTGCAGGGGATATATATTATTCTTTATAATTATTAAAGGGATATAGATTAGTATGAGGTTCTAGATTTATGGTTAGAGATCTAAATAACTCTGAGAGGTTCAGATGAATTATAATCTGGCATGCTAGCTTGCATGTAACCAGTTGATTACCAGATGATCTATGATGAATATATGATGATTCAGATGTCTGATTCTATAATATTTCTATGTGTTATTGTTGCTTTTATTGTGTTACTCTTGTTGCATGATCTGGTCAGTTCTCTTTGAGGATCCACCAGACCATGGCTGCATCAGACATATACACATTTGTAAAGCGGAAAATCGCGATCGAACCCTAGTTGCTCTTCCCTCTTCAACCTCCAAGGAGAGAGAAGGGAGATTCACTAGGGTTGATGGTTTTCACTTAGGGGAGAGACTTTACATTCAAAAGAGGGGTTGAAACCCACAAGATCCAATCCCACACAATGCAAGATTGGATGCTAAATGTGTTTCAAGGGTTATGACAGCAAGGCTACCCTCTTTTGTAAAGAATGTTGATAGAAGAATTAAGCTAGGAATGCATAGAAAGTGACAAAGATTCGCTTATAAACTGAGATAGGGATATAGGATGAAGCTGCGGACCTGGAATTAGCAGTAAAATGTCGATACGGTGCTGTCCTGCAAATTTGAGCAAAAGTTGTCGGGACGATGGCGCCCGAGCGCCACGGTCCTCCGAAAAATCCGCGAAATGAAGGGGGATCTGTTCGTCTCTGCACAAGGATTCCAGATCTTCAATTTCAGCCGCGTACCTGCAACCTACACATAGAAAAGCGAAGATGATTGGGGGGTTAGGGATTAGGGGTTTGCCTTTAGGTCAAACCCCGGTTTTGGAATTAACCAAGAAATGAGCAATGCTGTAAATGTAAATGTCTGTAATGTAAAACAAGTACTAATACCTTGTTGTAAGGATGTTTGTATCCTTATGTGTGAAGGTATAGATGTTGTATGTTGTATGTTGTAGTAGTATGTAGTAAGTGATCTCCTCTTCAATGGTTGAATCCTTGTCTTGAATGCAACACTTAGCCTTAAATGGAGACTTGAAATGAATGCTTGAATGCTTGAATGCTTGAATGCTTGAATGCTTGAATGTTTGAATCTTGCTTTCGCCTTTTTTCCATCTCCCAAATGAGAGAGGAAAATGTAGTTTATATACTTGTCAATTAGGGTTAATAGACTGATTTTCCCGACCTTAGGCCGACCAGGAAAGTTAATTTTCCAATTTGCAAACATAAAGACCTGAAGTCCAAAAGAGACCGGGCCCAAAATAGGACCCAGGGACCAGGGCGCTGGGCGCTCTGGTCCCACCTCCCGGGACAGCAGGGTGCAAAGGAGGTTCAGGCCAAGGTGCAAGAAAATGCAGTTTTTGGTGTCGTGAGCAAGTTTCGGGGTCTCCATTCAGGTTGCGTGTTGCGTCCCCATCGTGAAGACCGAAATGCAGTTGAAATTGCAAGTGTCGCAATTTTAGGACGCTACATTTAGCCCCCACTTTAGCGGGAGTATGTATGCTCATACTTCCGGTAAAGTACAAGGAAACAACATTGAAAGACTTTCACCACGTCAAGGAGGCAAGACACACCAAGCCCCCAGTGGACTAAAGATCTTACGACTTCGATTGACAAAGTAAAAGGGAAGATCATGAGGGAGAACCATGACTGTCAGTAGTAAGGTTCCCTCACTATGAGTCATGCAAGAAAGATATCAAAAATTTTCAAGGCAAGGTTAAATTTGCCAAGAAATTTTCAAGTATCTTGAAAAGATATGAATGGGATGTATGCCCCCCTACGTTAAAGCGATCACACACGCCTCACCGGGGGTGATTGATTTAAGGTAGTGATACATATAAGAAATGAGAAAGGAGCACGTTATCGCAAGGATTTATCCCCCAAGTGTGAGATAAGCCCAAGGATAATAGCCACAAAACACAAAGCATGAGGTGACTTCGCTTTCCTCGGGGTCAGTATGCTGTATGATAATTCATGTATATCATATGTATGTATGCATAATTGTTCTTCATTCCCCAATCAAGGAAGGTCACCTAGAAGAAGGGAACACATGTGTCTTTTGAGTCAACATGAGAGAGATCGAGAGATCTCAATGCTTTGCATCGTCCTCAAGTAGACAACACTAAGGACAACAAATAGAAGAATGAGAATAACACATAGAGGAAGTAACAAAAGAGAGGAGGAGAGAATCTGCTATGCTAATGAAACTAGTCTAGCACGTCATCTACCCCCCGATCTTGCTGATCAATGTTTCGGGAAGGTAGGGAACACGCTAGAGGAGGAACATCCAACACAGCAGATGGAGCTATCACAAGATCCAAACAAGGGCTATGTTCATATCCCAAGCCACGGTGTTCTTGTCTAGGAGCTAGGATAAGTACTTTAGAAAATTCATTAGATAAATGGTTATCAATATCAACAAGTTCATATTCACTATCAGAAGCAAGAGAAGTAACACGTTCATCATGAATAACATTTTCATCCATATCATCATCAAGATTTATAAAAATAGGATCTTTAACTCGCACAGGATCAAGACCATCATGTATCTTATGTTTAGGAGATTTAGGCTCAATGTCCGGCTGAGGAGAAAATGGAATAATGCTTGTTGAAGGTGTTTTTGGGGATTGCAAAGTTTGAGCTCTAAGACGACGCTTTCGCCGGCGTTCATGTGCAGAACGATTTCGTCTAGTCTTAGTAGGAAGTTGAGAAGATTGAGGAGGAGGAATGTTCTCATCCTTATCACTTGGGTGTTTAGGTTGTGGTCTCTTAGGCTGAACAATAGGAGAAGAGGAAGGTCTCTTCTCTCTATAGAAGGAAGGAGGAGGAACTGCTCCATATAAAGGAGGAATTTTTGGTTTTGGAAGGAGACCAAGTCCATCATGACGAGGAGGTATAGGTCTGCTTTTAGGAAGTTTATTAGGCATAGACATAATCACATCCATGGGAACGGGTTGGGAATCTTCTTGAGGAAAGACATTAGTTTTATCTTTCAAAGGAAGAACTTCCTTCTCAAGAATGATAGGAATATCAAGTTTAGGTGTTCTAGGTTCACTTAGAGATAGGATCATATCTGTTTTCCACTTTTGATAAGATTTGAAAAGATGATCACTTCGCGGAGGAAGAGATTGGAATTGTTTAGGCCAAAAGTAATCAATAGGAACACTAGAAGTTCTTTCAGCTGGTTTAAAGAGACTATGATTGACAGTAACAACTTCACCATTATGGGGAAATTTCAAACACTTGTGAATAGGAGAAGCAATAGCTTTCATGGAAGATAGCCAAGGATAGCCAAGCTTCACACAAAATTGTTCGGAAGATGGAATAATAGCAAAGTTCACATCAAGGGATTTGTTATGGACCTCAATAGGCAATGTAATAGAACCAATTGCAGGCGAAAAAAATGCATCAAATAATTTCACAATCACATCTGTTTTGTCATATATCACTTGATTCAATTGCAAAGTAAAAAGAAATTCTTCAGTAATAACATTAACCATGCACGAAGGATCTATAAGCACTCCACGGCAAGGTGTATTCTTGACTTTTGCAACTATGTATAAAGGACCATCAGGTGCCCTAATGGTTTCACTGGAATCAAATGTGATGGAAGGTTCTTTAGGGTTTTCTTGCTGCTCTACAAAGTTAATCACATGCGGAGTCATAGACACAAGACCATCAGATGAGAGAGAGGAATCATTAGCCTCAATTGCATTAGAGGTATGAGAAGGTAATGGATCAGTGAAAATCTGAAGATTTTGGTTAGGAGGAGCTACAGATGTATTGCCTTTATCATTCACTCCAGAAACAGAAATAGTATTATTATCAATCAAATCTTGAATTTTACCCTTTAAAGAAAAACATTTTTCAGTATCATGCCCAGGCTGACGATGAAATTGACAAAAAGCTTTGTTATCAAAATAAGGTGAAGTAATCTTTGCAGGATCAATTTGTCTTATAGGAGGAAGAGTAAGCACATTTTGTTCCAATAACTTATTCATAATACTATGCAATGATTCATTCAAAGGAGTATACTTTCTTTCTTTCTTGAAAAATTTAGAAATAGGAGGCACACCTGATGCTGCATTCACATTGTTGTTGATGATGTTTTCATTGAATTTGATGGAATCTCTGTTGGGTTTAAACTTCCCAAATGGTTGTTGACTGCTATCACCCTTATCACTCGGAGCCATAGGATGTGATTGTTCCATTTGACTCACAGTCAGTTGATAATTGTGAAGAGTTGCACACAACTGTTGGAAAGAAGTAAACTCAGAAAATAGGAGTTTGTCTCGAATATCTTTTTGTAAATTAGAAATAAAGATTCTTTGAATATCATTGTCAGGCACTGGAAAGGAAATTTGAGCATACAAATGCTTATATCTACCAATGAAATCAGTCACTTTTTCTTTAACACCTTGTTTACAATGCATTAAATCAATCAAAGTAACTTTAGGACTTATATTGTTTTGAAATTGTTGAATGAAAGCATTTGCAAGTTGTTCGAAAGAAGTAATAGAATAGGAAGGCAACGAGCAATACCATTGTAGGGCTTTGTCTCTTAATGTTCTAGTAAACAGTTTTGCAAGCAACCTTTGGTCATAAGCAAAATCGGTACATATTGTTTGAAATGTCTTAACATGTGTTAGAGGATCACCCTTACCATTATAAAGCTCCAAATGTGGGATTTCAACATGTTTAGGGGGGATAGCTTGAATAATGTCAAGAGAAAGTGGGCTCGCAACGTCAAATGTGGGCACACTAAACTTAGATTGATTCATAGAGGCAATTTGTTGCTGTAAAGAAGAGACAGTTTGTGCAAGATTGTTAATGGTCGCTTCAGTCGAAGAGTTCATATTAGACGTGTTAGATTGTGATGGAGGTGTTATGTTATTGAAAGAAGGTAAAGAGTAAGGTGGTGGGACTCTATGATAATTAGTCATAGGAGATGATTGGACAGGAAGAACACTACAAGGAGGAATGGAATGGTTAAATGAATTGCCCCCTTGCGTCATGTTCATTTGTGGAGATATAATAAGGACACTCATTGAAGGAATGAATGAAGAAGTCGGATTAAATGAAGGAAGAGGGTTAATTGAAGAAGAAGGATTGCCCCCATGACTGGTGATCACAGGAGGAATGTCTTGTGTAGAAGTAGCCATTATGTTTGATGTAAAGGTAGGTACGCTAGCAATAGAAGTCATCAAAGGAATAGAATGATTAACTTGAGTGGGAGGTTGTGTATAACCTAAAGTTTCGGCACAACTCTTCATAGGCATCACATTCGAATCCACAATGTGTGCAATACCACACAAAATATCAATTCCATTCTTATCACTTTGAAGCATACGTTTTAGACCCTCAATTAAAGGAAGAGCTTGACTATCAGGGTATTCTTGAGACATCCATTGTCGAAAATCGTCAAATTGGTTATCCAATTTCGAAAGTTGTTCTACAGAAACCTCATGGAGAGCTTCTTCATCATTAGGAGGATTAGAGGAATTACCCATGTCCTTGTTAAAAAGGCTATTCAAATTAGGTTCCATCTCCTCAGTAGTTAAACCTTGGAAAGACTTAATTCTACGGCTTCGTCTAACGGGAATAGTGTAAGTAGGGCTTATTGTTGTAAAACTCATGCACTAGAAAGAGAGAGAAAGTTTTGAATTTAGAGGTAGCAATTTTCAGTAAAATCAGCCAATCTTCTAGATTTAAGCTGTTAAATGCAATCACGACAGTCTCCCGAAATTTCGGAAAAAATGTCCGGGACCGTGGCGCTCGGAGTGCAACACGGTCCTTGCAACTTTTTTCGAAATTTGCAGGGATGAAAGGTATGATGATTTTAAAGCTAATCTGAAACAATTGAGTGATTTTACGATCTGTAGATAGGCCAAATTAAAGTTGCAATCTCGAAATTGAACCCTACCAAGATTGTCGAAAAATGCAAAAATTTGAATTTTGAAAAAGAGAGGGAAACTGAAATTTTGAATTTTATGATTTTAGAGGGAATGTCAAGAGCAATGCAAATTTTGAAATTTGAAAATTGACTCAATTTCACGCAAAATTCAATTTTGGAAGCGGAAATCAAAGTTGTTGTAATTAAGCACTTAATTTCAAAAGTCACAAATTGCAAAAATTTGAATAAAGCACTGAAATTTCGAATGAATGCAAACACACTTTTCAGATTTAGGACAGTAAGAACACAATTTTGACACAAAATTTCAATTTCGATGATTTTTGAATGTTTAGAAGCCTTAATCCAAGCAATCACAAGACCAACTTTGACTGTAATTTTGAAGGTGTTAGATTTGATAAAATCAGCCAAAATTCTGGATTTTAGCAGAAAAACACAGTAAGATCTCGCTCCCGAAATTTCGGAAAAAATGTCGGGGACGATGGCGCTCGGAGTGCACACGGTCCTCGCAACTTTTTTCCAAATTTTCAGGGATGAAAGATATTGTGATTTTATTGCGGAATCTAAAGTTACAGCTGATTTGGAGATGTTTTGATCAGTGAAATTGTCGGACAAAGGTTGAATCAAGAGGGTTTCAAAAATTAGGGTTTTGACACTTAACCACTTAATTTTCAAAATTAAAGCACAAATCTGAATTGACAATTTGTAATAGAAGGGCAGATCTGAAACAAGCATTTAACAATTAAACACTTCACAAGTTTAATTACTAAAAAGAAAATTTAGGGTTTTTATTCAATTAACCTCTAAAATTTTGCCAAAGATCAAACATGGAAATGTAATCAAGGAATCCAATTTTCAGATCTAACTATGAATAATCAGAAAGGATGTTCACATCGGGTTCACCAAAATGTAAAGCGGAAAATCGCGATCGAACCCTAGTTGCTCTCCCCTCTTCCAACTCCAAGGAGAGAGAAGGGAGATTCACTAGGGTTGATGGTTTTCACTTAGGGGAGAGACTTTACATTCAAAAGAGGGGTTGAAACCCACAAGATCCAATCCCACACAATGCAAGATTGGATGCTAAATGTGTTTCAAGGGTTATGACAGCAAGGCTACCCTCTTTTGTAAAGAATGTTGATAGAAGAATTAAGCTAGGAATGCATAGAAAGTGACAAAGATTCACTTATAAACTGAGATAGGGATATAGGATGAAGCTACGGACCTAGAATTAGCAGTAAAATGTCGATACGGTGCTGTCCTGCAAATTTGAGCAAAAGTTGTCGGGACGATGGCGCCCGAGCGCCACGGTCCTCCGAAAAATCCGCGAAACGAAGGGGGATCTGTTCGTCTCTGCACAAGGATTCCAGATCTTCAATTTCAGCCACGTACCTGCAACCTACACACAGAAAAGCGAAGATGATTGGGGGGTTAGGGATTAGGGGTTTGCCTTTAGGTCAAACCCCGGTTTTGGAATTAACCAAGAAATGAGCAATGCTGTAAATGTAAATGTCTGTAATGTAAAACAAGTACTAATACCTTGTTGTAAGGATGTTTGTATCCTTATGTGCGAAGGTATAGATGTTGTATGTTGTATGTTGTAGTAGTATGTAGTAAGTGATCTCCTCTTCAATGGTTGAATCCTTGTCTTGAATGCAACACTTAGCCTTGAATGGAGACTTGAAATGAATGCTTGAATGCTTGAATGCTTGAATGTTTGAATCTTGCTTTCGCCTTTTTTCCATCTCCCAAATGAGAGAGGAAAATGTAGTTTATATACTTGTCAATTAGGGTTAATAGACTGATTTTCCCGACCTTAGGCTGACCAGGAAAGTTAATTTTCCAATTTGCAAACATAAAGACCCGAAGTCCAAAAGAGACCGGGCCCAAAATAGGACCCAGGGACCAGGGCGCTAGGCGCCATGGTCCTGGGGGACCAGGGCGCTGGGCACCCTGGTCCTGAAGGACCAGGGTGCTGGGCACTCTGGTCCTACCTCCCGGGACAGCAGGGTGCAAAGGAGGTTCAGGCCAAGGTGCAAGAAAATGCAGTTTTTGGTGTCGTGAGCAAGTTTCGGGGTCTCCATTCAGGTTGCGTGTTGCGTCGCCATCGTGAAGACCGAAATGCAGTCGAAATTGCAAGTGTCACAATTTTAGGATGCTACAACATTAACACACATGCATATACATAAACACATACATACATACACTCACACAAATACACATACATATATATACATATAAATAAATACATATACATATACATATACATATACACATACATACACACATACATAGACACACAAACACACATACATATACATATACATATACATATACATATACATATACATATACACATAGATACATACACACACATACACCTGCATACACACATACACACATAAACACACATACACATACATATAAACATACATACATACACACATACATATACACACATACATACATACGTGCACATGTACACACACATACACATATATGTACACACATACATAAACACATACATGCATGCATGTATGCGTGTATGTATGTGTGTACATATGCATGTATGTGTGTGTACATGTGCATGCATGTATGTATGTGTATGTATTCATGCATAAATGCACACATGTGTATGTGTGTATCTGGCTGTATGCATGTACGCGTGTATGTATGTGTGTACATATGCATGTATGTGTGTGTACAAGTGCATGCATGTGTGTATATGTATGTATTCATGCATAAATGCACACATGTGTATGTGTGTATGTGGTTGTATGTGTGTGTACATGTATATATGTATATACATATGTTTGTTTATGTGTGCATTTGTGTATGTATGTATGTAGGTATAGTATGTGTGTATGTGTATGTGTATGTGTATGTACACGTGCATTTAATTTTAATGTTTCTTTAAAATAATTTGTATCAAATGTTTTTAAAATACTTTTGAATAATTATTTTTAAAATTCTTTGCTTTTGTAATTATGCACATACAGAAATTTTCTGCATGGTCGATCAGGCATCAGATGGTAGTGTTCATCATGAGAGCACTGACCAAACATCTAGATAGTCTGGTCAAATGACTTCTAGTGATAGTGATGTCAAGGCTCAGCTTTTTGCCGAAACCACTCAGGCCCTACAACGTTCTCTAGACCATCTTGCGTCCACATTAGATTCTGGCACTACCCGACCTAATAAGGAAAGGGCAAAGACTATTAGGAATGAGTTGCTACACATGATTGACACTATTCAAACATATAATCCTTATGATGATATGTACATCGATTCTTTCTATATCTCCCTTTCTTGTAGTGTCATTGGCACGGTGAAATAAGAAACCATGAGCAAGGATGTATCTTCTACATAGGTCCATACTATGTTCCCCCATTATTAGGGTCTGAGATCACATAAGATTAGAGGATATTTATTTACAAGATGCACTAATACACTTGTGGCACCATTCATATATCCTAGATGGTTGGAAACTCATCATATGTGGCCATAGAAGGATGAGTTGCCACTTTATTTCTACAAATAATTCTTTGTAGAGTTTCTGATGCAGCCATAACAAGTAAACCCTCAAAAGATAATTGGCCAGATTATGGAGCAAGAGTAACACAATAGAAGCAACAAGAAAACATAGAAATATTACAAAAACATATCATATTATGGTCTTAGAATATTTGACAATCAACCGATTATCATCATACATCCATCATAGAACAGCTAGTAGTCAATCGGTTACATGTAGGTTACAAGCCATATACAATCCATCCAGAACTCTCAGAGTCAACCAGGTCACTAATTATGATTCTAAATATTCATTCTATTTTCTACTTCCTCTATCTTACAATTGATTACATAATACCGTATATATACCCTCCAGAACATATCCGGGTCAGCCACAAATGATTACATTTACCAATGTAGGAAAATGAAATGTGTAACTAGGTCAACCCTAAAAATGAAAGAAATTCCTCTATAAAATAACAACCAAAAAGTGGGGATTAGAAGGAAAGTCAGGCACATGCCAAATAACATCAAACAAGACCCCAAATACATCCACACGCTAAGAAACCGCTGCAAAAATGAAGGAAAACCAACCGGTAAGCTCAAGAATTGTCCCAAAACCTAGAAATAGTCAAACTGGGAGTGATAACTAGCTGAAAAAGAATCCAAATGGACTAAAAATGTGGAATTAAGCATATGAACCAGCCTGGAAACCAAAAATAGGATCTGCAATGAAGAGCAAGCAATTACCAACACCTATCGATAGGAACACAAAAAATTGCACACTGAACAGAACAAGAACTAAACTGAAAGGAAATATTTTTGGTCAATGCAAGATTGCTCATAGACCGCAGATTCTCCTGCATTATATACCCTAGGTAGAAAGAGAAGTTGCATGAGAGGCAACTCATGAACATCAAAAAAGGATTTGGGATAAAGACCCCATGTTCATTTCTAATCCAAACATCTTCCTTATCTGCAAACATCTTCTTTAGCTCCTCTAGGACCTCATCTAGATTCTCTAACCCCTGACTCTATTTGATTCTCTTCCTTTGCTACAGATCTACACATTGTCTCTGTTTACTTCTCTCTTTCTTCTGCAACTCTGATTTGTTTCTGCAACAAGACTTCATCCATTTTTTCACCATAAGCTTTTTTTCATCTGGCTCTATCTGTCCATTACACTTATCTATCAGATCCTTCTATAAACTCATGCCATCTTCCGATATAGCCTCTGCAATTGGTTTCTTGGTACAGCCACTTCTATCTAGATTCAATTTCTTCACCTCCTTCTCTTCCTCCTTCAAATAAGTCAATGTGAACTTATGCCCATTTTTCTCAATAGTCATTAGGTTTCTTATGCATTCATAAATAGCTCCTCTATCAAACTACCAAGGTCTTCCCAACAAGACATGACAAGCACTCATAGATACAAAATCACACAAGACCTCATCCCCAAAAGGCCCAATATTAAAATTCACCAAACGTTGCTCCTTTACTTTTAACTTTTGATCATCTTGTAACCAAGTTACCTTTTAAGGACAAGGGTGCTCAAGCTTCTTCAATCCAAGCTTCACTACCATCTCCTCAAATACCAAATTATCAGTACTTACACTATCCACAATAACCTTGCAACACTTACCACCTGTTTTGCACACAGTCCAGAAAAGACTCTTTGCGGTATCTTCACTGCTCTACTCCATCACGACTCTTCTGAACATAAGGGATTCTCCTTGCTCTAGTGCACAATTAGTTCCAGTAACTTCACCTTCTAGTTACTCATTTGCCACACAACTTCTTGCCATTCCCTTTTTACATTCATAAAATCTATGTCCGATTTCTCCACACTTGAAACATTTTACAAGAAATTCTCTGTTGCTACCGCCACTGCCTTTTCTTTGTGTTTTTTGTTCTGGTTCTTTACTTCACTTAGGTTTTGATTCTTCTTCAACATTTTGCTTCTTCATACTCATATGCCCCTTGAATATCTTCTTCCCTCTAGAGTTATTCGACTATCTTCTTCTCACCTTCTCATCAGTCTTCAAATCATATTGGTAAGCTTCTTCAAATATGGAAACCCTCAACATACTCATCTCATCTTGAATGCTAAATGCAAGTCCATTTATGTAGCTCACCGCCTTCTCTCTATTCATCTCTCTATGTCCAGATCTAATCATCACCTTGTAGAATTCCTCAGTGTACTCTTTCACTGTCATATTTCTCTATTTCAGGTTCTGCAACTTTTTGAACAATTTCAACTCATAGTCTCGTGATATGAACTTTGGCCTTCAATCTTGCAACCATATGTCTCCACTGGGTGATCTTCATTTCACCATTCTCCGCTCTCTCTGCAATTCTTTCCACCATAAGGCAACATGCACTTTCAACTTAGTTTGTGCCAACTGAAATCTCTGCGGGTCTTTGACATCCTCAAACTCAAAGTAATCCTCCAACTCTTTGATCTAATCAATTAGATCATCTGGGTTCGACATTCCAGAAAAGTTTTGAAACCTCCACTTTATGAACTTTATTCGTATGTGCCACTGCTCTCAAGAATCTTTCCTCTCTTCCATCTTCCGGTCCTTCGACCTCTTCCACCTCAAGCTCTTTCCCAACTTCTTCATATTCATCCCCAAACTCTAGATTCCTCCACAAACTAGCCAATGCATTCAGTATTTCGTTCCTCACCTCATTCTTATAATCCTCCATCATATTATCTACCCTTTGGGGGTTCATCCTTCTAAGTGGCATCTCCTCTTCTACCTTGGTGAATTGCCTCAACTTAACAATCTGACTACCGGTTTCAATTGCCTCTCACTCAGCGATCTATTGAACATTCACGTAGCCTGCCCCCAATAAGCAATCTGTCCACCCAAAGGAATGCCTCAAGATTCGCAAACAACTCTTCCACCAAATGGTTCATAACTAGCTCTGATACCAATTAATGTAGCCATAACTGGTAAACCCTCAAAAGAGAACTGACTTTTTTTGCAGCAAGAGTAAAACAACGAAAGCAACAAGAAAATATAGCAAGATTACAGAAACACATCATATTATGGTCTTATAATCTCTGACAACTAACTAGTTACTATCATACAATCATCATAGAACATCCGGTAGTCAACCGGTTACATGTAGGCTACAAGCCAGATACAATCCATCTGGAACTCTCAGAGTCAACCGGGTCACTAATTATGAATCTGAATCTTCATTTTGATTTTTACTTCCTCTATCTTATAGTTGATTACATAATACCCTATAAATACCCTCCGGAACATATCCAGGTTCGCCACAAAGGATTACATTTACCAATGCAGGAAAATGAAATGTGTAACTAGGTCGGCCCTAAGAATGAAATAAATTCCTCCAAAAAATAACAACCAAGAAGTGTGGATCAACAAGAAGGTCAGCCACATGCCAAATAACATGAGACAAGACCCCAAATAGATCCACACTCCAAGAAACTGCTCCGTAAATGAAGGAAAACTAACCAGTAAGCTCAAGAACTATCCCAGAACCTAGAAACAATCAAACCAGGAGCAATAACTAGTCAGAAAAGAATTCAAATGGACTGGGTAAAAGCACAAAGCTGTGTCATGTTTCAGGCTAACTTATCAGCACAAGTGAATTTAAGTAATTTTAAATAAAAATTAATTTTAGTCAAACATATAGTCTATATAGATTCATTATAGCTAAGTTATATATAGACCACAACTTTTGCAATTGGAAGTGTTTACTAAATGTATATTTTATACCACTTTGGGTCTAGTTGCCAAAAAAAAATTATAAAAAAAAACTTGATGTTTCACGAACTCCTACTCTTATAAATAATATTTTTTTTTTGAAATGTAAAAATACCCTTTTATGAATCTATAAGTCAATTTTCCAAAATATATATGTTTTAATATTTTAATTAGTTTTTATATTTAATATATTTTTTTAATTGAAAGTAGGTCATCAACACTAAAATATAAGGTCGATTGTCTTGTCAAGGAAAAATACTAAAAATTATTTAAATTTTTTGAAAAAAATATGATGTAGTAGAGAAAGGAGTCTATGTCAATATTATATAATTATTTTCTAATTTGGATAAATAATTAAGAAAAAAGTTGGTGGGAATTAGAAAGAGTTATATTTCAACACACAGCTTTTCAAATTTATTGAAAATATATATTTATAAAAAAAATAGTAAAAAATATATATCCATGCACTAAAGTTTCAAGTTATCAATATAGACAAAAAAATTGATGAAAAAAAAGTAAAATTTACTAATTAAAGTGTGGTGGTTTGTGTAGCTTCAATTTCAGCATTTTATCATCAGCTAAATTATAGTGTTTACTCTATTAAAAACTACATTCAAATATTTTTTTCAAAATTTGTTAAAATTACAAACATAAAATAGACAAAAGAATATAAATTTAATTACTTTACATCATTTCAAAATTCAAAACATATATTTCAGTTTCTATTGATTTACTTTAAAAATTTGAATCAGCATTGACCATTTCCTTTATAAAAGTGTGTCACAACTTTGTACTTTTACCCAAAAAATAGTCAAACTATGAGTGATAACTAGTCAAAAAATAATTCAAATGGACTGAAAAATATGGAATTAAGCACATGAACCAGCTTGGAAACCAAAAATAGGATCTGCAATGAAGAGAAAGCAACTACTGGCACCTACCAACAGGAACATGAAAAACTGTACACTGAATAGAACAAGAACTAAACTGAAAGGAAATATCTTTGGTCGATGCAAGATTGCTCATAGACTAGAGATGCTCTTGCATCAGTTTCATATGGGCTTAAACATTGATTATACATCTATACCAACAAATGCTAGACAGGGGAGAGGGAGGTTCAATGATAAATTTAGATGACCTGATGCACCAGCATTCATTAATAAGTGAGCATTCGTTGGTCCAAACCTTTTGGTTCTACCAAAATGTTTGGAGTTATCATAGATAGAAGATGAAACAAATGATGATGCTAGGTGACATATCTACTCTAGCATTGCACAGACTGCCACTTAGGTCAACTGAATGACATTTAATCATGTTGGGAGATATTTGTTGTGATTGCAGGGTACCATTTCACAGGCTACATATGCAACATCTAGCAGTGGCACTAATCCTTATGCCCATGTAGAAATACCATCTTCACTTGATGCTACACGGTTGACAAAGGTTGATCCACTGCATCGGATGAGTGCATTATTGTCTATTGATTTATTGGATTCATATACACTTCTTTCTTCGATTCTTGGGATCCCACTTGAGGATGTACTAGCACAAGTTAGACAACATGTACATGGAGGTAGATCATCTCAGTGTGATATGGGGAGAGAGGAGGTAATTTTGGTGCATCCTATAGCCCCTCCACCACATACATTAGTTGATCCCACACCTCCTCCTCGGCCTACACTAGGCGATCTGACACCCGAGCCACCACATCCTACACCGTTGCCGCCTATTACTTTTACACCTCATGGTCACTATACTAGTCTACTTATTGATGGTTTAGAGGATGCATCATTGGATATAAACATTGACCATGTGTCCTTCCATTCATACGAGGTCAGTGGGATCAGGAAAGCCTTCGAGTATTGTGAGGTACACAATGTTTCTTTTGTAAAATCATATTATTTATTTGATTTTAAATAGTGGATTTCAACTTCAAAATTGTTAACACAATTTGAATTTTGAATTATATGCAACGTCCTATTACATTGGAGACATTAGGAGATTTGTAGCATCCTTTTGCTTCTGCACATGGTCACAGTCAGGTACACATTGTTTTTTTCTATAAGGTCATATTATTTAATTGGTTTTAAATAGTTGATTTCAACTTCAAAATTGTTACTTAACACAATTTTACTTTTGAATTATATATGATCCATGTTCATGGACCATATTTGAGTTCTTCATCTTAGATACCTGTGGCCCATGCACACTCTGGTGGTGTAGATGATGGATCAGACCAAGTAAAATTTGCATGTACTTATGTTGAAGTAACATTTGTATACTTATAGTTAGATAATATTTGCATGTGCTTATATATATGTGTGCTTATGTGTACTTTCTTGTGCAGGGACAACATTCATGACATGGATCAGTTGAGGGTCGACCGACTTAGTTTATACATTGTCATTGTTTGATGAGATTATATGTATGTAGTGTGTGTGTTAGGATTCCCATAGATACTGAGAGGGGGGGGGGTGAAACAGTATCTAACCGGTGATTAGAATTTCTCAACTTAAAACATGTAGAACATATTATAAAAATATATCGGTATACAAGAAATAATGCAATAAACAGAATTAAAAGTATCCACATGAAAAGCACACCATGACATAAGGATTTAATGAGGAAACCCGGTGTGGAAAAAACCTCGGTGGGATTTGTGACCTACAATATTCACTTACTGGCCAATAAGAGAATATTACTTACAAGAGGGGCCTACACATGTAGGAAGGCCAACTGCCTAGAGCTCACTGCTCAAAGAGAAGTGTCACTGACTTACAATGTGGATTATACAAATCCAATATCTTGTATTGCTTTACAATAGCATCTATAATGCCTGATCCAGTACCGGTTTCTGCTCTGTTCTTTAGATAAAACCTTTAACCTATATTTCACATAATAGGTCTACCTAATGTCTTCCTTTTTCTCGCTTACTTCACTTACAAAATGTCTACAATGATCTCTCTTATATATAAGAGTCATTTTACAACTTGCCAAGTCAGCTTACAAAGTTTTTACAATAATAAATAAAATATAATATATCAAAAATCCTGCCAGCCTCTGTGTCGGTATGCTTCCTTTCTCTGTGCCGGTGCCGGTGGTCTAAGTGCTGGTGTAGAGTGTGATCTGTTGATGCTGGTGAACTATCTTGCTGGTGTAATGCCTTGCCGGTGCCATAGGATTGTAAGGTTGCCATCAATGACAAAACCTTCAATCACCTACAATGTCTCATTGGAGTGTGCATATGCCAACAATCTCCCCCTTTGGCATTGATGGCAACACTCATGAGAAATTTCAAAAGTGTATCCAAAAATGTGAAGTCCAAAAATGTTACCAAAAATGTGTGCTCCCCCTGAGCATATGATTCCTATGATATTGAATTTTCTCATACCACTACTCCCCCTTTGGCATCAATGACAAAGGTAGTAGAGTTTGTAGTTTCAACCTTGTAATTGGGTAGTTACAATTTGAAATAGATCCGCCAAAATTAAGTTTATACTCTCCATAAACTTCTTATTGTCTCTTATTGCTGTCTCTGTTCTTTTAACTGTACTAGTGAGGTGCTGCATATGCTCTACCGATGTTTTCTGTCCCTGTATCAGTGCCTTAGATATTTCCTTCTGCAATGATGCTAGATAGTCCAATCTTGGACTTAGTTTTAGTCTCAGATGCTTTGTCTTATTCACTATTCTCTCCTTTTCTCTTTCTAACTTAAGTAACTCTTCCTCAAAATTTGTTATCCTTTGCTCAAAAAATGATAATGTATCAGGTGAGTTAATAAAATTATCAGCAAGTTTATTAATTTCATCTTGTACCTTGCTTATTTTCTTATCTATGACTACTGTCAAAAAGTTTGTCTTGTAGGTGTCTTTGTACAGAGTTTTGTATTCCTTTAACAAGTTACACTGTTCTGGTAGAAGTGTGTCAAATTCTCTAGTACACTTCTTTATCTGATCTTCAAAAAAATTCTGCTTTTCAATTTCTACCTTGTCCTTCAATGTCTCTTCCTTTATTTTCTCAATAGTCACTGTGTTCTCAGTGATGTATTTACGCAAAGTATCAAGTTGTCCTAAAGAATCTTTATTGTCTATATTAGAGTTAGGAGCAATTACCTTCAAAATTGGGATTGTGTCATCTATAGCTTTATAAGCCGATGAACTACAATCTGTTATCCTTTTGATTGAATCCAAAAGTACCTCAGTTACATTTGTTGATTTGTGGCATGCTGAGGAGGAACCAACATTCTGAATTCCACCAATGGAGGAAGTAACCAAGTTTGTTGTGAACTCTGGTAGGTCTGTTTGTGTTTGCATTTCTTTAAGCAATGGTTTGTGTACTTCTCCAGTTGTCGGTTGTACTATTTCCTCATGAACCTGTTCCTGTAACTGTTCTAGAGCCTTTTGCTCTTCTTGTTGCTCTGTTTGTTGCACTGTCTCAGTCTGAGTTTCTGCCTGTTGCTCTTTGTCATCTGCTAGTTTCTCTTATTTTTGATTAGTTTGCTTAGTTGCCGGTGGCTCACTAGCCATGTCTGTCTTACTAGTTGTATCTTTATCTATCACAATGTTGATCTTTTGTGTATCAACATCTACTGTGTATAAGACTTCAGGATTAGGATTGACATCCTCTACATCCATACTTTCAACTATTGGTTGATCTTCTGTAGTTGGTCTCTTTCTTTCTGATATACCTTTATTGGTTTGGGGTTCCTGTATTCTTCCTATTTTTCTTTTTTGACTAGGAATATATCCCATCCATTTTTTGTTTCTTCAGTCACCTCATTGACTCTTCCAACCATTAATGCAATGTGCCGGTGTGCAGTAGAGAATATTGACCGGTTGACTTTAGCAATTAAATCATCAATTTCTTTAGGTGAGTTCACTAGGTACACAACAAGTAGCTTTTCTATCTTGATTTTCTTATCAAGCTCTATAACATCTTGTCTCCTTGCTTCTAGTCTTTTGAACAGTTCATCTAGTACTTCATCTACAACTTCCATCAAAAATTTCTTATACATGTCCATATGCAATATAACACTATTTTCTACTTGTTCTTTTTCATCTACAGTCAGAGTGTCATACAATTTCTCTATATTCTTCAGTTTCCCTTCCTCTATAATTTCATTCAATAGTATGTGAAGAGGAGCCAAATTTTGTTTTGTTCTCTTCTTTTTCTTGGGTGTCAGTTTCTTCTTTGGTGTAGTCTTTTTAACCGAAGATCTCACTGCTTGTTGTTTCTGTCTTGTCCTCCTAGGTGAGGGTGTGGTTGCTAGTGAAGGATCTCTTTTCCTTACAACTCTTTTGAAAGTTGCAAGCATGTCACTCTCCGAAGAAGTGCCTACCGGTGATAGATGAGTCTCAGGCTGTAGAGTTCCTAGCTCATCCTTAGTGATACCAGTTTGCTTTAACACATCTTCTTTAATAGCTTTTGCCTATCTAGAGCCTCTTCTCACAACTACCTCAACCTTTTTTACTCTCTTCTTAGATTGAATTTGTTTTTCTATGGTCTCAACACTACCAAATACTTCTTCCTTTGGTTCATTTGGAGCTTCCAGAAGTGCTTTAGCATAAGTCTCAATTATATGATCATGTATCTCATAGCCCATCTTTGTTACCCAGATTTTTCTTGGGATGACTGCTTCCATCCAGATCTCATCCTTTTTGATTACAAAACATATTTCATCCTTATATTTGTCAACAATCTTTTGTGATAATCTGATTCTCTTCTTCATTTTGGCCTTAAGTGTTTGAAAGTAACCATGGATATTGTTTTCCTTATCTTCTCCCATATTGTTGAATAGTTCTGTCAATTGTTTTCCTACCGGTATATCAAATCCAAGTTCTTTGTAGCCTATACCGGGAACCTGTTTGGTTATATGTAGCATCAAACATACTAGCATATTTCCAAACCTAAAAGTTCCTTTCTTATCCTTCTTAATCTTGCCTAAGTTGTCAATTAACTCATCCTTCAACCACTCACATATATCAATCCTTACATTATCTGTGATCATGTCATAAGCACTCTTAATGCATAAACTTGAAACTAAGTTGAGTCTATTTGCATGAGTTTCCTTATACCCTAATATCATGCTGATAAACCTTACATTGGTGTCAGTTACATCATTGACTCTTAAGGACCTTTTATCAGATGTAGCACCAGTTAGCTTAGTAACTAGGTCATTTGAGACCTTCTTGGTTTTGTCTAGCCTTTTACTGGTGGACAGTAACCCTGTGACAACTTTCATAGCTTCCTTGGTGATTTTGTGAATTGCATCTAACTAGAAAAATTCACCTTGTACCCTGCTTAAGACTATCCTAATCACATCCTTGGGAAATTCAGGAATGCAGAGGATTTCAGTAAATCCTAGGGTTTCAATGATTTTATGTTCCGGTTTCACATTTCCAGAATTATCACATATGACAAATTTATACATAGTTTTGATCTCTTCATCTCCCAATTCCTCTATGTTGTAGTGAATGTAAATTCTGGGGTCTTCAGCATAAGCAACTCCTTTTGGTATTTGAGAGAAAGCACCTACATTATCATCTTTCTTTGCTACCGCGGGAACTTGTTGAAATACAGGCCTAGGGCATTTTATAACCTCGACTATAGTAGGGTTTGCTATATATTCAAGTGTAGAGGTGGATGCCATGATGATAAATACCTTTTTCTATCTTGGATGGATTGATTGCTTGAAGTGCTTTGCCTCTTTGCTTGAAATTCCTTAACTCTGCAAATTTCGCACTCTACGAATGTTTGAAATCACGGTGAAATGAAATGGAGCCAAAACCACTAATTTATAGTGTTTATTTGCCATCTACCATATTTAATGCATGTCGGTTAAGTATTCACTTAACATTGTCTGCCGGTAATGAAGTAATTTCCAACTTCTCATCTCTAACTGAGGGAATGATAGCACATGTGTCTTTATATTGCCAAACCCTCAAGGAAACTTTCTTCAATTCGATGAAGAACTTCCTGTCGGTGGAGCATCACTCTGTCCTGCCAGTGAAGCATCACTCTGTCCTACCGGTGAAGCATTGATTGGTTCTATCGGTGGAGGATAATTCCCAACATTTAGATCAACTTTTCTAATCCATTGTTTTGAGAATTCTTGCTTAACCTCTTCAACTTTTTCTTTACCTTTCAAGCTAGAACTTTTGTTGTCTGCCGGTGATCCTTTACTTCTAAAGAATTTTGTAATATGCCCAATCTTGTTACATGCATAACAAGTCACATTATTCTTCTGAATAGCTTTCCCATAACATATGCTGGTTTGTGTTCTACATTGATTAGATAAATATCCAAATATTCTACAAACATAACATCTCACATTCATTTTGCAGTTTTCAGAGTTGTGACCAACTCTGTTGCATTTTGAACATTGACCAGTGGGTGTGTTGATATTCTGATAATTTCTAGATCTACATTCATTTTCTCTATGACCATACTTATTATAGTTAAAGCATTTTCCATTGAATTTATAAGCATTAGGTTGTCTTACTGGTTTGATGTGATCCCATGTGTTTGCAGTATCGGAGATTTCACCAACTTCAAAGCCAATTCCAGAAGTGTCACCTTTATGTTTTTGATTCTTCAGCAAGTTACCAAGTTCCTCTGAGCTTTTCTTGAATTTTTCTTTATGTTGATTTGCAGTTTCTAGTTCTCTTTCTAAGACTTCTTTCTGCCTCATCAATTCATTGGAGTCATTCTGAGTGTGCATCAGATCTGTCTTCAATAAATCATTTTCATAGCTGAGTCTTGTGTTCTCATTTGCTGCATCACTTAGTCTTCTAGTCAATTCTTCTTCATTCTTCTTCCTATCTTTAATTTCTTTACAAATTCTCATAGTCATATCCTGCATCTCATTCTTTGTTGTTATGTTCTCCAGTTTCAGCTTGCTTAACATATCATTAAGTGATTCCTTTTCATCATTCTCATTTTGCATCTTTTCACAAAGTTCTCTTCTCTTATTTCTTGCAATAGTAAGATTCTCTTGAAGTGCTTGAATGATATCCTGAGCTGCTTTTAGATCATCTTCTAGTTTGATATTTTTCAATTTTTCTGTATCATAGTCTGAGAGAGTTGCTTCAAGTTGCTTCATCAGATTTTCCATCTTTACCAGTGTCAAGATCTTCCTCAAGCTATTAGGCTTATGAAAATAGAGGACCAAGCTCTGATACCAATTGTTAGGATTCCCACAGATACTGAGAGGGGGGGGCGAATCAGTATTGAACCGGTGATTAGAGTTTCTCAACTTAAAACATGCAGAACATATTATAATAGTATACCGGTATGCAAGAAATAATGCAATAAACATAATTAAAAGCATCCACATGAAAAGAACACCATGACACAAGGATTTAACGAGGAAACCCAGTGTGGGAAAAACCTTGGTGGGATTTGTGACCCACAATATTCACTTACTGGCCAATAAGAGAATATTACTTACAAGAGGGGCTTGCACATGCAGGAAGGCCAACTGCCTAGAGCTCACTGCTCAAAGAGAAGTCTTAGTGACTTACAATGTGGATTATACAAATCCGATATCTTGTATTTCTTTACAATAGCATCTATAATGCCTGATCTAGTACTAGTTTCTGCTCTGTTCTTTACATAAAGCCTTTAACCTATATTTTGCATAATAGGTCTACCTAATGTCTTCCTTTTTCTCGCTTACTTCACTTACAAAATGTCTACAATGATCTCTCTTATATATAAGAGTCATTTTACAACTTGCCAAGTCGGCTTACAAAGTTTTTACAATAATAAATAAAATATAATATAACAAAAATCCTATCGGCCTCTATGCTGGTATGCTTCCTTCTCTGTGTCGGTGCCCGTGGTTTGAGTGCTGGTGTAGAGTGTGATCTGTTGATGCTGGTGAACTATCTTGCCGGTGTAATGCCTTGCCGGTGTAATGCCTTGCCGGTGTAATGCCTTGCCGATGTAATACCTTGCCGGTGCCATAGGATTGTAAGGTTGCCATCAATGACAAAACCTTCAATCACCTACAATGTCTCATTGGAGTGTGCATATGCCAACATCGTGTACTTTTTTTTTACATATATGTAGCTGACACTTGTTTGATGATATTATATACATATCAGACACTTGTACATGTATTTTAATGTATCTGACACTTGTACATATTGGACACTTGTGCATGTTTGATAACATTATATACATATCAGACACGTGTTTTATGAGATTAATTGCTTGTTTATTACATGTGTCTATGTGTCTATGTTATATTTTTTATAATTAGTTCAAGTTACATATATAATTGGCCATGTTATTTTAGATGATAAATCTTGATATTTAGTTAATTGAATTGTTGATTTAATAAATTGAATTATTAAATCAATTAGTTAGTTGAATTGTTAATTGTTGATTTAATTATTAAATTAATAAAATCAATTCAAATAAAAAAGTGATTCAAATCAATTAATCAAATGAATTCACTGAATTAATCAAGTTAATTCAAATCAATTTAAACCAATTCAATGGATTATTAGATCAATTAGTTAGTTGAAATGTTAATTGTTGATTTGATTTAGATAGTTGAATTTTTGATTTAATTATTAAATTAATCAAATCAATTAGTTAGTTGAATTTATTATATAATATATATTTGTGGCTCATCCACTTTTGCCAAAAAAAATAAAATTAGTTAGTTGAATTGTTAAATGTTGATTTGATTTAGTTAACTTAATTGTTTAGAGATTCGAGTATATAGTAGAGGCGAGAGTGCTTCATTAGGTCCAAGTACGTGATATTAAATTAATCAAACAATTCAAATAAAAAAGTGATTCAAATGAATGAAAAATGGAGCACAAGGATGAGCAGGTTCGCGAAAAGGGTAGGAGCATGAGGTTAGACAAGGGTTTAGTTACATCCTTGATGGTAGGTGCAAGAGCAATGCAGATGTTCCCCAAGATAGGCAGAGAAATGTGAAATGGAAAGTGGTTGATGTAGATTGGGATGAGAATGGCATCAGAGAGCATGAAGAGAAGTACATGTCTAGGGAAAACACTATTCCTTGGGTGTGATTCAAAGATTCAAAATTACAAAAAAATTAATAGAAACCCTAAGCAGATCAAAGTTGATTTATCGGATGAAGTTGATGATGACAGATCTATTTTTGAGAACCACACAATCATTGGACAAGTTGTTGGCCCTAAACTTCCCAGAATAACAATCAGATCGTGGCTGGATGAACATTGGGGGAAGCATGTCGTCATTAAATTCTTGCCGAAAGGTTTCTTTGTTGCAGTTTTCGTAGAGGTAGATGAAAAAGATTTGATACTTTGTTCACAAAACTGGTTCTTGGATAGCCACCCAATATATCTACAGCCCTGGTCTCCTAATTTCGACCCTACTAGTTGGCGATACATGATAAACCTTTATGGATCAGTTTATATAATCTCCCATCAGAATACTGGAGTAACCCTAGTTTAGAGAGAATAGGCCAAACTTTGGGCACACTTTTAGAAATCAATGAAGCAATCATTGATACGGATCTTTACACATATGCCAGAATTAAGATCGTGGCTGTAAAGAAAATTCCTGTCTCCATCTCCATTGTGACAAAAGAGGGGAGATGGGAACAACATGTTGAGATCGAAAAGGACATCACTCCATGCACCAGTTGTGGAAGCAAGCTTCACACTTTGAGAGATGTGGTACGTTCATCAGGAAAGCATTCAAAACCCCCCCCAGCAAATCCAACAAGGTATGGAATCAAAAGTCTTCAGGAACTACGGAGAAGTTACTACTTTTGAATGTCCCGGAATCTAATAACATCAATCTGCCTCCAAAGGACATTTCCCATGAGAACTACATTTCCTTAGAAGGTCCCATCTCTAATAACATTCCTATCCATGATCCATCCATCCAAAATTTTCCTCCCCCTGCTCCTAAACAACATGATATCGAGGATGATAAGTTATTTGTGGAGGAGTCTGAATCTTCATGGCCAAATAATGATACCGAAAATCTAGATGATTTGGATAATTTGGATCCCAAATGCATAAGTCATTCTACGAATGCACTCCTGGGTAGAACCAAAGGATCGAAGGGGCGTAGGAGTCACAAATCTATCAGGGAACAAAGAGCCAATGAGAAGGGAATTGTTAGCGTTTTGGAATATCTTAAAGTATCCAAGGGAGGGAACCCCTCCCTTGGAGAAAGATGAGGATCTCCTCTTGGAATGTCAGGGGCTTAGCTGCCCCTGACAAGAGATGCTTGGTCAAAAGGTTTTTGACCAAGCTTGCGTCAGATGTGATTTTTTTGCAAGAGACTATGTTAAATCTAGACAAGGCTCTGGAATTTAAAAAAAATTGCTTTAACTAGGATGGTATGTTTCAGGAGGCAAGAGGCTTGGCAGGTGAGCTTGGGATCCTTTGGAATCTGTCCTATATCAAGTTAAGTCCTATTGCTTCACATGAGTTTTGGATGGCGTGTACTGTCAAGTGTAAAAAGTCAAACTTGCCTTTCCCTTTGTTCAACATCTATGGGCCAATCAAAATAGAGGAGAAGCATAGGCTTTGGAGTGAGGTGACTGAGTTGGCTCTTACATTGGATCTTGGGAAAGTTGTAATGGCAGGGGATTTCAATGCTATTCTTAGTTTTGATGACAAAAGTGGAGGATTAAGGAAGCCCTCTAAGGTTGTAGAAGATTTTAGGGAATTTGTAACCAATTGTAAAGTAGCTGATATCATCCCTAAGAATGGGACATTTACTTGGAATAACCGAAGGAGAGATTTTGTGAACATCATTGAAAGGTTGGATAGGATCTTTGTTGGGGAGTGGTGGATGTTAAGCCACCACTCCATAGCTTTTGCAATCGAACCCCAAAGCGGTTTAGATCATTATCCCATATCATTAACTATAGGTCAAGACAAGAAGGAGTATAAGAATTATTTCAAGTTCCTAAGTATGTGGTGGCAGGACCCTTCCCTCATCAACCATCTCAAAAATTGGTGGATTGAAAGTAATGTTTTCTCTAGTTCCCTGAGTTTCAAATTCACTAAAAGAATACAATATGTCAAAAGGAGATTAAAGGACTGGAACAAAACCATCTTAAAAAATATCTTCGTTGAGAAAGATAGAATAGAAGCAGAATTGGAAGCTGTTAACACACAAGTGATGGCCCAAGGAATGACAAATGTGGAATTCGAAGCTGAAAAAACCCTCAAGATATAGTATTTTGAGATTTTGAAAAGAGAAGAATTGTACTAGAGGGATAAGTCGCAGGAGCATTGGATTGTAGAGGGAGATATGAACACCAAATTTTTCCATTCTTTTGCAAAATCTAGAAAAAGCACCAATAGAATCCGCTCGATCAAAGACAAAAATGACTCTTGGGTCCATACTTCTAAGGAAATAGATCAAGTTGCACTAGATTACTTCATGAGGCTTTTGGGAGATGGTCAAGCGGATGCGACCACTTCCTTCCCAGTTCTTGATGATATTATTCACCCGATCATCTCAGATAATGATAGAAAAATGTTGACTGTTCCTTTTACCTTAGATGAGGTAAAATCTACCACCTTTGCACTACGTCCAAACAAGGCACCAGGTCCAGATGGGATAAATGCTGATTTCTTTAAAAAATGTTGGGGTTTTTTGGGAGAAGATATATGGAGGGTGCTTGAAGATTTCAGGAAATGTGGGAAATTTTTCAAGGAAATAAATCATACCTTGATTTGCCTTATTCCCAAAAAAGCAGTATGCCCCACTATGAAGAATTTTCAGCCGATATCTCTATGAAACATACTGTATAATATCATTTCCAAAGCTATCATAGAGAGACTTAAAGTTTTGCTCCCCAAACTAATTTCGGAGCACCAGAACGGATTCACCCCGAGAAGGGAGATAGCTGATAGTATAATTCTAGTTTCTAAAGTCATACACTCCATGCATAAAGAGAAGATCAGAGGAATGGCAATTAAGCTTGATGTGGAAAAAGCTTATGACCAGGTGGTATGGTAGTTTCTTCTCTGTGTCCTTGAAAAATTTGGATTTCCTCCTCAATGGATTTCTTACATTAAGTTTTGTATCTCTTCGGTCAATTTCTCTCTTTTAGTTAATGGTAGTGTCTGTGGTTTTTTTCCCACCACAAATGGGCTGCGTCAAGGTGACCCCCTTTCCCCTTCTATTTTTGTCATAATGGCAGAAGTCCTAGGGAGATTAATTCAGAAAAAAACACTTGCAAGGGGAGTGGAAAGGCATCTGTATTCATGACCAGTTAAATGCCATCACACACTCACAATTTGTGGATGACACTGTGGTATTCAGAGAGGCCTCCTTGGCAGAAGCTAAGAGTATATTGGAAACTTTGGATCAGTATTCAGAAATCTCAGGCCAAGTAATGAACAGAGATAAGTCACAACTGTACCTTTTTAACACCTATAGACAAATGCAGTCAAGAATCTCGAGTCTCATGAGGATAAAAATAGAGGAACTTCCTATGAAGTACTTGGGCATTAAAATCAATAAGGGCTGCCACCAAACTCATACTTGGGATGATGTGAAACAATCTTGTGAGGCTAAGTCATCGCAATGGAAGAATAGATGGTTATCACAGGCTGGGTGTCTAACAATGATTCGAGCTGTTCTTTCCACGATTCCAATCTATAACATGTGTTGCTTTAGATTGCCACAGGCAATTGGGAGGAATTTAGATAACATGTTGAGAAAATTTGTATGGGAAGGGGTGAAAGATGCTTGCAGAGTTCCTCTCATCAACTGGGATACGATGTATTTTCACAAAGAATCGGGTGGGGTGGGACTGAGGAAAATGGATCTCCAAAACATTTCCCTAGGTGCAAAACTTTCTTGGAAAATGTATCAGGAACCTCAAAAACTCTAGTGCAAAATCTTTCAAAAAAAGTATCTTGACACAGACCGATCAGATAGAATCCTCACAGTGGTGAATGCAGATAGAGGATCCACAACATGGAATTTTTTATGGAATTGTAGATCAGTTATTACAGACCACATCTCTTGGCATATTGGTAGTGGGACCAAAACAAAATTTTGGGTGGACTCATGGGAGGGAGAACCAGCATTAAATGAATTAATAATTGACCAGGAATGGATTAATACAATTGAAGCTCAGTACAGTTCCTATGTTTGTGACTACTTTGACACAGATTCCTCTAATGGAAATATCAGAGCTTGGAAATAGGTGGATATTGGCGGTCAAGAGATCTGCGAACAATTGAGAAACATACTAAGCAAAAGACTTATTCCAGTTTCCAATGTAGAAGACAATATCTTCTGGTGCAGATCAAAGTCAGGTGAGTATAGTGTGAAACTGGGATATGAGGCATAAAGGGCAAAAGGTCCGCACACTGATTGGCCATATAGGTTGTGCTGGCACATTAAACTTCTCCCCAAATCTGGTGCCTTTCTTTGGACCACTCTACATAACAGAATCCTCACAGGGGATAGGCTCAAACTAATCGGCATCTCTAGCACAAGAATATGTGTCTTATGTAAAAGTGTGGAAGAAACTACTGACCATCTGCTATTTACATACCCAATGGCAAAGGCCTGTTGGAACTGGTTTTTTGACAAAATAAACTACACTACCATTAGGAAATTGAAGCTAAAAGATTTCCTTTCCTCATGGCCTTCAAAAAGATCATCAATGTTGAGTGACATTTGGACTACAGGCCCTTCAATGATTGTTTGGCATATTTGGAAGGAAAGGAATAGAAGAATTTTTAAAGAAAAATGTCTACCAGTGGACATACTCATCGAGTGTATTAAAGTGTCAATCGAAGAAATGATCAATAGGAAGCAAAAAAAGTAGATGCTACACTATAATGAATGGGATAGAAGTATGGAGAAGAATTGGCTCTTGGTCACCCCCTCTTAGTTGCCCAAGCTCTACAATAAGATAGGCAATAGAAAACACATAAGATGGAAGGCACCACTAGTTGATTGGTTGAAGTTGAATTTCGATGGGGCATGTAGAGGCAATCTAGGGATTTCTGGATTTGGTGTAGTGGTACGTAATAGTGAAGGTAAGTTAATCTTGGGAACTTATGGGGCTATCGGGGAGGCTACAAACAATGACATTGAAATTCGTGCCCTCATGGAAGGCCTTAAACTATGTGTGACTAATAATCTATGCAATTTAATCATAGAAGGAGATTCCTTAATCATAATACAAGGGATAATCAAAGGTGGCTTTCAGAGTAGGAAATTAAACAAATGGATCCCATGCGTATCTCGACTCCTCAATGATATAGGCTCTTACAAAATTGTTCACACATATAGAGAGGAAAACGGGGTGGCGGACTGTGTAGCCAATATGGGAACTAGCATCTCTCATTGTTCTATCATATTTGATGAATGTTCTACCATAGATGCAGTCTGGGATCTAATCAAAGCCGATCATGTTAATTAAGGTATCTCCGACAGACTCAGATTTGTTGGCATGCCTTGGTTGACTGATGGTATATAATTATTATTTTGAACTTTGCATCCATAAGGATCGATGGAGCTTAAGACATGTGGACCGAAAGTACAGTAAAACTGAAGACACTTTCGACACTTTTAGATTTTCTGGATTCATGACAGATTCTCTAATCCTCATTGAGGATGGTGTGGACTTGATGAAGTTTCTAGATTTGGCTGGGTTATTGATATTTATGGGGTCGCTCTCTGTCTTCTTCCATACTCGAACTGCCTACTTCTAAGAGTGATTCATGCATAAAATGGCCTATTTTGGCAACATATCATGCGTTAACTATGAGGAGGATCTGCATGGACAACTGCAGAATTTGTTCTATACAGTGGATGCTACTTATGATGCCATGGAGGGACTGGTTGGTGTGGTCCTCAACCACCAGAGGCACTGGTGTGATTCGAAGATATTTGAGGCTACGTTACTCCCGGTGGTGGACGTTTTGGAGTCATGCAAAATGATGGTTGGGCTACTTGGAGGTTTTGTTAAACCTTTGGTGATGGATGAAGTGGCCAATTGCATTCTCAGCTTACCTATCGACCGTAGGTTGAGCATCCTTAAGGTTTACTTCCAGCTGGAACTCTACCTGCCCTTGGATAGCTTGGAAGATGGGTCGACTGACAAGGATGGGGAGGATTTGAATAATGATAGATACAATTGAGCTATGGAGAGATATCTGGAGAAGGAAGCTGAGCGTGAAAGAATGAGAATCTTCAGTGAGAATGCTTGGGAGGTTTTTTGATGCGCAGTAAGGAATGGCAATATGGAACCCTTTTGCAGGGTTACCCGCTCTGATGAATGGTGGTTGTCTGACCAATCAACCAAAAATGTCATCTTCATTGGTGAATTTACATCTACTATTTTACAAGCCTTGCATGGCAATTATTAGTAGGAAGCTTGGCATTTGGGTTCTTGTAATGCCATTTTTGTATTAGCATTATATATTTTTGATATGTACTCCTTTTATAAGTAATATAGGGCACTATCCCCATACTTGATAGCACTTACCAAAAAATAAAAAATAAAAATTCAAATCAATTAATCAAATTATCGAATCAATTCAATTCAATTCAATTCAATGAATTAATCAAATTAATTCAAATCAATTAATCAAATGAATTCACCAAATATATCAAATTAATTCAAATCAACTAATCAAATCAATTCAAACCAATTCAATGAATTATTAAATCAATTAGTTAGTTGAATTGTCAATTGTTGATCTAATTTAGTTAGTTTAATTGTTGATTTAATTATATTAAATTAATCAAATCAATTCAAATCAAAAAGTGATTCAAATCAATTAATCAAATTAATTGAAATCATTTCAAACCAATTCAATGAATTATTAAATCAATTAGTTAGTTGAATTGTTAATTGTTGTTTTGATTTAGTTAGTTGAATTGTTGATTTAATTATTAAATTAATCAAATTAATTAGTTACTTTAATTGTTAATTGTTGATTTGATTTAGTTAGTTTAATTGTTGATTTAATTATTAAATTAATCAAATCAATTCAAATCAATTAATCAAATTATCAAGTCCATTCAATTCAATTAATTAATCAAATTAATTCAAATCAATTCAAACCAATTCAATGAATTATTAAATCAATTAGTTAATTGAATTGTTAGTTGTTGATTTGATTTAGTTAGTTGAATTGTTGATTTAATTATTAAATTAATCAAATCAATTAGTTAGTTGAATTGTTAATTGTTGATTTAATTATTAAAGTAATCAAATCAATTCAAATCAATTAATCAAATTATCAATTCAATTCAAATTAATTCAATTCAAGTAATCAAATGAATTCATTGAATTAATCAAATTAATTCAAATCGATTAATCAATCCAATGAATTAATCAATCCAATGAATTAATTAATTAGGTGATTCAAATCAATCCAATGAATTAATTATTTATCAATTCAATTAAGTGATTCAAATACATCCAATGATTTAATCAAATTAAATCAAATCAATTAATCGAATCAATTCAAAGCAATTAATTAATTCAATTCAACTAAGTGATTCAAATCATTATAAGATAGCATGCAACAAATTGACTCAAATTGTGCAAATTTTGATTTCAAAGCAGTTGCAACAAATAAACTCAAATGTACATGTGTACATAAGTATATATTGCAATTTAAAATAACTCGAATATATGTGTATATGTATATGTGTACATGTGTACATATGTTGCAAAAAATAACTCAAATGTACATGTGTGCACATATGTATATATGTACAACGATTTGAAAAATAGCTCGAATGTACATATGTATGACGATCCCAAAAAAGTAAATACATATGCATATATGTATACATGTATGTATACATATATATGCATATATAGACATGTATCATGGTAAAAAAAACCCGAGTTTACTTGTTCTAATAAATTAAGTGATCTCATGGTACATAAAATCTAAATCCTCTTTATCTCTTACTATCTCTAATATCCTTTCATGATCTTCAATAGGCAACCTCCACTTTTGGGGGCCATGACCTCATTTTTGTAAAGTTTTAAAATGTAATCTTGTTGCTATAAATAAATGACTATAATGAAAAACTTTTTGGTCAGGCATGTATTCAATAAATGTAACACCATTGCTATCTATCTTCATTTGTTGATAATAAGTACCTTCAACAATGAATGATCCAGTGGGATATTGTTGCCCATCAACATCATCCACTGATTCTGACAATTTACATTTTGGTTTTGTGCATCGTAGTAGGTAATAGTCAACACCTTCTACATTGTCAGGATCTGCAAGCACAACAAAAATATCACCTATACACAAAAAATTACAAACACTTAAATTATAAAGTGTATGGAAGAATGTAAAAAGATTTCAAATTTAATTAAAATTTAAACAAAGTACATGGAAATGCAAGTGTACCCGACACAACTAAATCAGAAACACGTTCATAATCAGCTGAATGTATAAGATCATGAATATCTACAATGTCACTTTCTTCAAAAGTAGGCATTGCGACAAATTGTTTCATCTCCCATTGTGAAGCAAATCCATCTCTAATTTTTTGACATTGTTGAATATTTGTGTTGTTTTCAATGCAGTCAACACAAAAACATGATTTTTCTCTAACCTGAATCACAAAAGGTTTGCTATGTCTTGTAGTCATCACTTGATGCAAACTTCTAATGCCATTAATTGGTTGGCAATTATAAGGTGGATCGATCAATGTCTTTAACTTCCCCAAAATAGTGTTTGTTGTATGTCGTGTCACGTGCCCCAAAATGATTTTTGTACCATTCTACTATCTCACTTGAATTTCGTATGTTGTTACCTCCAAGTTCATATTGGCGAAGTGCATGCTTCACATAGGCTCCTGCTCCATCATGCTCTCCTTTTCCATGTCCACTCTAAAAAAAGTTCCAAAAAAAATTTAGACCATGTTTATCATGTTGTTGTGACAACCAATTGAATGCTTTTGCAGATTTAAATTGTCCTGTCAAGTTACAATCAAATATATTATATTAGTTTGCAAAACTTAATTATAGTAAATAATTAAAAGACTACAATAAATTTAATCAATTTTTTCGCATACCAGCACATCCATAAGACCAAATCCAATGTTGTGAAGCATTTATCTGACGATGTATAATATTTTCAAAAAAAATCTCAAAACAATTGTAATGTCCACCAAAATACCCTAGAGAAACTAAACATATAACATGCAAATGGAGATAAATTTTTTCTTTATTAACATCTAATAACAACTAATGCAACACATAACATCTCCATCTAATTACATTCATTAACCAATATGAACATACATCTTTATTCATTTCATCAAATAATGCAAGCGGAAATAACATAACATCATTAAACTTTCCCTAGGGTACTTCAACATCATTAAATCGCCACCATAATAACATACTACACACATAATATGTATATTTCATCTTGATTTAATGCATCATATTTTAATTCTCTAACCATGAGATATGCAACCTATGACATTATTTATCCCCCATGATATGCATAATTTATTTTCTACCAATGCATCTATATGAATCATTCATCTTCACTAGATCTAGTTAACATCTTCTAACATATTCATTCCTTAATCTACTAATATTCCTCTTTCAAGATTAATTTACATCTAACTTGCTTCCTAAACATTCCATGGAATAATACAACTGAACTACAATGCAAATCCATTTCTATTCCAACCATAAGATCACATTTGTACAATAGTACAATTTCATCCCTAGTGTTTCATTACAAATATGACTTAATTCTAATTCCAACTAGAATTCATCTTATAAATACAAGGGTAAGTGCACCAAGATGGTGAACAAAAAGGGGGGTATAATTTGTTACTACTTATCAAGTTGCCATTTGTTTTTATATTCATTTTCATACTATATATTCTAGTCGGTTAGCACTACCGAATCATGCAGTCGGTATAAATAGAGAAGTCAGTTACAAAAGAAAGTAGTCACATAACACAGTATACACCGAAGCTGTCTACCGAGTATCTTTTTATGGCTACCGAGCAGTAAAGTTAACACATTGAGTTGATATTCACCGAGTGAAACGTGTTACCAGATACATTGAACTTGGACATGCATATGAAAACGTATTACAAGATTGAGGCACATCTAACCATTATTACATTGGAAATTGCACTAGAAAATTGTGTATGATTACAAGGTCAATCCAACCAATGAAATATTTTGTTTAGTTATTCATTCGAGGAATCTTGTTTGTAAGATCGAAGCAATGAATTGGATCACCGTTTTAAGATATATATTTATACAACATGAACTAAGAGCAAGGTGTGTGCATATATGTATGAAGGAAGACTGTTACAGAGACATAGAGGTCACCGAGAAGGTTTTTAGAGAACAGTCAAAGAATAGAGTAAACAGAAGGGTTTATCGAGTTACTATATTGGTTACCGAGGTATGCTATAAGCAAGGTAATCTTATCCTAAGCACATAGAATCTGCTATAACATTTTAGATGTAAAGTTGTAGATGTTTGTAATGATTTTATTGTAATATTGTGAAGTTGAAAGAGAAACCTTTAACAGGGTAAAAGACTCTAACCAAGCCTATAAATTGTAAAGCCTCTAACCAGGTGCAACATTCAGAATAAATGTTGTGAAATCCTTTAGCAAGGTAGATCTAATAGATCTTGTTACTCCTAATAGGGTAAGCTATCAAAAATAGCTAAACATGTAGCTCTAACCGAGCATCTTTATTATTGCAGTAGTGAAGTTGTGGGTGCCATCCCCACCGCAGTTTTTCTCTCTAACCAAGAGTTTCTGCATAACCAAAATATATGTGTTATCTAGTGAATCATGTATGATTGTTATCTATTTGTTTTAACTTTATTTTATGTTACTGCACTATTCTGTTTATGCATAAAAGTAAGGTTATTATTAAAGAAAAGTTTTGGAGTACTGATTCACCCCTCCCCTCTCAGTACATTAGCTTTCCATATTGGGCCTAACAATTGGTATTAGAGCTTGAATCTTGGAAAAGGGTTTAACTACCTAAAGAGAAAGATCTTATCAATGGAAGGCTATAAATAATCTTGGAGGATTGTGTATCTGCAAGAAGAGCTGGATCATGCAAATCAAGTGATTGCAGACATGCAAAGGCAAATGCAAAAATCTCTGAAAGTAAGAAGAAGATTATCTGATGACTTGCAGGATTCTAAAGAGTTAGTGGAACAAATTGAGACATCATCTAAGAATAGTATATCTGAAGAGACTGAAGAAATGATTGGAGTATTGAAAGAAAAGAACAAAGCATTGACTGATCAACTAAAAGCAATGAAAAGAGAACATGAACATTTCAGTACACAGATGATTAAAAATCTAGATGCATTGAGGATAGCTGAGGATAAAGCAAGAGATCTACAAAGAGAGAAACAATAACTTGAAGTCTTGGTATCTGATAAGAATGATGAAATCATAAGGTTAACTAAGATTCAACAAACATGACAGATCAACTAGGTTATGTACATCATGAAGTAATTCTAAAGAATGATGAAAATCAAGCATTAAAACTTGAAGTATCAAGGTTGACTGATGAACTTGGAACAGAGAATAAATCCAAAGAAACATTGAAGAAGAGTTATGATGCATCAAAGATGTTAGATGAGCAACTGAATATAAGAAGACCCAACAAAGATGCAGGACTCGGTTACAAAGGAAAAGACTCTACCGAGAAAGGAATTCATACTACCAAGAGAGGAGAATCATCAAAGCAAGCTAGAAACAGGAATACAATCAAAAGGAAGAAGCCTATTTTCTACTACTATGGAAATCAAGGTCATACTACCAACATATGCCAAATTAGAAAAGGTAAGCAACCGAATATCACTAAGTCCAATGGATATTGTTACAATTGCAATAAATATGGTCACACATCTAATCAATGTAGGACAAAGTCTATTAACAACTATTGGAAGGCAAAATTCAAAGGGTTTTGTAAAAAATGCAATAGATATAGACATAGTACCGAGAAATGCTAGTTTAAGCAAAAGAATCAAATGCGGTCTGCACACCGAGTAAACACTAGAGGTTACCAAACTCACACAGATCCTTACCGACAATATGCAGTAGTACCATGGGATTACAATACAAGGATATGGTGCGAATGTTGTGGAAGATATGGACATATTAGTGCCAACTATTTTATAAGGTTTGGAATGAACAACTGAAGATCATGGAGAAATCCTGGTATGACATGTTTTCATTGTCACAAAGCTGGACATTTAGCTGGAGATTGCAGAGATCAACCTAGAAGAGACACTGAAGAGATAAAAGAAAAATTTAAGATGATTTAGAAAAAGAAGGAAATCATGTCAGATGAAGAAAGCACCTTACCTACCGAGTTAGGTGCACCTATTCCAAATTAATCAGAAAAGGTATGAAGGGACTACATTCTCTAAAGGTTAAATCATAATAGTTCCTATTTTATTATGTACAAAATTCAAAATCTGCATAGTTAAGATGCATTAGTAAGTTTGAAATTCTATCAAAAGTACTTTACAGGAAACCTGTCAAGTCAATGTATACAGGAAGCCTGTCAAGTCGGTAAATGAAGGAAATTTGGTTACTTGGTTAAAACAAAAAAAAAGGAGTAAATCGGTTAAAGGTAAACCGAGTGCATTTGATGTTTTGACCTAACCCGCACAAAGCCCAATAAGGTATTTTGTGTACTTAAAGTTATTTTCGCAGTCATTCTCATTCACCAAGTTTTCAAGAGAGCAAAGCAGAGCGAATCAAGGCGATCAAACTTCATTCAGAGCAAATTTCAAGGTATTTACATCAAATCTCATCACACTGTTAAACTAGTTTTTGATCTTGTCAAATTGCTATTATCTACCGAGTGTGAAGTGTTAGTCGTTTGTAAACCGTCAAACCCTAAGGATAGTTTGCTAAGTTTTTACCTCAAATCTACAATGGCGCCCAAGATCCAAGATCCCATAGTTGTCAAGAATGTGGAGAAGCCCTCACTGAAGTACTCTTTGACTCCTAAACTCACCTCTGAACTGGATGACAAAACTGCATTTTCACTCATCCCTGATCGAGTCTTGTTAGTCGAAGATGTTAGATTCTTCACCAAATTTCATGTTGAAGAACTCGGTCATGTTGAGATTAGTGACACATATGATGAACTTTGTACCGATGGCAAAATGGATAGCAAGTATGAGCATATCAAAATCAAGGGATTAACTAAAGCCCTAGCCTATCCCCGTGTGTTCAAACCCCAGTGGGTTAAGTTTATTTTAAGCAGAGTTCATGATGATTTTATGTGGCTAGAAGAGAAACCATTCAAAATCACTAAGGAAATCATTCATGTGATCACCGGGTATCCTATCTATGATCATGCACGAGCACAGAAAATGATATCACAGAAGGAGTTAATCAGTCTAGCTAGAGTAGAATCTGATTACCGAGGACTGAAATTGAACAATGTCACTGATGCAGAACTTAAGTTTGCAATTAGAGTAATTGGTTACTATTTCTTCCAATCAGCAAGGGAAAATAGTGTACCATGTGCAGCAGTTGACTTAGCCTACAAAATAGTGAAAAAGGGAATGAAAGTAGATTTTTGTGAAGTGCTACTGAAGAACTTGTTTGAGAACCTGAACACAATAAGGAAGCCGAAGAAGAACAACTCGGCAAACACACTGAAGTTTGGTTCAGTTTTTGTATGCATGTTTTTCTACTTTGAGAAGTTCTTTCCCTCAGTCGGTAAAGTAGTTTGGGAGCTACACCGACCTATCACCCATCAAATCAATGATTTTATCAAGAAATTGGGAGATAATTTTAATGATATCATGGATGACTATTTCAGAAAATTTCAAGAGAAGATGCACAACAGGTACCGGATTCTACCACAGCTGGTAGAGAAATATAAGGATGATATATGTTTTGAGGTAGACATCGATTACTGCTATGCGAATGCTGTAGAACCTAGGACTCAATCTTTGCCACCAATAGGTTATGAGATTGACTATGATATTACACAACAACAAATTGATGCCTATCTTTCATTGCCAAGGCATGCTACCGATCTAAGATATGGAACTTATGAAGAAGTTAAAGAAAAGGTGAAAATGAGCATTGTAGTACCTAAAGCTACAAGAAAGGCTACAAAGATGATAAAGGTTTTATCTGAGAAATTCAGAGAAGAATCCTCCTCTACACCTGTCAAAGGCACTCTTGCCATTACCAAAGAGGAATCAAAAACTCAAGAGGCAACAATAACATTAAGTACCGAATTGCCTAAGGGTAAAGTTTTGAAAAGAAAGAAACAGGACATTTCAAAGGCCCTACCGACTCCACCAACAAAGAGACCCAACACTAGAGCATGCACCAATCTTAACACCTCTTAGAATATTCGTAGAAAACCAAAGTTCCTAATAGATATTGATGAAAATATTGTGAAGCCAATGCATGATAAAATTTCCAAAATAACTTGTAGAAGAATGGTTAGAAGAATTTGGAATAACTATATTGAAAACTTAAATCAAAGTGGAAGATGCCAATTAGTTGTTGAAATGATTAAAAATCTGAAATTTAAAGAGACAGTGAAAATTTTGGGGTTAAGAACATCCAAAAATAATAGTGAAAGAACCATTGTGAGAAATATTTTTGATGCATACCAAGCCATTGGTTCAAAATCATGCAGTAAAGATGCTAATGTTACTCATCGTGTCCTCACATCAACCATAATGGGAAAGGAAATGAAAAAATATCATTTAATAAGCAAAACAAGCAAGTCATTAAGGACAAGTAGAACCACATTACACTATGCCTTAGAGAGGTGAGAGAAAATCGAGGGTCCTAACATTAATTCTCTTTGGGAATTCTCAAGTAGACTCCTATGCAAGGACACGATTGTTGTTGATGCACTAAGAATGTTAATTGAGAAATATTGGCATGACAACACAAGGGTTTCACCCAACCAAAGAGATGTTGTTAGAAGGCAAATTGGAATTAGTAATCATGAGCCACATCCAAAACACTATTTAGATACAACTCACATACAATTTTATGAAATGTTTCTTCGAAGATTTCCTCAGATTAAAATTAGTCAAAGATTTTTGAGATGACAAAACCATTTTATGTTAAGATTAATCATGCACGTACTACATGTTATTGTAGGGTCCATGTTGAATTTTCCATGCATTTTGATATTTATTGCTATATATGTTGTACTTTGCACACTAACGATGTTTTGTAGGAATGTGGTCTACAAGCACCTCCGAAGTCACCACAAGATTTTATTTCAAGTGTACTATGTAGACGAGATGACAGATGCATTTGCTATAAGATGATGTGTTTGAGAGGTTTTGGTCCTACATGTGGCAGTTTACAGTAGTTGCATAGATGCCTACATCTGGATAGAACACATGAAATTGGTAAGGAACTACTTTATATTGGAAAATACAAGTCGTAGTGAAAAGGGATATATGCATTGCTGATTTTATGAAGATGTTTCAAGAGAAACAAGTGTATGAGTACATAGGTCATGTTAGGATTCCCATAGATACTGAGAGGGGGGGGTGACTCAGTATCTAACTGGTTATAAGATTTTCTAAACTTAAAACATGTAGAGCATATTAATACTGTGCACCGGTAAACAGAAAGTAATGCAATAAATAGACACAAAAGCAACCACATGAAAAACACACCATAACACAATATTTTAATGAGGAAACCCAGTGTGGGAAAAACCTCGGTGGGAATTGTGACCCACAATATTCACTTACTAGCCAAGAAGAGAATATTTTTGCTACAAGAGGGGCCTGCACATGCAGGAAGGTCAAGTGCCTAGAGCTCACTATTCAATTACAAAATGGGAAGTCTCATTGACTTACAAAATGGATTATACAAATCCAATGTCTTGTACTGCTTCAAAATAACATCTATAATGCCAGATCTAGTACCGGTTTCTGCTCTGCTTCTTACATAAACCCTTAACCTATAATTCGTATAATAGGTCTACCTTATTTCACCTAATTACATTCTCTGTCTATTCACAAATGTTCTACAATGATCTCTCTTATATAAGAGTCATTTTACAACTTGCCAAGCCAGCTTAAAATTATTTTACAATAATAAACAAAATATATTAACAACAAAATTCTTGTCGGCTTCTGTGTTGGTATGCTTCCTTTCACTGCCGATGCCGGTGATCTGTGTGCCGGTGTAGAATCTAACTTTGCTGGTGCCAGTGGATTGCCTTGCCAGTGTCATAGGATTGTAAGGTTTCTATCAATGACAAAACCTTCAATCACCTACAATGTCTCATTGGAGTGTGTATTTTCCAACAATCTCCCCCTTTGGTATTGATGGCAACACTCATGAGATAAATTTAGAAGTGTATCCAAGAATTGAAGTCCAGTAATTGTTACCAAAAATGTGTGCTCCCCTTGAGCAGATGATCCCTAAGTTATTGGATTTTTCTCATACCACTACTCCCCCTTTGGCATCAATGACAAAGGTTGTCAAAGTGTCAATAGAGTGTAGTTTCCTGTCTCAACCTTGTAACCGGTTGGTTACAATTTGAAAAAGATCTACCAGAACCAAATTCAAGTTCTCAATGAACTTTTTACTATCTTTTATTGTAGCCTTTGTCCTCTGAACTGTACCGGTGAGGTGTTGCATTTGCTCTGCCAGTGTTTTTTTGTCCTTGTACTAATGCATCAGATATTTCTTTCCTTAAACATACAAGGTAGTCCAACTTTGGACTTAATCTCCATTTCAGATCCTTAGCCTTACTTTTTATTTTCTCCTTTTCTCTTTCTAGCTTTAGTAACTCTTCCTCAAGACCTGTTATCTTTTGCTCAAAAATTGATAATGAATCAGATGAATTAATAAAATTGTCTGCTAGCTTGTTAATTTCCTGCTGTATCTTGCTCATTTTCTTGTCTATGTCAACTATCAAAAAGTTTGTCTTACGAGTGTCTTTGTACAAAGTTTTGAACTCCTTGAGTGTGCTGCACAGTTCTGGTAGAAGTGTGTCAAACTGCCTTGTAAACTTCTTTATTTGTTCCTCAAAGAATTTATGTTTTTCCTTTTCTAACCTCTCTTTGAATGTTTCCTCCTTTATTTGTTCAACTATCACTGTGTTGTCAGTAATATACTTAGACAAAGTGTCAAGTTGACTCAAAGAATCCTTATTATCTACATTGCATTTTGGATTTATCATCTTCAAAATTGGAATTGTGTCATCTATAGCTTTATATGCCTGTGAACTACAATCTGTTATTTTCTTTAAAGAATAAAAAAGAACTTCAGTTACATTTGTTGGTTTAAATCCTACAATTGAAGAGTCAACACTCTTAATTCCATCGATGGGAGCAATAGCCTTGCTTGTAGTGACCTCTAGTAGGTCAGTCTGTGTTTCCATTTCTTTAAACAAGGGTTTGTCTTGCTCAGTAGTTGCTGGTGGCATTGATTCTGTATTAACCTGTTCTTGTTTTGGAGCCGGTTGCTCTGCTTGATGTTCTGTTTGATGTTCTGCTTGTTGTCCTATTTTCCCATCTGTTGGTTTACCTTCATTGTTATCTATGTTATCAGTGACCGGTGGCTCACTAGCCTTATCTGTCTTGCTGGTTGTGTCGTTATCTACCACAATGTTGACCTTCTGAGTATAAACATTTACTGTATATAGTACCTCAGAATTAGGATTTGTATCCTCCTGTGACATATCCATACTCTCATCAGTCTGTTGATCTTCAGTTGTTGTTATTGGTGGAGTAACCAGAGGCAGTGGGGATAAGTTATCTCTTATTTTGATGCTTGGAGGTCCACCAACCTTTCCTTTACCTTTATCCTTGTCTTTCTGATATACCTTGATTGGTTTAGGATTTCTATACTCTTCCTATTTTTCCTTCTCAACAAGGAATATATCCCATGCATTTTCAGTTTCTTCTGTAACCTCATTTACTCTTCCAACCATTAGTGCAATATGCCGGTGTGCAGTAGAGAATACTGACTAGTTAGCCTCTGCAATTAGATCATCTATTTCTTTTAGAGAGTTAACTGGGTAGATAGAAAGTAATTTTTCAATTTTTATTTTCTTGTCAAGCTCTACAATAGATTGTCTTCTTGCTTCCAATCTCTTGAATAGTTCATCTAGTATTTCATCTATAATTTGCATAAAAAATTTCTTGTAGATATCCTAGTGTAAGATAACACTGTTTTCAACCTTTTCTTTATCATCAACTGATAGTGAGTCATATAGTTTGTTGATGTTTTTTATTTTTCCTTCTTCTGTGATTTCATCCAACAGTCTGTCAATTGGAGAAATATTTTGTTTTGTCCTTTTCTTTAGTGTCAACTTTTTCTTCTTAGGAGTAGACTTCTTGACCGGGGCCTCACTGCCTGTTGTTTTTGCCTGGTTCTTCTAGGTGAAGGTGTGGATACCGGTGAAGGTTGTCTTTTCCTTACAACTCTTTTAAATGCAGCTGGAATGTCACTCTCTGAAGAAGTTGCTACCGGTGAAAGGTGAGTTTCTGGTTGTTGTGTCTATAACTCATCTTCAATGATAATGATTTGTTTTAGTATATCTTCTTTGATAGCCTTAGCCTGCCTTGAACCTCTCCTCACTATTGCCTCTACTTTCTTCACTCTCTTTTTGGATTGAATTTGTTTTTAAATGGTTTCAACACTGCCAAATACCTCTTCCTTAGGTTCATTGGGTGCTTCCAGAAGGGCTTTAGCATATATTTCAATGATGTGATCATCTGTCTCATAACCCATTTCAGTAACCCAAATTGTTCTTGGGATAACTGCTTCCATCCAGATCTCATCCTTCTTAATCACAAAGCATATATCATCCTTATATTTATCTACAATTGTTTGTGATAATCTTACTCTAGTGTTCATTTTGGCCTTTAATGCTTGAAAGTATTCATTAATATTATTTTCTCTGTTTTCACCCATGTTGTTCATTAGGTCAGATAATTGTTTGCCTACCAGTATGTCAAATCCAAGGTTATTATTACCTATATCGGGCACCTGTTTGGTTATATGTAGCATTAAGCAAACAAGTAAGTTACCAAATCTGAATGTCCCTTTCTTGTCCTTCTTGATCTTTCCCAAATTGTCAATAAGTTCATCCTTTACCCATTCACATACATCAATTTTCACATTATCTTTAACCATATCATGAGCACTTTTTATGCATAAGCTGGAAACTGAGTTAAGTTTGTTTGCATGTGTTGTTTTGTAAACTAAAATCATGCTAATGAATCTCACAATTTATGTCAGTTACATCATTCACCCTTAAAGACCTTTTGTCAGATGTTGCACTGGTTAGGTTCATTACAAGGTCATTTGAGACCTTCTTTGTCTTGTCTAGTCTGTTATCGGTGGAAGGTAACCCTGTTACAGCTTTCACAGCTTCCTTGGTAATTTTATGAATTGAATCTAGCCAGAAATTCACCATGAACCCTGCTCAATATTATCCTTATCACTTCCTTGGGGAATTCCGGAATGCAGAGAATTTTAGTGAATCCTAGGGTTTCAATAATTTTGTGTTCAGGTTTCACATTACCAGAATCATCACATATGATAGTCTTGTACATGTTCTTGATTTCCTCATCACCTAGTTCTTCTATATGGCAATGGATGTACATTCTAGGGTCTTTTGAAAAAGCAACTCCTTTGGGGATTTGGGAAAATGCATCAACATTATCATCCTTTTTAGCTATCTTGGGAACTAGCTGAAATACGGGCCTAGGGCGTTTGATTACCTCGACTACAGTAGGGTTTGCTATGAATTTAGGTACATAAGAGGATGCCATGATAAATACCTTTTTCTGCCTTTGGAAAGATTGATTGCTGAAATGCTTTGCCTTTTTGCTCGAAATGCCTTAGCTCTGGAAATTTCAGGCTCTTTGAATGTTTGAATGCTCAGGAAGTGAAATGGAGCCAAAAACACTAATTTATAATGTCAATCTGCCAACTACCACATTTAATGCTTGCCAGTTAAGTACTTACTTAACATATCTGCCGGTATAGAAGCAATTTCAACTTCTTACTATCAATCGAGGGAATAATAGCATGTTTCACATTGATTGCCAAACCCTCAAAAGAATTTTCTTCAACTAGATGAAGAGACTCCTGCCGGTGGAGTGCTACTTTGTTCTGCTGGTGGAGTGTTGCTTGGTTCTACCGGTGGAGGAGTATTCCCAACACCATTTAGATCTGATTTCCTAATCCATTGTTTTGAGAATTCTTGCTTAAGTTTTTCAACCTTTTCTTTTCCTTTCAAACTAGGACCTTTGTTGTCTACCGGTGAGGACTTGCTTCTACAAAATTTAGCAATATACCCAATTTTGTTAGATGCATAACAAGTCACATTATTTCTCTGAATAGCCTTTCCATAACCTATGCCGGTTTGTGTTCTGCATTGATTAGATAAATGTCCAAATCTTACACAGACATAACATCTCACATTCATTCTGCAATTCTTAGAGTTATGACCAACTTTGTTGCATTTTGAACATTGATTGGTGGGTGCATTGGTATTCTGATAATTTCTAGATCTACATTGATTTGCTCTATGACCATACTTGTTACAGTTAATGCATTTGCCATTAAATTTATAAGAAGTAGGTTGTCTTACCGGTTTGCTATGATCCTGTGTGTTTGCAGTACCAGAGCTTTCACTAGTTTCAAAGCCAAGACCATTAGTGTCACCATTAGGTTTTTAATTCTTCAACAAGTCACCAAGTTCCTCTGAGCTTTTCTTGAATTTTTCTTTATGTTGATTTGCAGCAGCCAGTTCTCCTTCCAAGATACCTTTTTGTCTCATGAGTTCATTTGAGTCATTCTATGCATGCATCAGATCTGTCTTCAACATATCATTTTTATAACTAAGTCTTGTGTTTTCATTTGCAGCATCATTCAGTCTTCTAGTCAAGTCTTCTTCATTCTTCTTTCTATCTTCAATTTCTTTACAAAATCTCATAGTCATATCCTGCATCTCATTCTTTGTTGTCATGTTTTCTTGTTTTAGCTTATTCATCAGATCACTAAGAGTTTCCTTTTCATCATTCTCATTTTGCATCTTTTCACAAAGTTCTCTTCTCTTGTTTCTTGAAATAGTAAGATTTTCTTGAAGTGCTTGAATGATATCCTAAGCAAACTTTAGATCATCTTCAAGTTTGATATTTTTCAATTTTTCTGCATTATAGTCTGAGAGAGCTCCTTCAAGTTGCTTCATCAAGTTTTCCATCTCTACCGGTGTCAAGATCTTCCTCAAGCTGTTAGGCTTTTGAAAATAGAGGACCAAGCTCTGATACCAATTGTTAGGATTCCCATAGATACTGAGAGGGGGGGGTGGTGATTTAGTATCTAATCGGTTGGAAGATTTTCTAAACTTAAAACATGTAGAGCATATTAATACCGTGTACTGGTAAATAGAAAGTAATGCAATAAATAGAGACAAAAGAACCACATGAAAAACACACCATAACACAATATTTTAACGAGGAAACCCAGTGTGGGAAAAATCTCAGTGGGATTTGTGACCCACAATATTCACTTACTGGCCAATAAGAGAATATTACTGCTACAAGAGGGGCCCGCACATGCAGGAAGGCCAAGTGCCTAGAGCTCACTGCTCAATTACAAAATGGGAAGTCTCACTAACTTACAAAATGAATTATACAAATCCAATGTCTTGTACTACTTCAAAATAGCATTTATAATGCCAGATCCAGTACTGGTTTTTGCTCTGCTTCTTACATAAACCCTTAACCTATAAATCGCATAATAGGTCTGCCTTATTTTTCCTAATTTCATTCTCTGTCTATTCCCAAATGTTCTATAGTGATCTCTCTTATATAAGAGTCATTTTACAACTTGCCAAGTCGGCTTACAATTATTTTACAATAATAAACAAAATATATTAACAACAAAATTCTTGTTGGCTTTTGTGTTGGTATGCTTCCTTTCACTGCCGATGCTAGTGATCTGTGTGTCGGTGTAGAATCTAACTTTGTTGGTGCTGGTGGATTGCCTTGCCAGTGTCATAGGATTGTAAGGTTGTTATTAATGACAAAACCTTCAATCACCTACAATGTCTCATTGGAGTGTGTATTTGCCAACAGGTCACACACATAGAGCTAGGTGGTTAGATGAGCAATTCAAGTTGTCTAAGGACACTTTCCCCCTTGACGCTATTGTCTCTGTCATTGATTTTGCTGAGAATTATACACTAAAGCCACAAAATGAAGTACAATCTATGTATTACCACTCTACACTAGTTAAATTTTTTGTACACATAACATTCATGCATGCACATGATAGCACCGAGGATGACAGAAAGGTTATAAGAGAATATCACTTCTATATCAGTGATGATCATACTCATTCCTCATAATTTTTGCAAGGATTCTTTATAGTCTTCTATGATAGTTTAAGGGAAAGAGATATAAGATACAACCAACACTTAATATGGTCAGACAATTACACTGCACAATTAAAGAATGCAAGGATGTTCTACTGGTTGACTAGGATGCATGTGATAAGTGGTATGCAATATTTTTGGAATTTCATTAAGGCAGGGCATTGAAAGGGAGAGTATGATGGTGTGGGAGCATGTGTGAAAAGAGCTCTTACCAGAGAGGAATTGAAGTACGAAGGTGGTGCAATGTTAATAGATGCAGAATCAATTGTGTAATGATGCAACTATATGATGGGACCAGGTAATGTAGACAAGTCTATGGTTTATAGATCTTTTTGGTTAATATGTGAATCTAACATTGAAAACTATCTAGATTGTTGTACACTTAGAGGATAAAGTGACATGCATTCATTTAGAAGTTCAAATGCAACATCACTAGTTATTTATACTAGACAAATTGCGTGCTTTTGCTCCTTGTGTATGCATTTTGTGTGGGATGAATGTGAATCAAAAGAGTGGGTTGACCAATGGTCTTGTTGACCTTTGCAAACCCTAGATTCATATCAACTTCCTAGAGCACTACAAATGAACCAGATTGAAGCATTAGTGGATTTTGACCATGTATCAGACATAGTTGAACCGCGTAAAGGGTTGCAATTTGCTACTTGGGTAAAATCAATTTTAAGCTCAATTTATTAGTATTAACTTATGTTGATTTTGGTATTAACTTATATCCTTCTATTAAATGCAGATCATGTATATGCAGTTATTGCAGATGAGAACAATGAAGAAGGAACATATTACTTTTTGTGTCATTGTATTGAGGCCAAAAAGAAATTGACATCTACAGTGGTTGATGGAGAGGGTATTGAGTACCCAATAGGATCCATTGTTGTGACAGGGACATAGCTTAGAAGGTACTATTTTTGTGTCGAGTTCTATTGATACCTCTTAAACTCATTTATTATCAGTCAATGTATTGATTTTTGCATTAACTTATCCTTTTATAAAATGCAGGTACCCTATCAAAAATTCTAATGCCTGGTTGTTTGAGGACTTTGAGACACATAGACATATTCTTTATTACTCAAAGCTTCTTATTGCAACAAATATTCATTTGATTAAATATCATGGTAGACCTCTTAACAAGGATTTGTGGAAAGTTCATGAATTTGACCACAAGGCAGTACTTGAGACACTAAGGATTAGAGCCGATCGAGAAGGTTCACTTGATTGATTTTGGACCATCTAGAAGAATAATTATACAATATGGTAGAATAATTTGGACAATTTTGTATATATCTTTTGAGAAACATTGTCACTTTGCTTTTTTGGAGGTGCTCTACATGCACATGAGTTGTAATATGCATATGAGTTGTAATGTGCATATATAGATGCCAAATTTTGTATATAAAAACATCAATGAGTTGTAATGTGCATATCTAGATGCTAAATTTTGTATAAACAAACAACGAATTGTAATGTGCATATCTAGATGCTAAATTTTGTATAAAAAAGGAACGAGTTGTAATTTGCATATTTAGATGCAAAAATCTATAAATATAAATAGTAATGAGCTTGATCATGATAGCTTTGAAAAATTGATTGCATGAAATTTTTAATTTTGAGCTCAAATTTTGATTTTCTGGTTTTGTTTGCATCCTCTATCAATGCTCTACGGACTAGGGTTTAGGGTTTATCAAAGTTTCTTATGTTTTGTAAAGAAAACCCTAGCATTGATATATCGTGTAATTACCTTTTCCCACTTAAAGCCAAGGGTTGTTTACCATGGGCGGGCCCATTTTACTCCCTGAGTATTAAGTGGTGGTCAACCGGTTTATGAAATATGATTTTCCTATGGCGCATAAAATTTTCCCTATAGTCAATCTCCATTTAAATTTTGTGCCCGCGCCCATAATTTTCCTAAGTTAGAAAGTCTTAAGTATTTTAGCCAGTTGCTTAAGACAGAATGAATCCAACAGTTCGCGCTTTCTCGTGGTCAAAAGTGCAAGGATGATAAAGAGTGTGGCATTGCGAGATTGTGCCACACATTTTTAGGAAAAACTGACAAGGTCAGAAGTATAGCTGTTTGAAACATTGTGTTACTGGTTCTCAAGCTGTTAAAGTCAGTTTACTAACAGTCCTATCAATTGGCACATGTTAAAAATGAGCTAAGATGTCATGTTCTGGGGTAAAAGGTGCCCGATTTTTAATTTTGGATAAGTTAACCGGCATTATGAAAAACAGTAAGCATGAATAGATCTGACGGCCCCCGTATCCCCACAATGAAAGTTGCAAGGAAGTTATGGACCACGGCATCATGAGATGATGCCATGTGTCTCAAACTAACCAAGAAGACCTATGGTGAATTTGGTGATAGAGTCAGGTCGAAAGATGATATGGCATTGATTAGTTGGAACTTGGTGGGTCCACGGATATAGATGGAGGATCAAATGATGCATCGACAAACAATGATTGTTAGATTTGCCAGGCTAGGTAAGATCAACGGCTAAGTTTCAAATGCAAAATTAGGAGGGATATTTGAAGGCATTGGTCGTAGCCCAAGTGGGAGAGATGGGATGAATAGGATACAGACTTGTTGAGTTAGGATGATTAAGGAAAAGTTGGGAGATTTTGATGCCAACATAGTCTAGGAGGATTATCTTAAATTTTTCTATTGAGCAAAGGACTGATTCGATAAGGCAAGGGCGATGTCTCAGAGATGTGAAAGGATTAGGATAAGTTTCTAGTTTAGGTGTGATGGATCATGAGTTCTCTAATGAGTTTAGAGATTTTCTTGTTGACAAAGATCCTAAAGCAGAAGAATGTACACCCATGGAAGAATAAAATCAAGATAAACTCACTCACATCAAAAGAACCATGACAGAAGAATATAGTGGATGTGCTATGCTTGGTTTCTAGTATCCATGGTTGACAAGTTGAATTAAGAGCACCGGATTAATGATGTTTCACGAGAAGGCACTACTTGATGAAGTATTTTTTAACTATAAATACAACAAGGTGGTGATCAAATTGGTAGGAGAATATGAAGCCTTTTCATTTTTTGAGTGCAGTTTTTTCTTCTGCAAGGGGAATGATGTTTGAGCAATCTCATAAATGGAGTTGTAATATACTCTATGATACCAGATGGATTTTTTCTCTCATATGTGTGTATATCTATTTCTAGAGGGGGCATGAAAGCCTTTTCTTATGAAGAAAGGCCACACATGGCACAACCTCTGCGTCTATTCTATCACTGGATGGCAGGGGGTTTTGAGAGAGAGCCCACAGAGGAATGAAAAATGAACATGTTTGGGTAGGGAGTGGCAGCAATCCATCCATGTAGTTGCATGGAAGTTGCAACCCCTCCCTGTCATATTATGTTTCCCCCCTAACTCCCCCTCCCATTGCCTTTGATCCTGGGCATGAAGGTTGAAGCTCCTCCTCTAGTTTAGAGGTGACTTTTCTTCTTGCTGGGAACCCATTTCCTTTCCTAGAAGGGAAATGCTCAATAGGACAGAAGTGCAACATTTCACACTCCATTTGAAGGTGTCAGGGTGATAACGACATGGCTCAAATGGTTTTTCCCCTACTAGTTTTTAGTTAAGAATGATGATTCATAGGTGCCATCACATGGATATGCAAACATGTTTGTAACAGGATTACATACGGCCTTTTAGGGCTAATTGTTAAGAATGAATGTGTTGTTGACATGTGTCTTCTAACCGGAAGCTTGTTGCTCCCTTTATTTTATAAAAAGGGAAGTCATGGCCATAAAAGAGGTTCAATTTTTTTTGGAATGTCTGGTAGGTTCAGTTTTCTTGTTCCTTGGGTTTTTCCTAGTCTGTTTCCAGTAGCGAGTCTAAGTGAAGTAAACAAGTTGTAAAATCTTTTATAGAGCAAATAAAGAAATATTTTAGTGTCAAATTTTGTACAGGTTCTTGAAGGAGTTATATGTAAATTTTATCTTACGACAGAGATAACATTTTGTTTAAAGAAAAACAAAATTCTGACTCTTTTCTCTCCATTGCATGATTCTATCAATTTTTAAATGAAATAAATCAAGGGTTTATTTCATTTAGTGCATTGTTATTATGTATGTAGCTTTTTGTTTATTCTTCAGCCTAAGGGGTCAATTAAATCACTAAAATAGAGTTGCAGAATGATGGGGCTTGTGCGAGGATTTTAGATAAGTAGTTTTGGGTTGGAATCACAAATGAGATATATTGTAAGGCAGTATCATCTTGGATTTTGTGTTATTAGATCAAATTATGTTACATTTTTGAGTTTATGTTTTATATCATTCTGGTGCCCAATGGAGTAAGGCACTAATCAATGCTTGTAATGGGTTTTGTTTATTAGCCTTGTTTTTCTTTTAATTGATGAATCTCTACAAATCTCTTAAATATCAGAATATCATTTGTTAAGTTTTATGTATCTTGTGAAAGTTGTCCCGCCCATCTCATACTCTAGCTTAAGGTTGAGGATCACTGAAGGACTCACTATCCTTAAGCATTCTCCCTTTTTGTTGAGTCCTTTTATGAGATAATCTACTTTTCAGTAAATTCCTGAGTATCGTTATAGAGAGCAGGAGGTTCATTGAAGGGATCACCCTCTCAGGTTTTGCAGACCCCGAAGTGTAGAAGGATCTTGTATCCTTGTTAAAGTTGGTCCAAGATTGATAGATATTGATAGTTGGAAGTGGCTTTCCATAGATATTTGGAGGAATCGGCTTGGTTTGTTCCCTATGGCAATGTAAACTCATTCATTTTTGGGAACCAACAAAAATGGCGACTCTGCTGTGACAATATGAATTATAAAGAGTCTTTGGTAAGAAAAGATTTGCTAAATATATAGTTGAGATTGTCCCATCCGAGTCACCAACAAAAATGGTGACTTTGCTGGGGAATGTTGCGTAAAGTTGTGTAGGTTTTTTGTGATTTGATGGTTGAGCATTGCTCCCGCGTTACAGGACTAAAATATTTCTCCAAAGAGTGAAGAGTTTCGTAACTTGCCCCATGTCAGTTTGAGTCAATTCTGATAAATGTTGCTGGAGAATCTGTTGTAGTTCATTTTATATAAAGATTTTTGTCCAGATCTGTCTGTTTTTCAAGATTATTTGTGGTACCTCACAAGTTATGAGTGGCAACTCTAACACTTTGAGATCTATGCACCAGTGTGTGTTTGCTTGAAGAAGAAGCAAAGAATTTGCAGAAGAGATGAAGCAGATTTGAGCTCTTATGATGAAGTACCCTAACAAGCTATGGACAGAATCCATATAAGGCCATTTGGTGATAAGGAAGTGTTGCAATGTTGTGTTGAAACAAATCTGACCTGTGAAGGAAATTCTAGTTGTTTAAGTATTTGTCCTCTGTAAGGAGGTGGAGAATGTGTCAAAGATTAGTATTAAAGGTTTGAAGGATTGAAGGTGATTTTGCAAGTCCCAGGTTAAAGAAAGCAACAACAATTTCAACATTTCCAGGTATTTTGATTTTCATGAGTCAAATGTATTTTCATGAACAATATGTGTGAAAAAATGTTCCCTAAAAAGTGAAAGAAGCACTAAGGAAGGAAATGGTAGTGATTGTTTTATATACTCCTATGAGTTAGTTTCCATATTCTGTATGAGATTAGATGGAGTATGTTTTGAGTTGTAGAATGTGATAGTTTAAGATTTATGGCAAAAGGAAAGAAATAGGGAAATGAATGAAAATACGTATTATGTGCCTGTGCTTCCCTATGAAATGTCAAATATAAATGTGCATTCTTTGCCAAATCACCATAGAGCTTTCTTTATGGAAATATGTAAGCCATTGAATTTTAGTGGTATTCTAGGTTTCCCAAATCTTGTTCCTATTAAGGTTAGGGAACAATTACCAGAATTCAGTGGAAAAAAGTCAGAATCAGCACGCCAACATTTGCAGGATTTTCTGAATGAATGGAGGATTTTGAGATAGATCACGAAGATGTTTTCATGAAGTTGTTTATTTAGTCTTTGAAGGAAAATGTTAGAGACTAGTTTTCTTACCTACCAATATGTTTTATCTTGTCATGGGATGAGCTATAGATAGAATTCATGGAACAGTTTGGTGAAAGAATTAATCCAAGCTCAGTTATGAAAACATCCATGGGTATCTAGAAGGAAGAAGATGAGTTAGTACCTAATTTCAATCTCAGGTTTGCTAGGGCATTGAATGACATTCCTAGTAGTTACAGATCAAATTATGCAGTGTGCTTAGTTGTTTATTTGGCTGCATTTCATGAGGAAGAGAGTTATTTGCTGAGAGATAAAGATCCTAAAACCTTGCATCAGGCTTATAGTATAGCAATGGATATTGAGAACAACTTGAAGTATGGAATCCCTAAGGGTTATTTATCTACAAGGGTATGTTATCCTAAAATATTAGAGGTTAAAGAAAGGCATGAAACAAAAGATAAAAAATTAGTATCAAGGTCTTTACATCCCTATTGATCACATTAGCCCTGTTATTGATTATGATTTGAATAAAAATGTGAGTGAAGAGAACTTGTCCTAGACAATGGTTATCCTCATATTGATGAAGAAAAGGTTAATGAGAAATTATCTGACATATTGAATGTAGAGATGGATATGGTGTCAATTACTTTACTAAGTGACAACAACAGTGGTTGTTCCAGGAATGAGATTCAACAAGAGGTTCATTTGCAGTCTTGTGTTTCAGATAGATCTAACAGTGAGTATGAAGGATTGGAAAGTTTAATGTCTAAGATAGATGAAAGTATGAAGGATTTTGATGATATGAATTCAGTCTCTCAGGAAGTAGTCATATATGACAATGAAAATTTAGATGATGAGATGCTATCAGCTTTTGTTTATAAGGTCTATGAGATAGGCAGTTGTGTGGTGTGTTCAAATAATGAGGAAATCATATTAAACTAGTTTAGGGACCAACCTTATAGTGAACTAGTTTTATGTAAGGAGTTTACTTCATTTGAAGAGTGGGAGATTGAGGAAGATGAAAAATATTATGCTAAAACATGTTCTCCTAATACTTTTGGGGATTTCTATGAAATTGATCTAGAAACATTTATGTTCAGTGAATGTGAGTGTGATCTCCTCTTTGATGTTATGAGTGTCAACATTGAATATGAGAGTATGGAGTTTGTTGATATTGACCAGGGTTATGAAATAGATTAAAGAGATTGTTGTTTTGTTACTCCGCATGATATTTTGAAACTAAAATTGAAATGTTTGTGGTACACGAGAATACCTTTGTTGAAAGGGTAAATGATGATGTTTTTTTCATCATGCAGTGACCTGAATGTATATAAAGTTGATCAAGACACACTGGCCACAAAAATGGAAAATGGAAGTGAATTAGAGTGGTTTTTAGATATTGATTGTTCAGATATGGATGTTTGTAAAATAGTTACCATATTGGATGAACCAACATATGAGAGATTTCCCTTTGATCTTTGTAATGAGTTTGTACCACATTTGCAAAAATGCTTTAATGATAAGCATGTTATAGGGGTACAAACAGATGAAGAAAGCAATTCTCATGATGACAATTCCATAACAGAGTATGAAGTTTTTAACTTCTATTTTCAGCTTGATGAGGCATACATGAAACTTGTTGAATGTCATTATCAACACATCTCTATTTCAGATAGTGAGTATGGGTTTTGTTTATTCCATACAAAGCTAGATGACAAGGTTCAGATAAATGGGCATTGCACTGAAATAAAGGGTTTTTATAACATACTAAGGCAGGAACAATTATATAGGTATGATATCTCTGGATTGTTCATGATGCAACATGATCAGAACTATATTTTTGATAGATGGCATTGGGCCATCATATGTGGTTTGATCCTGCAGGACACAAAATATTTTAGGGAAGAGTAAGTTTTTCTGACTCTATGCCCAATGGAGTTATTAATAAATTCCCTCTTAAATTGCCTGTTCATGGACAATTTTTGAGGTTCTACTTTTCTTAAAGTAGCTGTTATCCATGAGCATTAGTTAAGTTTTCTTTGGTAGTGTAGTTTCCTTTTCTGTTGAAGTTACACTGTCTAGGTAATTTCTTTTTGGTTTGCCCTATAGTTGGTTTGCTTCACCCAAAGATTATATTTTCTTGCCTCATTCTTGTGAAATGAGCATCCCCAAATAGAGCCATTGATAGCTCTAGAAATTGATTGCATGAAATTTTCAATTTTGAGCTCAAATTTTGATTTTTTGGTTTTTTTTGCATCATCTGTCAATGGTCTAAGGACTAGGGTTTAAGGTTTATCAAAGTTTCTTATGTTTTGTAAAGAAAACCCTAGCATTGATATATCCTGTGATTACTTTTCCCCACTTAAAGGCAAGGGTTGTTTACCATGGGCGGGGCCAATTTGCTCCCTAAGTATTAAGTGGTGGTCAATTGGTTTATGAAATGTGATTTTCCTATGGTGCATTATTTTTTTCCATATAGTCGATCTCCTTTTAAATTTTGTGCTGGCGCCCATAATTTTCCTAAGTCTGAAAGTCTTAAGTATTTCGGCCAGTTGCTAAAGATGGAATGAATCCAACGGTTCGCGATTTCCCATGGTCAAAAGTGCAAGGATGATAAATACTGTGGCATCACGAGATTGTACCACATGTTTTTAGTGGAAACGGACAAGGTTGGTAGTATAGCCAGTCGAAATATTATGTTATTGGTTCTGAAGTGGTAAAAGTTGGTTTACTAACAGTCCTATCAATTGGCACATGTTCAAAATGAACGAAGATGTTATGTCCTGAAGTAAAAGGTGCCCAATTTTAAATTCTTGAGGAGTTAACCAACATTATGCAAAGCAGTAAAGCATAAATAGATCTGATGGCCCTCGTATCCCCGCGATGGAAGTTGCAACGAATTTACGGACCATGCCATCACAGGATGATGCCATGTGTCCCGAGATGACCAAGAAGGCCTACGGTGAAGCCGATGATAGAGTTAGGTCGAAAGATGATATGGTGCTGATTAGTCGGGACTTGGTGGGTCCGCGGATATAGATGGAGGGTCAAATGTCACATCGACAAACAATGATCATTATATTTGCCAGGATTGGTAAGATCTGCAACTAAGTTTCAAATGTGAAATTAGGAGGGATTTTTGAAGGCATTGGTCATAGCCCACCTAGGAAAAATGGGATGAATAAGATACAAACATGTTGACTCGAGATGATTAATGACAAGTTGGGAGATTTTGATGCCAACGCAGTCTAGGAGGAGTATCTTCAATTTTTCTATTGAGCAAATGACTGATTTGACAATGCAAGGATGATGTCTCATAGATGTGAAAGGATTAGGATAAGTTTCTAGTTCAAGTGTGATGGATCACGAGTTCTCTGATGAGTTCATAAATTAGCTTGTTGATCAAGATCCTGAAGCAGAAGAATGTACACCCATGGAAGAATAAAATCAGGATAAAATCACTCGCACCTTGACAGAAGAATACAATGGATGTGATATGCATGATTTCTAGTGTCCATAGCTGATAGGTTGAATTAAGAGAACCAGAGTGATGATGTTTCTTGAGCAGGAACTACTTGATGAAGTATTTTTCTAACTATAAATATATAAAGGTGGTGATCAAATTGGTAGGAGAATATGAAGCCTTTTCATTTTCTGAGTGTAGTTTTTTCTTCTGCGAGGGGAATGGTGTTTGAGAAAGCTCATAAATGGAGTTGTAATATACTCTATGATACCGGATGGATTTTTTCTCTCATATGTGAGTATGTCTATTGCCAGAGGGGATGTGAAAGTGGGGAGAATTGCCAGAGGGGGCATGAAAGCCTTTTCTTATGAAGAAAGGCCACACATGGCACAACCTCTGCATCTATTTTGTCACTGGATGGCAGGGAGTTGTGAGAGAAATATCGTAGAGGAATGAAAAAGGAACATGTCTAGGTAGGGAGTGGAAGCAATCCCTCCATGTAGCTGCATGGAAGCTGCGACCCCTCCCCAACATATTATGTTTCCTGCCTAGCTCCCCCTCCCACTGCCTATGATCCTGGGCATGTAGGTTGAAGCTCCTCCTCTAGTTTAGAGGCAAGTTTTCTTCTTGTCGAGACCTCGTTTCCTTTCCTAGAAGTGAAATGCTCAATTGGACAAAAGTGCAACATCTCACACTCCATCCAAAGGTGTTAGGGCAATAATGGCATGGCTCAAACGGTTTTGCCCCTACCAATTTTTAATTAACAATGATGATTCACAGGTGCCAACACATGGATATGTAAACATTTTTGTAACATGATTGCATACGGCCTTTTAGGGCTAATTGTTAAGAATGAATGTGTTGTTGACATGTGTCTTCTGGCCGGAAGCTTGTTGCTCCCTTTATTTCATAAAAAGGGGAAGTCATGGCCAGAAAAGAGGTTCAGATTTTTTGGGAATGTCTTGTAGGTTTAGTTTTCTTGTTCCTTGGGTTTTTCCTAGTTTGTTTCCAGTAGCGAGCCTAAGTGAAGCAAACAAGCTGTAAAATCTTTTACACAACAAATAGAGAAATGTTTTAGTGTCAAATTTTGTACGGGTTCTTGAAGGAGTTATATGTAAATTTTATCTTGCGACAGAGATAACATTTTGTTTAAAGAAAAACAAAATTCTCACCATTTTCTCTCCATTGCATAATTCTATCAATTTTTAAATGAAATAAATCAAGGGTTTATTTCATTTAGTGCATTGTTATGGTGTACATAGCTTTATGTTGATGCTTCGGCCTAAGGGGTCAATTAAATTGCTAAAATAGAGTTGTAGAATGATAGGGCTTGTGTAAGGATTTTGGATAAGTAGTTTTGGGTTGGAATCACAAATGAGATATATTGTAAGGTAGTATCATCTTGGATTTTGTGTTATCGGATCAAATTTTGTTATATTTTCAGGTTTATGTTTTATATCTTTCTAGTGCCCAATGAAGTAAGGCACTAATCAATGCTTGTAACTAGTTTCATTTATCAGCCTTGTTTTGCTTTTAACTGATGAATCTCTACAAGTCTCTTAAATATCAAAATACCATTTGTTAAGTTTTATGTATTTTTTGAAAGTTGTCTTGCCCATCTCATACTCCATCTTAAGTTTGAGGATCACTAAAGGACTCGCCATCCTTGAGCATTCTCCCTTTTTGTTGAGTCCTTTTATGAGATAATCTACTTTTCAGTAAATTTCTAAGCATTGTTACAGAGTACAGGAGGTTCACTGAAGGGATCACCCTCTCGGGTTATGCAGAGCCCGAAGTGTAGAAGGATCTTGTATCATTGTTAAAGTTGGTCCAAGCCTAACATATATTGGTAGTTGGAAGTGGCTTTCCATAGATATTTGGAAGAATCAGCTTGTCTATGTCCTATGGTAGTGTAAACCCATTCATTTTTGGGAACGAACAGGTCATTTATATTAGATGCCAAACTTTATATATGAAAGTGCCCGATGGGTTCATTTGCAAATTTTGAGAGCCCAAATTTGAACCATTTGATTATAAATTTGTACTATTTGGTTATAAATAATTGTGTCTGATTTTGACATATGTTAAATAACTTGCAAATGGGTATCTGAATATGCAAAAAAAAATTCCAAATGTATTCGGGAAAGTTTTGAGTTATTGTTGAATTACCTGATTTGAAGGGCTAGTAGTAATAAGCCTCCTAAGTGCAATTTTGTGTATTCAGAAGTGAACCAATCAACTTGGGCATGTAAAACATTGTGTCAGGGTGTCATAGGTGTGTTAAATCCTTGAGTTATGTTTGGTTAAGCCGTTGAGGTTGAAAACCCCATTTGAGTGGTTGGGTGATACCTTGAGAGTGCATTGAGACAAGGTGTGAAAGGGTGAGAAACTTAGTATTGGATGATTGGAGTTTGATTGGTGAGAAACTTGGCCATCTGGATGTGCTCACTTCAACTGTTCATTCCCACAATAAGAAGAATGAAATATGCACTATTTTGCCACCTTTCATTGATGGTTTTTTACAGTTTTTTATGCGACATAAAAAAATCTCACCACAAGAAAATAGAATTGAGTTGTTCGAAACTGAGAGAGGCTTTTTTAGGAAGCGACAAAATGACCCCATAGTTTCAAATAGATTGTCCATAAGTACCATGGTCTTCGAGTTACACAACATCAAAGTTTGACCATTTTTTCCATTATGAGCGCTCAAGGGAAAATGTCGGTACGAGGTGGCTTGGAATGATCAGACATCTTGGAGAGATAGACAAGGGCACACCTAGCATAAACCTAGCCACCTGGATGTGCTTGCATTGACAGTTCATTCCCACAATGAGCAGAACGAAAGATGCACTATTTTGCCACCTCTCACTAATAGTTTTTTATGCGACAGAAAAAGTCTCACCACAAGAAAACGGAATCGAGAGAGGATTTTTTAGGCAGTGACAATAGGACCCCATAGGTTCAAACTGATTGTCCATAAGTGCCATGATCTTTGATTTACGTGACGTCAAATTTTGACCATTTTTTCCACTTTGAGCGTTCAAGGGAAAGCATCGCTACGAGGTGGCTCAGAATGATCAGACGTCTAAGGGAGTGAGACAAGGGTACACCTAATGTAAATCTATCCACTCGGATGTGATTGCACTGACGGTTCATTCCTATGATGAGCAGAACGAAAGATGCACGATTTTCCCACCTCTCACTGATGGTTTTTGACGATTTTTTATGCGATAGAAAAATCCTCACCACAAGAAAATGGAATCAAGTTGTCCAAAACTGAGAGAGGCTTTTTTAGGCAAAAATAAAACCACCCCATAGGTTCAAATGAATCATCCATAAGTGTTGGGTGAACTCACAATACTGGTTCCCACTTTTTGACCAACTTTGACACTTATATGAATATTTTGAAAAAAACCTTCACTTTCCGACACCTATAACTTTTAAACCATTAAGAATTTGAAGATGATATAAACTAGTGATTTTTAACATATTTTTTGTAGATTCTAAATATATTTTTTCAAATTTGTTTGAATAAATTTTTATTGATTTTTCCATCTCCCTCAAAAAGTAGTTTTTTATAGCAAACAACATTTTTTAAGAGTGATGTGTATCCCGAAATGCATAATTTTTTTTTATAAATGATAAAAACTTAATTCTTTTGAATTTTGGTTTGTAACATCAATACCCATGGCATGCAATTGGTTTGATAGTGATATGTTTAATATTTTTCATTTTGTTAAGTTTTGAAGCTCGACTAATTATAATTTATATATAGGTGTACGTTTGAACACATAACTTGTTCTATATATCAAAATTCAATTTTCCTATTTTTGTTAGAAAGAAAACATCAATACCTAGTGCATAGATATTTTTCAGAATTTTTTTGAATTAGTTTACTATTTTTCCCAATGCATTGAACAAAGAAGTTCATGTTTGGTGAAAAACCTACATTCATAAGAAATAAAATAAAAATATATTAATGAAATTAAATATATTAATTGTTATACTATTTGGAAATCTTATAATAAGGACTAAATACTTAAAAAGTTAAAAACTTTTAAATGAATTTATTTGACCCCCCAAAAGCTAATGTAAAATTGGTTTTTTATCAGCATTTGATAGATGCAAAGGAGACTCCATTGCAAGTATGATTTAGAAGTAGAGAGGTTCTATCCAAGAAATTTTGATCTAAGAGCCTTTGATTTAACTCTCTTCAATTAATTACTTAAAATGGGACCTCTTAAAGTTTATATCATTATATTTTTTTAAAAATGTATGATTTCAGCAAAAATCACGACGTACCAAAAAGTGGGAACCAACTTTGTGAGTTCACCCTGCCACGGTCTCTGAGTTACATGATGTCAAAGTTTGACCATTTTTTCCACTTTGAGCGCTCAAGGGAAAACATCGCTACAAGGTGGCTCAAAATGATCAGACATCTTGGGGAGAAAAACAAGGGCACACCTATCATAAACCTGGCCACCTGAATGCACTTGCGCTGATGGTTCATTCTCACGATGAGCAAAACGAAAGATGCACTATTTTGCCACCTCTCACTGACGGTTTTTTATGCGAAAGAAAAAATCTCACCACAAGAAAATGGATTCGAGTTGTCCGAAACTGAGAGAAGCTATTTTAGTTAGCAACAACATGACCCCATAGCTTTTAACAGATCATCCATAAGTTCCACGGTCTCTAAGTTACGCGACGTCAAAGTTCGATCATTTTTTCTACTTTGAGCGCTCAAGGGAAAGCGTTGCTACGAGGTGGCTTAGAATGATCAGATGCCAAAGGGAGATAGACAAGGGCACACCTAATGTAAACCTAACCACCCGAATGTGCTCACACTGATGGTTTATTCCCATGATGAGCAAAATGAAAGATGCACTATTTTGCCACCTCTCACTAATGGTTTTTGATGGTTTTTTATACGACAAAAAGAATATCACCACAAGAAAATGGAATCGAGTTGTCCAAAACCAAGAGAGTATTTTTTAGGAAGAAACAATGCAACCCCATAGGTTCAAATGGATCATCCATAAGTGCCACGATTTCTGAGTTACATGATGTCAAAGTTTGACCGTTGTTTCCACTTTGAGCGCTCAAATGAAAGCATTGCTATGAGGTGGCTTGGAATGATCATACATCTCGGGGAGAGATACAAGGGAACACCTAGCATAGACCCATCCACCTGGACATGCTCACACTGATGGTTCATTCCCACGATGAGGAGAATGAAAGCTGCACTATTTTGCCACCTCTCACTGATGGTTTTTGATGTGATAGAAAAAATATCACCACAGGGAAATAGAATTGAGTTGTCCAAAAATGAGAGAGGATTGTTAGGAAGTGACAACATGACCTCGTAGGTTCAAATGGATCATCCATAAGTGCCACAGTCTCTGAGTTACATGACATCAAAGTTTGACCATTTTTTCCACTTTGAGCGCTCAAGAGAAAATGTCGCTACGAGGTGGCTCAGAATGATCAGACGTCTTGGGGAGCGAAACAATAGCACACCTAGCATAAACCTAGCCATCTGGACATGCTCACACTGACGATTTATTCCCATGATGAGAAGAATGAAAGATGCACTATTTTGCCACCTCTCATTGACAGTATATGATTAATTTTGACGAAAGAGGAGATAATTGGTTTGATTTGATGTTAAAATGATTGCTTCAACTATTTTTTTTAGGCGATTTGGATGAATAGGTGTGTCTCTTACCCTAAGGCCGACTTGTTATGGAATAAAATTTAGATGAAAACCTTACCTAAGCTGACTCATCCTTAGATAAATTTCAAATCTGCTTTGTGCACTCAAATCTTGTCTTAATTGATTCTTGAAATGATGAACTTTGCTCCATAAGCATGAGTTTATGAAATAACAAATTCACTCCAATCTCTTCATGCACGAAGGACTCAAAGCGAATTCACTCAATCAAAATACACAATATCAACATTACCGGTGTTAGTACTTGGGTATGTGGGTATACACGATATGAGCAATAGACAATTTAAAAGTATATGCCATATGAGTTACAAGTAATGAACAAATTGGATCACATTTCAAGACATATACACAATGAAAAAGTTTTATCACATTTCAATAGCATATAACTAAGTTTAAGAATATCAAGTTTCATATATATCAATGAACAAATTGGATCGAATATCAAGTTTCATATATATCAAAATGAATAATAATTGTGTACATATCAAAAAATGGAATAAATGCCGAATCAATAATAGTTACAAAAATGTGGCATGTGCGATGTCTGTCAAAGTCGATATATACATATACAAATATCGAATATATAAAAAAATTGGTCCTTCAATGACCACAACTATAAATATGTCTTTAATGGTATCTATGACTGTGGTGGATCATCACAATCGATCCTCTTCAAAGTAGTACGTGGCTCTGCAGGTGGCTGCACAAGGACAATTCAAATGTCAAATCAGATATATTTTCTCAATATAACATAAAAATAACTAAATACTGAACTCTAAATTGTTTGAAGTTGAAATGTTGATTAGCTCATCTCTGTCTTTTGTAATTGGGTGAGGTTGAGGATCCATGGGATGTTTTGAAGGGGGTTGTAACTGGTAAAACAATATTAATACATGTTGTGAGATTTTGCCAAGATCAAGGGCACAATGAAAATCACAAAAGAGAGACAATAAAATGACAAGAACAAACTGTATTCTCATCAATATACAAATGATCAACTAGATTAACCAATACAATGAATATGAGCCTGCTTATATAGGCAAGGCCATATGGATATATGAGCACACAATCATGACATGTGGCTCAATGAGAAACAAGGGTAGGTAGGATAAATAATATAATATTCTACAAGAGGTGGATGATCCACTGAATGTGGAGTGTAACACCAAAATAAGACCACAAAAGGTGGAATTTATCCTACAAGCTATATCCCTATGTGAACACTTCCCTAAGTGTCTCATATCCAAACTATGAGAGATGCATTATCCTAAGTTAACTTAAGTAAAGTGTAATATCCATGATGAATATTTATTTACACCAACACCCCCCCTTAAGTGCAACTTAGGGGAATGTAGACTCAAGTCAGCAATGCAAGATGGGTCCCAACTACTAGCCATGATAGGTACCCATGTACAAAATGCAAATGCAAGAACAACTATGCAATGCAATCTCTCACAAATAGAGAAAGGGAGAAAACCCAGTGGGAAAATCTCCCCCTCAAAAGAGAGATGAATGTACAAAAGACTCTCAAGGAAGAAGGACAAAACCTCAAAGAGGAAAAATTCCCCCCAATAAGAGAGGAAGGAGAAGTTAGTTGACCCCCCCCCCCCCCACAATGAGACATCCTGTGCACCCCTAAGAGAGCTCACAACTATTGGAACTTACTCTTAGTGAAAGGTTTGGTAATTATGTTAGCAATCTGCTCCATTGTAGGGCAATACTATAAATCAATGACTTGCTCCTGAATCAACTCTTGGATGTAGTGCATGTGGATCTTGATGTGATTGGTCTGCTGGTGCTAGACCAGGTTCTTCAAGATTGCAATAGCACTTTGGATTGTCACAATGTAGAACTATCAGCCGTGGAGTGGTGAACCCAAACTCTGTGAGAATCTGCTGAAGCCAAAAGGTCTCAATCATTGCGGTAATAGCTCCTCGATATTCAGCCTCACTCAAAGAGAGAGTAATAACATGCTGCTTCTTGCTCTGCCAATAGATGGAGCTTGAGCCAAGGTGAAAACTATAACTTGAAGTAGACTTACGATCATCACTAGCCCAATTAGAGTCTGTGTAACCAACCAAGCGAAGTCATGTGCCTGCTACATAGTGAATCCCATAGTGATGTGTACCCTGGATTTAATAAAGGATGTGTTTGGCGGTTTTCCAATGAAGCTCATGTGGTTCCTGCATGAAGCGAGAAACCATGCCAACCGCAAATGAAATATCAAGGCGCGTGTGAGTCTAGTAGATGAGACTACCCACAAGCTGACGATACAATGTGGCATCGACTAGTGGAAAACAACACTAAGCCTCAAGCTTGACTCCTAAAAGAAAGGGAGTTGGGGTAGGCTTACAATCAGACATATGAAAGCGTGCAAGAAGATAAGAGTATACTTGGGTTATGAAAGAGTGATCCTGGAAGATAAATATGAAATCTCTATCATGAGAAATTAGTACAAAAGACCCGTCAGTCATAGCAAATCTGTCATGCAAAGCAGATTTTACATTGCTAATGATTGATGTGGTGCTCCCTATAATGATTAAATCATCAACATAGAGCACAAGTATCAAGTGAGATTCATCCTGTCACAAAATGTAGACATTTGGATCAGATTGACACCTGGTGAACCCTACTGAGAGAAGAAAGGAATCCATCTTGGTATACCAAGCCTTAGGGGCCTGCTTGAGGCCATAGAGATATTTCCTTAGTCTCCAAACTAAGGAAGAATCTTGGATGAATCGTTGCTCCATATAAGTCTCCTCATCAAGATCCCCATGAAGAAAAGCACTCTTCACATCCATCTGATGTACAGTCCAACCATGAGCCATGGAAATTGCAAGTGTCAAGCAAATGGAGTTCATCTTGGCTATGGGCGCAAAGGTCTAAGTATAGTCAACACCTGGAACCTGAGAGAAACCTTTTGCAACAAGTTGAGCCTTATACTTATCCACACTACCATCTTCTGCAAACTTTGTCTGATAAATCCACTTACATCGAACCATCTTTCTCCCCTTAGGGAGAGGAATACTCTTCCTCCATAGTGTGGTCCCACTCAGGAACCCCTCATGCTTCCTCAAATATCTATGGATAAGAAGCGATAGCAATGAATGCATGTGGAAAGTCCTGATGCTGTGATCGAGTCCTTTGTGTATCTGAAGGATCCCCATCAAGAGAACCCACTGACTCAAGTGTATGTCAAGCCCAACGAGGTCTAGGTGGACATGGAGAATGAGGCTCCTCAACTACAAGTGGACCCAGTGGAGGTGTAACCCTGCGAGTCAGAGTTGAAGGAGTCTCATCATCTGAATCACTAGCATCGCTATCCACAATGCAGGAAGGTGAAGGAGGTAGAGAGGCTAAGCTAGGAGAGATTTCTTCAAAATGAACACTCCTCTCAATAAACACCTCATGTGTCTCAGGATCCATCAATCTATATGCCTTAACACCCTCAGGATATCCAACAAAAAGACAAGGCCGACTCTGAGGTTCCAATGCCTTATGTTTCTGCGGAGGTATGCGAACCCATTTTGGACACCCAAAGACTCTGAAATGTCTCACAATTGGTTTCCTACCAGCCCAAGACTCAAAAGGAGTAATACTTTGCAAATATTTGTGAGGAACCCAATTCTAGATGTGTGTGGCACAACTAATAGCCTCTGCCCAAAAGGAGGGATCAAGAAAACGTGCATGTATCATAGAGCTAGCCATTTCTTTGAGAGTTCTATTCTTTTGCTCTACAACTCCATTCTGTTGTGGAGTGTGAGCAACAAAATGCTGAAGATTAATCCCCTCAAATGTACAAAAATCCTCAAATCTTTTGTTCACATATTCCCTTCCATTATATGTGCAAAGAATCTTGACCACTTTATCAGATGGCTTCTCTACATGAGTCTTGAACTCCTAAAATCTGTCAAATACATCTTTCTTATGATTAAGAAAGTAGACCCAAGTGAAGCGGGAGTAGTCATCAATGAAGGTAAGGACATAGCGGGCCTTACTAAATGAAGGTGATGGAAATGGATCTGCTACATCATTGTGAACAAGTTGAAGAACTTCCAAAGCTCTCGAAGATTTCCCCTTATCAAACTTCTCCTCGGGATTCTTGCCCATGGAACATCCAGAACATACACCCTCTGAAAAACTAATTTGAGGTAGACCTGTGACCATGTCTTTAGTGCTGAGTTGTTGAAGATAGTGGTAGTTGAGGTGACCAAACCACTCATGCCATAGCTTACTTTCTGAATTTGAATGAGTAAGCAAGGCCCTAGAAGGAGAACATGACACAAAATGGGAGAATGAATAAAGCCTTGAGTTGTCATTGACTTGTCCCACTGCCACCAAGGAATCATCATCAAGTTGCTTTACCACAACTGAATCAGGTGTAAACTCAACCTTTTTCTCATTCCCATAGTGAGTGATTTGGTAGATAGAGAGAAGGTTGGTAGACAAGTTACGAACATAGATAATATTCTCAAATGTTCTATCATCCATGTGAACTGAACCTTTCCCTTCAACCTCAACTTGTGTATCATCACCTATGTAAATGTGAGGTACCTTTGATGGCTCCAATGAAGAAAACTGCTCCTTTATAGAACCCATGTGATAAGAGGCACCCGAATCAAGTATCCGCTGCTGTGAAGAACCTGTTGTAGCCACAATTGTTTGCCCTTTTCCCTTAGATTATGAGGAAGAGGAAGGAGATGAATCCTTCTTTGTGTAGATGGATGGCAAGTTGATGTTGTTTTTCTTAAGAAGATTTGTCAACTCATCAACTTTCTTGGTGTGGTATCGATGCTCATCATGACCATACTTCTTGCAATAAGCACAAGTTAGTTTATCCTTCTTAGGTGGAGTCCCCTTCTTGGAAGAGGATGAAAAATCGCCTTGTGATGGAGAGGATGATTGCCCTTTTTCCTACTGTGGCTTTGACTTAGATTGCTTCTTCTTCTTGTTGGAATCTTTTCCTTGATTCCCTTTACTCCCTTGATTAGCTACCAAAGCCTTGGACTTTGAAGACTTGAGAAGCCCCATGTTCAACAACTTAGATTGTTACAATATCAACATTTCTATGAAAGCATCAAATGAAGGCATAATGTAGGAACTCCCCACTATCAAATAATGAGTTTGGAAGCTTGAAACAAATGCTACATATTTTGGTGCAAGCTTGTCCAACAAGTTGAATATAAACTGAGCATCCTTTTTGTCAATTCCATAATTCTTAAGCTTTACTCTTAGCTTATTTTCTTTGGTGACATAATCTTGGATTGTATCAAAACTCTTGGGATCCAAGTTGGTGAGCTCATTGTCAATCTTATAACCTCTGATTTCATCAACTTGACCATAAAATTTTTGAAACATAGCGAAAGCCTCTTTGATTGTACTACACTTCTTAATGTAAAAAATGAGGTCATCTAATACATACTTACACAAATTTCCAAAAGCCATGCAATTCTTAGTCAGCCATTCTAACTGAGCATTAGGATCAGCCTTAGGATTAGGTGGTGCTGCTATTGTTCCATCTATGTAATGCATGAGACCTTTTTCCATTAACTTGCTCCATACTTTAATTTTCCATGATGAATAATTATGTGGAGTTAAAGGTGGAAATTTATGAAGACTCATTGCAACAAAAATGAAAGAGCACAAGGAAAGAGAGGCACAATCACACAAGACACCCCCCCCCCCCAAATTCACTCAATCGAATAAACCCCCCCCCCCAAATGATGATTTGGCACTTTATACCTTAGTGCATGTACAATGGGCCACTTCCAAAAAAGGGCAAAGTGGACTTTTGATTTCAACTTTACATCTAGCTCAATGAGGCCGAAGGAGAATCAAACTAATAATGCAAGATATCTAAACTAAGATCCAAGAAAATTATAAGTACTAAGTAGGCCAAAAATGACCAATATTTGAAAGTACAATATCCACTCAAAATTTCTGAAAATTGATCATAGAGTATGAAAGTAAACAAAAAAATATGCACTTTAAAAAAAATGACACCTAAAAAGGAGGTCGTATGACCTCAAATGAAGCCTTTGAAGTTACAAAATTGAGGATTGGATAGGTATAGCTGAGAGAATCCAGAAATTTTGAAAGTCTGTTCACCAAAATCAAAAAATAACCACACCACTGCAAAGAGCACGGAAAATTATCCCAAATCAAAAAAAAAATTGCACCCAAAAAAGAGCAAAATTGAGCAAGTTATGAGCCTCCAAAGTTGACCCAAAAATCCAAACTGCTCAACGGAGAGGGGTCTAAAATGTTCAAAAAAATTTGACGTTAGCAAAACACTGTGCTAATTTGATGGTCATCTGACCGTCAAAATGACCATCACACCCCTGGACCAGACTGATTGGGCACTGACTACGCACTGCTAATTGTGTACTACTGACTTCAAAAAATAGATTTTCAACTGGAAAATTATTTTTCAGAATTTTTTTTTTCAAATCTGAAAATTTTGTACTATACTGCCCGAATTGGGCAAAAAAATTCTCCAACACCCAAAATTCAACTTTCACCAAAATAGGTCGAGTTTATACTTGATTTTTATGGAAACGGCCTCCCGGATGCAATCGTTAGGTCGAAAATGCTCTAGGATGCCTCCAAAATGCATAGTACCTCAGATCCAAAAATAGAAGCCTTCCAAGATGTCTCCCAAAACCAATCAATGAAGCCCTAATAGCTTTGATACCAAGTGAGATTTTGCCAAGATCAAGGGCACAATGAAAAGAAAAAAAGAGAGACAATAGAGTGACAAGAACAAACTGTATTCTCATCAATATACAAATGATCAGCTGGATTAACCAATACAATGAATATGAGCCTGCTTATATAGGCAAGGCCATATGGATATACAAGCACACAATCATGACATGTGGCTCAATGAGAAGCAAGGGTAGGTAAGAAATACTAGGGGTGGGTAGGAGAAATAATATAATATTTTACAAGAGGTGGATGATCCACCAAATGTGGAGTGTAATACCAAAATAAGACCACAAAAGGTGGAATTTCTCCTCCAAGCTATATCCCTATGTGCACACTTCCCTAAGTGTCTCATATCCAAACTACAAAGAGATGCATTATCCTAAGTTAACTTAAGTAAAGTGTAATAATATCCATGATGAATATTAATTTACACCAACACATGTTAATAACATATATGTCAAATAACACATAATAACTAAAAATGAATAGAATAAAAAACTAAAGCATATCGGAGCCTCAGATGGATATGTTGTGGTCATAGGAGGCAAAGTCACAGATGAATCAGTTATGATCATTTCCTATATCCATGGTAAGTGATCCAAAATGAGTTAACTAGAGGGTTTCAACTCCATTGTGCACTTAGTGAAAAGGAGTTGATCTAAGAAAGACATACATTTTCCCTTGGTCGTGTTAGATCCCATATTATACATGTAGGACTTCTATTGAAATGGAATGGTAGAACATCAGTAGGCAATTTGGAAGGGGGCTATAATAGGTTAAAGACAATTATACAATTTAATAACCCAAAGTTGTTGACAAACTAGATAGAACAAATATTTTTAACATATGTAGAACAAATGCACACCGAAGCCTTTTATAGTTCTCCTGTAACCTTAGGAGGCCTAGTCAAATCTAATGTAGCTATTACCAGTTCCTGTATGATAAAAGATAACATATGATATAGACATAAAAGGATTTAGTTATTCCAAACAAGAAAGAATGCAATCCAAAGTGAATATGAAGATATCACCTCTTCCCATTGCTGAACCTCATCGACATTAGGTTCATTTATTAATTCCGTAAACCCCATATGTTTCTTTATATAGAATAAATAAATAAAGTGCATTTATCAATATCTACATATACATGTTTAATCATAATACATCTCAACAAATGAATTTAAATTGTACTGGATTACCTTCTTTCATTTGGGTGTCCAAGAGGATATCTTTTTTTGCCTTAGAGTGCTAGAGGATGGTTTTCTCACACGAGATGTCCTTGAGGCAGGTGGTATAAACTAACAGAAAAAAATTAAAATAAGGAAAAAGACCAAGTATTAATATATCACCTAAGTGAAAAATATATAAAACTAAATGGTACCGCATAGCTATCTTGGCCAAAGTCAATGGCTGAAAGCATGATATCATCAAGTTGGGACATCTCAGCCCCTGATAAGCCCTATAAAACACCAAGTAATGATACATATAATTAACAAAAGATATTTTGAAACCAATGTATTATTATATTTTTAACAAATTTATAAATCTTTACCTCTAGTGGCGAAACTACTCATGACTGTGGAGTCGACTGAAAAGTATGTGGTGTACTCCCATCACCTGCTGCACCATGCAATGCATTTTATTTATATGTCACGTTAAATTGTTCTAAAAATAAAAATTCATTTTTTTTTATAAGATTTAGTCACTTAATTGATAACATGTCATAAACATAATTAGATGCACCTATGTCTAATAGAGAGGGTACAACATACTGATCAAGTCATCAATGAGGGCCACATCCTTTGTAGTGGAAGCATGGCATCTACTCCCACAACATGTACATGAATGAGATGTTGAACCATCCTCATCTACGTCAGTGTATACACAAGAACATACAACCTGGCATGTGGGGCAGATATGTTGAATGGGCTGGCCCATGCCAAATGATGCATGAGGTGACATTGATGAATGAGGTGTTACTGAAGAAGGAGGTTCCATAGGTGCTGGCACATCCTTTTCTCTAACCAATTGTGTGCCATACTAAACAATGACATTAGTCAATGATGTAGCTGCCTAAAGAGTCTATAATTCTATAGACTCCTTCAAGGATATAGGGACAGTGACACAAACCATGGGTTTAGGAGTTGTATGCCTCCTATGTTGTGGTTGTACCACTCTATGGGTGTTGAACATAGAGTACCACTAAGAAGGGGGTGAATCAGTTGTTCCTAAACCTTTTCTCTTTTAAAACAACTTCAAAATACTAGTTATTATCTTAAGCACCAAACAATCAAACCGATAAAGAAAAAAGGAAAACCAAAGAGAACAATAACATAAATGCAACCCATGACACTAGATATATGAGGAAAACCCAATGTGGGAAAAACCTCGATGAGAAATCTTGATGGAGACTATTGCTCCAATCTAGCCTCACAAGTAAAACACTGGATTACAAAGATTTAGGGCACCATCCCCTTTTGTTTCAGGGTACCAACCCAAGGAGCACCAACCCCTGCACCAAGCTCCAACTTGGTGATGTATATATTGAAATACAATTTAGATATAGTTAAGGCTTCTTGTTGCAAATGAATTCTGCAACTCTTGATCAAATGGCTTACTGTCTATTGACAGTCTTTGCTTCTCCATTGGATCTCACACTATTGGTTGTGAGATCACTCTCTCTAATTCTTGGGCTCTCCTCTCTCTCTCTCTCTCTCTCTCACACACACACACACACACACACACAGTCTCACAATTTACCGTGTCACGCTTGGATGTTGTCTTTCTCTAACACACCTCACCAATTTGCTTGATTGTTGCACTTGCTACAGTTATACCGGTGCTCAATCAGTGCTGATTAAACCCTCTCACTGATTTTCTTTTTCATTCACTTTGCAAATTTCTTATAATAAATTCTAAGAAAAAATGATCCTTCTCTGTACTTGAGCTGTCTTTTCTATTTTTCTTCTTTACAAGCCTCATCTTGCTCTATTTCAAGCTCATATATTTATCACCATAGTTTCCCACCAAGAATGCATTCAACCACTGTCATGTTAGGTTTTCCTTTTCAATCTCAATTTGTATCTTCCCTGATGCAATATGCTTTTCAGAGATATGATCTTTATGACAACGTTCAATCACCAACTAAACTTCATATTTTAATATGCATTTTCTAAATTTGGAGTTCTGCACCTCACTTTTGTTCTTTTCTCTATCACTCACCATTAATGGATTTGATGTTTCCTTCACCTAATAGGTATGAAGATCAAATCTTATTGCAAGACTAGTGCGATTGCTTTTCCAGCTTGCCTTCCTCGAGCCATAATCTTCTATCATCCTCTATGACTTGCGGGCTCCTCATTAAAGCCAACCTACATGCAAATTAGTTTCATCGATGCACACTCCATCGAGCTATGTAATACCTCCACCTAGCATCCAGCCATCATGCTTGGTGACATCCACCTTTTCTTGACTTCATATGTCAGTTTGACATACTTTGTCGACCCAGGTTGATTACCTGTTTGGTTTATGATACCGGTATGACCATCAACCTCTTCATTGTTCTGTATACTGGTTTTTGTGCCTTCATAATACACACACAACCTACATCTTGGTTTATACCTTACCGGTAAGCCTTCCTTCTATCTACTCACTCTCATGTGTATTGCCATCATATCAGTCAGCACTTCTACTAGTAACCTCGCCAAGCCAATTGACATCAATGACAACTTAGTGCCAAATTGCCAACAATCTCCCCCTTTGGCATTGATGTCAACTTACCACAAGACACTTCATACCAATTTATTTCTCCCCCTTTGACTCAATGACAAAGGGTACTCTACACTCCCCCTTTGATTCATACCAAGCTCCCCCTTTGACTGCTATGAACTCCCCCTAAACCACATAAATCCTTCCTAGGTAGATGACACAACTCCCAACTTGTGTCGAAGGTACTCAAAGGTGCTTACCCTTAATGGTTTGGTGAAAATGTCTGCAACTTGTTCTCTAGTAGGGACATAATCCATCCTCACCTCCTGTCCTTCAACCTTTTCTCCAAGAAAATGATACTTGATAGAAATGTGCTTTGTTCTAGAATTCATCACCAGATTCTTTGCTATGTTGATTGCACTCAAAATATCACATTAGATGGGAATAGGATCAGTGATGTCCACTTGTATGTCTTTGAGGGTCAACTTCATCCAAAGCACCTGAGAGGAGCATGTAGCAGCAACAATGTATTCAACTTCAACAGTGGATAGAGAGACTTAGTCTTGCTTCTTGCTATGCCATGAGACCAACCAGTCACCTAGAAATAATGCACCACCACTTGTTCTCTTTCGATCATCAATGCAACTATCCCAATCAGCATTAGTGTATGTTTCCAAGATAAAATATCCTTTTTTAGGGTACCACAGTCCATAACTATGTGTTGCTTGTAAGTACCCAAAGATTTTGCTTACAACATTCATATGTGACTGCTTAGGCGCAACTTGGAATCTATCCACCATGCATACTGCCTATACTATATCTGGTCTAGAAGTAGTTAGATATAATAGACTGCTTATCATGGATCTATACAGAGTCTGATCCACCACCGGTGATTCATCATTCTTGCTCAATTTACTTCCAATCACCATGGGGGTACTTACTGGTTTACAATCCTCTAGTTGGAATTTCTTCAACATTTCCTTTGCATACTTGATTTGTGAGATAAAGATTCCCTTATCTTGCTGCAATATCTACAAACCAAGGAAGTATGTCAATTCACCAAGCATTGACATCTCAAATTCTGACTGCATCTGATTAGGAAATCCTTTGCAGAGAGTGTCGTTGTTGCCTCCAAAGATAATGTCATCTGCATACACAACCACAATGATCATGTGGTTCCCATCTTTCTTTATGTACAAATTTCTATCAGCACTCCCCTTTTTGAATCCCTACTCCTTCAGGTACTGATCTAATCTTGAATACCATACTCTAGGAGCTTGCTTTAGACCATATAGGGCCTTCTTCAACCGACACACAAATGTTTCATCATCATAAAGTAGAAACCCTTTTGGTTGCTCCATGTATACTTCTTCTTTTAAATTTCCATTTAGGAAGGCAGATTTTACATCCATTTGATATACTTTATAACCCTTGTAGGTAGAGAAGGCTAGAAACATTCTAATTGCTTCTATTCTAGCTACCGATGCAAATATTCATGCAAAGTCAATTCCTTCTACCTGTGAGTATGTTTTTCACACTAGTCTAGCTTTATGCCTAACAATTTTACCTTCTTCATTCATCTTGTTCCGGTAGACCCATTTAGTTTCAATGATGTTTTTGTCTTCTAGTTTGGGGACTAATTCCAAAATCTTGTTCTTCTCAATCTGTTGCAATTCTTCTTCCATGGCATCCATCCATTCTTGTCTTTTGTTGGCCTCATTGAATGTTTTAGGTTCTACATCAGTCATGAGGCAGAGGTTGACTTGTTCATCATTTCGGGAAAATCTTCTTCTAGTCTGCATATCATCACTCTTATTTCGTAAAATTTTCTCTTCCGAATGATTCAGCTGCACATACTAGTTGGGAGTATTCTTGAATGCTTCTTCTGGTTTATTCTTTGATTGAGCTTCATCACCTTGATCACTAAAATCATCATACCAGTTATCCTGAGGTTGACTTCCTTTGTGCATATCCTCATCAACGTTTACATGCACACTCTTAATGATTCTTCTTAGTCTTTTATTGTATCATTTGTAGGCCTTGTTGTTAGATGAGTAACCAAGGAAGATTCTTTCATCACTTCTGGAGTCAAAACTTCCTAGACCATCCATATCTCTCTTGATAAAGCACTTGCTTCCAAATACTTTGAAGTATTTGACTAATGGCTTATGGTGATACCACAACTCATACGGTGTCATTTTGTTATTTGTTCTTAATTGAACCCAGTTCAAAGTATATGCAGCAGTATGAATAGCTTCCTTCCAATATGTGTATAGTAGACTAGCCTCATTTACATGGTTCCAGCCATCTCTTGAACTATCCTATTCTTTCTTTTTACCACACCATTTCGTTGTGGTGTCCTAGGGGCTGAATATTGCCTTCTAATTCCATATTTTTCACAATAATCTTCAAACTCATTTGATGTGAACTCTCCACCCTGATTTGATCTTAGACATTTTAACTTGCACCCACTTTCTTTCTCTACCATTTTCCTAAAGATATTGAATCTATTAAATGCTTGGGACTTATCTTGCAGGAAGGTGACCCAAGTCATTCTTGAGTAATCATCAATAAAGAGCATAAAATATCTTTCACTGGAAAGAGCTCCTGTCCTAGTTGGACCACACAGATTTGTATGCACAATCTCAAGTGGTCTGGAGGTGTCGTTCTCTTTTGTACTGAAACTCACTTTATTTTTTTTTCCTTTCACACATTCATCACAAAATGTGGTTGTTGGTTTGATGATGGGTGGAATATTCCTAACACACCCCTTTCTACTCACTGTAACTAAGTTATCAAAGTTTATGTGGCCTAATCTTTGGTACCACAACTAGCTTTCATCAACCTGTCCTATCATGCATTGAGATTCATAGAATTCCTTTAGATTATAAACATTTCCATCTGTTCTCTTTCCTTCTGCCACAACCTAACCGGTACTGTCTTTCTTTATCTGGCAATCAGTTGAGTCAAACGTGAATTTATAACCTTTGTCACACATCTGAATCACACTCAGTAGATTGTAATTTAGGCCTTCCACATAGTATACATCATGTGCCTTTAATTTTCCATCGATGCTTAGAGTACCTTTTCCCTTTATTTTGATGGATGAGTTATCTCCAAATCTTACTAAACCACCATTCCAGTCATCAAGTTTGATAACTTTCTTTTTAGCACCGGTTATGTGATTGGAACAACCACTATCTACAACCCATAGATTTTTCCTTTTAGCATGTAAGGAAGTCTGCACTATTAGATTTGATTCGACCTTTTCTTTTTCTTTCTCAACCCATACCAGTTTGATATCCTTCTTCTTGGCAGCTTCTATATTGTGCTCATGTTCAGCTACAAGTTCTTGATCAGGATTTGTCTTCTTTTGCTTGATTTTCCTATTTTTAAAAAGCCTTGCTATGTGTCCAAACTCTTGATAGTTATAGAATTTCACATTTTCATTTAAAGATAAATCCTTAACATTATTGTCGGGCACTGGTTTATTCTTCCTACATTCAAAACTCCTATGACCATAGCCATTGCACTAATAACAAACAACATTCATATCCCAGAGTGCATTAAATGGATTTCTACTTTCATAACTCATGGAGGGCTTATTGGTTAATCTATAGTTAGCTATTCTATGCCCAAATTTGTTACACTAGTAACAATAACCATGAAAGTTAGAAACATACTGGATATGTTGCCTTGGTCCTGCAAAGGACTACTTCATCGGCGGTCTTCCCTTCATATTTTTGACTTTGGTGAATCTTTCATGGCTAGCTCTTTCATTTCTCCTTGGATTAGCATGTCGGTACGATGAGTGTGGCCTTTGGTTCATTGCTTGTGTATACCAGTTTGTGTGGTGATTTCCAACAACATCCGCATATGTCTTTTCATCGGTATCCTTGCCTATAGTGAATTTCCTCTTTTCTTAACCTTCATTTGTGGAGGTGAACTCTATTTCTTTATCACATGTGTCGTTGTTGTTTGAACTTTGACCTTCTTGAAAGCCTAAGCCACCGGTATCTTTGGATTGCTTCTATTTGCTCAACATCTTGTCTAAGGCTTCAGTGTTGCCTGCATACTTACTCCTTATTTTTATTTCTTCCTTACTTTCTTCAACCTCTTTTCTGAGCTTCACTATTTATACTTCCAAATCTTGATGCTCCTTTTCCTTCTTCATCAGATCAAAGGATGTAACTTCACATATTCTCTTGGTTTCTTCCAGCTGCAGTTTTAAGTCAAATATGACTTGACAGGACTCATCCAGGGATTGATTCAAGAGACCTTGTTCATCTACTGTTGCATGCTTGACCTTATTGAGTTCTCTTCTTGTTTTACTCAGTTCCTCAAGAGAAATTATAAGCTCTCCTTCTAAATCCATTTCATTCTCAATATCCTCTTCTTCCTTATCCTCATCAACTGCCATAAAGAGGTTGACTTTTTTGTCATTTTCATGGCAGTCATCTTATAATGCACTTTCTTCATCTATGGCATCATCTTCAATAGTAAAGAGGTTGTTCTGATTCCGGTAGCATCTCCTGATGAATACTAAGAGGGGGGGGGGGGGTGAATTAGTATACCAAAAAATCTTGCACTTAAACAGTCTAAAGATAAACCGATAAAACAGTTTAACAGATAGACTAGTTATCACACATGCAAACCAAAATACAAATAACACATTCACCCATAAAAGAAATACAACCATAACACAAGATATTTGATGTGGAAACCCAAATGGGAAAAACCACGATGAGATGGAACTCACAAGTCACTATCTGCATAATAGAAACCAGACCGGTTAATGTCAGACCGGTTAAGGTCTTACAATGTTCTTCACTAGAATAGATCCTATTAAGAATCTCAATCTCTGTTAGGAGATAAGTCTGATCAAGGAGTACCTTGCTAGAGGATTTTAGATTCATAGAGGTGAACCACCTTGTTAGAGGATTTTACAAAAGGCTTTTGGGCCTACCCGGTTAAGGGCTACAGACTTGTCAAAGATGTGAGTAATCAACAAGTGCTTGATCTATCTAATAGCACAGACTACTCAATTAGATCCTTGATAGCTCATTCTTAATGCACTCCTGCATTACTTTAGTCTTCTACACATTCATATTCTTTTCAACTCCTCAACCACCTTAAACCCTAGTCACAAAATAAAACCTTTCAAAAACAACCTAAAACCCTAAACATGGTGTCCTTTTAAAGGAATCTGATTTCATGTCGGTCCAATATGATTACATTTCAATTTCCTAGGTTCAATGAATCTAGACATACTCAATAACATGATATAAGAAGCATTGTTAGTGTGTCGACACTGTCAAACAATCGGTGGATTGATAACTTATCACAAAATGCCGGTTGGTAACTCATCATAGAGTATTACCAGTTCATGGAAAATACCGGTTGCCCATTTGACAAAAATGAAGACTAGTCGAAATGTGTTATTTCACTTTTATCCCTCATACCACTTGAGGTCAACATGTCACTTTAGACCAGTAAACACATTCTGCAAAACATCAATAGTCTAATGACTATAATACAACATACTTGCAACATACCGGTTGAAACAAATACTGGTTGTGCTCTAACTCATACATATAAGGAGGATCTTAATGCAAGTATGTGTCCATCAATGACAATCACAACATAACATCAAAAATGCCAACAATCTCCCCCTTTGGCATTGATGGCAACACTTAGGAAATAAAATTTTGACATCTAAGTGTTTTACAACAAAATCATGCCATTAGCGAAATTGCTCCGCCTAAGCATATACACTATCCCTTTAACAATACAATGAATAGCAATTTTGCATACAAAGCATAAACATTGAGATATCAGAGCATATATCAAAGCATATAGAAAATTTTTAAAACTAGATACTTCTCCCCTATACTTCTCAAAAATAGAGTACTTCTCCCCCTTTGCCAATAATGACAAAGTACCGCTGAACAACCCTGTTTCCATTTGGTATTAAAACAATAAAAGTTTGTGACAATAAGGAGTAGTACTTGTCAAAAATAGATTTATAGTCCTGCAAGAATTGCTTCAAGGATAGAGACCAAGACTCAAGTAGGGAGGTGGCCACTTCTTTCTCTGTTTGTATTTGGGAGACATGTTCTTCCATGGCATTCATCTCCTGTGTAACTATCAAGGCATCTAGGTTCAGATAACACTTCTGAAGAATTTGTAGACATGGAAGTAAAACCAGTTGAATTTCCTGCAAATCTCTAGACCTTCTATTGATTTCTTGCTCCATTTTGGCTGATTGGATATGAAACTGGTGAACGGTTTGCCCATAAGTTGTGAAGGAATCATAGGGTAGCTTGAATGTGCTCAAGTAGGACTGCAAGTCCTATTCAAGTTTTTGCTTCTATGCTAGCACATCATCATAGAACAGATGGGGTTGACAGATTTTGCTGAGTAGCATATTCCCCTCATCTAGAGCGTCCCTTGTATCCTTTTGTTCTTTCTTCAGTTCAAACCAGAGCTCATTCAACTTTTTCACTAGAGCTATATTAAGAGTCTTTTGATGCTCCTTCTTGAAATTAGCCTCTGCTGCCTCTTCAAGACTCTATGCTTGATCATTTACTACTGTGCATAGGAGCTTTAGTCTAGCTAATGAAGAATCAGTGTTTGGAAGATTTGTACTGGGTATCAAACCGGTAAATGTATCCACAGCAGCTTGGATTACATCCTGCTCCTTCTTCCATCAAATATTTTCAAGGTGCTCTTGAGCTACCTTGATGCTCTGCATTAGCTCTAGTTCACTTGCAGACTGGAGATCGATAGGATTGGTGATATCAGCCAGTTTGGCTTGACTCCCGATTGCCTTCGGAGTCTCCATCTGTGTGCTCTTCTCTGCTTCTTCTGTCTTGTCCTTTTCTGCTTTTTTTTTCTCCACTTCTCTCCTTTTCTCTGCTTCCTTCTCTTCTTCTTCCTTCTTCTTTTTCTCTACTTCCTTCTTCTTTTCCTGTTCCTTGACTTCCTCTTCCTTCTTCTTCCTCTCAGCTTCCTTCCTCTTCTCCTCTTCTTTCTCTTCCTCTTCCTTCTTCTTCTTTTCTTCTTCCTTTCACTTTTCCTCTTCTTTATCTTCCTCTTCCTTCTTCTTCTTTTCCTCTTCCTTCCTCTTCTTCTCTTCTTTATCCTCTTCTTCTTTCTTTTTCCTCTCATCTTCTTGCCTCGTCTTCTCTTAACCTTTTCTTTTCTCCTCTTCCTCTTTTCTCTTCTCTTCCTCTTTCCACTTTTCCTCATCTTCATCCCTCTTCTTCTTCTCTACCTGTTCCCTAGCCGCTTCCTGTTTGTCCTCGGCTTGCTCATTGCCCTGTTCGGCCTGATACTCCTATTCTGTTCCCTTAGAAGGTATGTCCTAAGTGACATCTTCTACATCTAGGGAATCGACATCAATAGTGTCGATTGGTTCTACAACCAGATTTCCTTCATCATCAAATGCTTCATTTGGTTTAGATATAACTGGTTCTTCTTCTGCTTGCAGGTTGGCCAAACGTGCTTTGTGAGTCTAGACAACAATTTGCATAAATAGATGGGTGTCCTTTTCGACATCAGCAACTCTACCTTCTAACAGGTAGAGTCTTCTTTTTCTAGTGAAGAAGAGTCCTTTATTTAGATCAATAACATCATATAATTCAAAATTTGATAGGTCAGGAAAGTATTGTGCAAAGACCTTCTCTCTAATTTCCTCTTCTTTCTCTATGGCAATGTGCCATTTATTATCTAATGACATATATAAAGAATCTGGTGTTTGAGACTTAATCTCTGAGGGTGATGAGTCATTACTACACAGATACTGAATTATTTCCTTTTCAGCTGCTTCCTTTTCATCCTCATTGAAGTCATTGAAACGCTCAAGTAAATCATTTAACACTTTTCTCCTAATATTCTTTATTGTTCTTTGACAATGTGTCAAAGTTTTATAGGAGGAGATATCTATATTTACCGGTGCTAAAGATGTCGGTTCACTTTGTGTCTTCTTTCTTGTCTGTCTTGCCTTTTTGGGCTGCTCCTCAGACAGTTTCTTTTGAGTCCGAAGAGTTGCTTCTCGTCTTCTTCTTTCTTTGGAACACTTCAGCTGGTGCAGCTTTCTGTTTCTTCTTAGCTAGTGACCGCTTGGTCACTTTTGGAGTTGTAGACACCCAAAATTGTCCAGTCTAATTAAATAAATATTTTATTTATTTAATTATCTAATTTTAATTCTTCTATTAATTAAATAAATCTTTATTTATTTAATTAATTCATTTATCCTCTTCTAGCCGTATTTCTCATTTAAATAAATACATTTATTTATTTAAATTATCCTTTTCCTAAATTAAATAAATATCTTATTTATTTAATTGATCTCACTTCTTCTATTAATTAAATACATCTTTATTTATTTAATTAATTCATTAACCTTTTCTACCCATGACACATGTCATTCATCTCTTAATTCATACACTAGCTACCCCTTTCATTATTTTATTATTTCTTTTACCTACCCTCTAATCATAGCTGACCTCTTTTTACACCTCTCAATCTTATCCCTCCATTTCTTATAGTGTCTTCTATATAAGGAGATGCTTCCTTCATTATCAACCCTAATCAGTCATTCTAATCAATCTATGCCTCCCGGTTGACTACTTGACTACACTATGCTTTTGAACATAGGCGATCCTACTTGCAACCACATTTCCATTCTTTGTTGAGCTCTTGTGCACACATAAAATCTGAGAGCAAATATATCAAGCAAGATCAATGGAGATAGGAAGAATGGAGATCCAAACCCTATTGGACATGTGATGGTATAATCTTTGTGATTTCATTTGATTTGCATTATCTTAGGTAATCTTCATATGTTATGGTAGATCTTTGTTGTTGTTAGGCTAGGGTTTTGTGGTTGAATTCATTTAACGTTTCAATATCATTATTATTGTTATCTGTTTTCACCATATACATTTTGGCACACCCCGTGGGACATTGATTTTTGTTAGATCTGTGTTTTTTGCAGATTTTTCTAACCCTATATTGCTGTTTTGTAAAACAATTTGGAGAATAACCTTGTGTAGCTAGGGGTAAAACCTCATGTGGGATCAACAACTATTGTCTTGGCCAGCCATAAGAATTGTGCTTGACTTATTTTAAACATTCAAAACATTCAAGACCAAACAACAAAACATTGTGTCTTTTGTGTCTTCAAGTGTATGCAAAACATTTTTACATCAAACAACACACTTTTCTTGGAGTCATTTTGAGTCTAAAAAATTGCAAACATTGAGTCCTCATCAACATTGTGTCTTCTTGTCATGAAAAACAATCAAACATTCAGATTTGGTCATAAGAAACAACTTCACAAATTGGAAAATTTTTACAGTCCAGCAAACAAAAGCAATCAGTTTCAGAATTCTTGAGCTTCCTGGGTTGTTTCTCTAGGTTTTCATCTAGCACTCAACTTGTCTTTGGGTCTCACAAAGTCCATCATCGCTTTACATCTTGCATTAAATTTACATTTGTCTAAACCTGAGTCAAAAGGTCACTTGCTTGTCCTCATCATACTCTGTCAACACACTACATACAACAACATTTTGCTAAGTGGTCCCTCATCAAGGTCTATCACCTTTGGGTCTCATTTGGTCTTACTTAGAGTCAAGGTCAACTTACCTCATCAAGAGAAACTATCCTCTCTTTGGAAGTCACACCTACTTTACTACATACATACTTGGTCTTACACTTTAGACATTGCGAGTACACTTCAGATTCATTTACATTCCATCCAACCCTTGGTCTTCCATACTTTTTCCATTTCATCTAGTCTCACACATCTCAGTCAATACCTAATTCATGGTTGAAACCTGTCTTCAAAAATCTAGGAGAAAAACTAAAGAGGCTCAAGAGTCTGCAAACATGAGTTCTTATGAGTATGACAATGATATCTTTTTCAATTCTAATCATACTACATTACCTGACATGGATGTCTATAGAAACATTCCAAATGTTGAGAACATGGACACTACAAACAACAATGATACACACAATGATGATATGGACAACTTTTCAGTACATTCAGTAGATGTGGAAGAATCCATTATGGATCCCCGTTTCAATTGATTGGTTGAGGAAATAATGAGGAGGGATAGACAATACTTCTTACAAATGATGGCACAAAGTGGAGCCAAGATACCTCATGATTTTGACATGTCTCAAATAATGGAAAATCGAGCTTTGCAACAACCTCACTCCAACATGGATCAAATGAGGCCTAATAGTGGAGGCAATAGAAGACCACATCTTGTGCCTGAATCACCATCATCTTTGTTTCAAAAACCAGAGGTCCCACATACACATGGCCAAGCATATGATACTCACCTTCGCAGACCATTATGGAAGTCTTATGCAGAAAAAGATGCTCAATCACATACCAATGCTAAGGATCAACCACCAAAGCAATTGGATATTCAAAGGCATGCTCAAAATTTGGACACAAGGAAACCCCATGTCAAATTTGGGGACAACACACTAGAACAAACTCATGACATGCCTGTAGAGTATGGTATACATGGACAAAGTAGTTATTTCATTCCTCAACATGAATCTATACCAAGTGGTCCATATACACAACATCATTACAGACCTCCTCCATATGAACATGTGTATGATCAATATCATCCATATATGCAACATGCTCCTCCTCCAATTGGTGCCTCAAGAATGGGGTATGGTCCAAGAAGTCGATCTCCACCTAAGAGCAATTTGGAACAACAAATTAGGGACTTACAAAAGAAAATGGAGGACATAAATACACCGAAGCCAACATACACAATGAGAGACATATGTCCTTATCCATTTGACAAGAGCAATCCAATGCCTCCTTTTCCTACACACTTTGTGACACCTAAGTTTGATAAATATAGAGGAAAAGGGGATCCTAAGGCACACATACGATAGTTTTTCATAGCTTGCATTGAGGTAGCTTCAGAAGAGACATATTTGATGAGATTATTCCCACAAAGCCTAGGTGATCAAGCTATGGAATGGTTCTCCCAACTTCCACCTGGAATTAAGTCATGGGGTGACTTAGCAGAGGCATTTATTCAACATTTCTCCTACAACATAGAGACAGACATATCAGTCACTACTTTGTGCAACACCAAGCAAAAAGATGGAGAGTCTTTTTCATCATTTTTACAAAGATGGAGGAATCTAGCTAGAAAATGCTCTTGTGAAATTCCACAAAAACAAATGGTAGAGATGTTCACCCAAAATGTTAACAAATAAATTGGCTATGATCTAAGGAAAGCTTGTTTGTCCACCTTCAAGGACGTCATTGAAAAAGGCTTAGCGACAGAAAAGGTCCTAATTGAACAAGGAGTCATTAAGATATTCAAGGAAAACAAAGATGACTTTCAAGGAAAAGACAAGCAAAGATTTTTGAATAAAAACAAGAACACAGTCAATGATGGTGTTGTTGATGCCAATACAGTGCGACCCAAATTCATGTTTTCTTTATCAAATCAGGTGAATACTCAAACAACTTCTAAATCATGAAGGAAGTACACTCCATTGGGAGAACCACTTGAGTCAGTTGTCAAAAAGCTAATGGCAAACAAGGTAATCACTATTCCAGATTTTCCTCCATATGAACCAAAGGTTAAACTAAATTGGTGGAATGATGATGAATATTGTGAATTTCATAAGAGCAAGGGTCATAAGACAGGAAATTGCCATCAACTGAAGAACATCATACAAGATCTCATTGATAGGGGTGACATTGAGATTGAAGGGCACTCGTCCAATCAAGAACATGAGATGTTTAAGGAACCATTCCCAAAACATGACAAAGGAAAAGCTAAAGTCACAGATGATGAAACCAACTATACCAGAGCATCCTACAACTATGATTCAACTATCAATCACATCTCGATGGACAATTACATCTCTACCATTATCATCAAGGACAAAAACCCTGAGAATTTTACCCAGAGACCCAAGATTGTCTTAAAAGGCATTGGATCTTCTTCCGAACCTACCTTTGAATGTCATGTTACAACCCATTGAGGTAAATTCACTTTGCAAGGTGCTCCAGCCAAAAACACCACTTCCTCATCAACCAAGCTTGAGTATGACCTTGTAGAATAGTTAGGGAAGACACTCGTACTCATCTCCATCCTTGAGCTCTTACGCATATCCCCCGCACATAAAGCCATTCTTGATAAAATCTTGAGAGACACTTCTATTCCTACTGATCTGAACGTGGACCATTTTCAAGCCATGGTGGGATACCTTTCCATTCCACACTCTCTTACATTCAAAGAAGCCGATGACACCTCTGTGAGTCAGCCACATAATGCACCTTTACACATTGAAGCCTTCATACACAAACATCAAATAAAACGAGTCCTGATAGATGGAGGAGCTGGTCTGAACATTTGTACATTGAGCACTATTAAACAATTGGGATATTCTGATAAAGCTGTGAATTCTACAAACAAAATTACTATCAAAGCATATGATGATGAAGAGCATTCATCCAAAGGCACAGCCACCTTACCTCTCAAATTTGGGCCAGTTACAAAGGATGTGGTTTGTCAAGTCCTAGACTTGGATCTCACATACAATATATTACTAGGACGTCCTTGGATTCATGAAATGAGGGCAGTACCATCAACATATCATTGATGCATCAAGTTTCCACACAATGGAGTTGAAGTGACCATCAAAGCTGACCCAAATCTGTTCATATATTGCAATAATTTGCGACCTAGATCAGAAATAACAATCCCAGTTAATAGAGAAGTTGTTCCATCTTCAACATATGAGGATCCAGAATCATTGAAAGATTCTACATCAAAACAAATAGAGCTCAAAGAAAAATTCAAGGTTAAAGACCTGGGATGTGGTGAGTATATCTTTCATGTTCAGCAACTCCCACTATCTCCTAAGGTATTAAGTCGATAGGAACAATCTATAAACAATTTGCAAGGAATTGGGTGTGAACCACCTAGTGTTGTGGCTACTAAGTCTGAATGCAAATCTCCTCTAGTGGTGCAAGCATCTCTTGATATCAATAGTCCTAAGAGTGGTTCCAGCAAAGAATCTATTGAGTGTATTGCCAACCCTCTTAAAAAATCACATAACTTTACCATTTCATCCACTCATTCCATTTCCACTCCGCTCCTAGACTTGGATCAACAGGAATTATAAAAGCCCTTACTCATTGGGGATCACAAATCAAGCTTTGAAAAGAAAAATCTAAAAGTCAAAAATAAAGAAAAGTCCTTTAGTCCAAATCAAAATCAAAAGCTATTGGACTCTACAAAAATCAAAGTCAAGGATAAAAATCCTATGAAGAAAAAACAACAAGAGTTGATCTCCCCTAATATCAAAATAACTGGGGGAAAAAGTTCTAAAATTTTAAGTCAAAAAACACACTTGTTGATCCTAAGTCTCCATCATGTCACCTTAATTTCACTTCTTTTCACAATCATAAGCCTTCATAACTCATCCACTTGTTCCGCACATCCTTTCCCTTCTGGCGATACATCATGGACCTTTAATGGAGCTTCATCAAGGGACTTTGTTGTCAGGGATGCCCAAACTTCTTCAGGTGACACGCATATGGGCCTATGTAGTCCACATATTAGTAATTCTATCTCAGTTCCTTTATCAAGGAAGACAGTCACTCAAGCTACACATCATTCAGTCAAGGAACAATGCAGTTACAATCATAAAGTCAAGCCTCGCACATTTGAGGTAGGTGATTCAGTTCTCAAAGAAAACCCCAAAAATCAGCAAGACAGAGAGAAGAAGGGAAAGTTCGAACCAAATTGGCTTGGTCCTTACATCATTAGAACAACATATGGATCTGGGGCATATCAGCTCTCAACTATAGAAGGTGAACCTTTGGAGGATCCTATCAACAACATGCACCTTTGCAGGTTCTACACATAGCTCTTTGGAATATCCTAATTCAAAAAATAGAAAAAAATAAAAAATTTCAAAAATACAAAAAAAAATCAAAAAATTCAAAAATACAGAAAAAATTATAAAACAAAAAAAAAATCATTACTTGGTCAAAACCTGGCAAACTGGCACCTTGTGACACAAAAAACATTGAAAAATTGAAAAAAGTAAAGAGAAATAATTTCATCCAACAGTGAAAACCACTTCAGTGGCACCCTGGGCAAGTACCATGGTGAAAACTGGGTCACCAGTGCCATGCATAGAGACATTGCTCCTCCCTCCTTCAGGATTCACTTTCATCCCTTCACTTTGCACACACTCACAACCTATTCATTCATAATAAACTTACCCATTCCCATCATGGCTTGTTATTGATCTACCCAAGATTGGTTAGCCATTCATAATAAACCTCCCTTTTCACTCCTTTCCATCCATAATAAATCAGATCCTATCTGTGGCTAAGGCAAATCCTATGTCTAGTGATGGGTGTGGAACTGAGAACATCACACATTCTGAGGAGTATAGTTTCTTCCACTTTTCTTCAGTCTATCTACGTGCAATCTACAATAAAATGACACTTGCATCACAGCTCTGCAATAAAGTTCCATCTTCTCCATAATAAAGTATCGGTTTCATGGATTTAGTCAATTTCAGATGAGACACAGCAGCAACAATGGGCTTCAACAAATCAAATCTTTCAATAGACTCAGACAACATTATGGTTCAGTGCTATGTATCCTTTTTGTGAAAGTAAACATTGAGACCACAATCAAATAAGACTTATACAAGTGACAAGAGACACTAAACTTGAGGACTACAGTGGATGTTGGTGTCGAGTCTTGGTTTTCTTTTGATTTTATCTTTTGGTGACATGTCTTTTATCTTTTTCAGGATGTCTTTGACTAGAGATTCTATCTCCAGGATGTCTTTGACTAGAAAGGCGAGGATGGGGTATCATCACCTATTTTTCTTTGTTGTATGTGGATTGTCTCTTAGTAATGCTATGACTTGTCCAAGGATATGAGGACACTGTGAGTCTAGTATGAATTGGGGCATTCCTTGTTTGCAACTATCTTATCTCCATGTAAATGGGTACAATGACATTCTGGGTCGAACATATGCCTCAATTGTCATAAGCTACTTGCCATAATAATGCTCAATGATGATAACGCACAAGAAACTCTTTCACTTTCATATCTTCTATCTTCCATCCCCCTTTCTTGATTGACTTCCATCATCCTTCTCGAGTCCACGTAGCCTGCTGTCACATGATTGAGTATAATGACACACCAAAAACATTTGCATTTCACGTAGTTGCACCTACATTACCACATATAAGCATTTCATACATACATATAGATATCACAACTGCATCACATCCTGCACACAACACCTATTAGCACAATTTACATTTGCATTATCATATTCATTTGCATTACATACATTCACATTTGCATCATGCATACACATATAAAACATAAAAGAACAAAAAAAATATATTGCATTGCATCATATACATATTTGTATCCATATCATAAGCATCACATAAGAACATCTCATCACATAGGTACACATGCATATAGTTGCCACAAAGATGAATCATCTCATATATATATATATATATATATAATGTGTCATGATACAATGATGTCAAAATCATATGGCTACAATCACCCACAGGTGTCTACATCATCATACAAAAATGGTACAAAATTGATACATAAGAACCCACTGATCACTCCTGTCAGTACTGCTGGTAGTGCTAATCCTATCCATGTCATGGTATCCCATGCCGTATGTCCCACCCTCATCTCCAATGCCAGATCCTGGAACACTCGTCTAAGGGCATCCCTATCTCTATCTCGATCATACAAAATCAGCTCCCCATCAATTGGTATCCGCAGAATCCTGTATACATCCTCCAGGGTGACTGTCATCTCCCCCATCGGCAAATGAAAAGTGCAAGTCGTAGAGTGCCACCTCTCCGCTAGTGCAGTCAGCAATCCCATGTTCGCTTGAAACTCAGGCATATACAGAATATGTCTCAATCCCATAGCCTCAATCGCAGCTCAGTCCTCGGCTGTCAACTCAGGTCGCAACCTCTGAGTCAATGGGAATCTCTCCAGTGACTCCAGCATAGGAAAATACTCCTGCAGTCACACAAATCAATCATCTCAGTCCTAGTGACACTCACTGTTCATCACAAAGTGTTGCTTCTATCCTAGTGGTACTCCTTGTTCATCACAAAGTACTATGTGTTTGGCACTCCCTGTTCATCACAAAGTGCTGCTCACATTTGCACTCACTGTTCATCACAAAGTGCTGCTCATATTTTAGTACTCCCTGTTCATCACAAAGTACTATATCTTGGTACTCACTGTTCATCACAAAGTGCCTTGATCTATCCTATCCTAGGGCTGCTGCTTGGGTGAATCCTCTTGAGTAGTTTCCTAATTGGCAATGTATGTTCTATCACAGAATTGTCAATCCTAGCCCTATCTGCTATCCTAGTCTTCCCTAGAGGACCTGCTTGAGTGTATCCTCTCAGAAGCTTATCCAATCAATAGCGTATGTTCATCACAGAACTGCCGATTTGACCTAGAAGACACAAATTCACATTTTTGGACACAAACACGCTTTCCTGACATAAACACGCATTTATTACATTACCTAGCATGCATTAATGACAACAATAAATGCATCAAAGTACAAGGAGGTTTTGTGGAACTTACTGGCTCTCCTACCTCTGCTGGCCTCTGGAATCGGTGAACGCGATCAAATATGTGAACCAAAGCCATCGCTATTGACTGCTACTGCTCTTTTCTCTCTCTGCACTCTAATCTCTTGGAGGTGTAGATGACAATGAGGATGTATTTCCCTCATGGTCTATCTTATAGACTGCCCTAGCCCTCATTTCCCGAGTCAGTCTTCATTATCCCGTGACTCCGTCACTTTATCCAGTCAGTCCATTCTATCCCATCTTTCTTATCAAGAGATTGTCTATGGTCTTTTCACACATTTTCATCCAATCTCTCGAGGGGGCATATCATTCCCATCTTGGGGCAACTCTATATCAGTTCATCTTATCTTCTTTGAAACAATGCAACAAGTCGCATTGTCTCAAAGAGGGGCAAAATGTAGACACCCAAAATTGTCCAGTCTAATTAAATAAATATTTTATTTATTTAATTATCTAAGCTTAATTCTTCTATTTATTAAATAAATCTTTATTTATTTAATTAATTCGTTTATCCTCTTCTAGCCTTATTTCTCATTTAAATAAATACATTTATTTATTTAAATTATCCTTTTCCTAAATTAAATAAATATCTTATTTATTTAATTGATCTCACTTCTTATATTAATTAAATAAATCTTTATTTATTTAATTAATTCATTAACCTTTTCTACCCATGACACATGTCATTCATCTCTTAATTCATACACTACCTACCCCTTTCATTATTTTATTATTTCTTTTACCTACCCTCTAATCATAGCCGACCTCTTTTTACACCTCTCAATCTTATCCCTCCATTTCTTATAGTGTCTTCTATATAAGGAGATTCTTCCTTCATTATCAACCCTAATAAATCATTCTAATCAATCTATACCCCCCGTTGACTACTTGACTACACTACGCTTTTGAACATAGGTAATCCTACTTGCGACCACATTTCCATTCTTTGTTGAGCTCTTGTGCACACATAAAATTTGAGAGCAAATATATCAAGCAAGATCAATGGAGATAGGAAGAATGGAGAGCCAAACCCTATTGGACATGTGATGGTATAATCTTTGTGATTTCATTTGATTTGCATTGTCTTAGGTAATCTTCATATGTTATGGTGGATCTTTGTTGTTGTTAGGCTAGGGTTTTGTGGTTGAATTCATTTAGCCTTTCAATATCATTATTATTGTTATCCATTTTCACCATAAATAGGAGTTGTAGTAGTAATCGGTGCTGATGCTGCAGGCACTGCCTTTGCCTTCTTCACTGCCGGTCCTTTCTCTTTCACTGTTGGTGGTTACTCAGCCAGGGCTATCCTCTCGAGGTAGGTGTCGATTCTCTTCGCCTTAGGATCAAGTGGTGAGGTAATAAGGGAAGAGGCATACCCTTCCAGTATGTCGTACATCACCTCATAGCTCATTGGTTCCACTTCTTCCATTCTAGGCTCAACAACCTCCATTATACATTTGTCTACTTGGATGGTGAAGCAGATATCATCTTCATATTTCTTGACAATATCTCCTGATATCCTCACTCTTTAGCTCATCTTCCTTCTGAACTCATCAAAATACTTGTTCAAAATATCAGGGTAATTGGTTTCAAGTGCTTCAATGCTTTCATTGATTTGCTTGGTTACCGGTTGGTGACCAGACCACTGAACGTCTCCTACTCCTAGGAAGTATCCTTGAAAGTAAAAGAACAACCCAACCAATAGTTGTCCAAACTTGAACCTCAGTGCATTATCTTGTTTGATTGATTTCAAGTTCAATAGGAGTTGCCTCTTCATACCGGTGCATAGGTCAAATGATGCATCCTCCTTTATCATTCAGTAAGCAGCATTTACCATTGCAATAGATATAGAGTTGATTCTACTAGCTGAGAACGTCTGGTAGCCTATCACCATGCAGGCATACTTAACCATATCTTCCTTGATTGAATTTACAGTCATGCCCCGTGAGTCACTCATTGAACCGGTGAGCTTGGACATCTTAGTTTTGCTAACTATCCTTAGGGCTGGTACTTCCCTTGTATTACAAAAACTGATGACTGCATGAATTTCCTGTGGTGTGATATCATGCGTCCTCTCCAAGTACATTTTGTCACCATGGACCCTGCTTAGAATAATCTTTATATGATCTTCTGTGAAATCCTCCAAGAAGTAAACAACATTGTGGAGTTTCTTCTTCTCTAAAATACTATACTCCAGTTTGATCATCTTGTCTTGTCCACAAAATAGACCTAGTTGGGTATGGATAGATAGAGACCCTAGGTCTTCAAGTTTGCAATCAATATAATCTGAGATTTCCTCTTCTACTATCACTCCAGCCAGAACTTGTGATAGGGCATTATACTTTGACTTTCATTGAATAAAACTTTCAGACTCAATAGATGCACTAGAACTGGTATGAGATGCAGAAGCCATTGTAGAAATTTTAAGAACTCGAGAAATACCTTTCAAAACATGTGAATTTAGGGCTTTCTGATTCTCCTTTACTCCTCACTTTGTCGGTAGTTGAATCACCGCTTTGTGTTCTCCACTTGACCATTTGCTATTTGAATTTGAATCTCCTTCACGATTTCTCAATTTCTCCAAATCTCTGCTCAAATCTCCTTTTCGTCGCTCTGCTCTTTGAAAAACTTTTCTTTGCTTGAAAACTAATAGTGAGAAATGATTTCAAAAATGGTTTTAAACATAGTCCTCACCTACCATCATGAATGCTCCTCCATTAGGGCATAAACCCTAATTTGCCTTTTTACCATTTCTGGTCTTCTACCAAGCAATAGGTATCATATACCAGTTAAGGTCTTTTGCTGATTTAAACCAGGGGTTCAGAAATATTTTTTCGTTTGCTCCCCCTAAGCCTTTTGAAGCTTAGTTTGCCGGTTCCGATATTTCCACACTAGGTGTAGAAAATAGTTCCTCTTCCAACATTATTGGTTTCCTTTTCCAAGTTTTGTTCATGTCCGCTTGAACTATTTCAACATCAATTCCTCCTTCCTAAGTGACCGGTATATCATCAGATATACTCTTTCTACTTCTGCAGAATATTGCAATGTGACCCAATTTGTTGTAGTGATAGCAAACCAATCTAGGTGCTCTCCAAGGTCCATTGTTCATGTTTCCATTCTTCCTTCTGGATGTTGCAACAGTGTGACCATGACCATTATAGATCATACACTTTTCTCTCCATCCGGTTGCCACTTGATAGTCACTGCTTCAGAGCTGATGATTGAAGACATTCAATTGGTTGTGATTCCGGTTCACAAAAGGTTCAGGACCAACTCCTTGGGTCCTCTGAGGATATCTTCTAGTGTCATTCATGATAGACCTGCATTCAAATGCTCTATGCCCATACTTTTTGCATGCATAACAATGACCATTGAACTTATTGGATCTAGGCACATTGTTAATAAAGTAAGGAAAATTATTGTAGGCTTTGCTCCTACATACTTTGGCAGTGTGTCCTTCTTTAAGATAGTTAAAGCAAACAGGTTTGAATTTTTGCTTACCTTTACCTTTGAATGTCGGTTGCTTCTTTGATGCTTCAGCATTTGTTCCTGAGGATTCTCCTTCCTCATGTCCAGAGAAACCAAGTCCATTGGTATTCTTTACCGGTCTAGCCGATTCAAGCTTTTGCTCTAGCTTGACAGTACTTTTGTTGAGCTTAGCAATTATTTCCTTTGACTCAGAGAGTTCTTTGGAAATAGCAGCATTTGTTTCCAAAAAATTTTCATTCTCAGAGATGGCAGTGTTCAGTTCTCCTTGCATGTCTTCCTTTTCCACCTTGCTTGCATGGAGTTGAGCATTTAGGGCACTCATCTCTTGTTTCAACTTGGAGATCTCACAATCTCTTTCTTTCACTAGGTCTTCAGTTTTTCTCCAGTTCTTAAGCTCTTGACACATCTAGATAGTCAGTCCTTCCAACTCCTTTCTCAGGTTGGAGTTTGATTCATTCAACTTATTTACTTCTGCAATTAGGGCTTCCATGTCTGCTTCATCTGTAGAACTATTTTTAGATAGCTCCATCAACTTTTCTGCATGTTCTCTCCTTTTGCTTAAGATGCCTTGTATTTGACCATAAGATCATCATAGGTTTCCTCAGACTGAGTGAGCCATTGAGTAAGATCATCATAGGTCTTACAATGTTCTTCACCAGAAACGATCCTATTAGGAATCTCAATCTCTGTTAGGAGATAATTTTGATCAAGGACTACCTTGCTAGAGGATTTTAGATTCATAGAGGTGAACCACCTTGTTAGATGATTTTACAAAAGGCTTTTGGGCCTACCCGGTTAAGGGCTATAGACTTGTCAAAGATGTGAGTAATCAACAAGTGTTTGATCTATCTAATAGCACAGACTACTCAGTTAGCTCCTTGATAGCTCATTCTTAATGCACTCCTACATTACTTCAGTCTTCTACACATTCATACTCTTTTCAAATCCTCAACCACCTTAAACCCTAGTCACAACATAAAACCTTTCAACAACAACCTAAAACCCTAGACATGATGTCCTTTTAAAGGAATTTGATTTCATGTTGGTCCAATAGGATTACATTTCAATTTTCTAGGTTCAATGAATCTAGACATACTCAGTAACATGACACAAGAAGCACCGCCAGTGTGTCGGCATCATTAAACAATCGATGGATTGATAACTTATCACAAAATGCTAGTTGGCAACTCATTACAGAGTATTACCGGTTCATGCAAAATACCCATTGCCGGTTTGACAAAAATGAAGACTGGTTGAAATGTGTTATGCCGCTTTAATCCCTCGTATCGCTTGAGCTCAACATGTTGCTTTAGACCGGTAAACACATTCTGCAAAACATCAATAGTCTAATGACTATAATACAACATACTTGCAACATACCAGTTGAAACAAATACCAGTTGTGCTCTAACTCATACATATAAAGAGGATCTTAATGCAAGTGTGTGTCCATCAATGACAATCACAACATAAACATCAAAAATGCCACCATCTCCTTCCTTGTCGCTAGACATTTCTTTCTCTATCTTTCCCAGTAGATTTGCTAAATTCTATTTAATCATCTCCACCGGTTTCATTGTAAGGACATTTTGCAGCAAAGTGTCCAACCTTACTACAGTTGAAACATTTGAGTGGTAGCTTTCCTTTAGACTTGCCGGATCCTCTTTTGAGCTTTCTGACAAAGTTTTCTACCTCTGGATTAGAGTCTTCACTGGATCCTTTATGAGAAGCTACTTCTTTGCCCTTTTGGGTGGTTTTGAATGTTGCTTCTTTTCTTAAGGAAGCATCACCAACCATTCTCATCTCATAGGTTGTTAGTGAGCCAAATAGTTCATCCATTGAAAAGATCTTCAGATCATTTGCTTCTTCTATGGTAGACACTTTTGTATCATACTTAGGTGTAAGAGACCTAAGTTCTTTCTTTACAAGGATCTCATCTGCAATTTCTTCACCAAGCCCTTTGATGGTATTCAGAGTTCATCAAATCTGTGAAGATAATCTGCAATCTTTTCATCATCCTTCATCTTGATTCCTTCAAGTTGGCCCCTTAGTGCTTGCAGCTTGGCCTCTTTGACTTTTGCATCTCCTTCAAATGATCTTTGCAATTTATCCCAAGTTTCCTTGGCTGATGCACAGTGCATGACTTTGACAAACTCATTATCAGATAGTCTTCTTAAGATGACATGTTTGGCCTTTGGATTGTTCTCATACTCCTTCTTGGCATCCGGATTAGTGGGAGGAACACTAGGGATAGCATACCCATTCTTGATAGACATCCACACATCAAAACCAAGGGAGGAAATATAGGTCTCCATTCTTTTGCTCCAAAAGGCATAGTTGGATCCATCAAACATGGGGGCTTTTGAGGAAGCATACTCATTTCTTGCCATTGTGCTCAAGTCCAAAAACTACCCAGGGTTTATAAACAACTAGGAACCTAGGCTCTGATACCAATTGTTGAACACAAAGTACCACTGGGAGGGGAGTGAATCAGTGGTTCCTAAACCTTTTCTCTTTTAAAATAACTTCTGAATACTAGCTATTATCTTCAACACCAAACAATCAAACTGGTAAAGCAAAAAGGGAAACCAAAGAGAACAATCACATAAATGCAACCCACAACACCAGATATACAGGGAAAACCCAATATGGGAAAAACCTCGGTGAGAAATGTTGTTGGAGAATACTGCTCCAATCTAGCCTCACAAGTAAAACACCAGATTACAAAGATTTAGGGCACCAACCCAAGGAGCACCAACCCCGGAACCAAGCTCCAACTTGGTCATGTATATATTGAAATACAATTTAGATACAATTAAGGCTTCTTGTTGCAAATGAATTCTGCAACTCTTGATCAAATGGCTTACTGTCAGTTGACAATCTTTTCTTCTCCACTGGATCTCACACTACTGATTGTGAGATCACTCTCTCAGATTCTTGGGCTCTCTTCTCTCTCTCTCATAGTCTCACAACTTACTGTGTCACACTTGTATACTATCTTGCTCTAAAAACCTCACCATTTTGCTTGACTATTGCACCTACTATAGTTATATCGGTACTCAATCACTGCTGGTTAAACCCTCTCACCGGTTTTCTTGCTCACTCACTCTGCAACTTTATTAGAATAAATTCTAAGGCAAAATGATCCTTCTCTACACTTGAGCTCTATTTTCTCTTTTTCTTCTTTACAAGCCTCACCTTGCTCTGTTTCGAGCTCATATATTTATCACCGTAGTTTCCTGCCAAGAATGCATTCAAACATTATCGTGTTAGGTTTTCCTTTTCAATCTTAATCTGTATCTTCCCTAATGCAATCTGATTTTTTAGAGATATGATCTTTATGACAACGTTCAATCACCAACTAAACTTCCCATTCCAATATGCATTTTCTAAATTTGGAGTTTTGCACCTCTCTTTTATGCTTTTCTTTGTCACTCACCATTAATGCTTTTGTTGTTTCCTTCACCTAATAGGTACGAAGATCAAATCTTCTTGCAAGATCAGTGAGATTTCTTTTCCAGCTTGCCTTCATTGAGCCATGATCTTTTGGCATCCTCCGTGACTCGTGGCCTCCTCATTAAAGTTGACCTGCATGTAGATTTGTTTCATCGATGCACACTCCACTGACCTGTGCAATACCTCCACCTGGGATCCAGCTATCATGCTTGTCGACATCCACCTTTGTTTGACTTCCTATGTCGGTTTGACATACTTTGTTGACCTAGGTTTATTACTGGTTTGGTTTATGTTACCGGTATGACCATCAACCTCTTCCCTATTCTGTATACCAGTTTTTGTGCCTTCATAATAAACACACAACCTACATCCCAGTTTATGCCTTACCGGTAAGTCTTCCTTCTCTCTACTCACTCTCATGTGTATTGCATTCATATCGGTCACAACTTCTACCAGTAACCTCACCAAGCCAGTTGACATCAATGACAACTTAGTGCCAAATTGCCAAAAATGGGTTCCAAGTCTATCCTATGCAGAGCCTCTCACTCTACCCTGAAATTATCGAACATTAAAGTAATTCGGCTTCTCGTTGACGATAAACTCACAATACAACTTTCTCAAAATATATAGAGGCACCTCCCAATTATAACAAGGTGGTTGGTCAAAGACCATATGCCACCTATCCCAAAATGCTTTTTTCAGCCTAGCATGAACACACCAATGTATAGGAAACCAAGTCATTTTTAGTTCTAGGTTGTTACTGTTAACAAGATCGGTGAAAAGAGAACATGTGTTAGCTTTAAGCATGCCCTCTTTTTCACTTGATCATATGACAACCCATCCGCATAAAATGTTTGACATCTATCCCTCCATGAACCCTATTTCGTAACCTCCCTAGATACCTCATTTGCACTATTGGCCATTGTTTCTAGTGTTCTGGCGAGGGGTGAGTGTTGCTCAAGCCTAGAGGACCTCAACCTATTCACCGATATAGAAATTTGGGCACTATTCTATGTAAGGCAATTGATGAGATCCTCTTATGTGGCATCTACATGATCTAATGCAGGACATGGAGGGTTTTGGGGTGGTGGTGGTTGATATGATTAAGTAAAAAAAAGTCTTTGAAAGGAACTCAAACCTTTTACATAACAGGAGAAAGAATAAGCATTAAAGCAGAAAAGATTTGTGTTGATCACCCCAACAAAAAATTAGATCCTATCCAAACCAAAAAGGGATCTCAAAACACATAGGGACGCACTAAGACAACAAAACAACAAAAGACAACTAAAAGATAGCAAAAGGATAGCACAAAGACAAAGACAGAGACCGAGACAACTAGATATTTTTCATAATATCTTCTGCATGAACCACCATCTACTTCATGTTGTCCGCAAAGGTCTTCAAATAATCCATCTCACGTCCCTTGATGTCACTGTGATTCTTGGTGTTGGCTCTAGTTCTCTTCTCATGACCTCCTTTCTCTGTCTGGTCCTTGTCACCCTTTTTGTCTTTAAAGTTATCAAATCTGTTAATCAGAATGTTCATATTGTCTATAGAGGCCTTAAGAATCTGGAAATTTTGTTCAACTATCCTCTTCACGGTTTGTTCCATCTTGACGACTATATTGCCCAGATTTTTCGTGGTAATTTCCAGCCCATTCGCCTCTCTATTCTCTTCCATTTCCTTAACCTTCTTCTTAGTTTCAAGAATTTTGCCAACCACTTTTTCAATAGCTTCAGCGTTATTGATGACCACCGCCAATTCTTTAACATTTTTAGAAAGAGGTTTTTCACCTTTCGTGGCCTTGTTGGTAGCATTCATATCATTCTTCAAGTTACCAATATCTTTCACAATTCCATTGGCGGTGGTTGTTGAGTAGCATTTTGAGGATTTTCTGGTTGTGGAGCAATGTCTTGAGGGTTTTCTTGTTGCTCATGTGCAATGTGTTCTGTGCTCAAATTCATCATTGCTAAATAGGAAATAAGGAAAATCATGAATCCCTTAACTATCTAAGCAATTCGAACACAAAACCACTGAAATAGATGCAAAATATGAAATTAAATAATATAAAACTTCTTTTTGTGCATCATGGCTTCCATTGTTCTTCTCCTCTTTGTGGTATGGTGGCTCTAAGATATTACGCTAGCAACCTGCAAGTGACACAAAGATTCAAAGTTCATGATTGTTGAAAATTGAGATTGAATGCTCAATTTATAGATTATTGGAGAAGATTGATTGAAAGGTGGAACAAATTGATCAAGAGGTGGAACTCAGGTGAGCTCACATGAAAAATGATAGTTGAACTGCTGATTTGGAGCTAGAACAAAATAGATTGAATAAATTAATTGAGTCAGCTGATTGAGAAAAAGCTAACTGAAGGAAGAAAAAGTATTATTGGAGGAAATTAAGAAGATGACAAAGCTAACTAGAAGATGGAAATAGAGATTGGAGAGATAAATGACTTAATTAATTAATTGATTGAATTAATTAATTTAGCATGTGCTTGCACTTTGACTTAGATTTTCAATTTAATCTTTGCATGAGGTTTATTCAAATTAATTGAATTTATTTTAAATTCAATTTAGTATTTGAATATATTTAGAATTTGACTTTGATTTTCAATTTGATTTTTGAAATCATGCACGTGTATTTGAATTTAAAAGAAATTAGAAGAATTTGAAATTAAATGAAATTAGAATTTGGGGATTTGGAAATGGAAGTAGAAGAATTAATTAGTTAATTAAATAATTTAAAGAAACAATTTAATTATTTTAGAAATGGAATTTAATTAAATAATAAAGATTATTTAAATTAAAGGATTAAATCATAAATATCTAAATAATAAATATTTAATTAATATTTAGAAAAGGGTTGAATGATTAGATGATTAGAGATAGAAATTGAAAATAGAATTAATTTATTTAAATAATAAAGATTATTTAAATTGGGGAATTAATCAGAATTAATTAAATAATAAATATTTAATTAACATTAGAAAATAGTTAAATGATTAAATGGTGATAGAATAGGAAATAGAATAATTAGTAAGATGATGAGGAAATATGAAATTGAAAGAATAAAATTAATTAACTTAATTAAATAATTGAAGAATTATTTAATCAATTAGAGGAATAATTAGTACATGATCAATGAGACATTTTTAGGTGTCTACATTTTCCCCTCTTCGAGACAAAGTCGAAATGACATTGTTTCAAAGAAAACAAAATTTTTGGCCCTAGTATGCCTTGGTACCACTATTTAGTGTAAAGATGCCCCCTCAAAAAAGGTGGTCAAAAAATTCCAAAATTGAGACCATATTTTTGATATCAGTATAATGAGCAATCATGTGAAGTTTTGTGCAAGTTCAAGATCATTTGAGTAGCCTACAAGTTATTTGAAGCTGATGGGGACCACAGGCGTCGAGGTGGCAAAAAACCCTAATTTTGAGCTATAAATAGAGATTTTAGGTTTTCATTTGCTCATTTGTATTGTGGTAAGTTCTTGGTTTGCATGTCTATATGATTTATCAGTGATGTTATTGTAGACGTATAAAAATGACTATATTCCTAAATGAATATTTTATGTTCATTTCCCTATTTGATTAAATCTAATTTAATTAAATTATCCACATTCTTCTATTTTATTAAGTAAATTACTGAATTTATTTAAATAAAATTCACTATACCATTTAATGAATAAATCATTTTATTCAATTAAATCCCCCCTATCCACTTTTAATTAAATTCAAATTTAATTAAATAGTTATCCTAAATTGAATAAATCAAATTTATTTAATTACAACCAAATTGAATGAATTAAATTATTTCAATTAAATCCTATTATCCCCCCCATCCACTTGCAAAATCCCAAACCCCTTCCTAATCCCTTCTAGAATCTTCTAACCACTTCTAATTAACCTAACCCTCCTCTAAACTTTGTCACATCCCTAAGCAAAGGGAAGTCACTTCTCAAAAACCTTAAAGTCTTTGATAACCATTAAAGGTTTTCAACCTTCAACCACCAAAACCCTTAAAGTCTTTGAAAACAATTGAAGGCTTCCAACCTTCAACCACTTAATCCCCAAAGTCTCCAATAACTATTAATGGTTAATTCAAACTCTCCCACATGGTTAAAACATTTATTTTGACTCAACCTCTACCCAACCCAAAGGTCTCATCAGGCCATTAATGCTTTGACCATGATTATCTCTTAATCATTTGCACAAAGGTTTATTCTTGGATTAACTCTTAATCCAGTGGGTAAACCTAATTTAGACTTGACCCTTAGCCTTTAGATAACCATGAGGTCTTCTCAAGCCTTTAATATCTCCAACCTCTTCTCTCAACCCAATCCTATGTTGACACTTGTCACTATTTTATTGGTGCCAATTGTGCACATGGATCCCCAACTTTCAAACTTGACCCTTGATTAAACCATTCAATCTTGACCATCCATTGCCCTGTTTGTGCTATAAATAGAGCTCTCATTCCTCCATTCTTAACAATCATCTTTCAAATTCGAAGCATTACACTTATGCTCAAATTCTTTCAAGCTTTCTCATTTCATATATGCTCATCATTTAGCCTCTTTTAGATCAGAAATTAGACTAATATGCATGCTTAGATTACTTTCTTTATCATTTTAGTTCAATCATAGACTAAATATAGTATGCTAGGATAGTATTCATACTAATCTTGTCATCTTATCATTTAGTTTATTGCATTTTAGCATCATACATAGCTTACAACACATCTCATACTAAAATCAATCAAAAGCATCCCTCGTTCTCATATTTGCCATCCCTAAACCATTTTGCTTAGTGATCTGAGAGCAAAAAATGTTGGTTTGAGGGACATTGTGAGATAGAGAACCATGGGACCCTCCTTGGGAAGTTGAGTAACACTACGTTACTCTATAGCTTGCATCAAGAAGTCCCGTGTGTGTGTGTGGACTAGTATTTTGAAATATTTTCACATATTAAATTTTATTCGCCCACTTTTCCCGCATACAGTTATGAATGCAATAATTTATTGTTTTCTATATGATTCTATATGATTTATGAATGATGTTATGAATGCAATGGTTTAATGTAATATAAAACTATATGGATGCATTTTTGAATTATATGGATGCACTTTGAAACTATATGGATGCATTTTGTTTTTTGTATGGTAATAATAGAATATTCTTTTAACTAAGATATACCTTGAAGAAATGTTAGTAAGATGAAAGGAAAGAAGAGATTGATGAAAGAATATGATTTAGAAAGAAGATCAGAAATCAACAAACTATCAATAAACAAATGAGATGAGAATGAAATTGAATGAATCACGAACCTGTATCATTTATTTTATTGTGCAATATATATTCATCACTAAGCCATATTATTGAACAATGAATCTTAGCACACCAGGGTATAAGGAACCAAGATGTAAAGATATCTCATTGAAGAAAAAAACATGTAGCAGACAAGGAGTGAACCTCTCCATTCTGGGAAATACACTAGGGGATACGTTGAGACTTTGTCATGGTTTTATCATCAAAACTCTTAGTTTTTTGACATCTTTTGGATTGCATAGTAGTAGTGATGTTTTTTAAATTGACTATATGTATTCCATGTGTTAAACCTAAACTTATGAAATCATGTTTGAACTTTGCTGGTCTATTTCTGCAACCATCCCATTTATTCCTGCAGCCATGTGATTTGTTCCTGTTGCTATGTGGATTATTTAGGGTAATATCATATGTGAATTAATGAATTTTTTAATTAAATAAAATGTGTATGCATGTCCTTGTATGTTGTTTTTGTTGTAGTGCAGATAATAAATGATGTCACAGTGGATATTCTCCTTTTGCGCTTGAAGAAGGAAGGATCATGTAAGAAATAACTAGAGATCAAACTGAACAGGAGCTGAGTGAGCGCAAGGTACGGCATGGGCGGAGAAGTCAAGCAACACTACTAAAGTTTAACTTTAGTGGGCATTAAATTTGCAAATCATCGCCATGGAATGCAAAGACTGTGGTTCAGTTTTGATCCATGTTTCCTACAACCAAGCTCTAGTTATCTTCTTTATCAGTCAAATCATACACCTCTTCTTCTCGATGTGATTTTTGTTGTCTATTGTAGTTGATCTTCTCTTTTTTTAATAAGCTCTTCCTTTTTCTTGAAGGTGAGACAGAATAGAAAGGAATAGAGAAGAGAATTTTGATAAGCATTCTTAAGTTTCTTTTCAAAAATATGTAATCATTTTCAAGAAGCAATGAATAAAAGATATGTTGTTTTGATCCGTTAAAGGTAGTTTTCAAGAAGCTTGATATCACTCATCCAAGGGGGCCCACTTGGTGAGTAATCCTATGTGTGTGCTCATTGAAATTAGTTTTTCTTTAGTTGCAGTAGAAGTTCTTGCACCGACTGTTCCTACAGCCACTGGAAACAGATCCACTGACTATTCCTACAGCCAAGCCAGAATAGAGTAATTTTTGTTATCTATATTAAATCTTTCCAGCATTGTCTTTATAAGTTTTTCCTGTAGCCATTTATAATTTCCATTCTTGCCTTTCCTTTTCACATAATGTTAGTTGCTGCAGTAATGCAGAATAGCCATTGAAGGAACTTAGTGCATATATAGTGTAGACCCATTTCAAGTACTACGTCCTTGGGTTGATAACTAAATGAGCACTAGCCATGAAAATAGTAACTTTACTAGGTGAATGTCCAAACTTCGGGTTGAGATTTCAATTAGAGTTATTATTATTATTGTTGGAGTAGACATTTTTGGCACTGTTGTTGGGGATGGTGTCAATCTAAGAACCTTTCATGGTTATTATTGTTTTCAGTTTTCAGTGAATTGTTTTTGAATACCTGATCGTTTGAAAAATTTCATGAATCTGCATGCATAGAAGAAGAAGAGACCCCAGAGGTAGATTTCTATCCACTCATTCTAATCATGTAGAAGATAATCTCCTAGATATAAATCCTTTTGTTGAACTTTACCAAGCCCCACAAAATTTGAACCACCCTGAATTTGAATTTTTGGAAGGTAGTCTTCAGTTCCTTTTTGGTTTTCAAGAAGAAGAATTTCCTATTGTAACAACCCCAAGTCCAATGAAAGGGAACCCACCTCCTGGTGGGAATAATCCACCACCACCACCAGGTCCAACATTTGAGTTTCCCATATCTGATCAGCATGATAATGCTAATCTCAAGAACATTCTAGGATCTTCACTCCCTAAATTATATGGATTGGTGACAGAGGATCTAGACACATTTCTCTTTGAGTTTGATGTTCTCGGTATGAGTTTTGACTATACTATAGATGCCCATAGACTCAAAATTTTTCCTGCCACTTTGAAGGAGTCATCCTTGAGATGGTTTATGAGCTTGGGTAGTAGCACAATCAATACATGGGATGAGATGAAACAGTTGTTTCTTGCAAAATACAAAGATTATTGTAGAGGTATTGATCATCCTGGGGATGATATTTTTAGAATGACACAATCTGAAGATGAGAGTCTTGAAGATTACTTGGAAAGGTTTCTATATAGTGTGAAAAAGTCCAAGCATAGTACTCTCAGTGAAGATTCCCTCAAGTTGATATTTTTGCGGGGAATCAGTGATGAATGCATTGATTCCTTGGATCTTATGGGAGGAGGTGACATTACACAATCTACTTGGGCTGAAATAGGACAAATTTGCAAGAAGTATTCTAGATATGCTTCTAAGAAGAATAGGAGATTTAAACCAGGAGCACCATTATCAGCATCTGGAAGTGGAGTTTCTAGATTGGAATTTAGTCATCTATTAAAAGACTTCAAAGAGGACATTATAAACCATATGGCTACCCAGTTGGATACACTGGCAGCTAAGAAGAAGCATGAGGAAGCTAATGCATTTCTTGCACAATTTTGTCCTTATTGTAGACAACGAAAGAAGGATTACAGATGTAAAATGGTTGCAAATTTGGAGGTACCTGACTTCAAGCCAATTCAAGGTGAGGATGAGCAAGTCTTCTATGTTGCTCAAAGAAGACCAAATTTCCAAAGACAAGGTATGCCTCTAGATCCACTTTCTTTTTCTAGTTATAGTGGAAATTCTTATGCACCAAATAACCAATGGCAATCGCCATATTCTCAAAATTTTGGTAATTATCAAAATTCGTATGGTTCTCAAGGCCAAGGGCAGCATTTTGGTAATCAAATACCACAAGGGAACTAGTACCCACCTCAGGGCCAAGGAAACCAGTTTCAAGGGAATTGGCAACCTACTTCTCAATGGAGGAGAAGCCAACCATGGAATGTCCAATCTTCTGGTTATCAGTTGCCTATTCAGCACCCACAGCCTCCTGCATTAATGCTTCCTCCTGTAGCCACTACTGCTGCACTGCCTAAACCAACATAGTTGCCTACTCAATCATTGCCAAATCCTAATATTAAATCTTAGCAACAACCACAAGCTTATTCAGTTGATCTGAATCAATACCTAGCCTATTCTTTATCTCTAAATGATATACACCTCTGGTCTGGGACAACTCTGCCTAATCCCTCTCATCTGGTTATCACTGAGGTACAAGAGGAGCAAGAAATCTCTCATCCCATAGATGCAATACCTCAAAACCAAATATTGCCACCATTTCCCCATAGATTACAAAAAAAAGAAGTTCCCATAGAACAACAACAAAGCTTTGATATTATTGATCAACTGAAGCATATTTGTGTTAAAATTCCATTGTTGCAAACAATAAAAGATGTTCCCATATATGGTAAGGCATTGAGGGAAGCATGTCTAAAAAAACCTGGCAGGAAGAAAAATGATCCACAAACAGTTCATGTTATGGGTCAACTGGCTGATATTATGTTAGGTAAGATTGCCATTCTAAAGTATTTTGATCCAGGTAGTCCTATTGTGAGCATAGTCATTAATGGCAGTCAAATAAAAAATGTTTTGATTGATTTAGGGGCAGCCATTAATGTAATGACAAGGGAAGTAATGAAACAACTTGAGATCAATAGTTTAAGGCCTACACCCAGAGTTCTATAGCTTGTTGATAGCTCTATAGTGAGACCTGATGGTATTATAGAGGATGTAGTAGTTATTTTGGATTCCTGGGAATATCCTACAGACTTTATGATTTTATCGCCAAAAGCAACATTGGGAGGATATCCAGTCATTTTGGGTAGAACTTGGCTTGCCACATCTGATGCATATATTGGATGTAGATTAGGGGATATGACTATTTCAGATGGGAGTTCTACAAAAACATTAGCCTTGTATTCTCCAGCGCAACCCTAGCTTGAACAACAACAAGCCATTTGGCCTATTTTGGGAGAAGAATCTAAGGAAATTGACTCTATTAATCACCTTATGATGATTAATCAAGGACCACTCATGCAATTATATGATGAGGAATCAATTCTTTATAAAATTATGATAAATGAATTAATAGAAGAGCAAAAATTGCAGGAATTGGTTCTGAATATTGCAAGTTTAAAATTTCCTACAACCATTGATATATTGCATACTCTGTTGCCCCAGGAATTATCTTCTTCTCTTTTTTTGATATAAACCAAAATGATCTTACTATTAATATAGAAGTGAAATTGAATAAATATTTGATTATCAAAGAGATCTATCGGATAAAAATGCTTTTGCATGGGATTACAAGGATATGAATGGGATAGATCCAATAGTTTGCACCCACCGTATTTGTATAAAGGAAGAGTTTTGCCCACTTAGACAACCTCAAAGAAGAATCAATCCTTCCTTGAAGGAGGTAGTTAAAAAAGAATTGCAGAAGTTATTAAAAGCTGGGTTTATCTATCCTATCTCTGACAGCCAATGGGTATCACCTCTGGTCATAGTCCCTAAAAAAGGAGGAGAATGGAGGGTATGTGTTGATTATAGAGCTCTAAACTTAGCAACAAGAAAAGATCATTTTCCATTACCATTTGTGGATTAGGTATTGGATTCTCTGGCTGGTAAAAAATATTTTTCATTCCTTGATAGTTTTAGTGGCTACAATCAGATCCAGATAGACCCCAAGGATCAAGAGAAGACAACATTTACTTGTCCATGGGGCACATATGCATATTTTTTTCTTCCTTTTGGGTTGTGTAATGCTCCAACCACTTTTCAAAGAGTAGTGATCTATATTATTCTAATATTTCTCAAGATATTATGGAAATTTACATGGATGACTTTACAACTTATGGTTTTGAATTTGAGCAAGCATTGGTTAATCTGAAGAAATTTTTGCAACAATGTGAAGACTATTAGGATTCCCAAAGATACTGAGAGGGGGGGGTGAATCAGTATCTAACCGATTAATAAATTTATTGACTTAAAATATGAAAAGTGTATTAAAATTGTGGACTGGTAAACCAGAAATAATGCAGTAAACAAGAATAACAACAACCACATGAGAAGCACACCATAACATAGTATTTTAACGAGAAAACCTGGTGTGGGAAAAACCTCAGTGGGATTTGTGACCCACAATATTCACTTACTGGCCAATAACGGAATATTACTCTTACAATAGGGGCCTGAACATGCAGGAAGGCCAAGTGCCTAGAGCTCACTGCTCAATTACAAAAGAAGTCACACTGACTTACAAAAATATATTATATTAATCCAATGTCTTGTACTACTTTAGATTAGCATCTGCTATGCTAGATCCAATACCGGTTTAAGCTCTACTACATACATAAACCCTTAACCTATAATTCGCATATGAGGTCTGCATAATTTCACCTATATCCTTCTTATTAAATGTTCTACAATGATTTCATACATAAATGAGTCATTTTTAAACTTGCCATGTCGGCTTACAATGATTTTACCATTAATTACAAAATACATTATAAACAAAATTCATGTCGGCCAGGGTGCCGATATCCTTCTTTTTACTGTCGGTGTTCTGTGTGCCAGTGTAGAGTTTGTCGTTGCCGATGTCGGTATTCTATCTTGCCGATATCATATGATTGCAAGGTTGCCATCAATGACAAAACCTTCAATCACCTACATTTTCTCATTGGAGTGTGCATTTGCCAACAATCGCCCCCTTTGGCATTGATGGCAACACTCATGAGAAAAATAAAAAAGTGTCCAAAACGATATCCAAAAATAGTCAACCAAAATTGTCTTACCAAAACTGTATGCTCCCCCTGAGTAGATGAAGTCTCTTCCTTCTGACCATTTTTCTCACTCCACTACTCCCCCTTTGACATCAATGACAAAGGTTGTCATTCGCTATCAGTGGAGTCCTGCCTAGATTCTGTTAGGTCCTGAAGACAATTGAGAGGGGGAGGGGGTGAATCAATTGTCTAATAAATTAAAACCAAAAACAACTTAACCAACTTAATGCTTAATACCGGTAAACCAGTTAAGTATGTCGGTAGATAGTTTTAACAGTTAATTGCTATACCAATAAAGATTAATGCATGAAACATAAACACAAAGTCATCCACAACACATAACACCAATATTTGTACGTGGAAACCCTATAAGGGGAAAAACCATGGTGGGAAACCTTACCCACAATCAAATGATACTACTGCAGATAGTAAGTGTACATAAATGGGGTCTGCACATGCAGAAAGGCCAACAACCTAGAGCTTACTACTCAATCACAAAATGGGAGTCACACTGACTATAGTTGGATGGTTAAATCCAATAATAATGTACTACACAAAATAGCATCTTCATATGCTAGATTCAGTACCGGTGTAATGCTGATATGCTTCCAAAAAATCCTAGGTTCACCTTCAAATGATGTCTTCATGTATAGCTCTGCTTAATCCTGCATATACCTTCACACAATTCTTTTCCGCATTCCACACTTTATCTTACAAATAAGATCTTACATTTATACCATAACCTAAGACCAATTTTAGTAGGTCGGCTCTATAAGATATTACAATAAAAATATTTTATAAACAATATAATATCCGATGCAATAATCGATTGAACATGTCTACTTAATGCATTTACAACAATAATTAATCATCTCCATAGCGTGCCATGCTGATCTGGAAAAGATAAACCTGCCAGTGTAACCCTAGATAACCTTGGACCTATTTGCCGGTAAAAGCAAGTATGCAAATATGAATATACCAATGATTAATTCATTAAGATAAGATGTCCACACAATGTCTTCGATATTACCAAGTGTCTTCCATATCATTCCAAGTGTCGGTGATCATTATATCCTACCGGTGAACCATATACCAGTAACTATGCAATAGTTACTTGCTTGCCAGTGAATGCTGCTGGATCTCCAAAGTGCTAGTGTTTTAGTAGGTGTTGAAATCAATGACAAAACCATACCAAAATACCAACAATCTACCCCTTTGCAATTGATGGCAACACAAGATGGAAAAACCATCAAAGTGCCAAAACAGAAATGCTAAATACCAAAAACCAACAATCTCCAAAAAGATCATAACTAGAAATCAAAATACATACAGAGAGTAATAGTCTCTCCCAAACAACAATCTATCCCCCTGGGAGCAACATGTGTTATCCAAAGTTTTTCAATACCATTCTCTCTTCAAAAGATAATGTGTTTTTCCATAGATATCTCTCCCCCTTTGACATAAAATGCCAAAGTTACAACAAAACTAAGTTCATATACAAAATACCAATCAATTCAATATACCAACTACTCCCCCTGAGAAGTAGCTTCCTCATCAAAGACCAGAAAAAAAGATTTGTCTGTTAATTCTATCGGTTGATGACAATCATCAACCGTCAAAGTCTCTATCGGTGGTGGTATGACTCCAAGCTGATCTCTAAGATATTCAAAAGTCTCCTTGGGCAAAGGGTTTGTAAAGATATCTGCAAGCTATTCTTTAGTATTCACATAAACTAGTTTTATCTCCTTTTCTTCAACTTTTTCTCTTAGAAAATTCAGTTTGATAGAAACATGTTTTGTTTTAGAATGTAGTACTGGATTCTTAGGCATATCAATTGTTGTAGTGTTATCAAAATATATAGTAATAGGTTTCTTGCATTTTACCTTTATATTTTTCAACATTTGCTTAAGCCATAGTACCTGTGTATAGTTAGTTGCTACTGCAACGTATTCTGATTTTGTTGTTGATAAAGATGTACAACTCTATTTCTTACTCAACCAAGAAACTAGTCTGTTTCCAAGAAAGAATGCTCTGACAGTGGTGCTTTTTCTATGATCCACATCTCCTACCCAATTTGCATATGTGTATGCACATAATTCAAAGTTTTCATCTCTAGGATACCATAATCCAAGATTTATAGTGCCTTGTAAGTATCGGAAAATCCTTTTTATTGCTGATTCATTATTTTCTCTAAGATTACTTTGAAATCTTGAAACAATACATACTGCATTCATAATATCAGGTCTAGTTTGTATCATGTATAGTAAACCTCCTATCATAGATTTGTATCTAGTTGGATTAACAAGTGTAGATTCATCTCTTTGAGATAATTTGTCATTTGTAGTCATAGGTGTTCTTACTGGTTTAGAGTTCTCCATCCCAAATTTATTTAGTAACTCTTTTAAGTATTTGGATTGACTCAAGAATATACCTTTATCAGTCCATGAAATCTGCAATCCTAAAAAGAATTTTATTTCTCCAATCATAGACATTTCAAATTCTTGCAACATTTTAATAGAAAATTCCTTACATAAACCATCTTCTCCTCCAAAGATTATATCATCAACAAATACTTCTTTAATCAAGATGTCATCATTAGTTATTTTGTAATATAAATTGTTGTCTGCATTTCCTTTAGTAAAACCAATCTTTAAAAGATACTTATCCAATCTTGCATGCCAACCTCTTGGAGCTTGTTTTAATCCATACAGAGATTTCTTAACCTGCAAACCATATCATTGTCATCTGTCAAAGAAAATCCATCAGGTTGTTCAATATAGACTTCCTCTTCAAAATCTCCATTCAAAAATGCACATTTAATATCCATTTGATAAACTTTGTAGTTCTTGTGTGCTGCAAAAGCCAAGAATAATCCGATTGCCTCAATTCTAGTTGGACCACATAAATCAGTGTGAATCAAATCAAGAGCATTATTGGATTTTTCTGGAATACTTTTGAAACTAGCTCTAACTTGTTTTCTAAATTGACATTCCTTACAAATTGTATTATGAGGTTTGACAATTTTAGGTAAATCTCTAACTACCTTAGTAGTACTAATCTTTACCATGCAATCAAAGTTTACATGACAGAGTCTCTTTTGCCATAACTAACTTTCATCTATATGTGCAATCAAGCATGTCTTTTCACTGTTATTCAAATAAAATATATTACCTCTAGTCTAATTACCGATTGCAATTTCCAAACCAGTTCTATTCATGATTTTGCATTTTCCATTTTTAAATTGTAACTGAAATCCTTTCTCAACTAATTGACAAATACTTAAAAGATTATGCTTTAATCATTCAACACAGTAAACATTGTCAGTGTTATGTTTAACATCAAGAGATATTGTACCCTTACCTTTGATTGAACAAGCTTTGTCATCTCCAAATCTTACTAAACCTCCATTGTATTCTTGAAAGTTCAAGAATTTACCTTTGTCTCCTGTCATATGATGTAAGCATCCGGAGTCAACGATCCATTCATCCTTTACTTCAACTTTAGCTTCTAGGGCTTGTTCTACTAGTTGAGCAATAGGTGTTGGTTGATCTTCTGTTATAGTAACAAAAACCCATCCATTGTATGTTGGATCCTCATCAAAATCATCAGTCACACCTTCATCAACAATGTAACAATATTTGTCTTTATTCTTCTTAAATTTGTATCTCTGATATTCAGGATTAGGCTTGTATGTTCTTCTAGCTTCTTCTCTTAGTCTAGCATATCTATTAGGGCATGTTGAAGCCATATAACCAATCTTATTGTAGTTAAAACATTTAAAGGGTGCTTTACCTTCATACTTACTTCCAACTGGACCTTTACGTATTTTCCTTGCAAACTGTGTTTCAAGTTCTTCAAGTTCTTCATTTTCTTTCCTACTTTCTTCAAGTTCTCTTGCATAAAAGGCTTTCCAATCATATTTGTCAAATGATGGAGCAGATGATGTTGATGCTTTAAAGTCTAAATCTGTCTTTATAGTAGCAACAGGACCAAATTCTTCAATTTCAAAAGCTAAAAGTTTCCCAATCAATGTATCCCTAGTTACTAATGTATTAGGCATTGTTCTCAGCTCATTTATAGTAGTAACCTTCATTTTATATGTCGGTGGCAATCCTCTTAAAATTTTTGAAGCAATTTCATCCTCATTTACTCTTTCCATAAAAGCAAAAATCCTTTCATCTTCTTCCATTTTCATATGTTCATACCTTGCTCGGAAGCTTTCAAGTTTTGCAATTTTGACTGTGGAATCTCTTTCATTTAGTGTTTCCAAATGATCCCAAATAGTTTTAGCAATAGACCTATCTGATAGTCCCATGATTTGTTGATCTGATAATGCACTCAAAAGTGCTTCTCTTGCTTTGCAATCATTTTCCTCATCTTTTGTCAAGTTAGCTGGACTAGGCTGACCTGGTATAGCAGCAGTATAACCATTCTTTGTAACTTCCCAGATGTCTTTTCCAATACAATTCAGATGTGTCTACATTTTGATCTTCCATATGTCATAGTTGGTTCCATCAAGTTTAGGACTGTCCTTCCTGAAATAGTTAGTAGACATTGGCTCTCCTCAAGTTGTTAAACTTCTACAAAAGAGGACTAAGCTCTGATACCAATTGTTAGGCCCCAGAGACAACTGAGAGGGGGTGGGTGAATCAGTTGTCTAATAAATTCAAACCAAAAACAACTTAACCAACTTAATGCTTAATATCGGTAAACCAATTAAGTATGTCGGTAGACAGTTTTAATAGTTAATTGCTATACCGGTAAAGATTAATGCATGAAACATAAACACAAAGTCATCCACAACACATAACACCAATATTTGTATGTGGAAACCCTGTAAGGGGAAAAACCACGGTGAGAAACCTTACCCACAATCAGATGATACTACTATAGATAGTAAGTTTACATAAATGGGGTTTGCACATGCAAAAAGGCCAACAGCCTAGAGATCACTACTCAATCACAAAATGGGAGTCACACTGACTACAGTTGGATGGTTAAATCTAATAAGAATGTAATGCACAAAATAGCATCTTCATATGCTAGATTCAGTATCAGTGTAATGTTGATATGCTTCCACAAAAACCTAGCTTCACCTTCAAATGATGTCTTCGTGTATAGCTCTACTTAATCTCACATATACCTTCACACAATTCTTTTTCGCATTCCACACTTGATCTTACAAATAAGATCTTACATTTATACCATAACCTAAGACCAATTTTAGTAGGTCAGCTCTATAAGATATTACAATAAAAACATTTTACAAACAATATAATATTCGATGCAATAATTGTTTGAACATGTCGGCTTAATGCATTTACAACAATAATTAATCATCTCCATAGTGTGCCATGCTGATCTGGAAAAGATAAACCTACTGGTGTAACCCTAGATAACCCTAGACCTATTTGCTGGTAAAAGCAAATATGGAAATATGAATATACCAATGATTAATTCATTAAGATAAGATGTCCACACAATGTCTTCGATATTACCAAGTGTCTTCCATATCATTCCAAGTGCCAGTGATCATTATATCCGGTCGGTGAACCATATACCAGTAACTGTGCAATAGTTACTTGCTTGCCGGTGAATGTTGCTGGATCTCCAAAGTGCTAGTGTTTTAGTAGGTGTTGACATCAATGACAAAACCATACCAAAACACCAACAGATTCTTGTAACCGATGGGTTACAATCTGAAAGATATCTATCAAAACTAAATTTATGCCATTGCTGAATGTTTTGCAGTCTTTTATTGCCTCTTGTGTTCTTTGTATTGTACCGGTGAGTATGTGCATTTTCTATTCCGGTGTCTTCATTCTGGGAACCAAAGCCTCAGATATTTCTTTTCTCAAAGAAATAAGATACTCTAGTCTTGGACTAAGTCTTTATTTTAAGTCCTTTGCCTTATCCTTTATTCCTTGTTTGTCTTTCTCCAATTTTTTGATTTTCTCTTCCTGCTCTGCAATTTTCTTTTCTAATTCTAAGAATGAATCTGATGTTCCAATCAAATTGTTAGCAACATTATTTATCTTCTCTTGAGCTTTTCTGATCTCCTTGTCAAGATCCTCTGTTAAGACATTCATTTTACAAGTGTCCCTGTATAGTTTCTCGAAGACATAGATTATTTCTCCAAGTTCCGGTAAAACGGTGTCCATTTCTTCCTTGTTTTTCTTTACAATATCCTCAAAGAATTTCTCTTTTTCTTTTATTAGTCTTTCCTTAAATGTATCCTCATTTATTTTATCAATTGTCAATAGGTTGCCAGTGATAAACTTAGACAATGTGTCTAGTTGACCTAAAGAATCTTTATTCTCAACACTGCACTTTGGTGCTATCAATTTAAGAATTGGTATAGTATCATCAATATCCTTATAGGCTTGTGCATTGCATTCCATGACCTTATTTATTGAATCTAATAAAACCTTAGTTACATTAGTAGGTCTTAAATCTGTCATAGCTATACCAAATGTTTGTCCAATAGTTTTTACAATTGCCATGCTACCTGTGCTTCAACTTGTACCTGTTTGGGTTTCTCCAATTGTGTCTTTGACGGTTTCTTTAAGTTTTTAGTTGTTGGTTCCTCATTTTGTGCCTCCGAACTTTCCTTAGCCGGTTCTTCAGATGGTTTTTCTGTTATATCTACCGGTTTCTCAATGGTATCCTCTGCCGGTTGCTTTGCCTATGAAGGTTTTTATGTGTTTAACTCAACTTCTACAGCCGGTGACTCAGTAGTCACATCTTTCTTCTTATCCTCAGTGGTCTCCCTGTCAACCACGACATTAACTTCCTAAGTATCTACATTTACTGTATACAAAATTTCTTATTCAGGGTTTGTATCTTCTACCGGAGTTTCCATACTCTCAGTGGCCGATTGATTTGCAGTAGTGTCTACCGGTGGAGTATCTAAAGGAGGTGGGGGCATATTATCAGTTATTTTTAAACTTGGTGGTCCACCTACCTTGCCTTTACCCTTGTCTCTATCCTTTTGATATACTTTGATAGTTTTAGGTCTGAGTAATTCTTCCTCTTTTTCTTTTTCCACAAAGAAAATATCCTATCCATCAGCAGTTTCCTTAGATACTTCAGTTGCTCTACCAGCCATTAGTGTTACATGCGGGTGAGCAGTAGAGAATACTGTTCAGTTAGCCTCACTGATTAATTTGTCTATTTCATCAGGTGAGTTAACTAGATGCACTGCCAGTAATTTTTCAATCTTAATCTTTTTATCCAGTTCAACAATAGATAATCTTCTAGCTTCTAATCTCCTATACAAGTCATTTGGAATTTCATCAACAATTTGCATCAAAAATTTCTTGTATATGTCTAAGTGTAGAATTACACTGTTTTCTATGCTTTCCTTATCATTAGCTAATAGTGTATTGTACATTTTATTGATCTTCTTCAGCTTACCATCCTCTGTAATTTTGCTAAGAAGTTTTTCAATGGGGGCAATAGTTTGTTTCACCTTCTTCTTAGGATTCATCTTCTTTGTCAGAGGCCTTACTGCCTGTTGCTTCTGTCTTGTCCTTTTTGGTGTAGGAGAAGGTGTCGGTGAAGGTTTTCTTTTCCTCTCAACTCTCTTGAATACACAGGTATGTCACTTTCTAAAGAAGTTCCAACCGGTGAAATGTGAGTTTTTGGTTGAAGTGCTTCCAACTCACTTTTAGTTATACCAGTTTGTTATAGCACATCTTCCTTGATTGCCTTTGCCTATCGGGTTCCATTTCTAACAATTGCTTCTACCTTCTTAACTCTTTTCCTTGATTGTATAGTGCTCTCAATTGTTTCTGCACTACCAAATACTTTCTCTTTTGGTTCCTTAGGAGCTTCAAGGAGGGCTTTTGCATAAGTTTCTATGATGTTTTCATCTGTCTCATAGCCCATTTCAGTTACCCAGATGGTTCTAGGGATAACTGCCTCCATCCAAATTTCATCTTTCTTGATCACAAAATAGATTTCCTTTTGATACTTATCCACAATAGCTTCTGATAGTCTTACTCTGGTCTTCATTCGAGCCTTTAGTGCTTGAAAATGTTCATTTATGTTTTTCTCCCTGTTCTCTCCCATATTGTTCAATAGTCCTGATAGTTGTTTTCCTATCGGTATATCAAATCCAAATATCTAGCACCAATACCGGGTACTTGTTTGGTTATGTATAGCATCAGACAAACAAGTTTCCAAATATAAATGTTCCTTTCTTGTCTCTTTTGATCTTACCCAAATTGTCTATCACTCATCTTTGAGCCATTCACATATGTCTATTCTTTCATTATCATTTACCATATCATAGGCACTCTTAATACATAGGCTAGAAACTGAGTTTAACCTATTTGCATGTGTAGCCTTATAACCTAAGATCACATTGATAAATCTAATATTTGTATCATTCACATCGTTTACCCTTAGAGATCTCTTATCAAATGTTTCACCGGTTAGGTTTGTCACTAAGTCATTTGAGACCTTCTTAGTTTTGTCAGGTTTGTTGCTGGTGGAGGGTAACCCTGTTACAACTTTTACTGCTTCTTTTGTGATTTTGTGAATAGAGTCTAACTAGAAGAATTCACCATGTACTCTTCTTAACACAATCCTTATGATATCCTTGGGGAAATCCGGGATACTAAGTATTTCAGTGAAACCTAGGGTTTCTACTATCTTATGTTCAGGTTTGATATTTCCGGATTCATCACAGATTACAGTCTCATACATATTTTTAATTTCATCATCACCTATTTCATCAATATGACAATGTATATACATTCTAGGGTCTTCAACATATACTACTCCTTTAAGGATTTGAGAGAATACACCTATGCTATCATCTTTCTCAGCAATTTCGGGAACTAGCTGAAAAATGGGTCTAGGTCGCTTAACAACTTCAACAACAGTAGGGTTTGCAATAAATTCAGGAGTGGATGAAGATGTCATAGCTATAAATACCTCAATCTACCTTAAGGATGAATGGTTTGATAGATTGCTTCACTTCTTTTCTTGGAGTACCTTCGCTTAGGAATTTTCACGCTCTCAAAGATTTGAATGCTCGGTGAATGAAAAAGGAGCCAAAACACTTGCTTTATAATGTTATTTTTGCCAACTACCACATTTAATGCTTGCCAGCTAAGTCACAACTTAAGTCATCTACCGGTATAGAAGTAATTTCAACTTCTCACCATCAACCGAGGGACTAATAGCATGTTTTTCATTTTGTTGCTAAACCCCCAAAAGAATTTTCTTCAGTTAGATGAAGAGTCTCCTGTCGGTGGAGTGTTACTCTGTTCTGCCAATGGAGGAGTAATCACATCAACATTCTGATTTGACTTTTTGATCCATTGTTTTGAAAATTCTTGCTTTACCTCTTCAACTTTTTCTTTACCTTTCAAACTAGGACCTTTGTTATTTGTCGATGACGCCTTACTTATACAAAATTTTGCAATATGTCCAATCTTGTTACAAGCATAACAAGTCACATTGTTCTTCTGAATAGCTTTCCCGTATCCTATGTCGGTATGTGTTCTGCATTGATTAGATAAGTGTCTAAATCTTCCACAAACATAACATCTCACATTCATTCTGCAATTTTCTGAATTATGACCAACTTTGTTGCATTTAGAACATTGACCGGTGGGTGTATTAGTGTTCTAATAATTTCTAGACCTACACTAATTTTCTCTATGACCATACTTGTTACAGTTAAAGCATTTGCCATTAAATTTGTAAGCAGTAGGTTGTCTTACCGGTTTGTTATGATCATGATTGTTTGCAGTACTGGAGCTTTCACCAACTTCAAAGCCAAGGCCATTTGTATCACCATTAGGTTTCTGATTCTTCAGCATGTCACCAAGTTCTTATGATCTTTTCTTCAATTTTTCCTTGTGATGATTTGCAGCAGTTAGTTCACTTTCCAAGATTCCTTTCTATCTTATGAGTTTACTTCTCTCATTTTGTGTGTGCATTAGATCTGTCTTCAACATATCATTTTCATGACTGAGTCTTGTGTTTTCATTTCTACCATCATTTAGTCTTCTAACCAAGTCTTCTTCATTCTTCTTTCTATCTTCAATCTCTTTACAAAACCTCATAGTCATATCCTGCATCTCATTTTGTGTTGTACTGATCTCTTGGCTTAGCTTGTTTACCAGATCGTTAAGAGTTTCCTTTTTATCATTCTCATTCTGCATCTTTTCACAAAGTTCTCTTCTCTTATTTCTTGCAATGGTAATATTTTCTTGAAGTGCTTGAATGATATCCTGGGCAACCTTTAGATCATCTTCAAGTTTGATATTCTTCACCTTTTCTGCATCATAGTCTAAAAGAGTTGTTTCCAATTGTTTTCTCATGTTTTCCATCTCTACCAGTGACAAGATCTTCCTCAAGTTATTAGGCTTCTGAAAAATAGAGGACTGGGCTCTGATACCAATTGTTAGGATTCCCAAAGATACTGAGAGGGGGGGGGGGTGAATCAGTATCTGACCAGTTAATAAATTTACTTGGCTTAAAACATGAAAAGCATATTAAAACTGTGTATCGGTAAACCAGAAATAATGTAGTAAACAAGAATAACAACAACCACATGAGAAGCACACCATAACATAGTATTTTAATGAGGAAACCCAATGTGGGAAAAACCTCAGTGGGATTTGTGACCCACAATATTCACTTACTGGCCAATAAGGGAATATTACTCTTACAATAGGGGCCTGAACATGCAGGAAGGCCAAGTGCCTAGAGCTCACTGCTGAATTACAAAAGAAGTCACACTGACTTACAAAAATGGATTATATTAATCCAATGTCTTGTACTACTTCAAATTAACATCTGCTATGCTAGATCCAGTACCAGTTTAAGCTCTGCTACATACATAAACCCTTAACCTATAATTCACATATTAGGTCTGCATAATTTCACCTATATCCTTCTTATTAAATGTTCTACAATGATCTCATACATATATGAGTCATTTTACAACTTGTCATGTCGGCTTATAATTATTTTACAATTAATTACAAAATACATTATAAACAAAATTCTTGTCAGCTAGGGTGCCAGTATCCTTCCTTTTAGTGTCGGTGTTCTGTGTGTCGGTGTAGAGTTTGTCATTATCAGTGTCGATATTCTATCTTGCCAGTATCATATGATTGCAAGGTTGCCATCAATGACAAAACCTTCAATCACCTACAATTTCTCATTGGAGTGTGCATTTGCCAACAAAGACTACATTTTGTCCTTAAATAGTGAAAAGTGTTTCATCATGATGGAAGAAGGAATAGTCCTTGGTTATCATATCTTTGTACATGGCATCGAGGTGGATCCAGCAAAGATAGAGGTCATTCAGCATATTAATGACCCTATGAAGAAAAAAGATGTAAGAAGTTTTCTTGGTCATGCTGGATATTATAGACAGTTTATTAAAGATTTCAGTAAAATTGCAAGTCTCTTATATTCAATGCTTACTAAAGATATGGAATTTAAATGGACCTTAGCATGCAATGAAGCTTTCTTAAAGCTTAAACATGCTTTGACTCATGCACCAGTTCTTAAAGGCCCAAATTGGTCTCAACCATTCCAAATCCATATAGATGCATCTGATTATGCAATAGGAGCAGTGTTAGGACAAAAATTGACAAGTTGGAAAATTGCAGTTTATTATATTAGTAAGAATTTGCAGGGACCTAAATTGCATTAAACAGTCACTGAAAAGGAAATGCTAGCTATCATATATGCACTTAACAAATTTAGACACTATATAATAGGATATCCCATATTTGTGCATATAAATCATACTGCAATTAGATGTCTTATGAATAAGCCATCAATCACTGGTAGATTAGCTCGCTAGTTATTGTTGATGCAGGAATTTGATATCACAGTTGTTGATAAGCCAGAGAAGTCTAATGTGGTTGCAGATTACCTTTCAAGACTTCAATTGCAAGAAGATTCTACAATGATAGATGATGCTTTTCCAGATGAACATTTGTTTCTTATTCAATCTCACACTCCTTGGTATGCTGATATTGCCAACTATTTAACTGCAGCTAAGATGCCAATTTATTTCTCTCCTAAGGAAAGAAGGTTGCTAGTTGAAAAAAGTTTTAACTTCTCATGGATTACTGATTGTCTATTTTACACTAGACCTGACCAAGTCATGAGAAGATGTGTCAGAGAAGATGAAACATATGACATCTTGCATGCATGTCATGATGAGCCATGTGGAGGTCATTTTGCTACCAAAAGAACTACACTGAAAATACTCAATTTAGGATACTATTGGCCCACATTACATAAGGATGCAACATAGTACACATGGAAATGTGACAGATGTTAGCGAATGGGAAGACCTACAAAACTGGTGAGATGCCACTATATCCACAAATATCAGTTGCACCATTTGACAAGTGGGGATTAGATTTTGTTGGCCCAATTGATCCACCTTCGAATGGTAGATCTTATATTTTGGTATGTACAAACTATGTTAAAAAATGGGTAGAAGCTCGTGCCATGACACATGCAAGAGATAATAAGGTAGCTAAGTTTCTTTATGAGAAGATATTTACAAGATATGCAGTACCAAGGGAAATTGTCTCAGACCAGTGACCTTAATTTACTTCAATATTGATAAAAGCTTCGGTCAATGAATACAATATAAGGCACATAAAATATACTCCATATCATCCACAGGCTAATGGACAAGTAGAGGTTACAAATAGAGAGCTTGAGGCTATTCTTACAAAAACAATGTCTGTTCACAAGAAGGATTGGTCTCATCGGCTTTTAGAAGCAATTTGGGCATATAGAACAACTTGGAAAACACCAATTGGTTTCACACCTTTTGAGATGGTTTATGGTAAAATAGCAATGATGCCTATTTAATTTGAGCATAAAACCTTGAGAACATCTTTGCAATTAAATATGACATTATCTGAAGCATAGAAAGAATGCATTCAACAATTAAATGCTCTAGATGAATGGAGAAAGATAGTTGTTCAACAGACATAATTGATTCAAAATCTAAGAGCAAAATGGCATGATAAATATATTAGGGAAAAGAAATTCAAAGATGGTGACTGAGCACTACTGTATGATTCTAGATACAAGGATGCTATGGGAAAACTTCAAACTAGGTGGCTAGGTCCATATGAGATAGAAGAAGTATTCCAGAATGGAGCTATTCATTTGTCCACAATTGATCCTGTCCGATTCAAACTCTTAATAAATGGTCACCGACGGCGTCTATATCATAAGCCAGCTACTAAAGAGGAGTTCCTTCAGCAATTTGCTTGGCAGAATGACACAAAGGTTCCTACAGCAATAGGTAACGTTCCTGCAGCACCTAACAATGATCCTGCAGCAACTCATGAGCTTCATGCTATAATTGAGCAAGGTAATAAAGGTAAAGTTCCTGCAGCCTCTGCAGTGAACATATTTTCCGCTTCATAATAAAATATTTCCATATTTTATGGGAATATTTTTCGTCGTAAATAAAATCCCATCCACGACATTCCATCCCACTTTCTTACCTATCATTTCACTTCATTTCACTGTAGGTATGTGTATATTGTGTTTTGTTTTAATTATGTATTTATTAGTTAATTATGATTATATCCTTTTTAAATCTGCTCCACTCCTTGAAATCTTGTCAGCTTGTGTGGACACGTGCTAGGTTAAGTTTGGGGGGGTGCTTTATGGTTCAGTTTCCAAAGTGATTAATTATCTATCCTTTCTGGTACTCTGAATTGATTTCTTTTCATCATTGTTTATTATGCTATTATTTCACACAAGGGAATAATAAATTTTGCCGCCAGAATTGAGATATGTATGGGAATTTCAATTTAGAAAGTCTGTCAGATATTTTGGTTCAGCTACAGAGTAAAAAATAGTAGAGTAAGAGATGGGTGGTGATCTAATTCATCATGAGCTAATGGTTCATGAAGTGTTGCTACAGGATGCTCTTTGTGAGTATTATTTTAGACACCATAGCTAGTTGGATTACTTCTTGAAAATCAGGGATTATAACAAAGACGTTGCTGCAGAATTTATGCATTCCTTTAATGAAGGAGAAGCTATAGTTAAAGGCTTGAGGGTTATTGCTACGGAGTAGCGAATAGCAGAAGTAACGGGGTTGCCATAGGAAGGAGAACTATTTCCAGAATCAAAAGATGCAAGGAGTGCCAGGGCAGAGTTCACAATTCCCATGGATGGACCCCTAATGGTGGACAAACAAGGGACTAGAAGGGTTTCTCTGCCAGCAGAGTGGCCTCAGGTAGCTTTGTATGTTATGAAATACATTACATGTGAGGGGCGATATTCAAATCTGCATTCACCTCATTTTAAATTACATAGTCATCTGTGGCATGGCCATTGAGTGAATGTTCCTAATTCTTTATACCACCTCATTTCTACAAGTGCTAAGGAGACACGGAAAAATGGAAAGCGCTTCGTTATCCATCATGGATTGGTTAAGCTGCTTGTACAACGGTCCCTGAGAGATGTTTCACAAATGGAATGGGGCGTATTTGAGGATATATAGCAATTTAGGGTTGAAGATGCCCCTGTTGTAGATAACCCACCGGGAAGAAAATGTTGTAGAACCCTCTTCTCCCATAGTTGCTATAGACAAGGATTTTTTAATTGTTGAAGGAGCCACAGTTATTATAGAGGAAGAGATGGTTGAAGAAAATATGGAACAACCCTCTACTTCTCTTCAAAGAGATTCATCAGTTCCTCGAAGAAAAGGGAAGGAATTGGAAAGGGATGAAACAGATGAAGAACCCATGGCCTAGCCGCAAGTAACTTAGATTCCTCCTGCAGCCAAGAGGCATAGGACAAAAAGAAAAACTCTTGCAACAACTAAAGTAACTCCTGTAGCCACTCCAAAGGTTTATGTGAGAAGAACACGTAGTAATACATAGAAGACTCATCCTATGGGTAATCTGGCAGAGGTTATTATAGTGGAAACTTCAAAGCAAGGAAGCCCTGCAAAGGATGAAATCCAAGAAAAAGTTGATGAGGATAAACTAGAAAATCTTGCTTTTGTGGCACATCAATTTGAAGAAACTGTTGGAGATATTCCTGAGCAATTTGAAGAAACTATTCGAGATATTCTTGAGCAGTTTGAAGAGGCTATTAGAGACATTCTACAGTAGCCTGAGGAAAATATTGGAGAGATGTCAGCATAGATTGAGGAGTTTATTGAGGAAATCCCGCGGTCTAAGGTAGCACCTATTAGACCTCGTTCATCCCTAAGTAGTTTATCTATTGCTTTAAATTTTTATAGACAATGGGAAATAGAGAGGGCTAGGTTGCAAGGGATTATTGATAAACAACAAAAAGAAATTGAAAAGAGAGATAACAGAATTGAGGAATTAGAGGCTAAGGTAGAAATAATTTCTAGTATGGTTCCTGAGTTGATGCAGTGTAGGGCACCTCCAAGAGTTTATGTAGTACACTTGAAAGAGCGATATCTGAACTTCAAACTAAATTGCATTATTAGAGACCTTAGCCCCTCCTTAGAAACACTTGAAGAATTCTTTTATGCTTACCAAACCTCTCCATCGGCTGTGAAAAATTTGTTATGTGAATTATACTTACATAACTATGTTGTACCCTTAGACAGGGAGTGGAACCCTTTATTGTATATTGGGGATATCCATATCAAAGCTTTAATGTCATAGATCCAAAATGAGATCATCATGGGGGCACAAGCCAAGGAGTATGAAAAATTAGAGTTTGATTATCCATTGCCATTAAGGAGGGAATCAGAAGCACCAAGAGTTCTTTATTATGAGTGATAGAAATTACTGGTAAGAGATGATGTTAAGAAATTAGTGCTTCCAATGAGAGAAGAAGTCTATCAAGAATATGAGCATTTGGTTCAGACTGACAGGACAGTTGCAATAGAAGGGTTAACTCAGCATTGGAATAATTTACCAGAATAGTTGAAGTAGGGAGAACCTTATTCACTACAAAATTTTCAAGAAGCCATGCAAAGAGCCCCTAGATATATACAGTTAGGCAGGGAGAAATCCAACAACTAGCTAACATTGATCTTTCAACCCCTAATCCTTATGTGGCCGCTTTTGGCATGTCAGCCTACGGAACAGAACTATGATGTAATCATAGAAGAATCAGCTAGATGGTCCAGGCTGGAAAAAATGAAAGGATTTTATTGGAACTTGGCTTCAAGGGGGATAGGTTAGGGCACCATTGGTGATTTAAGAGTTACTACAAGAGTCAAAAATTTTCCTTTTGATGTAGGATCAACAAGCTCTTAAAGTTGGGGGGCATGATAAGTTGAGACTTTGTTATGGTTTTATCATCAAAACTCTTAGGTTTTTGACATCTTTTGGATTGCATAGTAGTAGTGATGTTTTGTAAATTGACTATATGTATTCCACGTGTTAAACCTAACTTATGAAATCATGTTTGAACTTTGTTGGTCTATTCTTGCAGCCATGCCATTTATTCCTGTAGCCATGTGATTTGTTCCTGTTGCTATGCGAATTATTTAGGGTAATATCATATGTGAATTAATGAATGTTTTAATTAAATAGAATGCGTATGCATGTCCTTGTGTGTTGTTTTTGTTGTAGTGCAAATAATAAATGATGTTGCGGTGGATATTCTCCTTTCATGCCTGAAGAAGGAAGGATCATGTAAGAATTAACTGGAGATCAAATTGAAGAGGAGCTGAGAGAGCGCAAGGTATGGCATGGGCGGAGCAGTCAAGCAACACTACTGAAGTTTAACTTTAGTGGGCATTGAATTCGCAAATCATTACCATGACATGCAAAGACTATGGTTCAGTTTCAATCCACGTTTCCTGCAGCCAAGCTCTAGTTATCTTCTTTATCAGTCAAATCATACGCCTCTTCTTCTCGGTGGAATTTGTGTTGTCTATTGTATCTGATCTTCTCTTTTTTTAATAATATCTTCCTTTTTCTTGAAGGTGAGATAGAATAGAAAGGAATAGAGCAGAGAATTTTGATAAGCATTCTTAAGTTTCTTTTCAAAAATATGTAATCATTTTCAGGAAGCAATGAATAAAAGATATGTTGTTATGATCTGTTAAAGGTAGTTTTCTAGAAGCTTGATATCACTCATCCAAGGGGGCCCACTTGGTGAGTGATCCTGTGTGTGTGCTTATTGAAATTAGGTTTTCTTTAGTTGCAGTAGAAGTTCTTGCACTAACTATTCCTGCAGCCACTGATTGTTCCTACAGCCAAGCCAGAATAGAGTAATTTCTGTTATCTATGTTAAATCTTTCCAGCATTGTCTTTATAAGTTTTTCCTATAGCCTTTTATAATTTCCATTCTTGCCTTTCCTTTTTGCATAATGTTAGTTGCTACAGTAATGCAGAATAGCCATTAAAGGAACTTAGTGCATATATAGTGCAAACCCATTTCAAGTACTACATCCCTGGGTTGATAACTAAATGAGCACTAGCCATGAAAATCGCAACTTTACCAGATGAATGTCCAAACTTCGGGTTGAGATTTCAATTAGAGTTATTATTATTATTGTTGGAGTAGACAGTATGTGTGGCATTCAATAGCTGAATTCTCCTATCACAAACACCCATTAGAGAAATTTCCCTAGAACTTCATAGGTTCACACCACAGACAACAAACAAAGAAAAAGATAATGCCCAGCATGACTCCTCTAGTCACTTGTGGACATCCCTGAGTAGCATAGGAACATAATCTATCACCAAATGATAAAAGAAAAAGATTGACCCGGACAAAATTCAGCAGCTATACTGACCTTGTGCCTTCATTCTCAGTTGCTTGATGTGATGATTGATAATGTCTAATCTCATAAAGTTGCGGACCCTATTTAAGACTGACCTGTCTGATTGCAAGTGTATCCTCTTATGTTTAAGACAAGATAATGATCACTTGTTATGGATATGATATGATTGATAAGAGAGTTTGATCAATTGATTGCAAATTTTTGACTGGATAGTCGTATCCTTTATTAACTTTGTGCAAAGCATTTGTTGGATATCTGCGAGAGTATTTGTTTAGTGCGAGACATTTTATTGCAAGTTTTTTGATTGATTGATTTTTGATTGTTTAGTTCTTTTCCAAGAGCTTTTTCAATGTTTTTGGATTATGTGGGTCGATATTTGAATGTTTTTGATTGATTTTTCATGACATTATGCAGACGTTTTTTATTTCTTTCAAAGGACATTATATGAATGTTTTGGATTTTTTTTTTGAAGGATTTTCCAATGTTTTTGGATTTTTTCAGTTTCATATATTTGAATGTTTTTTATTGTTTTGGGATTTCTTGAAGACTTTTTTCAAATGTTTTTGATATTTTTAAAGGATTTTTTCTAAATGTTTTTGATATTTTAAAGTTTTCCACTATTTTTGGATTTCTTCAGGACTTTTTTCGAATGTTTTTTATATTTTTGAAGGACATTTTCTAAATGTTTTTGGATTTTATGTTTTTCACTACTGTATGTAAGAGGAATTGCCTCGACCCATTTAGTAAAATACTCAATAGCTATTAAGATGAATTTGTGCCCGTTGGAAGAAGTAGGATTGATTTTATCAACTAGATCTAACCGCCATTGTGAAAATGGCCATGGTGATGTAATAGGTTGAAGGTATTGTGTTGGTTCATGGATGAGGTCTTCATGCATTTGACATTGTTTACATTTTTGTACATATTTATAAGCATCCTTTTCCATAGTTGGCCAATAATATCTAGTTCTTAGCAATTTCTTTGACAATGGCAGACCACTTTGATGCACCCCAGAAATTCCATCATGGACTTCCTTTAGAGGAATTTGCGCTTCATTTTCATCAAGACATCGGAGAAGAGTTCCATCAAAGTCCTTTCTATACAATGTATCAACAATAATAGTGTGTCTGGATGCCTGAAGAATAAGAGCTTTCTTTTGATTTCTAGACAAATCCGGAGACATGTACTGAGTATGCAAATATGCGTATATCTTATTATACCATGGGGATTCTAGACCCACAATTGCACATACATATTATGTTGAGGGAATCTCATATGCCAATATCATCAATTGTTCTATAATAAACTCAAACTGAGTTTCATTATTAGGCTTTTTTTTAGAGCCCCTATTGTAGCCATGGCGTCAGCTGCCTTGTTCTATATCCTTGGAATCTGTTCAAAAGTAATTTTATTGAAATGATCTTTGTAATATTATACCATTTGTTTATAAGGTAGCAGATTATCATCTTTAGTGTTGTAATCATTGTTGACTTGGTTTACAATTAGTTGTGAGTCACCATAGACCTGTAATTCTTTTATTTTTCACTGCACAGTTGTATGAAGTCCTATAAGGAGAGCTTCATATTTGGCTATAATGTTTGTACAGGAAAAATTTATCCTAAATGACTTAGGGATAGAATCACCCTGAGGGGTGATGAAAAGAATCCCAGCTCTAGATCCATGATTTATATATGACCCATCAAAGTATAATTTTTACATTATAGATGTTGTCAATGTAAATACTGATTGGTCTGGAAAGTCTATGAGCAATGGGTGATTGTCTTGTAAAGGAGCCTCTATTAGCTGATCTTCTATAATTTGTCCTTTGATGGCCTTTCTATCCACATACTCTATATCAAACTCACTCAGAATCATGACCCACTTAGCCAATCTCCCAATCAATGTTGCTCTTCTTAACATTGAGTGGATCAAAGTGCACAATGAGTTGTACCTTATGACTCAGCATGTAATGTCTAAGCTTTTGAGATGCGAAGATTACTGCTAGACATGCCTATCCTATAGGAGTGTAATTAAGCTCATATTCGATCAAGGTTCTACTTATATAGTAGATAGCTCTTTATTTTCCTTGTTCATCATGTTGTGCCAACAAAGCTCCTAAAGCTAAGTTTGTCACTGATATATATAGTAATAGAGGTTTTCTTGGAGTAGGTGGAACTAAGACTGGTGTGTTTAGAAGATAATCTTTAAGAACTTGGAAAACTTCTTGGCATGTTCTGTCCATTTAAAAGTAACTCCTTTCCTGAGTAAATGTTGGAATGAATGACATTTATCTCCCAGTTGTGCTATGAATCTCCTTATGGATTGTAGTCTTCCTTGTAACCCTCTTAATTATTTAAGTGTTGACAAAGGTTTCATATCTATGATTGCTTTGATCTTTGCACGGTACTTGAATTCCTCTATTAGACATGATAAACCCTAACAGTTTACCTGTTGTTACACCAAACACACACTTTTTGGGGTTTAGCCTGATATTGTACTGCTCTAACTGATCCAATATTTTTTCAAGGATTGCAAGGTGACCTTCTCTCATATGTGATTTAGCCAATAGATCATCCACATAATCTTCCATTATGTTGTGGATAATGTCATGAAATAGTGTTGTCATGGCCCTTTGGTATGTTGCTCCTACGTTCTTAAGACCAAACAACATCACATTTCAGTAGTATGTCCCCCATGGAAAATAAATGTTGTTTTATGTTGATCTTTCAGTGTAATTCTAACCTAGTTGTATCTCGAGAAAGCATCCATTAATGAAAGCATCTCATTCCTAGTGGTTAAATCAACTATCATATCGATGTTGGGTAATGGGAAATCATCCTTAGGACAAGATTTGTTTAGATCTCGAAAGTTAGTACAGATTCTTATGCCTCACATGGGATTAGTCATAATTACCAGGTTGGATATCCATTCTACATAGTTGATAGGTCAAATGGAACCTACATCCAACAGCTTTTGGAGTTCTATTTTGACCAGTAATGCAATTTGTGGATGAATTTTTCTTAATTTTTGTTTGTATGGTTTAACTCTTGGCAGCAAAGGTAAATGATGTAACACCAACTCAAGATCTAATCTTGGCATATCCACATAGGACCAAGCAAATTTGATAGGATGTTGTTTGAAAAAAAGTATGAATTTGTCATTTTCTTCCTTGACATTTACCTCTTTAGTTTCTTCCATGAGCAATGCTGAATTTTCTATTTTGATACGGAGGTTTCCTAACTCACTCTTCCCATTATGGTTATTCTCATCCATATCTTCTATTATAGAGGTACTTGCCTCTCCAATGTATGTCATTCTATCTAGGTCTACAGAAAATCCTGCTTGGTGATCAACTTGTGGAAATCCCTCTCTAATACCAAGGACTTCTGTAATGGCTTCATCATTTTCAAACCAATCTAGCATTGGTTTTCCTTCTCACCCCCAATAAATCAAGTGTGTGTGTACAAGGGGTAATTCATTACTCTCTTCTGATAACATGAAGACTTGATTGTTTGAGTGACTTGGTGTATTTTCATCTTTTATAGGCAATCTTTGATAGCTTATCATATCACTTGTTCGTGGGCTAAAACCATGGAGTGATAGGAATTCATAGTCATGAGAGTCTGTCTCACTTTCAATGTATGTTTCAGCTTCTGAGGTTGTATCACTTATCTCTTCTTGTTCTTGCCTCTGATTTTGTTGTAGAATGGTTGGTCTCATTTGTATAGTAGTTACCCTTCTTAAGCCGGGTATTAGTCATTATAGTCTCTCTTCGTCTAATTCATTGGGTAGAGCTTGAGTTGTTTCCCATGGTAGAAGTATCGACAATAACCAGGGATTAGGCTCATTTGTTGGTGCTAAACCTCTGTCTGATACTACATTTGCTTGGGTAGTTGTTTTAGGAACTGTATTGTTGTGTGACTCAGTGTTAGGTTCTTACAGGAGTTGTCTCATATCTTCACCATCTGATTCCACACTAGGTGATGTTGGTACTTGGTTGCTTGTTTGAGATGAAGAGGGAAACACTCACGTAGACAACTGCCTTTGAGATATGTAGTCTGATGGTATCCTTGGTCTAGTCAGTATATCTAGTGTGCATTGTCTAGCTTCTGTTGTATGTGGTACATCTTTATATCCCAACCCTTGATTCCCTAGATTGTCATTAGGCATAATGGGTTCTAATCTTCCTTGTTTTTGCAATCCCAAGCCTATGGTACCATCATACCCATATTTTTGTATCATTTTGAACCCAATACCATACTGATCGAGAGGTAATTTGGGTATTGTCATGTGATCTTCTTCTCTGTATATCCAATGATTGACATCTTCATTCAGAGATTCTTCTTGTTAATCACCCCATCTAATGAAAGAGCATGAGTCTAAGTATCTGACAATTTCCTTTCCTTTGTCTTGTTTCATTACTGCATTTTTGGGTTTCCCAAAAGACCTAGGACAGAGAGACAATTGTTGTCCTTTTGAGGTACTTGAAATAGAATACTCTCTGTAGACACCTAAAAGTGTCATGTCTAATTAAATAAATATCTTTATTTATTTAATTACTTTAGCCTAATTCTTCTATTAATTAAATAAATCTTTATTTATTTAATTAATTCATTTATCCTCTTCTAGCCTTATTTCTCATTTAAATAAATATTTATTTATTTAAATTATCCTTTTCCCTAAATTAAATAAATATTTTATTTATTTAATTGTCCCACTTCCTCTATTAATTAAATAAATCTTTATTTATTTAATTAATTCATTAACCTTTTCTACCTATGACACATGTCATTCGTCTCTTAATTCATACACTACCTACCCTCTCATTATTTTATTATTTCTTTTACCTACCCTTTAATCATAGCCGACCATTTATCTTTTACACCTCTCAATCTTAACCCTCCATTTCTTATAGTTTCTTCTATGTAAGGAGATGCTTCCTTCATTATCAACCCTAATCAATCTATGCATCCAGATCAATTGACTACACTCTTTCATATGCAATCAAGCCTACTTGCAACCACACTTCCGTTCTTTGTTGAGCTCTTGTGCACACAAAATCTGAGAGCAAATATATCAAGCAAGACCAATGGAGATAGGAAGAATAAAGACCCAAACCCTATTGGACATGTGATGGTATAATCTTTGTGATTTCATTTGATTTGCATTGTCTTAGGTAATCTTTATATGTTATGGTGGATCTTTGTTGTTGTTAGGCTAGGGTTTTGTGGTTGAATTCATTTGGTCTTTCAATATTGTTGTTATCCATTTTCATCGTATACATTTTGGCACGCCCGATGGGACACTTGTCCCTTTTGCATTTAAACATCTTTTGTTGCAAGATTTTGTGTTTTCAAGTTGTAGATCTAACATTTCCGACAAACTTTTTATATTTTCGCATATGCATGCTTTCGGATTGAGTTTTTGGTTTTCTATCGCGTTTGTGACATCTGGAACCGCGTCTGCGCCCTCGACAGTATTATTTTTTTTTCATATATCGGGAAACGCGTTTGTGTTCCCTAGTCGCATCTGTGAAGTCTTCAGGCGCGTCTATGTCTAGGAGCCACATCTGTGTTCTAGAATCGCATCTATGTCGAATCTAGGCATGCTTACAAAGTTATATAGTGTTTGTGTTTCTGATAACCGCGTCTGTGTGAGGTTGTTACATTTTGGGTTTCTTTGATTCAGTTTTTCATCATTTGGGTTTTTAGATCTGGTTTATTTTGAGCTAACATCTTCAGATCTAGCTAACGAAATTGGTGCAGCTTGTTTTGGAAAGCAAAATCGTTTTGTTGAAGGCCCCTATTTCACAAAGTCTTTTGGATCTAAAATATACCTAGCTTGTGTCCTTGTAGGAAGGGGTGATCATTTGAAATAATCCAAACTACTAATAGATCTTTGTTGCAGGACCTTGGCAAGGGTTTTTGATTTTTATTGTGTTCCTTATTTTCATAGACTAGCAAACACTTCAATTGGTGCACTAAAATTGAACCATTGTCTTTTGTGTCTTGAGCAATAGGCTCTTTTTGTTTAATCTTTAGAGGGCCCGTCTCTCTGTGTGGTCATTAGAACTACTAGTGAGGAGAGAATGACCCAAGTGGTAGCAAGGAAAAACTACCTCTTCTGAACCACTATAAACAATTGTATCCATGGTGAAAACTATGGATAACGTGTGCTGATTAGTTCATACCAACACTATGTCTCCCCATAAACTTGTTTGATCAAATTTATTTGATCAGTTGTAGGGCGTAACCCCTACCGACTAGGAGCCTTCTGTATTTCATTTAAACGTGTTTGCCCTTACTAGCACCTTTTTGTTTTAGAAGCCAAAATCCTTCTAGTTGTTGGGGCAGGATGTCAAACCTCTGGTAGCGGCCCACACACATACGGTTCTTAGTAGAGATACAACGTTCACCATGAGGATTTTTCATGGGAACTGATGCTTGGCTGCCCCGAGAAGTGAGTGCCGAGGGTGGAGCCAGTGGGGTCAAGCATCTAAGTATCCGCTCTGAATAGTGTAGCCTCGGGGGAAAGTCCATGTGGGATCAACAACTATTGTCTTGGCCAGCCATAAGAATTGTGCTTGACTTATTTTAAACAATCAAACATTCACGACCAAACATCAAAACATTTTGTCTTTTGTGTCTTCAAGTGTATGCAAAATATTTTTTTTACATCGAACAACATACTTTTCTTTGAGTCATTTTGAGTCTAAACACTTGCAAACATTGAGTCCTCATCAACACTGTGTCCTCTTGTCACGAAAAACAATCAAACATTCAGATTTGGTCACAACAAAACAACTTCATAGATTGGAAAGATTACACAAAGTTTGCAGAAATGCATCTGTGTCTGACAGAACCGTGTCTGTGTCATCTAAACGCATCTGTGAAGGGCAGAAACACGTCTGTATCTTTTGAGAAACATTGCATTTATAGCATCTTAGAAATGCGTCTATGTCTTTTGAGCAACATTGCATTTACATCATCTCATAAATGCATCTGTGTTTGACAGAACCATGTTTGTTTCATTTAAACGTGTTTGTGTCTGACAAAATAGCATCTATGTCCTTTAAGCACGTTTGTGAAGTATACAGGGACGTCTGTGTTCATAATTGAAAACTTTCATAATAAAGCAAACAAGGAATAGTCAGTTTCAGACTTATTGAGCTTCCTAGGTATCTCTTTGGGTTTTCATCTAGAATTCAACCTATCTTTTGGGTCTCACAAAGTCCACCATTGCTTTACATCTTGCATTACATTCACATTTGTCTAAACTTGAGTCAAAAGGTCACTTGCTTGTCCTCATCATACTTTGTCAACACATTACATACAACAACATTTTGCTAAGTGGTCCCTCATTTGGTCTTACTTAGAGTCAAGGTCAACTTACCTCATCAAGACAAACTATTATCTCTTTGGAAGCCACACCTACTCTACTACATACAAACTTGGTCTTACACTTTGGACATTGCAAGTAAACCTCAGATTCATTTACATTCCATCCAACTCTTGGTCTTCCATACTCTTTCCATTTTCATCTAGTGTCACACATCTTGGTCAAGACCTAGTTCATGGTTGAAACCCGTTCCCAAAAATCTAGGAGAGAAACTAAAGAGGCTCAATAGTCCGCAAACATGAGTTTCTATGAATATGACAATGATATCTTTTTCAATTCTGGTCATAACACATTACCTGACATGGATGTTTATAGAAACATTCCAAATGTTGAGCACATGGACACTATAAACAATAATGATACAGATAATGACAATATGGACAACTTTTCCATACATTCAACAGAAGTGGAAGACACCATTATGGATCCCTGTTTCAATAGATTAGTTGAGGAAATAATGAAGAGAGATAGACAATATTTCTTACAAGTGATGGCACATAGTGGAGCCAAGATTCCTCATGATTTTGACATGTCTCAAATAATGGAAAATCGACCTTTGCATCAACCTCACCTCAATATGGATCAAAGGAGGCCTAATAGTGGAGGCAATAGAGGACCACATCTTGTGCCTGAATCACCATCATCTTTGTTTCAAAAACCAGAGGTCCCATACACACATGGTCAAGCTTATGATACTCACCTTCATAGACCATCATGGAAGTCTTATGCAGAAAAATATACTCAATCACGTACCAATGCTAAAGACCAACCACCAAAGCAATTGGATATCCAAAGGCATGTTCAAAATTTGGACACAAGGTAATCCCACGTCAAATTTGGGGGCAATAAATTAGAACAAACTCATGACATGCCTGTAGAGTATGGTATACATGGATAAAATAGATATTCTATTCCTCATCATGACTCTATACCAAGTGGTCAATATATGCAGCATCATTATAGACCTCCTCCACCCGGTGCTTTAGGCATGGGGTATGGTCCAAGAAGTCGATCTCCACCTAAGAATAATTTGGAACAACAAATCAAGGACTTACAAAAGAAAATGGAGGATATAAATGCACTGAAGCCAACTTACACAATGAGAGACATATGTCCTTATCCATTTGACAAGAGCATTACAATGCCTCCTTTTCCTACACATTTTGTGACACCTAAGTTTCATAAGTATAGAGGAAAAGGGGATCCTAAGTCACGCATAAGAGAGTTTTTCACAGCTTGCATTGAGGTAGCAGCATAAGAGACATATTTGATGAGATTATTCCCACAAAGCTTAGGTGATCAAGCTATGGAATGGATCTCCCAACTTCCACCTGGAATTAAGTCATGGGGTGAGTTAGCTGAGGCATTTATCCAACATTTCTGATACAACATAGAGATAGAAATATCAGTCACTACCTTGTGCAACACCAAGAAAAAGGATGAAGAATCTTTTTCATCATTTTTACAAAGATGGAGGAATTTAGCCAGCAGATGCTCTTGTGAAATTCCACAAAAACAAATGGTAGAAATGTTCACTTAGAATGTTAAGAAAGACATTGGTTATGACCTATGAAAAGCTTGTTTGTCCACCTTCAAAGACATCATTGAAAAAGGTTTAGCAATAGAGAAAGTCCTAATTGAACAAGGAGTCATTAAGATATTCAAAGAAAACAAAGATGACTTTAAAGGAAAAGACAAGCCAAGATTTTGGAATAAAAACAAGAACACAGTCAATGATTTGTGGATGCCAATATAGTAGCACCCAAAATTGTTTTTGGATCAAGCTCTACAAACAATCAAGTGAATACTCAAACAACTTCCAAATCACGAAGGAAGTACACCCCATTGGGAGAACTAGTTGAATCAGATTTCAAAAAGCTAGTGGCAACCAAGATAATCACAATTCTAGATTTTCCTCCATATGAGCCAAAGGTTAAACCAAATTGGTGGAATGATGATGAATATTGTGTATTTCATAAGAGAAAAGGACATAAAATAGGAAATTTCCATCGACTGAAGAACATCATACAAGATCTTATTGATAGAGGTGACATTGAGATTGAAGGACACTCATCCAATCAAGAACATGAAATGTTTAAGGAACCTTTCCCAAATCATGACAAGGGAAAAGCTAAAGCCATAGATGACCAAACCAACTATACCAGAACATCCTATAACTATGATTCCACTATCAATCACATTTCAATGGACAATTATGTCTCTACCATTATCATCAAGGACAAAACGCTGGAAAGTTCTACCCAAAGACCCAAGATTGTCCTAAAAGGCATTGGATCTTCTTCCGAACCAACCTTTGAATGTAATGTTACAACTCGTCAAGGTAAATTCACTTTGTAAGGTGCTCCAGCTAGAAACACCACTTCCTCATCAACCAAACCTGAGTATGACCTTGTAGAACAATTAGGAAAGACACCTACACTTATCTCGATCCTTGAGCTCTTGCGCATATCCCCAGCACATAAAGCCATTCTTGACAAAACTTTGAGAGACACTTTCATCCCCACTAATTTGAATGTGGACCAGTTCCAAGCCATGGTGGGATACCTTTCCATTCCACACTCCTTTACATTCATAGAAGTCGATGACGCCTCCATGAGTCATCCACATAATGCACCTTTACACATTGAAGCCTTCATACACAAACATTGAATAAAATGAGTCTTGATAGATGGAGGAGCAAGTCTGAACATTTGTACATTGAACACTATTAAGCAATTGGGATATTCTGAAAGGGTTGTGAATTCTACACATGCAATCACCATTAAAGCATATGATTATAAAGAGTGTTCATCCAAAGGTACAGTCACCTTACCTCTCAAACTTGGGCCAGTTACAAAGGATGTGGTTTTTCAAGTCCTAGACCTTGATCTCACATACAACATACTCTTGGATGCCCATGGATTCATGAAATGAGCACAATCCCATCTACATATCATTGATGTATCGAGTTTCCACACAATAGAGTTGAAGTGACTATCAAAGCTAACCCAAATCCATTCATATATTGCAACAATCTGCAACCTATATCAGAAATAACAATCCCAGTCAATCGAGAGGTTGTTCCTTCAAAAACATATTTTGATCCAGAATCCTTGAAAGCTTCTACATCAAAACAAACAAAGATCAAAGAAAAATTCAAGGTTAAAGACATGGGATGTGGTGAGTATATATTTCATGTTGATCATCTCCCACTATCTCCTAAGATATTTAGTCAACAAGAACAATCTACAAACAATTTTCAATGCCAAGGAATTGGGTGTGAACCACCGAGTGTTGTGGTTGCTATGTCTAAATGCAAATCTCCTCTAGTGGTGCAAGCAACTCTTAATATCAATAGTCCTAAGAGTGGTTCCAACAAAGAATCCATTGAGCATATCGCCAGCCCTCTTGAGAACTCACATAGCTCTACCATTTCATCCACTCCTTTGATTTCCGCTCCTTTCCCAGACTTGGGTGGACAAGAATTACAAAAGCCCTTACTCTTTGGGGATCAAAAATCAAGCTTTGAAAAGAAAAATCTAAAAGTCAAAAATAAATTAAACTCCTTTAACTCTGAAAAAATCAAAGTCAAGGATAAAAATCCTATGAAGCAAAAAGAACAAGAGTTGATCTCCCCTAATATCAAAATAGCTGGGGGCAAAAGTTCTAAAATTTCAAGTAAAAAGGAATACTTGTTGATCCTAAGTCTCCATCATGCTATCCTACTTTCACTTCTTTTCACAATCATAAGCCTTCATCTCTCATCCACTTGTTCCATACATCCTTTCCCTCTTGGTGATTCATCATGGACCTTTAATGGAACTTCCTCGAAGGACTTTGTTATTAGGGATGCCCAAACTTCTTTAGGTGACATGCATACGGGCCTGTGTAGTCCACACACTAATAATTATATCTCAGTTCCTTCATCAAGGAAGACAGTCACTCAAGCTACACATCATTCAGTCAAGGAATAATGCAGCTACATTCATAAGGATAAGCCTCATACACTTGAGGTGGGTGACTTAGTTCTCAGAGAAAATCCTAAAAATCAGCAAGACAGAGAGAAGAAGGGCAAATTCGAACCAAACTGGCTTGGTCCTTACATCATCACAACAGCATATGGATCTGGTGCATATTAGCTCTCAACTCCAGATGGTGAACCTTTGGGGGATCCTATCAACAACATGCACCTTCACAGCTTTTACACATAGCTCTTCAGAATATCCTAATTCAAAATACAAAAAAATAAAAATAAAAATAAAAAATACAAAAAAAATAAAATTGAAAAAATAGAAAAACATTTCGTCCAATGGTGAAAACCACTTCGGTGGCACCTTGGGTAAGTACCATGGTGAAAACTGGGTCACCAGTGCCATGCGTAGAGACATTTCTCCTCCCTCCTTCAGGATTCCATCTCATCCTTTCACTTTTGCACACACTCACAACCTATTCATCCACAATAAACTTACCCATTCCCATCATGGCTTGTTATTGATCTACCTAAGATTGGTTAGCCATCCATAATAAAAACATTTATTTTCACCCTTTCCATCCATAATAAATCAGATCCTATCTGTGGCTAAGGCAAATCCTACGTCTTTGGTCTAATCACGCACAATCCACAATAAAGCAGCACTTGCATCGCTAGTCCGTAATAAAGTTCCATCTTCTCCGCAATAAAGTATCAGTTGCATGGATTCAGTTAGTTTCAGATGAGGCACAACAGCAACAATGAGCATCAACAAATAAAATCTTTCAATAGACTTAAACAACATATGGTTCAGTGCTATCTATCCTCTTTGTGAAAGTAAACATTGTGACCACAATCAAATAGACTTATACAAGTGACAAGAGACACTAAACCTGAGGACTATAGTGGATGTTGGTGTCGATTCTTGGTTTTATTTTGATTTTATCTTTTGGTGACATGTCTTTTAGCATTTCCGAGATGTCTCTTACTAGAGATTCTATCTCTAGGATGTCTTTGACTAGAAAAGTGAGGATGGGGTATCGTCACCTATTTTTAATTGTTGTCTATGAATTGTCTCTTAGTAATGCTATGACTTGTCCAAGGATATGAGGACACTGTGAGTCTAGTGTGAATTGGGGCATTCCTTGTTTGTGATGTCTTATCTCCATGCAAATAGGTACAATGATTTTTTGGGTCGAACATATGCCTTGATTGTCATAACCTATTTTGCCATAATAAAGCTCAATGATGATAACGCACAAGAAGCTCTTTCACTTTCATATCTTTTGTCTTCCATCCCCCGTTCTTGATTGACTTTCATCATCCTTCCTGAATCTGTGTAGCCTACTATCACATGACTGAGTATAATGACATGCCAAAAATATTTGCATTTCATATAGTCTGCACCTGCATTACCACATATTAAGCATTTCATACATACATATAGATATCACAATTGCATCACATCCTGCACACAACACATGTTAGCACATCTTACATTTTTATCATGTAAATAGTCATTTGCATTATCATATTCATTGGCGTTTCATACATTCACATTTGCATTTGCATAACATTTAAAAACGTAAAAGAACAAAAATATTGCATTTCCTCATGTACATATTTGCATCCATAACATAAACATCACATAGAAACATACATCATGAAACATCTCATCACATAGGTACACATGCATATAGCTGCCACAAAGATGCATCATCTCATATTTATAATCATAAGTGTCATAATATAATGATTTCAAAATCATATGGCTACAAATCACCCGAAGGTGTCTACATCATCATACAAAAATGGTACAAAACTGATACATAGGGAGCCCTCTAAGGCTATGATGAACTCCCTCCCTCGGAGCCGCCTGGCCTCGATGAAGTCTGAGCTCTGGAAGGACCTATCCCAGGATCATCTCTCCTGTCCCCTCTATCTAGTGGTGGTGGAGAACCCATGACCTCACCACTAGACACTTGTCTCCTATGACTCCCTCCAGTGGTCGTCACTGTTCGCAATGGTTTGCGGAAGCTCCTCGCCTACTACTTTGGTGGCACTGCCTCATAGTATAGGTCTCGCCAATAACCTATCTCCTCCCTTACCCACAAAACATAGGTGTATCCAGCCCCTATGTCCTTTGTCACCTGCCTCCCAGCCCTCAGTGTTGTCTCAGCCTTAGTGTAATGCTAGATAGCCTGATCTCTCTCCTGCTCAGTGTCCCTAAGCTATCTCCTAAGTTGATCCCTCTCCCTCTCCAGCTCCTGGATCTCATATGCTTGTCCCTAGTAGATCTCCCTCAGCTCAAATAGCTCATCCTCCTCCTCCTTGGCCCCCTATACCTATGGCTCTACTTGTCCCTACCCCTATACTGGTGGATGTACCTATGCCTATACCTATGGCTGCCCCTACCCCTGCACTTGTCTGGGTCCCTATGCTACTGGCACTTGTAATGGCAACCCACCGTGACTTCTCACCACCTAAACCTATCTCTCCTCTCCACCCTCTCTCCATGGAGCCACCTTCCTCTCTCCTACTGCACCATGCCTCCTCCATCGGCCTCTACCCCCACCACCTCCATCATCATCCTCATCCCCTCCACCATATCCATCTATCAGCTCTCCTGGATCTGTCAGGCATGGAAATGGATGCTCTGCCCAATATGCAGTATACTCTGCATCCATCCCTACATCCTCAATCTCAAGCCACATATCCCATGGCATGGGCACCATCTCTACCAGTTGCATCATAGCCTGATCATATGATAACAGTGGTCCAAAGTGTGTCTGGTCTCGCACTATCCGCGCATACATACCGAAACCCTGTGGCATCCGCTGGATCCTGCCAAACTGCCTACATACCCTATCAACCAACTGCCTCTCCAGTACATAGGGAATCTGCCCAATCAGATACTTGCTCCTGAAGGTGTATGGCAACTCCACTACATCATCCTCCCATGCCTCACACTCTCGGTATGGTCTCTATACCACAGTGTCAATCTCATCGATGACCCTGTGCCAGTGCTCTAGTCTCCTGATCCGCGACTATGATGTAATCATATCATACAAGTGCACAAAGTTGTGTCCATGACCCTTGCCACTGAAATGTATTAGTCATGTCACTGGTAGATGCTCATATGCCCACACATATAGCAATGTAACTTTGCAACCCAATCCTATGGATCCATGGTAGACAAACTGATGGAGCTCATAGTACAAATATGCTAGCACGCAGGTCCCCAGGCATATCTGGTATGCTGTATCAACAGTGTTTCCAAGGTGCTCCCCCAACCCATAGCCAACCCTCGTATCGCCCTATCTGGACACAGGAACCTGCTGATCACTCCTCCTCGCACTGCTGGTAGCACCAGTCTTATCGCTGTCATGGTGTCCCAGGTGACATGTCCTGCCCTCATCTCTAGTCTCGGATCGTAGCACACTCATCTCAATGCCTCCCTATCTCCATCTCGATCATAGGGAATAAAATCCTCATCAATCGGTATCCTGAGAATCCTATAAACATCCTCTAAGGTGACTGTCATCTCACCCATTGACAAATGGAATGTGCATGTCTTAGAGTGCCACCTCTCAGCAAGTGTAGTCAGCAAGCCCATGTTCGCCCAAAACTCAAGCACATACAGAATGAATCACAAACCCATAACCTCAATGGCAGATCGGTCCTCAAATGTTAGCTCCGGTCGTAACCTCTAAGTCAACAGGAATATCTCTCGTGACTCCAGCATAGGTAGGTACTCCTGCAGTCAAGAAAATCAAATGTGTCAGTCAAAGTGACACTCACTGTTCATCACAAAGTGTTGCTTCTATCCTAGTGACACTCACTGTTCATCACAAAGTGTTACTTCTATCCTAGTGACACTCACTGTTCATCACAAAGTGTTGCTTCTATCCTAGTGGTACTCCCTGTTCATCACAAAGTACTACTTGTTTTGCACTCCCTGTTCATCACAAAGTACTACGTGTTTTGCACTCCCTCTTCATAACAAAGTGCTGCTCATATTTGCACTCCCTATTCATCACAAAGTGTTGCTCATATTTTAGTACTCCCAGTTCATCACAAAGTGCCTCGATCTATCCTAGTCTTCCCTAGAGGACCTTCTAGAGTGTATCCTCTCAGCAGCTTATTTAATCAATAGTGTATGTTCATCACAGAACTGTCGATTTTCCCTAGAAGACATAAATGCACATTTTTGACACAAACGCACCTTCATAATATAAATGCGCTTACATACTACATAAATGCGCCTACTTTGCACAGACATGCTTGAAATACACAAACATGCCTATACTCTGCACAGATGTGCCTACTCTACACAGACGCGCCTGCTCTACACAGACGTGCCCACATAGCACAGACGCGCTTGCACAATGCAGATGCGCTCGCATTTGACATAGATGCTTTTTCCAGCACAGACGCGCCTAGCACAAACACAAATGTGCCTAGCCAACCTAGACGCGCCTGGCACCAATGTAGACACCCCTCAACATTTTTGACATTTTTTGACATTACCTAAAAGTGCATTTATTGCAATACCTAAGATGCATTAATGACAACAATTAATGTGACAAAGTACAGATAGGAAGAATGGAGATCCAAACCCTATTGGACATGTGATGGTATAATCTTTGTGATTTCATTTGATTTGCATTGTCTTAGGTAATCTTCATATGTTATGGTGGATCTTTGTTGTTGTTAGGCTAGGGTTTTGTGGTTGAATTTGTTTGGACTTTCAATATTGTTGTTATCCATTTTCACCGTATACACTCTCCACAACCAATATATTTTATCTACAAAGAAGATGTTGTAGGCACATTCTTTTGTGTTTCTGTGATTGTCAATGACTCCATATGTGTAGTGAGAGGTGTTGCTTTATTAATTGGTACCTGATTATCCACACTTTCTTTTAAGTAATACAATGTTAGAATGGATTTGGATCACCTTTTATGGTGATTTCAATACCGTTATATGGGAATTTGACACATTGATGAAATGTCAATGGTACGGCTTGCATGTTGTGAATCCATGGACGACCCAATAACATGTTGTATCCTAGTTCTCTGTCCAACACTTGAAAAGTGACCTCTGTTGTTATAGGTTCTATTTACATAAGTAGAGTTACTATACCTTTTGAAAGATGTTCTTCATCATCATATGCTTTGATATTTATTCTCTTTGATGAATCAATATGAAGCTCAGAATATCCCAATGCCTTAACTAGTTTTAAAGCACAAATGTTGAGACCGACTCCTCCATCTATGAGTACTCTTCTAATTCTTCTCTTATGTATATAAGCTTCTAGATGTAGCGGGTCATTATGGAGAAGTCTATCACTAGAAATATCATGTTCTATGAATGCAATGCAGGTGCCCTATGCCAAATTCCCTACCATGGACTAGAATGCATTTTCATCTATATCTTTGTCCACTACTAAATCTTGAAGCGCTTTGTATAGAATGGCTTTATGAGTTCATGAAATACGCAAGAGTTCAAAAAGTGATATCTATGCTGGGGTTTTCTTGAGTTGCTCAACAACATTATAAATCCCTACTACTGGTGGTAGGTTTGGTGGTACTCCTTGTAAATTTACCTTTGATTTGCAAGTAACTACTACAGAGTCCCTATCTCTAGGAGTTATTGTGATCATAGCTAATGTATCATCTCTTGTGCAGGAACTATCTATACCATATGATGTGTTGTCAAGGTTTATGTTATATCCCTCATTATAATATCCATGTGTAATTTTGACATCCATGATATGTGCTATAAGTTCATCTTCAAACCATCTTGAATGAAATGGTTCATCATGCCCTTAGTCCATGAGACAAAGATTTATGTCTTCATCATATTTCAGTGCCTCTGACAGCATGCAAATTTGGTTATAATCTTTGTGAATATCTAGATATTGCTCATCTTTATCAATTGTTTCTTGTCAATCATCTTTTACTACATCACCTGAGCTAATGGCATGAATAGTATAATCATATGAGACTTTTGTGTAGTTAGCTGTATTATCTTGCATTGCTGATGTAGTAGCCTTCCCTTTGTCATGTTTAACAAATGAATCCTTAAAGATTGTGTGATTTGTGTTTGTTGAAGTTTTATCGATATCAATCGTGATGTCACCTTGATCAATCATATCTTCAACCAAGTTTTTTGACTTATAGAAACTCATCATTTTGTGACCTTTGGTACGATGATAATCACATAAATCATTATCATTCCACCATGTAGGTTTGAAAGGAATCATATACTCTTATTTCTGGCGAAGTGATCATGTTCGTTTGTATTAACTTTTTTAGCGCTGATTCAATAGGTTCCCCTAGAGGTGTGTAATTTCTTCTTGGAGCATTTACCCTTGGATATTTTGTGTTCATATTTTGTGCAGCGTTCACGTTTGTTGAGATAGTGTTATTCTTCATATGTGGATTTAATGAGTGACTTGTACCTTGTAGAGATAAATTTGATTGAGTTCTATTTGTAGACGTATAAAAATGACCATATTCCTAAATGAATATTTAATGTTCATTTTATTCTCATTCCTCTATTTAGTTAAATCCGATTTAATTAAATCATCCACATTCTTCTATTTAATTAAATAAATCATTCAATTTATTTAGTTAAATTCACTTAAGCCCTTTACATTCATTTTATTTAATTAAATCCTTTCTTCTTACTTTTTAATTAAATTTACATTTAATTAATAGTTTACCCCAAATTGAATAAATCTAATTTATTTAATTTCCCAACTTGTAACCAAATTGAAATAAAGCAATTTATTTTAATTAATTCTATTTTCCATCACCCACTTTCATTTTCCTACATCTCCCACTTGCATCCTAACCCTCTTCCTAATTTCTTCTAGAATCCATCTAATCCTAGTCAATTAACCCAAACCCATTCATTATCCCCTTTCCCTAAATTTCAGGATGTCACTTCTCAAATTTGGAGTAAAGTCTTCAAAAGGCATTAAAGCCTTTATGCCTTCAACAAGCTAACTTGTTTAATACCCCCAAATTGGGAAGGACTCTTACAAATTTGCCCCCAAAGTCTTCAAACCATTAATGGTTAACTAACCCTTAGTGGCATGGTTAGAGACTTTTTGACTAACTTAACCCTCATCTAACCTAGGGGTCTCATCAAGCATTCATTGCTTTGACCATGGTTATCCCTTTAACCTTTGCACAAGAGTTTATCTCTTGGGTAAAAGCTTTATCCATTGGATAACCCTAACCTAACCTTAACCCTTACCTTCTAAGGTAACCATGAGGTCTTCTCAAACATTTAATGCTTCTTTCATCTCCTCTCAAGCAGTCTTATGTTGACAATTGTCACCATTTCATTGGTGAAAATTGTAAACATGGATTGATAACTTTCAATCCTAACCCTTGATTGATTCCTTCAATATTGACCATCCATTGCCCTATTTTTACTATAAATAAAGCTCTCTTTCCTCCATTTTAGGGATCTATGCAAGCTTTTCATATCTCCTTTATGCTCAAATTTATCAATACATCTAGCTTCTCTTTGCAATAGGAATTAATCTAATAAGCATTTTAGAGTATTTCCTTTATCATTAGCTTAGATCATTAACTAGTATATCATGTTAGGATAGTATTGCTACTAACCTTGTCATCTTATAATCTAGTTTATTGCATTTGTAGAATCATGCATAGATAAGATGCATTTCATATTTAAATCAATCAAAATCATCCCTCGTTCTTCCATTCGTCATCCCTAAGCCACTTTTCTCAGTGATCTGAGAGCAAAGGCATTGGCTTGAGGGAACTTGTGAGATAGAGAACCATGGAACCAACCTTTGGAAGTTGAGTCATTCTTCATGACTCCATAACTTGCACCAAGAAGTCCTGTGGGTGTGTGAACAAGCCTCTTTGAGACCACATTTTCACATTTTAAGTTTCATTGACCCGCTTTTCCCGCACACATTTATGGCACCCACCGTGGGGCACTACCCCATTAATCAAATAGGTTTTTGAAATTAATTACTTTTGCAGGTACGTAGGAAACAAGAATCAGCACGTAGGGAACATCCCTTAGCGCATCTGGTTAATCTTCGAGTGCATTCGGCTCACTGTTTAGCACATGGGACTCATTCCCCAATGCGTGCTGACCATATCTTAGCACTGTTAGGTCCCGAGGATAACTGAGAGGGTGGGTGAATCAGTTGTCTAATGTATTTAAATAAAAAACAACTTAACCAACTTAATGCTTAATACCAGTAAACTAGTTAAGTATGTCGGTAGACAGTTATAACAGTTAATTGCTATACCGATAAAGATTAATGCATGAAACATAAACACAAAGTCATCCACAACACATAACACCAATATTTGTACATGGAAACCTTTTAAGGGGAAAAAACATAGTGGGAAACCTTACCCACAATCAGATGATACTATTGAAGATAGTAAGTGTACATAAATGGGGTCTGCACATGCAGAAAGTTCATCATCCTAGAGCTCACTACTCAATCACAAAATGGGAGTCGACTGACTATAGTTGGATGGTTAAATCAAATAAGAATGTACTGCACAAAATAGCGTCTTCATATGCTCGATTCAGTACCTGTGTAATGCTGATATGCTTTCACAAAAACCTAGCTTCACCTTCAATTGATGTCTTTGTGTATAGCTTTGCTTAATCTCGCATATACCTTCACACAATTCTTTTTTGCATTTCACACTTGATCTTACAAATAAGATCTTACATTTATACCATAACCTAAGACCAATTTTAGTAGGTTGGCTCTACAAGATATTACAATAAAAGCATTTTACAAACAATATAATATCTGATGCAATAATCGATTGAACATGTCATCTTAATGCATTTACAACAATAATTAGTCATCTCCATAGCATGCCATGTTGATCTGGAAAACATAAACCTGCCAGTGTTACCCTAGACCTATTTACCGGTAACAACAAATATGCAACTCTGAATATACCTGTAGACACCTAAAAATGGTCAACGCTTGCGGAATCGTACTTTAACATTTGCGCATTGCCTTATTTTAGGGTTTTTGCATCGCATTAACATTTCTCCTATGATTCGCACTTGGTCTTTATCATTTGCAAGCATTGAGTCTTTCTTCTGCATTTCTTCATTTATCTGACTTTTGAATTTGGTCTTGTCGACAACAATCTTCAGTCATGATTTTGGTCAATCTTATCCTGTCGCATCAATGTGCGTGCTAATTTGTCATCATTTTGGACATCGTCAATCCTAATTAGGGTTTTGTCCTCTTTTCAATCTTGTCGATTTGCGATCGATTTGTCATCAATCGTTATCATTGTCAATCTTGTCATTTTGCGATCAATTTGTCATTGATCGTCGTCCTTTTCAATCGTGTTAATTTGGATCAATTTGCCATTATTCCTCGTAAATTGGTGCATTTATCAATCAAAATCATTTATCACATTGATCATTTGTCAATTCAAAATCATGATCGAGTCAACATCAAATCAATTTTATATCAAGACCTAATTGTCATCCTTGCATTCCTAATTTATCTTCTAGGGTTTTATGATTTGTTCATTTAACCTTGTTTGTCATTTTCTCTCTAGTTTTCTTCCTCTAGGTTAAATAATTTATTTATTTATCCTAGGTCTTTGTGTCACAATTAAATGTTTAATTTAATTGGCTAACTAATTATTCCTCTTTGTGTGAATTAATTAATAAATGACAAATTATTAATTAATTTACCTAATTTCCTAGTTTTTCATTAATTTCTAAATTCCCTCTTTGTGAATTAATTAATAAATGAGAAATTATTAATTAATTCACTAAATTCCTAATTTCTTCATTTCTAATTTTCTAATTTTCTAAATTTCTTAATTCCTAATTTCCACCTATTTTCTAATTTGTCAAATTTAAATTTCCACCTAATTAAGTTCTCTCTAGTTCTCCCTATTTTTGTGCTTTGGTGGAAGCATGAATTTCTCATGTGTCATACTTTTGACATAGCAAGATGTCATAAGCTTCTAGTCTTCTAACCTTTGCATTGGCAATATGTCATAATTAATGACATAGAAGGTGTCATAACCTTCTTATTTCCACTCAATTGTGCCATTTTTGAAATTAATTGCCTCTAATGTCAATTTAATGCTAATCTTGTCTTTTCTCCAATTTATCTATAAATTGGATGAATTTCTTCAATCCCCAATCTAATCACATTATCGAATTAATCACTTTGTCGAATCAATCACGCTTTGAGTACTCTTGCGCTAATTGTCAATCTTGCTTTCACATTAGGTTTATGCACTTGAAGGTGAGATCCACAAACAAAAGCTATTTGAAGAAGAAAGAAGGACAATGGAGCCACATGAAGGAGATATTCAGATCTGCATTTGGTTTTCTTAGCTTTTAATCTTGAATGTTTTGCTTTCATGTCTTTATTGAGTGTGTTTAGGATTGATCATTGCATTTGAGCTTTCGTGATTGAGCTAGATTAGTATTTTGATTTGCTTTGATGATTTTCGATTTCCTAGCTACAATACCAATCAACAAAACTCCAAGACAAGATGTCCAGATGATGTCTTCGACATTACCAAGTGTTTTCCATGCCATTCCAAGTGTCGGTGATCATTATATCTTGCCGGTGTACCATATACCTATAACTGTACAATTGTTACTTGCTTGCTGGTGAATGCTGCTGGATCTCCAAAGTGCTAGTGTTTTAGTAGGTGTTGACATCAATGACAAAACCATACCAAAATACCAACAATCTCCCCATTTGGCATTGATGGCAACACAAGATGGAAAAACCATCAAAGTGTCAAAACAAAAATGCCAAGTATCAAAAACCAACAATCTCCAAAAAGATTATAACAAAAAATCAGAGAGTAATAATCTCTCCTAAACAACAAGCTCTCCCCCTGGGAGCAACATGTGTTTTCCAAAGATTCCATACCAATCTCTCCAAAAGATAATGTGTTTTTCCATATATATCTCTCCCCCTTTGACATCAAATGCCAAAGTTATAATAAAACCAAGTTCACATACAAAATACCAATCAATTCAATATACCAACTACTCCCCCTGAGAAGTAGCTTCCTCATCAAAGACTAGAATAAAAGATTTCTCTGTTAGTTCTGCTGGTTGATGACAATCATCAACTGCCTAAGTCTCTACTAGTGGTGGTATGACTCCAAGTTGATCTCTGAGATATTCAGAAGTCTCTTTAGGCAAAGGTTTAGTGAAAATATCAGCAATCTGTTCTTTAGTATTCACATAAACCAGTTTTATCTCCTTTGCTTCAACTTTTTCCCTTAGAAAATTTAGTTTGATAGAAACATGTATGGTTTTAGAATGTAATACCAGATTCTTAGATATAACAATTGCTGCAGTGTTATCACAATAGATAGTAATAGGTTCCTTGCATTTTACCTTTATGTCTTTAAACATTTGCTTAAGCCATAGTACCTATGTACAGTTAGTTGCTGCTGCAACATATTCTGATTCTGTTGTTGATAAAGATGTACAACTCTGTTTCTTACTCAACCAAGAAACTAATCTGTTTCCAAGAAAGAATGCTCCACCGGTGGTGCTTTTCCTATCATCCACATCTCCTACCCAATTTGCATCTGTGTATGCACATAATTCAAAGTTTTCATCTCTAGGATACCATAATCCAAGATTTATAGTGCCTTGTAAGTACCGGAAAATCCTTTTTACTGTTGATTCATGATTTTCTCTAGGATTACTTTGAAATCTTGAAACAATACATACTGCATTCATAATATCAGGTCTGGTTTGTGTCAAATATAGTAAACCTCCTATCATAGATTTGTATCTAGTTGGATTAACAGGTGTAGATTCATCCCTTTGTGATAATTTGTCACTTGTAGTCATAGGTGTGCTTACCGGTTTAGAGTTCTCCATCCCAAATTTATTTAGTAACTCTTTCAAGTATTTGGATTGACTCAAGAATATACCTTTATCAGTCTGTGAAATCTGCAATCCTAAAAAGAATTTTATTTCTCCAATCATAAACATTTCAAATTCTTGCTGCATTTTAATAGAAAATTCCTTATGTAATCCATCTTCTCCTCCAAAGATTATATCATCAACAAATACTTCTATAATCAAGATGTCATCATTAGTTATTTTGTAATATAAATTATTGTCTCAATTTCCTTTAGTAAAACCAATCTTTAAAAGATACTTATCCAATCTTGCATACCAAGCTCTTGGAGCTTGTTTTAGTCCATATAGAGCTTTCCTTAACTTGCATACCATATCATTGTCATCTCTCAAGGAAAATCCATCAGGTTGTTCAATGTATACTTCCTCTTCAAGATCTCCATTGAAAAATGCACATTTAATATCCATTTGATAAACTTTGTAGTTCTTGTGTGCTGCAAAAGCCAAAAATAATCTGACTGCCTCAATTCTAGCTACTGGTGCAAAGGTTTCATTGTAATCAACTCCTTCTTTCTGAGAATATCCCTTACACACTAGTCTTGCTTTATTTCTGACAACCTTACCATCTTCATTAAGTTTGTTTCTAAATACCCATTTGGTTCCAATTACATTTTTATCTTTAGGTCGGGGAACTAATGTCCAAGTGTTGTTTTTCTCAATTTGTTCTAATTCTTCTTCCATAGCTTTAATCCAAAATTTATCTTCACATGCCTCATTAACAGATGATGGTTCAATTTGAGAAATAAGACATACCTTTTCATTTGCCAATTTTCCTCTTGTCATAACTCCTTTAAATTTGTTTCCAATTATCTGATCTTCAGAATGATTCAGTCTTACATATCGGGGTGTCTTAGTTTTCTATTGTTCCTCAATTACTGTGGAATCTTCAGATGGTACCAAGGTAACTGGATCTTCATTATGTACCGGTGGATTTAGAGTAGGTTCATTTGTCAAAATTTTTGTTGCCGGTTCAAAGTCTATATACCTTGAAGTTCCTCTAAATTGTTCATCAATCTTTACATTTGTACTCTCAACAATTTTCTGCAATATCTTGTTAAACCATCTATATGTTTTGCTCTTAGATGAATAACCAATAAATATTCCTTCATCACTTCTAGCATCAAATTTGCCAATATACTCATCTCTTCTGATATAACATTTACTTCCAAAAATTCTGAAATACTTAAGAGTAAGAGTATTATCAAACCATAGTTCATGAGGGGTCTTACTAGTTTCACCTTTGATGTGAACTTTGTTAAATGTATAGACCGTTGTGCTGACTACTTCTCTCCAATACACATGTGGTAGGTTTTCTTCTGATAACATACTTCTTCAGCATCCAAGATAGTTCTTTTTTTCCTTTCAACAACTCCATTTTGCTGTGGTGTCTGAGGTGCTGATAGTTGTCTTTTGATTCCATTTACTTCACATAATGTATTAAAGTCCCTAAATGTAAATTCACCTCCTTGATCTGATTTTAAACATTTGATTTTCTTACCGGTTTCATTTTCAACCATTGCTTTGAATAGTTTGAACTTTCCAAGTGCTTCTGATTTTTCTCTAAGAAAAGTAACCCAACACATTCTATAATAATCATCAATGATTAGCATGAAATATCTATCACCTTGTAAGCTTTTAGTTCTAGCTGGACCACATAAATCAGTTTGAATCAAATCAAGAGCATTATTTGATTTTTCTGGAATACTTTTGAAACTAGCTCTAACTTGTTTTCCAAATTGACATTCCTTACATACTGTATTATGAGGTTTGACAATTTTAGGTAAATCTCTAACTGCCTTAGTAGTACTAATCTTTACCATGCACTCAAAGTTTACATGACAGAGTCTCTTATGCCATAACCAACTTTCATCTATATGTGCAATTAAGCATGTCTTTTCATTGTTATTCAAATTAAAGATATTACCTCTAGTCTGATTACCAGTTGCAATTTCCAAACCAGTTCTATTCATGATTTTGCATTTTCCATTTTTCAATTATAACTGAAATCCTTTCTCAACTAATTGACCAACACTCTAAAGATTACACTTTAATCCTTCAACATAGTAAACATTATCAGTGTTATGCTTACCATCAAGAGATATTGTACCCTTACCTTTGATTGAACAACCTTTGTCATCTCCAAATCTTACTAAGCCTCCATTGTATTCTTGAAAGCTCAAGAATTTACCATTGTCTCTAGTCATATGATGTGAGCATCCTGAATCAATGATCCATTCATCTTTTACTTCAACTTTAGCTACCAGAGCCTGTACTACCGGTTGAGTAGTAGGTGCCAGTTGATCTTCTGTTATAGCAACAAAAACCCATCCATTGTCTGTCAGATCCTCAATAGAATCATCAGTCACACCTTCATCAACAATGTAACAAGATTTGTCTTTATTCTACTTAAATCTGTATCTCTGATATTCAGGGTTAGGCTTGTATGTTCTTCTAGCTTCTTCTCTTATTCTAGCATGTCTATCAGAGCATCTTGAAGCCATGTGACCAATCCTATTGTAGTTAAAACATTTAAAGGGTGCTTTACCTTCATACTTGCTTCTAACTGGACCTTTAGGCATTTTCCTTGCAAATAGTGCTTCAAGTTCTTCAAGTTCTTCATTTTCTTTCCTACTTTCTTCAATTTCTCTTGCATAAAAGGCTTTCCAATCAGATTTTTCAAATGATGGAGAAAATGATGTTGATGCTTTAAAGGCCAAATCTATCTTTATAGTAGCAATAGGACCAAATTTTTCAATTTCAAAAGCTGAAAGTTTCCCAATCAATGTTTCACTAGTTACCGATGTATTAGGCATTGTTCTCAACTCATTTATAGCAGTAACCTTCATTTTGTATGCCGGTGGCAATCCTCTTAAAACTTTTGAAACAATTTCATCCTCACTTAAGGTTCCTCCACAACATTTAATACCCAAAGCAATTTCATTTACTCTTTTAATAAAAGCAGAAATCCTTTCATCTTCTTCCATTTTCAGATGTCATACCTGACTCAGAAGCTTTCAAGTTTTGCAATTTTGACTGTGGAATCTCCTTCATTCAGTGTTTCCAAATGATCCCAAATAGATTTAGTAGTAGACCTATCTGATAGTCCCATGATTTGTTGATATGATAATGTGCTCAAAAGTGCTTCTCTTGCTTTGCAATCATTTTCCTCATCTTTTGTCAAGTTAGCTAGACTGGGCTGACTAGGTATAGCAGCAGTATAACCATTCTTTGTAACTTCCCAGATGTCTTTTCCAATGCAATTCAGATGTGTCTCCATTCTGATCTTCCATATGCCATAGTTGGTTCCATCAAGTTTAGGATTGTCCTTCTTGAAATAGTTAGTATACATTGGATCTCCTCAAGTTTTTTAAATTTCTGCAAAAGAGGACTAGGCTTTGATACCAATTGTTAGGTTCCAGGGACAACTGAGAGGGGGGGTGAATCAGTTGTCTAATGAATTTAAACCAAAAACAACTTAACCAACTTAATGCTTAATACTAGTAAACCATTTAAGTATGCTGGTAGACAGTTATAATAGTTAATTGCTATACAGGTAAAGATTAATACATGAAACATAAACACAAAGTCATCCACAACACATAACACCAATATTTGTACATGGAAACCCTATAAGGGGAAAAACAATGGTGGGAAACCTTACCCACAATCAGATGATACTACTGTAGATAGTAAGTGTACATAAATGGTGTCTGCACATGCAGAAAGGCCAATAGCCTAGTGCTCACTGCTCAATCACAAAATGGGAGTTACACTAACTACAGTTGGATGGTTAAATCCAATAAGAATGTACTACACAAAATAGCATCTTCATATGCTGGATTCAGTACCGGTGTAATGTTGATATGCTTTCACAAAAACCTAGCTTCACCTTCAAATGATGTCTTCGTGTATAGCTCTTCTTAATCTCGCATATACCTTCACACAATTCTTTTTCACATTCCACACTTGATCTTACAAATAAGATCTTACATTTATCCTATAACCTAAGACCAATTTTAGTAGGTCAACTCTACAAGATATTACAATAAAAATATTTTACAAAAAATATAATATCCGATGCAATAACTGATTGAACATGTCGGTTTAATGCATTTACAACAATAATTAATCATCTCCATAGCGTGCCATGTTGATCTGGAAAAGATAAACCTGTCGGTGTAACCCTAGACCTATTTGTTGGTAACAACAAATATGCAACTATGAATATACCAATGAACAAAACTCCAAGACAAGATGTCTAGACGATGTCTTCGACATTACCAAGTGTTTTCCATGTCATTCCAAGTGTCGGTGATCATTATATCTTACTGGTGTACCATATACCAGTAACTATGCAATAATTACTTGCTTGTCGGTGAATGCTGTTGGATCTCCAAAGTGCTAGTGTTTTAGTAGGTGTTGACATCAATGAAAAAACCATACCAAAATACCAACAAGTGCATCATCTTTCTAACATTTTCTTGTAGGTCTCGGTGTGGGAGAATAACAGGGTAGCGCATTCGAAAAATAGTTCAGCCGCACGTCAGGTGTGTCCGATAGTGCATCCCAATTATCTTGTAGCGCATATAGTCTATTCTATTGTGCATCACAGATAGAGGCAAAATCAAAAAAATTGTTACCGAATTTGAAACTAGACTTGTTGAAGTCCAGAAAATCCACATATTTAGAGTTTTTTTAAGTTAGAAAGTCCAGAAAATCCACATATTGAAACTAGACTTGTTTAAGTTAGTAAGAATTTAGAGTTTTTTTAAAATTCTTGTCGGATAAAATTGAACTCACTTTGTTTGGGCTTTAAAAAGAACCACAAAAATTATCCTTTTTGCTTTTCCTAGGGAGACAAAATCTTCAATTGGGTTTTAAAAAGAACAAAAAGCAATTTTTCAAAGTTTTGCAATCAAAAGGGCTTAAAAAGAACTTCACCATCCTTTGGTGCATAAAAGGATCCATTTTTAAATTTTTGCAAAGTAAAGAATCACACAAAAGTTATTTACAACTAAAGAGGGAAGATCTTCCCCTTTCAAATCGATTTCTTTTATTGACCAAACATCGCATTTATTTTGTTGACTAGGTTCCTTTTCAATAGATCGAAAAATCATTCCCTTGAAAGGATAAAATAAACACCATGTTTTCCTGGAGCAACATCTCCATATAGAGTTAGCAAATCACTTCTTTGAAAGGCTAAAAAGAACTTGTGTCCTTTGTTTTGAAAGTGGAAGGTATATGCTCTCCCCTTAACTGGGTGATCTAAAAGTCAGACCACTCTTATGCTTTCAGTCATACAACATTTAAATCCTTTAGCAAGCTTTCCTTCCCGAGGGGTTGAAAAAATCTTAAAGCCATTTTTGGCTAGTGTGAAGGGAACGACCTAAGTGGGAAATGGCTTTGAAGCCAAGTGTTCCAACCTACTATAATCAAAAGTGGAAAGTGATGAAAGTCCTTTTCAACAGTTGCACGTAGTGATTAGCCTTCCCCCAGTATCCTTGAGATACACAAAGCCTTTGTTCTAAAGGTTGGGAAGCTTCCTGAGGGAGTTTATCATGAATGGTCGAATGGGAAGCCTGATTACGAACCTTAGCATAGAAACTTTGAGCCGAGTGAGTATCTAGACATTTGCAATATTATAGTGCATGGGTGGGGAAGAATCTGCCCCCAAGATTGCTCACCATATATCTCCCAAGATAACTACTCAATTGTGAAGCAATTCACTTTGAGTTAATTTCTGGCAAAAGGCAAAAAAATGGGCACCCCCTAGGGGGTGACATGGCTGTTTGAGCTGACGGAGGATCGAGACTAGTGGGCTATGATATTGCTTATGACCCTTGAATAAAGAGTTTGACTAAAGTGCATGTTGTATCTAAACCTGTCAAAACATTGAGGATTTGAACACATCCTCGCAAACCATACACTTGTTGTTTAGATTAAGAAAAATTGTTGTCTCTTTGGTGTTGTGTCTTCATTTGTTACTTCATAAAATCATCTATCATCGTTGAAAACTCGAAGAAAAATTCCAAAAATCACAGAAAAGCAACCAAGTCAAACTATCAGGACAGTTTAGTGCGTAAGAGCAACCCCTTAGCACGTAGAAACCATCTTTTAGTGCATTAGACCTTTTTATTAACGCATTAAGGCTTAACGTTAGCGCTTCACCAAAATCCAAAACTAGCAGTTTCAAGTAGCGCATTTTGAAAACAGTTTAGCGCGTTGAAGCATCAGCTTAGCACGTGGAAATCAAACCTTAGCACATAGGGTTTAATAGTTAGCGCATTAGCGGCCCATATTGGCGCATAACATTTTGAACTAAGACAAAATGAAAACAATCTAGTTAGTGTGTTACAGCGGGCAGCTTAGCACGTGGAGTCTTTTCTCTAGCGCTTTGAGAACTTTCTATAGCGCATTGCGTCTCTTCTTTAGTGCATAGCCAAAACTAGAAAAACAGGGGGCAAAATAGAGGTCATTTTTGAAAAATTTGAAAACAATTTTAGAAGCCTTCCTCAGCCTGAACTTGATCAAACAGAAAACCAAAAAATAGGGTATCAAAAACTATTTCCAAAGCAATTTTCCATCAAACAAAGTTGTCCAAAACTAAAACTAGTCGCAGGATATCATATCTCTCCTATCAAAATCAGGAAACATCATCAGAAGTATCAAATAGGTCCTTCAATCAAATGGATTTCTATCCCAAAACACACTTGTTTTAAAACTCCAAGTTGTCAAATCGAGTTTCCATATCGGGAAAATTCATATTCCATATCATTTGACATGCTTTGTCGTGAGGGGGCATCTAAACCTTCACTTTGATAAAGTAAAACTTGAGTTTCCAAAACAAGCTAAACTAAATCCAAAACAAATCAAAGGAAACCATTGATCTCTTCTGCATTACTAATCTTCATATTCTGAGAAGAAAGAATATTTATCGTAACACTAAGTTGAAGAAACAACAACCCAGTTTTTCAAAACTTGCCAAAAGAAATAAGTTTTTATACATCATTGCCAACTCTTCAAATCTCATCACACATTCCTTCATCATATGTGCTTGTATCTTCAAGACAAAACAAACAAATTTTACAAAGAACCATTGATGAGTAGAGCATTCTATCAAAAGTCGGCATTCAGTCAATGCCTGAATCAAGGAGGGAAGATCAAACTGGCCTTCTTTCTTGAAGAGTACATCACTTACAACATACCCCAATTTGAACCACCAACCCCTGATCAACACATCGAAGAGGAGTTCATTCCCTTTGTCACAGAAAGTTTTTACTAGATGCCTGTTGTTACTCACTCTCAATGAAACAAACAGAGCAAAATGCAACCGGAATCCAGCATGAATCAGAGATTATCAAATCCTTTCGAGGGTCCACATCTAGAGGACACTAAAATTTCTGAGGAACTCCTGCAAGAGTATCAAGAAATTGCTTCATTTCAAAAGCTTGTGGAAAGGCTCATGGAAAATGAAAAAGAAATATATCTGCTCATGCTCACAAGCAAAGGAGTTAAACTTCCTGAAGATTTGGACACTGACATTTTTAGAACAAGGTCTCGACATTATGGATATCAAGAGCAACAAAGAGAGGAAGAAGCTAATGACCCTGAAAAAAACATACACAAACAAAATCTACTAGAACAAAACTTTCCCGAGCAAGATATCCCTGAGCAAAACATCCCTGAACCAAACATACCATTCCACACACCTTTTCAGTTGAGAACTAATACAAGGGAAGAACCCTTTCTTTGACAAAATAATTCACCTTTGATTTCTCTCACTCAACAAATGCAAATGTTACAAAGACAAATGCAAGACATGCAACAAGGGACAATAGTATGGTACTCCTTAAGTGAAATTTGTCCTTATCCTTTTGACAGACGATTGAACATGGTTCCTTTTCCCCCAAACTTAGACATTCCCAAATTTGACTAATATGATGGGAAAAGTGATCCCCGTGATCATGTTCAAGAATTCTGTACAATGAGTCTTGAATTCGCCCATGATGACACCTATTTGATGAGGCTACTCCCAAGAAGCTTGGGAGGGCAAACAATGGAATGGTTATCCAAAATCACACCTCCCGTCAGATCATTCGATGAACTAGTCAACAAATTCATAACTCAATATTCCTATAACATTCAACATGCTATCACTATGCTAGATGTCTATAATACCAAGCACAAAACCAATGAAACATTCATGGTATTCCTTCAACATTGGCGGCATATGGTTTCAAGATATCCTCGAGATGTGCCTGAAAAGGAAAAGATGGAGATTTTGATTGAAAACTTGAATAGTGAGATGAGTTACATACTCAAACTTCAGTGCATACCATCTTTTGCCAGCTTGATTGAGAATGGCATCCAAGTAGAAGAGGCATGTGTCACGAAAGGAACATTAAAATTATTCAAAGAAGGAACAAGTTCATCCAATTACAACAACCAAAACAACAACAACTTAGACAAATCCAAATTCTGGACCAGAAACAAAAACAATGGAAATGAAGGAGGAAATGAATCAAATGATCCAAAATCCAAGTAACCCATGCTCATGTTATCAGGTAATCCTCAAGCTACAAAGAATCCCAAAGGTGCTAACCAAGGCACTAACACTTACGCACCAAATACCAATCAAGATCGAATCAACACAAACAACACCAACAATGCCCAAAACAATAATACCAATCGAGGACCTAATCCAAACTCATGGGGTAATGCAAACAACTTTCCAAAATGCATTTACACACCACTGGGGCAATCACTAGAGTCAGCATTCAGAGAACTCCTGGCAAACAAAATTATCTTTTTACCAGCGATCAACAACTTTGAACCACAAATCAAACCACCCTGGTGGAATGACTCTCACTTTTGTGATTTTCATCATAACAAAGGTCATCAAACAAATGATTGCATGAGACTGAAAAAAATTGTTCAAGACATGATTGATAGAGGTGATTTAACAGTCGATGGTCTCAAGACAAATGGTCACCATGGAGCCTTTAAGAATCCTCTTCCAAACTACAACAAGGATGGAGCTTCAACCTCAAATGATACACATGGAGCTCATATCAATCACATATACAATAACACCATCAATCATATATCAGATGAGGACAATCAAGTAAACGTCATCACAATCAGAGATAAGCATGAACATGAATCTATCAACATAACAACTAAAGCTCAAAAATATGTCTTGAAGGGGCATATGTCAATGACAAACACTGTACCCAAAATTCAATATGATCTAGTCAGTCAAATGCACAAAACTCCCGCTCAAATATCCATACTAGAGTTGCTGAAACTTTCACAAAAACACAAAGACATCTTAGAACAAGCATTATTGGAAACAAATGTACCTCAAGATCTGGATGCTGACAAATTCCAAGCCATGGTAGCTCGTATGACAGGGCCTCATAACTTTACTTTTTTTGAGCATGATAATATCTCATTGAGCCATCCACACAATACTCCACTCCACATTGAAGTCTTAGTCTACAAGCATCGAGTCAAAAGAGTATTAATAGATGGAGAAGTTAGACTCAATATCTATACTTTAAAACTTATCTGTGCATTACGCTTCTCTGAGAAATCTATTGATCCACGCAAAAAGATCACTATCAAAGCCTATGATGATGAAGAAAGATCATCTAAAGGAACAGTGATGTTGCCAATTCAAGTAGGACCAATACAAAAGGACACTATGTGCCAAGTCTTAGACATAGACCTCACATACAATATCTTATTGGGTCGACCTTAGATACATGAAATGCAAGCAATACCTTCTACTTATCATTAGTGTGTTAAGTTCTCCTATAATGGGCAGGAGATTTTTATATCAACATATCATAATCCTTTTCAACATTGTAATGCAATGGGGGCAGCCCAAGACAGCTTGGTTCCACATAATAGAGAAAAACAAAGTTACTCAAAACCAAATCCTTAGCAAGAAAAGTCTACATCACTATCTATGGATTTCAAGCAGAAAATGAAAATCAAAGAGAAAGGCATGGGAGAGTACTCTTTGGAACCCATGTGTTTGGCCAACTTACCAACATCACCTGAATTGCATGGATTACCTACAGCATCAACACATCAAGCAACCCAGCCCATCACCAAGTTTGATGGCGCATTTATCCAACTAGGCACTCTAGCACATGAATCAGAGGAAAAAGACATCTTAGTTGGTTGTACAAGGATGAGGAAGAAGACAGAGCAGCTACTGTGGAGGTAGCTATACCAACACACCTGTATGGAAATGGATACTTAATCATGCAAAAAATGGGATACAAGGGTAAAGGACCTATTAGAAAATGTCAGGAAGGCGTCACCGAACCATTAGATCCTCCTTCACAATTTAGTACAGACAAAAAAGGACTGGGCTATGAACTCACTCTACTACCAAACAAGACACCACACAAATATCAAAAACCTCAATGGAAAGCAAAGAAGAAATACAAGGAAGACTCCTAGCAAGAGGCACTATTTGAGTCAGTTGAGACAATACATAAAGAAAGTGAAAATAAAGAACAAAAGCAATATCAAAGGCAGCCTATCAATCAAAAGAAGGAAGCATCTACTACAAAAGCACATCATATTCAAGAACCAATATCCAACAAAGAAGAATCACCTCCTGATAACATCATTCCTCCCCAAGGAGAGACAGTATATGAACAAATGCAAAGAGTGGAAGTAGGATCTGACACGCAATCAAAGAAAACTATCAAACTTGTATCAATCATCAAAGACCTATTCTCACCCTACAACATACCAATCCACAGTACTGCCCGAATCTGGGATTATACCTCTAAGACTGATTCCAATGAATATGAATGGGGTAGTTTTTCTAATGTTACTGAAGATATTTGTGCAAATGACAGTAATACACCCATCTCTCAAGAAGAACGCGACACATAATCTAGACCACTTGAATTTGGTCCACAAAATATCTATGATGCCAAGGAAAACAAGCATTGACATTATGAGCAAGTATATATGGAAAATGATACGATCGAAGACATTGACGAAATCCTTAACTTCTTTAACACCTAGGCCAATCATAAGGATACCTCTATCCTGACACTTACAGCAGCAAAACTTGATCCACCTAATGAATCCTTACCACTTGTCTTTCCTGACCTCATAGATTGGGACGAACTTGAAACTCATGATATACCAATTTTCCCAAATGATGAATCCATTATCCATTACTTGTGTATCGTTAACCCAAAAATAAACTCTACTAGTGAACAAAGTAATGACATCTGCAATCAGGGGACTGCCAAGTCTCTCAATCGCAAAAATGAATAAAATAAAAGATCTATTGCTGAAAACCAGTCAATGGCAACAATAGATCACAAAAAAGTAAAAATAAAGGACGCACCTGAGGGTGAAAACCTTTTTAAGGAACCTAAAGATGGGAGACTTGACACTCTTCCTGAGCATTATCATGAGAAATCACCCATATTGATTGAGCCCACTCAATCAATCAACATCGGTACTACAAAAGAAACCAAAAATATACACCTGGCAGAATCTTTGACAGAGGAAGAAAGATCAGAGTTTATCAAATTTTTTATTGAAAACAAATCAAATTTGCTTGGTCATATGTAGATATGCTCGAGATTGATCCACAATTAATCATGCATCACTTATCCATTACTCCAAGAGCTAAGCCAGTCAAGCAAAAACTGCAAAAGATGAATCCACATGTGGCATTCATGGTTAAAGTTGAGCTGAAGAAACTATTAGATGTCGGATTCATTCGACCTATCAACTATGTTGAATGGATTTCCAACATTGTAACAGTATCAAAACCAGATGGCAGTATCAGAATATGCACTGATTTTAGAGATGTCAAAAAATCTTGTCCCAAGGATGACTTTCCTTTACCCAGTATCAACATAATTGTAGACCTCACAGCAGGCCATGCAATGCTATCACTAATGGACGGTTTTTTAGGCTATAATCAAATCAAGATAGCCCCAGAGGATCAAGATACAACAACATTTACCTATCCGTGGGGAACATATTGTTGGAATTCCATGCCTTTTGGCTAAAAGAATGCAGGAGCAACTTATCAACGAGCTATGACAACAATCTTTCATGACATGATGCATACCTTCATGGAAGACTATGTGGATGATTTGCTAGCCAAATCATTCACCAGAGAAGATCATTTAAGCATCTTAGAAAAGATTTTTGACAGATTGGAGAAATTCCAAGTCAGGCTCAACCCTAAGAAGTGTGTCTTCGGGGTTACATCAAGCAAGTTACTAGGCTACATAGTTTCAGCTAAGGGTATTGAAGTGGATCTAGCAAAGGTACAAGCCATTATGGAGATGTCACCACCAAAGAACATTAGTCATCTCAGATCTCTACAAGGACGGCTCTAATCAATCAAGTAATTCATCACTCAATTAGTAGATAAAAGTCTCTCATTCAATCATTTGCTACATAAAAATATACCATTCAGATGAGAAGCCAAATGTGCAGAATCATTTTATCAAATCAAGCAATACCTAATGAACCCACCAGTTCTAGTACCACCAATAGTAGGGAAGCCACTCATTCTCTACATTTCAACAACAAATATATCACTGGGGGCATTGTTAGCACAAGAGGATCAACAGGGCAAGGAACAAGCTATATACTACATCAGCAGGACATTGAACGAATATGAACTAAACTATACATTCATTGAGAAGGCTTGTCTAACAGTGGTATTTGCCTCTCAAAATTTCTAGCATTACATGCTAGCTCACACAATTAAGCTAGTTGCAAAAGTTGATCCTCTCAAATATTTACTCAGCAAGGCAGCTCTTACAGGTAGATTGGCTAAATGTGTCATGATTCTCAGTGAATTTGATATCCACTACATAGAGCGATGAGCTATCAAAGGACAAGCAATTTCAAATCAACTGGCGGAAGCACCACTACCTGGAAAACAACCTATGGAGATCGAATTTCCAGACAGAGACGTTCTTTCTATCTCCACCAAATAATGGACCCTATACTTTGATGCATCATATACTCAACATGGCTTAGGTCCTGACATTCTGTTCATCACCCCTAGAGGGCACACCATACCAAGATCATATAGTCTTATGCTTCAATGCACAAATAATGTTGTTGAATATGAGGCACTGGTTATAGGCATCAAAATGGTTGTAGAATGGAGAATCACAAAATTAAAAGTCTACGGAGATTCACAACTAGTCATCAATCAAATCAACAATGACTATTAGACAAAGGATGACAAGCTGCTACCATATAAGTGAATGGTGGATGATTTCAAATAATATTTTGTACACATCACCTTTGAGAAAATACCATGGTTGGACAACAGAGTAGTTGATGCAATGGCTACTATCGCTTCACTACTATGAATTCTAGAGCAACATAATCATTACGAGTTTCTGGTAGAGCAATTGTTCTCCCCAGCCTATGACCATTCTGATTCCCATGTTATCTATGCCTTGACCGGTTCAGACTCACCATTATATGGACTGAAATATGACTATCTTAAGAGAAATCTCCTACCCATTGACCTATCCCAAAATAAAAAATGTAACTTTATCTGGCAAGCCGCCTGTTATACTCTCACTGCTAATACTTTATACCGTCGAGGTCTAGATGGTACTCTTCTTCATTGCCTTGATCATAATGAATCTGACTCCACTATACAAGAGCTTCACAAAGGTATTTGTGGCACACATTCAAGTGGTCCTACTCTTGCTAAAAAGCTTCTAAGGATGGGATATTTCTGGCCGACAATGGAAAAAGACTCTTATCACTTTGAAAAGAAGTGTCCTAAATGCCAAATCCATGGCAATCTTATACATGCACCAGCACAGGAACTACAACAAGACACAACATCCTGGCCCTTTTGCCAGTGGGGAATGGACTTAGTCGGCAAAATTCATCCTTCATCTTCAAATGGACACAAGTTCATTATAACTGCAATAGAATACTTTACCAAGTGTATTGAAGCGGTCCCCATGACCATAGTAACTGGAAAATAGATAGCCTCTTTTATCCTTAATTATCTGATCTGCAGTTATGGCATTCCAAGTTCCATCATCATAGATAATGGACAACCTTTTAAGAACCAAGATGTATGAGAACTATATGAAAATTTCAAAATCCAACATCGTTTCTCTACACCTTACTACCCACAGTGGAATGGTTAGGCAGAAGCATCCAACAAGACTATATTGAAAATCCTAAAGAAAATGGTGAATGATGCAAGCAAAGATTGGCATGTGCAACTCAATCCAACACTTTGGGCATACAAAACTAGCATCCGCACACCTATGAGAGCTACACCATGTTCATTGGTATATGGATCAAAAGCAATTTTACCATTGGAGGTAGAAATTCCATCTCTCAGAGTCTCTTTGAAAGGCCTAGTTCCCGATGAAGAGTATCGAGTCAACCGATTGCAGGAGCTCGAACTTCTAGATGAAAGATGCCAACATGCCTAGACTCATCTCAAAGCATATCAGCAACGCATGTGCAAAAGCTACAACCACAAGGTCATTCCCAGAATTTTTAAAATTGGTGACCTAGTACTCAAGGAAAATCCTAGAAATCAGTAAGATCGAGAAAAGAAAGGGAAATTTGAACCTAACTGGTTAGGTCCCTATGTCATCATATCAGCGTATGGATCAAGCGCTTATCAGCTAACAACTTCAGAAGGAGATGTGCTCGATGAACCAACTAACAACATCCATCTGAAGAAATACTACACTTGAGTAGTCTAATGCATGGAAAAGTCAAAAAATCAAAAAAATATCAAAAAATCAAGAAAAAAAGTAAAAAAAAGAGAGAGAGAGGTACAATAAAAGCAACTGGTGAAAACCTGGCAACAAGAGCTATTGTGAGAGGATAGCTCCTTTATCTATATCCATACCATTATATCCACAATAAAGCACTATTGGCCATCGCCCGACATTTTATCACAATATCCATCCAGGACATACTTAGTGTAGTCAATATCCTGATTTATCATCATATCCGTTCACCGCATCTCACCATGGCTTGGTAATCACTGTACATATCCACATTAAGAGGATCACTCAGCTAGGGACAATATCAATTAGAACTTGTAGCACATTCAAGACGTCAAAAACTGGTAGCAAACTTAGAACATCATATCCAGCAAACAAACCTCAACAATCACAAAAACCACACATTGATCGCTTAATGGGATTCACAAACTATGATGGATGATTTTCTAAAGTATCAAATGTTCCATCTTGCATAAAGTTTTGACTATTTTTTCACTTGAACTTTTTTAATTATTGGATCCTCTACATGTTCTCAACAAAAGCTTCACACTAGAGAAATTCGTGGAGACTCCATTTTTTTAAGTTTTCTATCTGTGAGGCGATCATTTGTACTATGTAGATACTTGTCTCGAGACGTGATTCATAGCTTATCACTGAAGACATGATTCCACTTTACGCATACAAATGGTTTAATCTTGTCTATTTATACGCAATCCGCACTCAGGTCATCCTGGTTCAATTATACCTTGACGCTTGTGCTATCTTTGAAAATAAAAAATCATTTAGATTTTTCTCGCATCATTATGGTTCAATTATACCATTATGCTTGTATAAATTTTCAACATATCCCAAAACAAATCTATGCTTGATGATGATACCTACAAAGAAAGCAAACAACATGTGGCTATACAAGGATGACGAATGCAGAATGAGGATGCTCAAAATCAATTAGTTGCATATTATTTACAAATAGTTACATATCATCTTACAAATAGTTGCATATCATTATCATACATCTCATTTTCAAGATACATCTCATAGCATATTATTATTATACATCTCATTTTCAAGATACATCTCACAACATATCATTATCATACATCTCATTTTCAAGATACATCGCACAACTTCATGCATTATCACATCATATTCATCGCATATCAAAACACATGCATCTATCTAAGCATTGCATCATCATAAAAACAACAAAATAATATAGAAAGCATAATCCATAACACATCACATAAGGATCAAAGAAAATGATGTCATATATATCTCACAAATGATCAATGTTCAAAATATGTCATGTCTGTGCCAATACAACAGAATGATCAAAATACAATGGAGACAATGTCTCTTAGGTATGCCTATCTCCTGAGGGAGACTATCTCACTGTAGATGTCCCAGCACCAGGATCTCTTGTTGGATCCTATCTAGGAGGCCCTATCATGCCTCTGCTCTATGTCCTCAACCCAGTCTCTCAAGATCAACTGGATCTTGACACTGTGAAACTCTACACTTGGCGCTCCCTAGGCATCGCCTCCTCATAATGTCTCTGATAGTACTCCACCTCCTTGGCTCTCAAATTCAGCTCTCTCAAGGTGTCTCTCATCGGGCCACCTATTGTCGCTCTCTACAAACTCACTGCAAGCTCCTCTGCTCGGCCCTAACGCTCTATGTTGGTATCACGCTCTATGGTTAGCTGAATAATCTAATGCTGATGTGCCAACAACTATGTCTACAAATGTTGAACTGATGGCTGCAGTGATCTAATCTATGCATCCTCGAGATGCATCAAAATATGCATCTGTAAAGGTACCTATGAAGGGGTACCCCCTATCCCTCTACCTATCCTTGATGCTGGTGGAGGTAAAACATCTGACCTCCTCCTCTGAGCCGGTCACCTAAAATCATCATGTCCTCCCACCGCCGCTATCACCTCTCCAACCCTCTCCTCACCCCCAGCTTTGATAGCCAAACCTCCTCTCCCTCTATCCACCATAGCCCACCGCATTACTCTCTCCACCTATATCCCTCGATCACCACCATCTCCACCCCTATCTCCTCTCCTCCCCCAATTCAATCTCCCCCTATCCCCTCGCCGACCTCGGCCACCTCCTCCACCATCTCCGCCATCGCCTCCTCCACCATCACCACCTCCCTCGTCCACCTCCTCACTAGCCTCTCTCCATCTCCCTAGCCTCTCAAGCTAATCATCCTCATCATCATCAAAAGAGGGAATCATCTCAGCTGGTTCTGATATCCTCGCCACTGCACGTGCTGCAAACTCATTAGTCATCCCCATATCCACTATCTCAAGGGCATAGTCCCATATCTGGCCGACTAAGTGGAAGAAATCCTCCACAGTCACCGCACTATCAATCGTGGGTCCCCACTTTAGAATATCCTATCTCAGTTGAGCATATAGGCATGCTCCCTGTGGGATCCCTTGCTGTCGACCATACTGCCACAACACTCGGCTATGTAGAAACCTCTCAATAACAAAGGGCGTCTACCCTATCAGATACGTGGACATATATACATAGGGCATCTCCATCCCATCCTCTGCCCATACCTCACAACCTGTATATGGTCACCAGATGACCGTATCAATATCATCTAAAACTCTCCTCTAGTGCTCTAGTTTGCCCAGCTTACGTTGGACAACTATCCCTCGATATTCGTATTCATATGCACACCCAACAGGCCTATCTCTGTCTGCTAGTGGCCTAGCTATGGGAATATGGTCCCATGCCCATACCTATAGCAACGTAACCCCAACTGATAGACTGCCATGTCCCAATTAAACCACTCAATGTAGGTCCCTATATAAGTGGGCCAACATAGCAGACCCCCATGCAAATCGATGATGTTGTGTCACCATGTCCTCCAAGATCAATCCCCATCTCACTGCCAGTCCCTTCGACCTATGGTCGAGACATAAGAAACCACCTATGAAACTTGCCAGCACTGATGGTAGAGGAGCGTAATCCAAATCTAAAAACTCCTGCCAGGGGATCTCATACCCACAAACGATATCATCCTGCAGAATCCAGCGAAGTGCCTCTGTACCACCCTCCTCAGTCTTCTCATAGGGTAGCAATGCACCTACCACAGGAATCCATAGAATCTGATAACAATCCTCAAGCATCACTATGATCTCGCCTGTTACCAAATGAAAGGTGTTCGTATCACTGTGCCACCTCTCAGCTAATGTTGTCAATAAACCCCGGTTAACGATAAACCGAGGAATCTCTAACAATGAGGACAAACCACACCTCTCAATAATATCCCTATCAGCCTATATCAATCATGGTATCAATGACCACGGTCTCAAAAATCACTCTCACAACTGAACCACTCCAAGGCACTCCTGTCAAAAGCAAAACAAGTCCAATATTAGTTTCCTCATCAAAAAAATTGATATCAAAATCAAATTTATATCAAAACTTGAAACTTTGAAAATCTAATCAAGTTCCACATCATATCAATCCATTTTCATATCAAATCATATCATCTTGTAACACAACTCAAGTTTCACAATCAAATCAACTTGTAACACAACTCAAGTTTCACAATCCATATCAATTCGTAACACAACTCAAGTTTCACATTCATATCAACTTGTAACACAACTCAAGTTCCACAATCAATGCAACTTGTAAAACAACTCAAGCTCCACATATATATCAACTTGAAACAATGCAAATCAAATCAAGTTCATATCAAAAACATCCATATCAAACACCACATCATATCAAATCAGCATCAAATCAATATCAACTTGACACATTGCAAATCAAATCAAGTTATATCAGCACTCATATTGGACAACTTATCAAAACAATGATAGCAGACACACAAACTGACAATTTGCACCTATCCCGGCAAAACTAGCATCAACCTACTAATTTTCTTCATCCAAAAACCACACTTTACCAAAATTTTTCCCCTATGTGCTAAACAATTTTGTCTACGCGCTAAACTGCTTACTATGCGCTACCCTATCCTCGCAAAGTGCTACCCAATCCACCCTATGTGCTAGCTAGAACCTATGCGCTACCCCTTTTCTCCAAGGTGCCACCTAACCCACCCCAAGCGCTAAACTACCCTATGTGCTATCCTACTTCGTTCCTGTGCTATAACCCTTCCCCATTGCACTAGGTCACACTTACGCGCTACCTATGCCTACCCATGCGACCCCCTAGGAACCCTATGTGCTAGGTCTAACCTATGCGCTACCCTATGATCTCGGTGCGCTGCCCTAATCCTAAGCACTAACCTAATTTACCGCTGCACTACCCTAATCTTTTCGGATGCTACCCTATTTATTGACCCCTATGCGCTACAAAACCTATCGTATGCGCTACGCTTTGACCCCAACACACTAAACCGACAAATCTGTGTGACAAAATTGAAATCATGATTAAAAATGACAAAATAAAAAATCCAAAAGGGGTCAAAAAGGTTGACTTACCGGTGGTCCATACGCAACGGGTCTCCGATGCCTCCGCACGTGCTTGAATCAATGAGAAGCATAAGGAACTGGTATGTTGACTTTTCTTCAAGTGTCAATTTCTCTAAAGTCAACAAGCACAAATCAGACAAAAAGAAATCACTTTTTCCCTTTTATAGGGTAAATAAAAAATAGGGTTATATAGAGGAACATGTAAGTTTCTCGTGGTGTCTCATACAACCCTACCAAACATCATTATCAGGAGATGAATCAATTTATCGCATTCAACGTAGACAAAAATTTAAAATGCCATAAAATTTATCAAAATTATCCAAATCAAATCAAATGTTCAAAAAATTTTGATTCATCTCCCGACGGGGCATTATCAACATCATTTATCAAATCTGGGGCATCATTTATCAAATCTAAGGCACGACATGAACATCTCGACATAAAAATTGATCATAACTAAATCATGGCAACACATCATTTTCTTTCAATCAACATGTGCACAGACATCACTTTAAAGAGGGGCAAAATGTAGACGCATAAAAATGACCATATTCCTATGAATATTTAATGTTCATTTTATTCTCATTCCTCTATTTAGTTAAATCTAATTTAATTAAATCATCCACATTCTTCTATTTAACTAAATAAATTATTCAATTTATTTAGTTAAATTCACTTAATCCCTTTACATTCATTTAATTGAATAAATCATTTTATTTAATTAAATCCCTTCTTCTTACTTTTTAATTAAATTTACATTTAATTAAAAGTTTACCCCAAATTGAATAAATCTAATTTATTGAATTTCCCAACTTGCAACCAAATTGAAATAAAGCAATTTATTTTAATTAATTCTATTTTCCATCACCCACTTTCATTTTCCTACATCTCCCACTTGCATCCTAACCCTCTTCCTAATTTCTTCTAGAATCCATCTAATCCTAGTCAATTAACCCAAACCCATTCATTATCCCCTTTCCCTAAATTTCAAGAGGTCACTTCTCAAATTTGGATTAAAGTCTTCAAAAGGCATTAAAGCCTTTATGCCTTCAACAAGCTAACTTGTTGAATACCCCCAAATTTGGAAGGACTCTTACAAATTTGTCCCCAAAGTCTTCAAACCATTAATGGTTAACTAACCCTTAGTGACATGGTTAGAGACTTTTTGACTAACTTAACCCTCATCTAACCCAAGGGTCTCATCAAACATTCATTGCTTTGACCATGGTTATCCCTTTAACCTTTGCACAAGAGTTTATCCCTTGGGTAAAAACTTTATCCATTGGATAACCCTAACCTAACCTTAACCCTTACCTTCTAAGGTAACCATGAGGTCTTCTCAAGCATTTAATGCTTCTTTCATCTCCTCTCAAGTAGTCGTATGTTTACAATTGTCACCATTTAATTGGTGAAAATTGTAAACATGGATTGATAACTTTCAATCCTGACCCTTGATTGACTCCTTCAATCTTGACCATCCATTGCCCTATTTTCACTATAAATAGAGCTCTCTTTCCTCCATTTTAGGGATCCATGCAAGCTTTTAGTATCTCCTTTATGCTCAAATTTATCAATACATCTATCTTCTCTTTGCAATAGGAATTAATCTAATAAGCATTTTAGAGTATTTCCTTTATCATTAGCTTAGATCATTGACTAGTATATCATGTTAGGATAATATTGCTACTAACCTTGTCATCTTATAATCTATTTTATTGCATTTGTAGAATTGTGAATAGATAGGATGCATTTTATATTTAAATCAATCAAAATCATCCCTTATTCTTGCATTCGTCATCCCTAAGCCACTTTGCTTAGTGATCTGAGAGCAAAGGCATTGGCTTGAGGGACCTTGTGAGATAGAGAACCATGGAACCAACCTTGGGAAGTTGAGTCATTCTTCATGACTCCATAAATTGCACAAGAAGTCCCATGGGTGTCTGAACAAGCGTCTTTGAGACCACATTTTCACATTTTAAGTTTCATTGACCCACTTTTCCCACACACACTATTCACTATACGAGCGTCTACAACACCATCGTTGGTCACATTCTTTTTTCGACCAAAATTTGGATCTATCTTTAGTTTTTTTGTTGCCATACTTAATGAGACCTTATTCCACTAGTCCTTTCTCACACTTTAGAGCTTTTTTAGTGATGTTTTTAAATGTGATCAAACATTGCATTTGTATCGGGTACTTGATCTTAGGGATTAAGTTTTATGTGAACATATCCAATTGCTCTATTTCTGGAATAATAGTCGTGCACCTCCTATAGAGAGCTCTCCATCATTGTATGAAGGATGCAAATTTTCATTCTCATATTGTTTCGTGGTGCACAATTCTATCAAAGTGACTAGGGTTTCAATGTTATGTAAAAAATTTGCAATAAAGTGTTTAGCTAATTCTCCCCATGATGTGATAGTTGGTGGTAAATGTGAAAACCACTCTAAGGATGGGCCTCCCAGACTTTTAGGAAATAACTTCATTAGGTAAGTCTCTTCTATTGCAACCTCTATGTATGTCGTAAAAAACTCTCTGATGTGGTCTCTAGGATCACCTTTCCCTCGATATCTGTTGAATTTCAGCATTTCAAAATGTGGTGGGAAAGGCGACATGTATAATGTGTGATCAAAAGGATAAGGACATAAGTCCTACATTGTGTACCTCTTTTTATCGTTACCAGTTTGCATAGTCGTCACCTATTGTTCTAAATTTTGTAATTGTTGTGACAAAATCTATTTGGGTCAAAGGTACACTTAGTGCCTGTGTATGTCCCACAAAAGGATTTGTGGTAGAATAACTAGAGGGTTGTTGGAAGGTCCCATGATTATAATTTTGTGTGTTGTACGTTCCACTAGGTACCATGAAATAAGTGATATGTGAACCCATGTTTGGTTGGGTTGTACTTTTTGTATTGGCAAGACCTAGATTTGCAATTTGATGACTATATGTTGATCCTATAGAATGGGAAACCGGAGGTTGGGTTGCACTTGTTGTATGGCGAATCTGTGTTTGAATAGGTGTTGTGACACTTGATATTATCGGTATGGTCTGTGTTGGTGCGCTAACATTTATTGTTGAAGATGATGCACTTAATTGAGAGTTCGCATTTGAACTGACATTTGTTTGTATAGGTGCATTCTAAGGAAGGCTGGAGGTCATTGTTTGCATTTGTGTTATATGTGGTATTTGACTGTTATATTGACCTAGAGTATTTCCTAGTGGTAAGTTTTTTGTGACATCAAAATCTTTAGGTAATATCAAAATTTGTAATAACTGTAGCATCCTAAAATTGTGACACTTGCAATTTTGACTGCATTTGGGTCTTCACAATGGCGGCACAACGTTGAACCTGAATGGAGACCCCAAAACCTATTTGCGACACCAAAAACTGCATATTTCTGCACCTTGGCCTGATCCTTCCTTGCACCCTATTGTCTCGGTAGGTGGGACCATGGCGCCCAGTGCCCTGGTCCCTCAGGACCATGGTGCCTAGCGCCCTGGTCCCTCAGGACCATGACACCCAGCGCCCTGGTCCCTGGCCCTATTTTGGGCCCAGTCTCTTGTTGGGCATCAGGTCTTTAAGTTTGCAATTCAGAAAATAATGTTCCTATGTCGGCCTAAGGTCAGAAAAATTAGTCTCCTAACCCTAATTGACAAGTATATAAACTACATTTCCCCTCCTAGAAAGTGGTAGAGAAAAAAAGGAGGAAAAACATATGTGTGCAAGAGGCGGAAGCGATATTCAAACATTCAAACATTCAAGCATTCAAACATTCCTTCAAGCAATTGAGCATTCTAAGTCTCCATTCAAGGCTAAGTGTTGCATTCAAGACAAGGATTCAACCATTGAAGAGGAGATCACCTAAAACATACAACATACAACATCATTACACCTTCATATGTAAGAATACAAACATTCTTACAACAAGGTATCAGTACTTGTTTACATTACAAACATTTACATTTACAACATTCTCATTTCTTGGTTAATTCCAAAACTGGGGTTTGACCTAAAGGCAAACCCCTAATCCCTAAACCCCCAATCATCCTCTCTTTTCTATGTGTGGTTGCAGGTATGCGGCTGTAATTGAAGATCTGGAATCCTTGTGCAGAGACAAACAGATCCCCCTTCGTTTCGCAGATTTTTCGGAGGATTGTGTACACTCTGGGCGCCATCGTCCCATCAAGTTTTGCTCAAATTTGTGGGATAGCATCGTCTCAACATTTTACTACTAATTTCACGTTCGTAGCTTCATCCTGTGTCTCTATCTCCGTTTATAAGCGAATCTTTCCTACTTCACATGTACTCCTAGTTCAATCCTTCTATCTACATTCTTTACAAAAGAGGGTATCCTTGCTATCTCAACCCTTGAAACTCATTTAGAATTCAGTCTTGCATTGTGTGGGATTGGATCTTGTGGGTTTCAACCCCTCTTTTGAATGTAAAGTCTCTCCTAAGTGAAAACCGTCAACCCTAGTGACCTCCTTTCTCTCTCCTTGGAGTGGGGGGAACACCTGGGGTTCGATTTTCTGCTTTACATTTTGGTGAACCCGAGATGAACATCCTAATTCTGATTATTCATGGTTAGATCTGAAAAAAAAATTTGCTTCCTTAATTACATTTCCATGTTTGATCTTTTGTGAATTTTAGAGGTTAATTGCATAAAAACCCTAAATTTTTCTTTTTAGTAATTGAGCTTGTGAAATGTTTAATTGTTAATGCTTGTTTCAGATCTACCCTCCTATTGCAAATTATCAAATCATATTTGTGCTTTAATTCTAAAAATTAAGTGGTTAAGTGTTAAAACCCTAATTTTTAAAAACCCTCTTGATTCAACCTTTGACCGATGATTTCACTGATCAGAACACCTCCAAATCGGCTGTAACTTTGGATTTCGCAACAAAATCATAATATCTTTTATCCTTGAAAATTTTGAAAAAAGTTGCGAGGACCGTGTGCATCGCGAGCGCCATTGTCCCCGACATTTTTTTTGAAATTTCGGGAGCTACATCTTACTGTATTTTTCTGCTAGAATCCAGAATCTTGGTTGATTTCATCAATTCTAACACTTTCAAAATTAAAGTCAAAGTTGGTCTAGTGATTGCTTTGATTGAGGCTTCTAATCATTCAAAAATTGTTGAAATTGAAATTCATGTTAAAATTGTATTTCTTACTGTCCTAAATCTGAAAAGTGTGTTGGCATTCATTCAAAATTTCAGTGCTTTATTCAAATTTTTGCAGTTTGTGACTTTTGAAATTAAATGTTTAATTGCAACAACCTTGATTTCCACTTTCAAAATTGAATTTTGCATGAAATTGAGTCAATTTTTAAATTTCAAAGCTTGCATTGCTTTTAGTATTCCCTCTAAAATCATAAAATTCAAAATTTCAGTTTCCCTCCCTTTTTCAAAAATTCAAATTTTGCATTTTTCAACAATCTTGGTAGGGTTCAATTTTGAGATTGCAACTTTAATTTGGCCTATCTACAGATCGTAAAATCTCTCAATTTTTTCAGATTAGCTTTAAAATCATCATAACTTTCATCCCTGAAAATTTCAAAAAAAGTTGCCAGGACCGTGTGCACTCTGTTCGCCATGGTCCCTGACATTTTTTCTGAAATTTCGGGAGATTGTCTTGATTGTATTTAACAGCTTAAATCTAGGAGATTGGCTAATTTTATTGAAATTTGCTATCTCTAAAATTCAAAATCTTCTCTCTCTCTTTAGTGCATGAGTTTTACAACAATAAGCCCTACTTACACTATTCCCGTTAGATGAAGCCTTAGAATTAAGTCTTTCCAAGGTTTAATTACTGAGGAGATGGAACCTAATTTGAATGGCCTTTTTAACGAGGACACGGGTAATTCCTCTAATCCTCTTAATGATGAAGAAGCTCTCCATGAGGTTTCTGTAGAACAACTTTTGAAATCAGATAACCAATTTGATGATTTTCGACAATGGATGTCTCAAGAATACCCCGATAGTCAAGCTCTTCCCTTAATTGAGGGTCTAAAATGTATGGTTCAAAGTGATAAGAATGGAATTGATATTTTGCATAGTATTGCACACATTGTGGATTCGAATGTGATGCCTATGAAGAGTTGTGCCGAAACTTTAGGTTATACACAACCTCCTACTCAAGTCAACCATTCTATTCCTTTGACAACTTCTATTGCTAGTATACCTACTTTTACATAAAACATAATGACTACTTCAATACAAGACATTCCACCTATGATCACTAGTCATGGGGGCAATCCTTCTTCTTCAATCAACCCTCTTCCTTCATTCAAACCGACTTCTTCATTCATTCCTTCAATGAGTGTCCCTATTACATCTCCACAAATGAACATGACGCAAGGGGGCAATTCATTTAATCATTCCATTCCTCCTTGTAGTGTTCCTTCTTTCCAATCATCTCCTATGACTAACTATCATAGTGTCCCACCACCTTACTCTCAATCAATACTTTCTTTCAATAACATAATACCTCCATCACAATCTAACACGTTTAATATGAACTCTTCGACTGAAGCGACCATTAACAATCTTGCACAAACTGTCTCTTCTTTACAACAACAAATTGCCTCTATGAATCAATCTAAGTTTAGTATGCCCACATTTGATGTTGCGAGCCCACTTTCTCTTGACATCGTTCGAGCTATCCCCCCTAAGCATGTTGAAATCCTACAGTTGGAGCTTTATAATGGTAAAGGTGATCCTCTAACACATGTTAAGACCTTTCAAACAATATGTACCGATTTTGCTCATGACCAAAGGTTGCTTGCAAAACTGTTTACTAGAACATTAAGAGATAAGGCTCTACAATGGTATTGCTCATTGCCTTCCTATTCTATTACTTCTTTCCAACAACTTGCAAATGCTTTTATTCAACAATTTCAAAACAATATAAGTCCTAAAGTTACTTTGATTGATTTAATGCATTGTAAACAAGGTGTTAAAGAAAAAGTGACTGATTTCAATGGTAGATATAAGCATTTGTGTGCTCAAATTTCTTTTCTAGTACCTGACAATGATATTCAAAGAATCTTTATTTCTAATTTACAAATAGATATTAGAGAAAAACTTTTGTTTTCTGAGTTTACTTCTTTCCAATAGTTGTGTGCAACTCTTCACAATTATCAACTGACTGTGAGTCAAATGGAACAAGCAAATCCTATGGCTCTGAGTGATAAGGGTGATAGTAGTCAACAACCATTTGGGAAGTTTAAACCAAACAGAGAGTTCATTAAGTTCAATGAAAATATCACCAACAACAATGTGAATGCAGCATCAGGTGTGCCTCCTATTTCTAAGTTTTTCAAGAAAGAAAGAAAGTTTACTCCTTTGAATGAATCATTGCATAGTATTATGAATAAGTTATTGGAACAAAATGTGCTTACTCTCCCTCCTATAAAGCAAATAGATCCTGCAAAGATTAATTCACCCTATTTTGATAACAAATCTTTTTGTCAATTTCATCGTCAACCTGGGCATGATACTGAAAAATGTTTCGCTTTAAAGGGTAAAATTCAAGATTTGATTGATAATAATACTATCTCTGTTTCAAGTGTGAATGATAAAGGCAACACATCTGTAGCTCCTCCTTACCAAAATCTTAAGATTTTTACTGATCCATTACCTTCTCATACCTCTAATGTAATTGAGACTAATGATTCCTCTTTCTCACCTGATATTCTTGTGTCTATGACTCCGAATGTGATTAACTTTGTAGAGCAGCAGAAAATCCCTAAAGAACCTTCCATCACATTTGATTCCAGTGAAACTATCAGGGCACCTGATAGTCCTCTATATATAGTTGCAAAAGTCAAGAATACACCTTGCCGTGGAGTGCTTATTGATCCTTCTTTATGGTTAATGTCATTACTGAAGAATTTCTCTTTACTTTGCAATTGAATCAAGTGATCTATGACAAAACAAATGTGTTTGTGAAATTATTTGATGCATTTTCTTCTCCTGCAATTGGTTCTATTACATTACCTATTGAGGTCCATAACAAATCCCTTGATGTGAGCTTTGCTATTATTCCATCGTCCGAACAATTTCATGTGAAGCTAGGCTATTCTTGGCTATCTTCCATGAAAGCTATTGCTTCTCCTATTCACAAGTGTTTGAAAATTCCCCATAATGGTGAAGTTGTTACTGTCAATCATAGTCTCTTTAAACTAGCTGAAAGAACTTCTAGCGTTCCTATTGATTATTTTTGGCCTAAACAATTCCAATCTCTTCCACCGCGAAGTGATCATCTTTTCAAATCTTATCAAAAGTGGAAAAAAGATATGATCCTATCTCTAAGTGAACCTAGAACACCCAAACTTGATATTCCTATCATTCTTGAGAAGGAAGTTCTTCCTTTGAAAGATAAAACTAATGTCTTCCCTCAAGAAGATTCCCAACCCATCCTTGTGGATGTGACTATGTCTATGTATAATAAACTTCCTAAGGGTAGACCTATACCTCCTCATCATGATGGACTTGGTATCCTTCCTAAACCAGATATTCCTCCTTTATATGGAGCAGTTCCTCCTCCTTCCTCTTATAGAGAGAAGAGATCTTCCTCTTCCCCTATTATTCAACCTAAGAGACCACAACCTAAACACCCAAGTGATAAGGATGAGAACATTCCTCCTCCTCAATCTTCTCAACTTCCTACTAAGACTAGACGAAATCGTTCTGCACGTGAACGCCGATGAAAGCATCGTCTTAGAGCTTGTGTAGTTGCTTCTCAAACTTTGCAATCCCCAAAAACACCTTCAGCTAGTATTATTCCATTTTCTCCTCAGCCGAAAATTGAGCCAAAATCTCCTAAACATAAGATGCATGATGGTCTTGATCCTGTGCGAGTTAAAGATCCTATTTTTATAAATCTTGATGATGATATAGATGAAAATGTTATTCATGATGAAAAAGTTACTTCTTTTCATTCTGATAGTGAATATGAATATGTTGATGTTGATAACCATTTATCTAACAAATTTTCTAAAGCACTTATCCTAGCTCCTAGACAAGAACAACGTGGCTTGGAACATGAACATAGCCCTTGTTTGGATCTTGTGATAGCTCCATCTGCTGTGTTGGATGTTTCTCCTCTAGAATGTTTCCTGCCTTCCCGAAATATTGATCAGCAAGATTGGGGGGTGGATGATGTGCTAGACTAGTTTCATTAGCATAGCAGACTCTCTCCTCCTCTCTTGATCTCTTTTGTTACTTCTTCTATGTGTTATTCTCATTCTTCTATTTGTTGTCCTTAGTGTTGTCTACTTGAGGATGATGCAAAGTATTGAGATCTCTTTTGGTCTCTCTCATGTTGACTCAAAAGACACATGTGTTCCCTTCTTCTAGGTGACCTTCCTTGATTGGGGAATGAAGAACAATTATGCATACATACATATGATATACATGAATTATCATATAGCATACTGACCCCAAGGAAAGAGAAGTCACCTCATGCTTTGTGTTTTGTGTCTATTATCCTTGGGTTTATCTCACACTTGGGGGCTAAATCTTTGTGATAACGTGCTCCTTTCCCTTCTCATTTCCTATATGTTTCACTACCTTAAAGCAATCACCCCCGATGAGGCGTGTGCAATCGCTTTAACGTAGGGGGGCATACACCTCGTTCATATCTCTTCAAGATACTTGAAAATTTCTTGGCAAATTTAACTTTTCCTTGAAAATTTTTGATATTTTTCTTGGATGACTCATAGTGAGGGAACCTTACTACTGATAGTCATGGTTCTCCCTCATGATCTTCCCTTTTACTTTGTCAATTGAAGTTGTAAGATCCTTAGTCCACTGGGGGCTTGGTGTATCTTGCCTCCTTGACATGGTGAAAGTCTTTCAATGTTGTTTCCTTGTACTTTACCAGAAGTATGGGCGTACGCTTATACTCCCACTAAAGTGGGGGCTAAATGTAGCATCCTAAAATTGCGACACTTGCAATTTCGACTGCATTTGGATCTTCACGATGGCGGTGCAATGTTGAACCTAAATGGAGACCTTGAAACCTATTTGCGACACCAAAAACTGCATATTTCTGCACCTTGGTCTGATCCTTCCTTGCACCCTATTGTCCCGGGAGGTGGGACCATGGCGCCTAGCACCCTGGTCCATGGCCCTATTTTGGGCCCGGTCTCTTGTTGGGCATTGGGTCTTTAAGTTTGCAATTCAGAAAATAATGTTCCTATGTCGGCCTAAGGTCAGAAAAATTAGTCTCCTAACCCTAATTGACAAGTATATAAACTACATTTCCCCTTCCAAAAAGTGGTAGAGAAAAAAAGGAGGAAAAACATATGTGTGCAAGAGGCAGAAGCGATATTCAAACATTCAAGCATTCAAACATTCCTTCAAGCAATTGAGCATTCTAAGTCTCCATTCAAGGCTAGGTGTTGCATTCAAGACAAGGATTCAACCATTGAAGAGGAGATCACCTACAACATACAACATACAACATCATTACACCTTCGCATGTAAGAATACAAACATTCTTACAACAAGGTATCAGTACTTGTTTACATTACAAACATTTACATTTACAGCATTCTCATTTCTTGGTTAATTCCAAAACTGGGGTTTGACCTAAAGGCAAACCCCTAATCCCTAACCCCCCAATCATCCTCTCTTTTCTATGTGTAGGTTGCAGGTACGCGGCTATAATTGAAGATCTAGAATCCTTGTGCAAAGACGAACAGATCCCCCTTCATTTCATGGATTTTTCCGAGGACCATGTGCACTCTGGGTGCCATCGTCCCATCAACTTTTGCTCAAATTTGTAGGACAGCATCGTCTCGACATTTTACTACTAATTTCAGGTTCGTAGCTTCATCCTGTGTCTCTATCTCCGTTTATAAGTGAATCTTTCCTACTTCACATGTACTCCTAGTTCAATCCTTCTATCTACATTCTTTACAAAAGAGGGTATCCTTCCTGGCTCAACCCTTGAAACTCATTTAGAATTCAGTCTTGCATTGTGTGGGATTGGATCTTGTGGGTTTCAACCCCTCTTTTGAATGTGAAGTCTCTCCTAAGTGAAAACTGTCAACCCTAGTGACCTCCTTTCTCTCTCCTTGGAGTGGGGGGAACACCTGGGGTTCGATTTTCCGCTTTACAATAACAATGAGAGATGTTTGTCCCTATCACTATGTATAAGTGCATCTAAGATCATAAGGACATGTGGGTCTTGTTGAGCTAATTCAATCTCTTCTCGTGTTAAATGTTGTTGTAGTTCATATATTGTGGGCATTGCTTAAGAATTTGACTATTGACTAGTTGATATGTGCCCCATTTTGTAATAACAATGAGAGATATTTGTCCCTATCACTATGTATAAGTGCATCTAAGATCATAAGGACATGTGGGTCTTGTTGAGTTGATTCAATCTCTTCTTGTGTTAAATATTGTTGTAGTTCATTTATTGTGGGTATTGCCTAATAATTTGACTGTTGACTAGTTGATATGTTCATATTCCAAGTTGGGTTTACAGACTGGTCGTTGTTGGGGTCCATTATACCTTTTGTCTTTTGTGACCTTGTGACGGGCATTTAAGACTTCTATATGAGGCTAATTTTAGAACTTTATGCAAGATGACAACTAATGCTAGACTCTAGACCTAAGTATGGGATATTTAAGACTAGACTAGACTCTCTATTAAGGATCTGGAGGTGATCCATGTTGATTATTTTGAGATTTCTGTAACGCAAGTTTTTTAAGTTCTTCTCTTAGACATTCTAGAACAATTTCTCTATTAATCCTATAGGCAATTTTATACTCAATATTTATATCATACTTGACTCCTATATACTAGGGTGTGTTTCTCCTTGATTCCCAGGCTAAGTTAGCTAGACCATCAATAATTTATCGCCAACCACCATATCGCACTACATTTTGTTGCTCGAAGGGGAGAAAACCATTACCTGGGAGACCCATTAAGACACATGCTATGACTTTGTAGGATGATTATGCAAATGATGATGGACTAAGACAAACATATATGAGGTCTAGACAAGGACTTTAATGAGGACGTGAATGAAGACTATGCAAGGACTATGGACGATAATAAGGATGTAAATGAGGACTATACAAGGACTTAGGATGATAATAAGGATGTAAATGAGGACTATGCAAGGACTTAGGACAATAATAAGGATGTAAATGAGGACTATGTAAGGACTTAGGATAATAATAAGGACTATGCAAGGACTTAGGATGATAATGAGGACTATGCAAGGACTACCTATGGTCACAAGTGTGTATTTCTTGTAGTTTGTAGGACTATCTAATGTTTCAAAACAAATTTTGTTTTCAATAATTTTGTGTGTAGGACAAGTTTTGTGGTTTTCCAAGTATAAAAAAATTTGTTTGGAGGTAGATATAGCTAACTGAACTGGTTTTCAAACAATCTCAAAGAATTCAGAGATACACGGGATAGGGCCTAAAATAGCACAAATAACTGACTCAATACTGGTCTGATACAACGATACATAAAAAGACATAGAAGACAATCTTAGGCTGGAAAGTAGGCACCATTCAATGAGGCCCTTGCAGAAAAATACCAAAACAAGACGAACAGATAGAGAGTTTGGCAGCACTAGCTCCACTCCACGACACACACTTCTCAGGCATGCCAGTCTCTCTTACCCCGAAGATCTGAAGATCTTATCACCATGGGATTTGTGTCTCATAATGCAAGGTACATGAGGGGTATCTATGGGGTATGATCCACACTCTCAGAATCATTGAATGTAGGATTTTGGGCTACTAAGTTGGTTCTCATTATAAAATTTTGAGGCATCCTGATCCAACGATGGATTCTTAGAGCAAGCCACTTAAGACTTTAGTTGAGCTTATCAATGCAAGGAAGGCCCCCAAATACATCGAATTCACTCAACACTCTAGCCGCTTGGCCAGTATGTTTATATAGCAGCTTGAAAAAATTGCTTGAGAGTATGTTGGGAGAGATGATATCCCCAACGCATCCCAATTCAAAGTACCTTTGTGGGGTGATGAAATCCCTAGTCAAAGATACCCCACACTACTTGAAATAAAATAAAATTGGGCGTTGTTGTCACCTTCTCCCTTTCTCCCAAGACCCCAAAGATGAGTGGAAAGGTAGTTAATGCAATAGTAGGTCCACCCCAATCACGATAAAAGTTCTTTCCTTTAAGAAAATCAAATGTGAGTTAATCTATGTGCAACCTGATTCACGTTCATTTTAAAGCCCAAATTAAGGTGTTGAATACACATGTGCATGTCAATTTTAAACACCAAACCAAAATGTGAAGGCATGCATGTCAATTTTAACCATTGTTAATTTTAATCCCGAACTGAAGTGTTATACATGCATGTCCATTTTAACCATTGTTAATTTTAAGCCCAAACTAAAGTGTTATACATGCATGTCCATTTTAACCATTTTTAATTTTAAGCCCAAACTGAAGTGTTATACATGCATGTCAATTTTAACCATTGATAATTTTAAGCCCAAACTGAAGTGTTATATATACATGTCCATTTTAACCATTGTTAATCTTAAGCCCAAACTAAAGTGTTATACATGCATGTCAATTTTAACCATTGTTAATTTTAAGCCCAAAAAATGAATTGTGAGAGCATGAATGTTTATGATCTAATTCTAATTTGATCTCCTCTGTAAATTTGCCATAGACTACAAAGAGATGATTAGTAACCAGATAAAGCCAATAGAAAATAAAGAACTCAAATATAATAGAAACGAATGCGTTATGAAACCTGCACGATTGCATGACCCTGCATAGGTGATTACATGATTCTGTCAGAGCGACTGCATGATCCTGACAAGGTGAATGCATGATTCTAACAGATCGATTGCGTGATGCTAACAAGGCAATTGCATGATCCACAGGCAGACAAAACAAAAAATAAAAAACTGAAGCTAATTTTGATCAGAAACCTGCAAAATAGATTGTGAGGCTCTAGCAAGGTCTCTCATCATCCATTCAATGTTAACCAAATCATATTTCACCTGATATGAGAGAACTAAGCTATTGTATATGTCGATGGCTGGTTGGTCTTCCAAATCTTGTATCTTCTTTTCCACTTTGAGAATTTGTTGATGGCGTCTGGCTTGTCTTCTTTGCTCCTTTGTCCTCTTGGCACCTGAAATTTTGAATTGTACCTTACGTGTCATAAACTGTCATAACAAAAACATGCAATAAAAATAATTTGTTTCCAGATTTACTCAATTTTATGTAGAATTAAACAGATCAGAGAACAGAAAAGAAATAAGAACAAAAATATCAGAACAACAATATTTAGAGCGATTGTGTGATTCTGTGTAGGTGATTGTGTAATCCTCTAAGGGCGTTTGTGTGATGGGTTCCATACGAATGCATAACCCTGTCTGTTCCATTGCGTAGCCCTGCTATGTGATTGTGTAATGATGAAACTGTGAATGCGTGATGAAGAGATCTTCTTTGAAATCCATGCAAAACCTGCAAAAAAGGAAAAGATCAGTACAATCTGCAAAAGTAACACAGAAAATAGAGAAGTTTAATTAGCTATTTTTCATGTTGGGTTCATCAAAATGTTCTATGCTCAAATTAATCATTGTTAAATAGGAAATAAGGAAAATCATAAATCTCTTAACTATCTAAGCACTTCAAACACAAAACAAATGATATAGATGCAAAATAGAATGAAATTAAACAATATAAAACTCCCTATTATGCATCATGGCTTCCAATGGTCTTCTCCTCTTTGTGGCATGGTGGCTCTCAGATATTGCGTTGGCAACCTGCAAGTGACACAAAGATTCAAAGTTCGTGATTGTTGAAAATGGAGATTGAATGCTCAATTTATAGATTATTGGAGAAGATTGATTGAAAGGTGGAACATATTGATCAAGAGGTGGAACTCAGGTGAGCTCACATGAAAATTGATAGTTGAACTACTGATTTGGAGGTGGAACAGAATAGATTGAATAAATTAATCGAGTCAATTGACTGAGAAAAAGCTAACTAAAGGAAGAAAAAGAATGATTGGAGGAAATTAAGAAGATGACAAAGGTAACTAGAAGATGGAAATAGAGATTAGAGAGATAAATTATTTAATTAATTAATTGATTGAATTAATTAATTTAGCATGTGCTTGCACTTTGACTTAGATTTTCAATTTAATCTTTGCATGAGATTTATTCAAATAATTGAATTTATTTTAAATTCAATTTAGTATTTGAATATATTTAGAACTTGACTTTGATTTTCAATTTAATTTTTGAAATCATGCACATGTATTTGAATTTAGAAGAAATTAGAAGAATTTGAAATTAAATGAAATTAGAATTTGGGGATTTGGAAATGGATTAGAAGAATTAATTAGTTAATTAAATAAATTAAAGAAACTATTTAATTATTTTAGAAAGGGAATTTAATTAAATAATAAATATTAATTAAATTAAAAGGATTAAATCACAATTAATTAAATAATAAATATATAGTTAATATTTAGAAAAGGGTTGAATGATTAGATGATTAGAGATAGAAATTGAAAATAGAATTAATTTATTTAAATAATAAAGATTATTTAAATTGGAGAATTAATTAGAATTAATTAAATAATAAATATTTAATTAACATTAGAAAATAGTTAAATGATTAAATGATGATAGAATAGGAAATAGAATAATTAGTAAGATGATGAGGAAATATGAAATTAGAAGAATAAAATTAATTAACTTAAATAAATAATTGAATAATTAATTAATCAATTAGAGGAATAATTAGTACATGATCAATGAGACATTTTTAGGTATCTACACAATGTTTACAAGGTTTGCTTGTGTTGCTTATGCAGGAGGAGGTATTTGTTGTCTATTTCATTTTTGGGGATTGCTTGAAGAATTTGACATCAAATTAATAAAAACAAAACTTAAATCAATTAAAAAACCCTACTTCAATTAAAATGCAAACAAAAATAATTAAACCAATCAAATCTTACCTGTTCGATGGGGTGCCATTATTGAAAATTGCTCTTAATGCTAGAAAAATCCAAAATAATTACAAACCCATGCAGGTTCTATGGATTTTTGGCTTTCTCTTGCTGTTGTTCCATGGGTTTTGGCGTTGAAAATGGCCAAAACCCGTGGGCTACCCAAAAAATAATGTTTTCATTTTTTATTAAAAAACAAAATGTTTCTCAAAACTCGTACGGGTTTTGAGGAGCTTTTTGTTTTTTAAATTGTTTTTGGCTAGGCTTGGTGTCATTTTTGAATTTTCAGAACCCTTACAGGTTATGAAAAATTTGATTTTTTTTGGCATGTGGCCACTTTTCTGTTCACCATCTTAGTGCACTTACCCACAAGTACATTAAATACATTATGAGCATAGCTCTTTCTACTACAATAATTCATTTACTATATACTAGAATATGACATTACATGCATTCCATCTTATTCATTACATAAATCTGCTACAAGGTACATCCATAGTCCATCATGAAGAAGAATCCACATCCACGCAAGAAGAATCCAAGAGAATATCCCAATGGCTAAAAATCACCAACCACCCAACCATGTGGAACCAAAGGAGCCACCCCCCATGTTAGGAGATGACACAAGGTCCCAATCACACACTCTAAACCTAAGTTTTCACCTTAACCAAAGAGACGAACCACACATAGACTCTCATGCTAGAACTCACACAATACAACAAGAATGAACTCCCAGAGGCATATAACTCATCAAGACATAAATTCATCCAATAAGGTGTATACCAACCCTGAGATCTTCCTACCATGTTAGTTCTTGTTTTCATTCAAACTTGCTCTCAAGCCTCACAAGGTGAGACTTTGCTTCTTTAACTCCAAACACCAAGATCACTCACCAAGAGTTGTGGGAGGTCTAGTACATTGTCTAAAATCCTATTAGGCTTATTTTAACTTATTTTAGTGGTCTTTCTAATTGTCTTCTTACCCGATTTGAAGAAAAGCTCAAAATAGGGCTACAAGAAAAGAGCCCCAATTAGCCCTCTGAAACTACAAAAATGCTTATAACTCCACAAACTCCCAAAACACCTCATAAAAACTTTGCATATCTAGATACCCTTTATGGGTATCTTTCAAATTTTTCTATGAGGAGGTCTAAGAAGACTGTATAACCACTGTCCTATAAATGTGCCTAAAAATAAGGGTTTTCAAAGGTTTTAAGTCTTCTAACATCTTAACACCAGTCCAAACAATTCTTCAAACCACCAAATCTCTTAAGAAGGTCTGTAAAAATATTATTAATCCTTCCAACTTCCTTCCCTACAAGCATAAAGACAAACACTTGATGTGCAACCAAGTTTCAAGAGGAAAAATGCTCAAAAACCATTATCTTACTGTACTTTGACTGCTCAAAATGCATTTCCCAACTAATTATTCATGGAAAAACCCTTCCATATAGATTACAAGCTCTATCCAAACCTAAATCCACATTGAGAAACCAAAATAAGGTTCACTTGGTGAGGGTTTGTAGAGAAACTTTGTTTTTCACCATGGAGGTTCACTAGTTGGGCTATAGGAGCTCACCTAGTTAGCAACAAAAACCACTTTCTTTTTCATTTCCCACAAAAAAAAAACTTGTATTTACAATAAATATATGTACAACAACTTTAATTTCAAAGGCCATGGAGAAAGAGCCAAACAAAATCAAGTTGCTTCCATTATTGAAGCCAAACCCTTACTCAACCGAGAACAGGGTTAAAACAAAATAATTTTGCTACAATGCTAAAAATCCACACCAATACACAAACCCAAGTGAAAGAGATTCAACACAACATGGCACAAATTCTCAAATGAAAACAATATGGCCAAATGGACAAGAAGTATGGATTGCTATACCATGTGGAGCAAAAAGTGCAAGAAAAAGGATAAAATTTTGAGTTTTTTTTATTGAGTTCTTCTTTTCTTCGAATGAAAACAAGATAAAAAGTTGTGTAGGGATTTAAATAGTCACTCACCACCTAAATCATTCCCAGGTATGGACCAATAACCACCTTTTGCATTGTTTTTACAAATTTTCCAAATATTGTCAAAATGTTGCTTGACAACATTGACACTTTTTGGTACAATGAGCATTTTTTACTTGTGAGCCAAATAGACTTAATTCCACCATGTTAAATGGTTTCCTAGAACTACACAAACATATTTAAATTCCTAACAATGCTTTATAAGCAGTTTTGACCATATTTCCACATTTTGCCCATTCTAGGCTTACAAAGCATAAAAGGTCAAAAATAGAACAAAAACTCAACAAACAACAAAACTAAGACACAAAGGACACTTAAAAACACTAAACACACCCTTTGGACATACAAAAAGTCCATTATTCAATTGTGACCAACATAGGCAATTTGAAACCAAAATTTGAAGAAGTGCTCCATTAGCTTCACTAGGTGCTCATGCACCATACTCCCCCAAAGACAAAGAAGTCAAGTGACTAAGTTTGGCACCAATGAGGGATCAATTATAGACTAAAGAAATTCTGACTCAAGTATCCAAGTAGCCTTATATTCTGGTTTGTTCCTCCATTTGATCAAATGCTCCATATACACTTGGTGCCCAGTGTTTTTGAGAATCCTAGAATCCAAAACATTTTCAGCTTGAGGCATGGGTGTAGAAGGAAGAGGCTGATTAGAAAGTGATTGGTAAAAATCTGAAACTCTCTCATCCTCCTTGGGAAGCTTCCCTTTTTATGCAACCAAATCTGCAATATTAAAGATAGGAGACAATGCAACATCATTAGGCAAATCAATCTTATAAGCATTAGAGCCATACTTAGACAAAACCTTACAAGGACCTATCCTCTTCATTTGGAATTTGTTGGGAATTCCTTTTTGAATTCTGGACTTATTCAAGTGAACCATCACAAAGTCACCAACTGAAAATTGTACATCCTTCCTTGTTGCATCAACTCTAGCTTTGGGCTTCTGTGAGGTATTTTGGAGAGTTTTCTTTACTTGATCATGAACCTCCTTCATAGATTGAGCTACATCATCATCTTGACCACTTCTTTTCTGCACATCACCAAGGTTTCTCAACTCCATAACACCCCTTGGGTGCATACCATACACTATCTCAAAAGGACTCTTACCAGTAGACCTGTTGACACTATCATTGTAGGCAAACTCTGCTTGGTGAAGAATCTAATCCCAACTATATCCATATTCTTTTGTCAAACACCTTAAGAGGTTACCAAGTGTCCTATTGACCACCTCTATTTGGCCATCAGTTTGGGGATGATAGGCTGAACCAAAAGACAAGTTAGTACCCAATATTTTCCAAAGAGTTTTCCAAAAATGTCCAAGGAGTTTGACATCTCTATCTGAAACAATACTAATAGGAAAACCATAGATTCAAATAACCTCTTTGAAAAATTGGTGTGCAATGTGACTAGCATCATGAGTAGTTTTACAAGGAACAAAATGTGTCATTTTACTGAATCTATCAACAACATCAAAAATGCTATCAAAACCAAGTAGTTTTTGGGTAAACCAACCACAAAATTCTTGGCCAATAGTATAAATGTTTCACAAATTCCAATGTCTTGTTTAGACCAAAATGACCACTCAAACACCCACTGTGCTTCTCTTGGATCAGATTTTCCCTCATAGAGCCTTTGGGAACACACAATTGTCCACCTCTAAACAACAAACCATTTTTCAAGGTAAAGTTAGCATATTCACTATGAAAATGGTTTTGAAATTCTTGACAAACCTTGTAAATGGTTGCAAAATCTTCATCACTTCGATACAAATCCTTGAAGAAATCAACTCCAATACTCTGAATCTGCACTTCTTGCACTGTTAGTAGGCTTCTACTGAAAGCATCTGCTACTTTATTACATTGTCCCTTTTTATGCTTAATGGAAAATGTATATGATTGCAAATACTCAACCCATTTAACATGTCTATGACTCAACTTATCCTATGAATTCAAAAAACTAAGATCTTGATTATCTGTGTAAACAACAAACTCTTTGGGTAGGAAATAGTGCCTCCATTTTCAAAGAGCTTGGACAAGAGCATACAATTCAAGATCATAGGATGAATACTTCTTTTTTGCATCATTGAGATTTTCACTAAAGAAAGCTACTGGTCTATTATCTTGACTCAAAACAACACCAACTGCTATGTTACTTGCATCACATTCAATAGTGAACAGCTTATAAAAACTAGGAAGAATGAGTACTGGTTGTGTAGCTACCTTTTGTTTCAAGATTTCAAACCCCTTATTAGCTTCTTTGGTCCATTGAAACTTTGTCTTGACTCCACCTTTAATAGTATCTAGCATGGGTGCACAAATCTCACTGAATCCCCTTATAAATTTCCTGTAGAACTGTGCCAAACCATGAAATTTTCACACTAGTTGTTTTTGGTGTTGGCCAATTGGTGAGCTTCCACCTTTGATGTGTCCATTTTCAAGTCTCCACTTGAAACTACAAAACCAATATAGACTAATTCCTTCTTCATAAACTCACACTTCTCCAAGTTTATTGTTAGTTCCTCATCATACAATTGTTGCAATACAAATTTAAGATGCTTTAGATGTTCATCTTTCATTCTATTGAAAATCAAGATATCCTCTAAGTATACAACAACAAATTTACCAATAAAATCTTTAAGCACTTCATTCATGAGTCTCATGAATGTACTAGGAGTATTAGTGAGACCAAATGGCATAACAAGCCACTCATAAAGTCCTTCATTAGTTTTGAGGGATGTTTTCCACTCATCACCTTCCTTTATCCTGATCTGGTGGTAACCACTCTTGAGATCAATCTTTGTGAAATACTTTGCACCTCCCAACAAATCCATCAAATCTTCAATCCTTGGGATAAGGAATCGATATCTGATAGTGATTCTGTTAATGGTTCTTGAATTTGTGCATAACCTCCATGTTCCTCCTTTCTTTGGTGCTAACACTATAGATACAGTACAAGGACTTATGCTCTTCTTTATCAAACCTTGATCTAACAATTCTTTTACTTGCCTATCCACTTCTTTATTATGTTTTGGGGTCATCGAGTAGGCTTCTTTGTTGGGTAGTGAGACTCCAAGAATGAAGTCAATTTGATGGCTTATGTCTCTAGTAGGTGGTAGGGTTGCTGGTGCTCCATCACTTATGATTTCTTTAAAGTTGTCTAGTATTTACTGCACTTCATGAGGTATTTGAACCTTCTTTTCTTTTTTTTCTTCTTTTGGTTTCACTATGAGAGCAAACCCCACTCCTTCACCCTCTTCAAGAGTGTTTATGAACTCTTTTTCACTCACCAACAAGGCATTTGAGTTTTTGGACTTGCCGCCCTCTCCTTCATCATTTAAGGACTGAATTTTGTAAGTAACTCCATCCTTTCAAAAAGAATAAGAGTTCTTCTCACCATTATGAATGGATTTTCTATCAAATTACCATGGCCTACCCAAAATTAGGTGGCAAGCATCCATTGGGAGTATGTCATAGAAGATTTTATCCTTATAACCCCCTATTGTGAACTCAACCTAGGATTGTCCATTCACGACCACATGCTGCTCTTTGTTGAGCCAAGTGACCTTATATGGACTACTATGTGGAATTCTCTCTAATTTAAGTTTATTTGTTACTTCCTCTGACACAATGTTGTTTGTAGACCCTGAATCTATCACCACTTTGCAAACCTTACCCATGATCTTTCACTTGATTCTAACTAAAGATCTTCTTTGAGTTGGTTCCTCTTTGGTTGGCTCCTTAATCATGTCTCTTCTCATCATTAAACTTTCCCCATCTTATGAAGCTAATCTCACATCTTGTGTCTTACCACTTACTGCATCTTCTTGTACATATGTCACTCTTCTTTCACCTCCTTGAGATGAAGAATATTTTTCAGGGCATCTATAGGCAGGATGACCCAACTTTTGGCAATTGTAACACTTCATGGTGGAGAAGTAGGACCCTCTTCCTGGTCCACTAGATCTACCTCTACCTGGGTTGCTAGATCCCCTTCCTCTATAGCTTCTCTTGCTATTAGAATCCCCACTTTGTTCTATAAGTTTGGACTCTCCTTGGGACCTTTGATCAGCTCCTCTTCCACCAAAATTTCCTCTATGGCCTCTACCATCTCTTCCCCTACCTCTACCTCTGTTGCTTTGTTCTTGCTTCTTCCTACTTTTCTCTTCCACTTTGAGTGCCAGTTGGTAGCACTTATGCACTATATTGGGGCACAACAAACTCAACTCTTCTTGTATATTCCATCTCAAGTCATTCAAGTATCTTGCTACCTTGATGTTCTCATCCTCTACTACCTTGGATCTCAAACACAACTTCTGAAATTCTTCAGTATAGCTACTCACATCTAGGTCTATTTGTCTCAAGTTTTGTCTCCACTTGTGTAACTGGATTTCATAATCTTCAGGGATGTATGCTTCTTTCACCTTCTCTAACACGCCCGTCCATGTAGCTATGGGGTTATTGCCCTCTTTTTGCCTCTGTTCTTGGATAAATTTCCACCAAGTCAATGTTGCCCCTCTCAATCTATACTTGGCCACCTTCACCTTTTGTGCCTCACTGATTCCATCACATTCAAAGTGATTCTCCAGTCCCTCTATCTATTCCAGGACTACCTTTGGCTCCTTTGTTTCCACAAAGAAGTGACACTCCTTCTAAGGATTTTCCTCCTAAGGCCTTAATTTCTTTAAGGAAAGGTTCCTCAAGAATAATAGGTTCTAGTTTAGGAGTCCTATCCTCTTCTACAACTACTTTTCCCTTCCATTCATTGACCTTGATTGTTACTTTCTCACTTTTATCTTCAACTACATCTAGTTTGCTCTCCAACTGTAGTAATCTTTCTCTGACGAGCCTATTTTCTTCTTCTTGGTATTCTACCTTCTTTTCTAGCTCTACATTTGTCACCATCCTTAAGCTATTCTCTCCTACTAATTCAATTTCTATCATATGCTAGCTTCTTCCCAAATCTTGGAGGCTCTGATACCACTATGATAGGGAGATACTTAAAAGTTGGCTCAAATTGTATGTTTGTGTAGCATCCTAAAATTGCGACACTTGCAATTTCGACCGCATTTGGGTCTTCACGATGGCAATGCAACACTGAACCTGAATGGAGACCCCGAAACTTGTTCATGACACCAAAAACTGCATTTTTTTCAGCATCCTAGCCTGACCCTCCTTGCACCCTGCTGTCCCTGGAGGTGGGACCATGGCGCCTAGTGCCCTGGTCCCTAGCCCTATTTTTGGGCCCGGTCTCTTTTGGGTCTCGGGTCTTTATGTTTGCAAATTGGAAAATAATCTTCCCAGGTCGGCCTAAGGTCGGAAAAATCAGTCTTTTAACCCTAATTGACAAGTATATAAACTACATTTCCTCTCCCATTTTGGTAGATGGAAAAAAGGAGGAAGCAATACTCAAACATTCAAGCATTCAAGCATTCAAGCATTCAAGCATTCCTTCAAGCAATTGATCACTCTAAGTCTCCATTCAAGGCTAAGTGTTGCATTCAAGACAAGGATTCAACCATTGAAGAGGAGATCACATACAACATACAACAACATCTACACCTTCGCATGTAAGAATACAAACATTCTTACAACAAGGTACTAGTACCTGTTTTACATTACAAACATTTACATTTATAGCATTCTCATTTCTTGGTTAATTCCAAAATAGGGGTTTGACCTAAGGGAAAACCCCTAATCCCTAACCCCCCAATCATCTTCGTTTTTCTGTGTGTAGGTTGCAGGTACGCGGTTGAAATTGAAGATCTGGAATCCTTATGCGGAGACGAACAGATCCCCCTTCGTTTCGCGGATTTTTCGGAGGACCGTGTGCACGCCGGGCGCCATTGTCCTGTCAACTTTAGCTCAAATTTGCAGGACAGTGTTGTCTCGACATTTTACTGCTAATTCCAGGTCCGCAGCTTCATCCTATATCCCTATCTCTGTTTATAAGTGAATCTTTCTCACTTTTCATGCATTCCTAGCTTAATCCTTCTATCTACATTCTTTACAAAAGAGGGTAGCCTTGTTGTCTTAACCCTTGAAACTCACTTAGAATCCAATCTTGCATTGTGTGGGATTGGATCTTGTGGGTTTCGACCCCTCTTTTGAATGTAAAGTCTCCCCTAAGTGAAAACCGTCAACCCTAGTGACCTCCTTCCCCTCTCCTCGGAGTGGTGGGGGGAACACTTAGGGTTCGCTCACGATTTTCCACTTTACAGTTTGTAATCAATTTTAGTTTGCAAGTTCCCTCAAGGGTAATTTTTGAAGGTTTTGTCACTTTTTTAGGTATTTTTTATTTAATTTTTTTCATTCTCTATGCTTCATACCAACCTTGAGATCTTCCTATCATGTTAGTTCTTGTTTTCATTCAATCTTGCTCTCAAGCCTCACAAGGTGAGACTTTGCTTCTTTAGCTCCAAACACCAAGATCACTCACCAAGAGTTGTAGGAGGTCTAGGAAATTGTCTAACATCCTATTAGGCTTATTTCAACTTGGTTTAGTGGTCTTTCCAATTGTCTTCTTACCTGATTTGAAGAAAATCTCAAAACAGGGCTACAAGAAAAGAGCCCCAATTAACCCTCTAAAAATACAAAAATGATTATAACTCCACAAACTACCAAAACACCTCATAAAACCTTTGCATATATGGATACCCTTTATGGATATTTTTCAAATTTTTCTATGAGGAGGCCTGACAAAACCATACAACCACTATCTATAAATGTGCCTAAAAATAAGGGTTTTCAAAGGTTTTAAATCTTCTAACACCTTAAAACCATTCCAAACACTTCTTCAAACCACAAAATCTCTTGAGAAGGTCTGTAAAAACACTTGATGTGCACCCAAGTTTCAAGAGGAAAAATGCTCAAAAACCATTATCTTACTATGCTTTGACTGCTCAGAATGCATTTCCCAACTAATTATTCATGGAAAAACCCTTCCATCTAGCTTAAAATATTTTTCCAAACTTCAATCCACCTTGGGAAACCAAAATAAGGTTCACTTGGTGAGGGTTTGTAAATAAACTTTGTTTTTCACCATGAAGGTTCACTAGTCGGGCTATAGGAGCTCGCCTAGCTAGCAACAAAAACCACTTTCTTTGTCATTTTTGACAAAAAAAAACTTGAATTTACAAGAAGGATATGTACAAAAACTTGAATTTCAAAGGCCATGGAGAAAGAGCCAAATAAAATCAAGTTGCTTCCATTATTGAAGCCAAACCCTTACTCAACCGGAAACAGGGTTAAAACAAAATAATTTTGCTACAATGCTAAAACTCCACACCAACATACAAACCCAGGTGAAAGAGATTCTACACATCATTTCACAACTTCCCAAATGAAAACACTATGGCCAAATGCATAGGAAGTACGGACTGTTGTACCATATGGAGCAAAAAGTGCAAGAAAATGGACAAAATTTTGAGTTTTTTTATTGAGTTCTTCTTTTCTTCGAATGCCAACCAAACACAAATTTGTGTGAGGATTTAAATAGTTACTCTTCACCTAAATCATTCCTAGGTATGGACCAATAACCACCTTTTGCATTGTTTTTTATAAATTTTCCAAATATTGTCAAAATGTTGCTTGACAACATTGACCCTTTTTGGTACAATGAGCATTTTTCACTTGTGAGCCAAATATACTTAAGTCCACCATGTGAAATGGTTTCCTAAAACCACACAAACATATTTCAATGCCTAACAAGGCTTTATAAGGATTTTTGACCATATTTCCACATTTTACCCATTCTAGGCTTACAAAGCATAAAAGGTCAAAAATAGAACAAAAACTCAAGAAACAACAAAACTAAGACACAAAGGACACTTAAACACACTAAACACACCCTTTGGACATACAAAAAGTCCATTATTCAATATTGAACAACATAGGTCATTTCAAACCAAAATTTGATGAAGTGCTCCATTAGCTTCACTAGGTGCTCCTGCACCACCAACCCATCAATTATTAGGTTATCACTTATTTACAAATCATGGTAAACTCCAATGTGCCCTGGTGGTCTAAACTTCATGCATCCTGACAAGGAACCTCATGCAAGCCTATCTCTCGTGACCTCGGTCTTCATAAGAAAGCCCACTCCCTCTAACATGGCCCAACAATAAATCACAAGAGGCTCTTACCAAAATAAAACATTAAAATAACACTCAATGCAACCAATAAATTCCACACATACTCTCACAACATATGCAATGATACAACAACATCAAATATAACAAAATGAGCCTCTTGGCCAATAAATACAAAGCATATCAAGCCATTAAATCTACCAACAGATAAGAAGATAACATCACAACAAGGAAAACTCACTTGCTGGTCCAAAACAATATCATAATCATCTCAAATAACCATGGCTTATCAACATGGAGAGAGTCTAAAATATCCACAAAGACATGGAGAGGTAAAAATACATTAAGCCATTGAAATACATCAAAACTGATCAAACCTAAAACTGGAAAATATTAGCAGACCTCAATAAATCCTTTGGTACAAAAATAAACTCAGGACAATACCTCAAAAATGACCAAAACTGAGAAAATACATAATGTAGACAGTTTAGCGCTTTTATCCTAGAGAACAACACTTTTGTCAAATATAGCAGCACTTTCATCTAATAGGACAACGCAAACGTTCTCAGATTCGTGCATACATCTTCTAAGACAATGCATGCATTCCCAGATTCATGCTTGTGTCTTCTGAGACAACACTTATGTTGTGCAGAATAGCGCAAACTGTAGCGTCGTAAATTGTACGCACTTGCTAGGGTGGTACAATTTCACACCTAGTTTAGCACCCGCCTTGGCGCATTTTGCATTTTGCATTACATTTCCCCTTTAGCACTTAATTAATTAAATTAATTAGGTCTAAGGTCTTATTTTATCATCTCCCATATCATAAAGTTGGGCCCTTTTCATTAAAGTGTGCCCTTTTCATTTTATTCCTCCTATACATCATTTAATCAAAAACCCTAATTAGGTCCTATTTCAAACTTGGGGGCTTGATTTCGGGGGTCAAAACATCTCGAAATCAGCTATAACTTCAGGATTCTCTCTAAAATCATCATATCCGACGACCCTGAAAATTTGGTGAAAAGTTGTCGGGACCATGGCGCCCGGAGTGCAACATGGTCCCGGACATTTTTCCCGAAATTTTAGGAGCGCGATCCAATCATAAAATAAAGCTTAACCCCAAGAAATTGGCGGGAAATTCAATCTCTAGGTCGGCCAAAAGACAGAATTATGACCTAGGGTTTCATACATAAGAGCTCTCTTTCTTCATTTGAAAGGATCCGATTTTTGTTTTCAGGAACCTCATATGCAGCGAAAGAGCAGATCTTTGAAGACTTCAACAACATTCAACATTCCTCTATCAAGCACTTATCAAATTCATTCATCCATTTAGGGCTTGGAAGACATTGAAGAACAATAGGAGATTACCGACTGAAGATTGGCTTGTACTCCTCCCTTGAGGGTTGGGTATGATTTCATGTTGTTTTCATGTCTTTGCATAAGCTTCAATATATCCTTTATTCATGCTTTAGATCACTTTGCATCTTGATTTAGAGCATTTACATTATCATTTACAAGCAATTAGGGTTTACTTTCTAGGTTGCTCTAGTTTGCTTTCTTGCATTTTAGGACCTTGCACACACAGTAGGTCTGCACACACAATACATTTTACAATACAACTTGGCTATTCGTGGAGGTGGAAATCACCGAAGCGGGGGTTTGACTAAGGCAAAACCCTATATAGCCGCCCAAACACCTTTTCAGATATAAGTGCAGGTTTTGGAATTCGGACGACGCCGCAAGTTGCAGATCCGGAAGAAGCAGACTGAGACCGACCTTCCCACCAAATCTCAGAGCAAAAGACCAGGACAGGGGCATGGGGCGCCCTGGTCCTACCAGGACAGGGGCGCTGGGCACCCTGGTCCCTGGGACAGGGGCGTTGGGCGCCCTGGTCCTCCTGACAGACAGCAAGTTTCAGCATTTTGACAGCTTTTTCAGGTTGCAAAACAGCAGTTTTCGGAGCAGTTTCAGGGGCAGAATCAGGACAGTGGCGCCCGCGCCCCCGTCCCGAACATTTTCAGTCAGATTTTAACTCCGGGTACGCATTTGCATTCTTGTCTTGTCCTTGTATTTACAGCTTTCCATTGTTTAAGTTCAATTCTGCAATCTTGTTATTAGTTCATACTTGCACTTTGGGGTTAGGGATTGAACTTGCATCATTTCATCTTTCAATTGCAACAAAGGAATAGAAATCCTAATAGGTAGCCCGTGGCTCTCTCTTCCACAAGAAGAAGTAGCCAATTGTGTGATACCTCTAGGCTCTTTCGTATTCCACAAGTGTGTGGTTGAAAGTGAGATTAGGGCATGTTTGCTTAGTGTCACTTTTTCTCCCACACATTTTGGTGAACCCAACGTGAACTCCAATCTTCTCTAATTCTGATTTATGTTTTCAAATTTGAGTGTTTATGCTATTTACAAGTTTTAATTTCTTGCAAGATTCAAAAATTTAGAGGAAATTTTTGCTAAAACCCTAATTTTTCATTTCAAAGTTGAACTTGTGGATAGCTTAATTGGATCAATAATTTCAAATCTGATTTAGGAACTCATTTGAATCATAAATTTCATTTTCTAAATCTACATTCTAAGTGCTTGCATTGGTTAAAATTAAACATTTCCTTCTATTTTGCATGTGTTATCATTTGAAAGAGGAAAATTGTTGTCATGATGCATTCATCTCATAGATGTGATAATGGGTTAGCTTCCCTTGTTTCAATTTTTCCTTCTCCTAAAGAACCTCCCCCCATCTATAACAACATTTTAGTGCCTAAAAGAGTTGCTACCAATCCCTTTGAGACTCTCCCATGCTCCAAGGATGAAGTCTTTAAGAGTGATCTTGATAATTCTCCTAAAATGTGCCCTTCCTATTTAGCTATCCTAGAGGAAGAGAATGATATCATAAACACCTTTCTTAATGTTACTTCACCTTCCCTCCATGATGCCTCTCTAAGTGAAAAGGTATTGATGGACATTGAATTATTTTCTCCTAAAGTTGGTCCTTCCAATGGGGGCGTGTTAGTGCAACAAGAGGTTATGAACACTTCTTTCAAAGATCTCCTTCCTAAGCATGAATCTTTGGAGAAATATGTTCATGTTCCTCCTAAAAAACACTCCCTTCATGAGGATCCTTGTGTGCAAGAAGATGACATTACCCCTACATTTCCTAGTGATGGCATTTCCTTTTCCAACAAAATTCCCACTATAGATGATGAATTAATGCTAAATGCTTACCCTTCTCCTAAAGTTTGTCTTACCCATAAGCATCCCTTAGAGAAAGAAGATGAAATAATAAGCAATTTCCTTAATTCTCTCTCCCCTAAAGATCATATTGAACATATTTTGAGGAAAGAGGATGATTTTAACACATCTATTGATGCTCTCCCTCCTAAGGATGAGGAATTAATAAACAATGTTATCTCCTCTCCCGAGATTGACAATACTTCAAAGATTCCTTTCAACCACTTCACTATTTGGGATGAACCATTAGAAGAAGGTGTAGATTATTCTTTACCCTGTGAGAGAACCCTAGCCAAAGGGGATGAAGTCAAGATTGAAAACTCCCTTGATAGTTTCTCACCTTCGTTGAATCTCAATTATTCTCCCTCTAAAAATAAAGCATCTCCTTCTCCTCAACTTGGTTCTACTCATAAGGAAACCCTAGTTCAAAGCAAGATGGTTAACATTTCTTTCAGAGATCTCCCTCTCAAAAGTGAGACTTTAGAGAGTAATGTTGATCCTTCTCCTAGAGAGTTTATTCCCCATGTAGATCATTTGATGATAGAGGATGATATGACCTTTCCTCTTCCTACTAGAACATCAATGCCTACCCCTTGTCTCTCTCCTAAAATTGATTTAATCCATGATGAGATTTTGGTGCAAGAGAAGACCATCAACAATTCTTTTCATTCCTCTAAACCATCCTCAATCAATTTGATACATGTGAATGAAACACCTAACAAACCTCTCTTCACTGTCCAAGGTGCTTGTCCTTCTCAAAATTCTCAACCTTTAAATAAGCCTATCTTAGTGGTTCAAGGTGGTTATGCTAATGATTCTTTTTGCACTCCTAAGAAACCTATTATTACTGTGCAAGGAGGTTATTCTTCTAAGAGCCCTTATGAGTATGCTAAGCAACTGACTAGAGAGAGTTATCATGCGGTTGCTCATACCTATAACACAAGAAACAATAGGCAACCTAATCTTCCTCCAGTTATCCCAACTTCACTTCCTCCTTCTCAACCAATTCTTCCGCAAGCTCCACGTATTTCACAAGTTCTTGGTAAGGAATATGATCTCATAGAACAACTTAAAGCTACCCCTGCTAAGATATCCCTTTGGGATTTGATCCAAACTTCTTCCGCTCATCATGGAATGTTACAAGATGCCTTGAAAGATTTGAATGTTCCTCCACCGAATACATCTAGTAATATAGCATCTTTAGTTAACTCTGTGATGAATCCTAAAGCTCAAATTGTGTTTACCCAAGATGAGTTGCCTACTAGTGAAATTCAACATCAATATGATCCCTTGATGATTGTGGTTATCATAAATGACACTGCTATAAGACGAACACTGGTAGATAATGGTTCTGGCCTTAATGTGTGTAGCATTAATCTATTGCATAAGATGAATGTGGATACATCCCTTATTGAGCCTGACTCTCATCCCATTCGAGGCTTTGATAATGTGGCTAAGTCTTCATTAGGTATTATCACCTTACCCATCACAGTGGGACCTGTTACTTTGCCTACTCCTATCCATGTTATGTCAGGAAATCTAACATACAACTTGTTATTAGGGAGACCTTGGATTCATAGTATGCACGCTATCCCCTCTACATTGCATAGACAAGTTAAATTTATTTATAACAATAAGACATATACCTTGATAGGTGATACTAATCTTCAGGCTTGTTTGCAAACATATACTTCCAAAGGGAGTTCTTCTAAGCCTTCCTCTTCTAGTGATGACTCGTTAAACAAGATACCTATGGATGAATCATCACCCTCTAATAATCAAAATTCTTTGGATGAGTCTAAAGCTCCTGAAGAAGATCCTTCTCGACTTGAATATACGCATGAAAAGGCTTTTGATCCTGAGAAGGTTCTCGCAGAAGACGATTGGGGATCCCTTGACTTTAATCCCACCTTTGTAGGTGAGTATAGGGTTCCTCCTAGAGATCTTAAAGGTAAAAAGAAGGAAGAAACTAGAGATCAATCAGTCTTACTTGAACCTATGAGCAATAATTTTGTGGCCGCTTCTCAAACTTCTTCTCCTCACACTTCTAATTCTGAAGAGTTTGATTCTTTGTCTTATGAAAAACCACCTTCTCTTCCTGAAATGGCTGATCGTTATGGTCATGGTTTTCGCATTTTTGCTAAGCATGGGTATCATGGAAATGGTTGTGGTGCCCATGAACAAGGGATAAAAGTTCCTCTAGAGACTAATTTTCACAATTATGCCTTTGGACTTGGCTATAATCCCTGCAAACACACTAAAGCATCTAAAAGACCATCTCTTAATGTGAATGCTATATTTAGTAGTGATGATGATCTCACTTCAACTAAATCATCTTCTACTTCTATCAACTCTCATTCCCCTCATAAGGAAATCTTGGCAATGAACAAATCTCTTTATGACTCCCCTCAAATTTCTAAATCCACTTATGAATCTTTATTTCCTATTCATCATAAAGTCCTTTCCTCTAGGGATAAGGCTCTAATAAATTACACTCATCCCTCTTCTAATATTTCTTGTGACTTTTCTTCTTCAATTTTTGTCACTTTATACATGTTTTTGATCTCACTTATAGTTGAGCATTTAACATGTCATATTCAAATACCTCATTCAATCTATCATGTCTTTAAATAACATTAATGGCTGTTATGTTGCTCATCATTATGTGACATTGGTAGCTCATTTACTGGGGGCTCATTGTCATTCATGATGGTACAATTTCAAGTGCAATCATATTTTTGAAGCAACATAATAGCCTAATTTTCTATGTTATCTCTTGTTCCTATGGGGACAAGAGTGATTTCATACATCTCTTCTTTTGCTTATGTCCAAATCTCTCCCTAGAAGATTGTGTAAGTCCTTCTCATTGAGGCAATGATCTTTCCTTATTTTATCTAAGGATCCACTTTTTCCTATTTCATGGATGGTGTGAACTTTATTACTTGATGTTATTCCTTGTATGCATTTGTTGTTGTTTGTTCAAGGATTCTCTCTTACAAGAGGTGTAAGTCCTTGACTACAACCTCTTTTGCACTTGGTAAAATACATCTATAATGAATTTACTCTCCCAATTGGGTTAAAAAGAGCGTCATCCTTCATTAAGAATCACTTTCACCATGCAAAAGAAGGAAGTATTGCATTCTTATTCTCTTCTTTGTCTTATTCTAGAAGATGTTATATTTGTCTAAGACAATTCCTCTTGGGGATAGGTGTCTTTTGTACAAAGATCTCTTCTCCTCTAAGGATCTCCCTTACACATACTACAAGATATCCCTTTCCAACTATCTTATCCTTGCTTAAAGAGGGCAAAACCCTCTTGCTTGGATCTATGACATTGTTGCATTTTTGGGGTATCTTCTTTTATGATGAAGGTAGGTATCCTTGTTCTACTTTTCTTATGACATAAACATTACACTTTTTGAGCAATGGGTCATTCTCGGAACCAGAGCACAGACTCTTAGAGCGAGATGTCACGCTTTTGTACTATACATATACAGGTTGTAGCATACCCGGGCATAGACTCCTATGGGGTGCTTCCAACCTCCCTTACACACACATGCACGAGGTTGAGTGGAACTAGCGGCATAAGGCTAGACTTTCTCACTCTCCTCCCTTACATGGATCACCTAGACAGACTCTAGGGGCTAGTTTTCCATGTCCTTTTCCCATGGATCACCTAGACAAGATCTAGGGGCGAGAAGTCCATGTTTTCTCTTTCACTATTCTTCTCATGGATCACCAATGTGTGTATTCATGCTTTTTTTCCTTTCTTTTCTTCTCTTTGCATTTTGTTTCCATTTAAATCCTTCATCTCGTGTTAGAGAACTCTCAAATCCTCACACTCTTTGTTGTGTTGGAATTGAGATTTAGTCCTCTTTCTTACCAAATGATTCTCCATTAGTTTTTGATCTCATATCAAATCTTCTTGTGAGCATTTGTCATCAATTTTCTTTAACAATTCGAAGTGGTAAACATGATACCTTGTTTCAACTCACTAAAATTAGCAAGCCGAAAAAGGGGGGGGCATATAGCTACCCTCTAATTTTCATCACCTTCCCTTAGTAAGCATTAGGTGATTTTGTGATCTAACGTGTGTTTTGTAGGGTGTGGTTCCTAACTGTGTACTGCAGATACCGCTGGGGGCTTCGTTCGACAGACTTATGGATATATCCTTTTTCAAATAATGTTTACTTTTCTGTACTTTAGCTTGCATATGCACGTAGTGTTCATATGACCGCTAAAGTGGGGACTAAATGTAGCGTCATAAATTGTACGCACTTGCTAGGGTGGTACAATTTCACACCTAGTTTAGCACCCGCCTTGGCGCATTTTGCATTTTGCATTACATTTCCCCTTTAGCACTTAATTAATTAAATTAATTAGGTCTAAGGTCTTATTTTATCATCTCCCATATCATAAAGTTGGGCCCTTTTCATTAAAGTGTGCCCTTTTCATTTTATTCCTCCTATACATCATTTAATCAAAAACCCTAATTAGGTCCTATTTCGAACTTGGGGGCTTGATTTCGGGGGTCAAAACATCTCGAAATCAGCTATAACTTCGGGATTCTCTCTAAAATCATCATATCCGACGACCCTGAAAATTTGGTGAAAAGTTGTCGGGACCATGGCGCCCGGAGTGCAACATGGTCCCGGACATTTTTCCCAAAATTTTAGGAGCGCGATCCAATCATAAAATAAAGCTTAACCCCAAGAAATTGGCGGGAAATTCAATCTCTAGGTCGGCCAAAAGACAGAATTACGACCTAGGGTTTCATACATAAGAGCTCTCTTTCTTCATTTGAAAGGATCCGATTTTTGTTTTCAGGAACCTCATATGCAGCAAAAGAGCAGATCTTTGAAGACTTCAACAACATTCAACATTCCTCTATCAAGCACTTATCAAATTCATTCATCCATTTAGGGCTTGGAAGACATTGAAGAACAATAGGAGATTACCGACTGAAGATTGGCTTGTACTCCTCCCTTGAGGGTTGGGTATGATTTCATGTTGTTTTCATGTCTTTGCATAAGCTTCAATATATCCTTTATTCATGCTTTAGATCACTTTGCATCTTGATTTAGAGCATTTACATTATCATTTACAAGCAATTAGGGTTTACTTTCTAGGTTGCTCTAGTTTGCTTTCTTGCATTTTAGGACCTTGCACACACAGTAGGTCTGCACACACAATACATTTTACAATACAACTTGGCTATTCGTGGAGGTGGAAATCACCGAAGCGGGGGTTTGACTAAGGCAAAACCCTATATAGCCGCCCAAACACCTTTTCAGATATAAGTGCAGGTTTCGGAATTCGGACGATGCCGCAAGTTGCAGATCCGGAAGAAGCAGACTGAGACCGACCTTCCCACCAAATCTCAGAGCAAAAGACCAGGACAGGGGCGTGGGGCACCCTGGTCCTACCAGGACAGGGGCGTTGGGCGCCTTGGTCCCTGGGACAGGGGCGCTGGGCGCCCTGTTCCTCCTGACAGACAACAAGTTTCAGCATTTTGACAGCTTTTTCAGGTTGCAAAACAGCAGTTTTCGGAGCAGTTTCAGGGGCAGAATCAGGACAGTGGCACCCGCGCCCCCGTCCCAAACATTTTCAGTTAGATTTTAACTCCGGGTACGCATTTGCATTCTTGTCTTGTCCTTGTATTTATAGCTTTCCATTGTTTAAGTTCAATTCTGCAATCTTGTTATTAGTTCATACTTGCACTTTGGGGTTAGGGATTGAACTTGCATCATTTCATCTTTCAATTGCAACAAAGGAATAGAAATCCTAATAGGTAGCCCATGGCTCTCTCTTCCACAAGAAGAAGTAGCCAATTGTGTGATACCTCTAGGCTCTTTCGTATTCCACAAGTGTGTGGTTGAAAGTGAGATTAGGGCATGTTTGCTTAGTGTCACTTTTTCTCCCACACACAAACATAATACAAAACAATGCATTTACACATTTAGATAGTGTGTTTGCTGAAACAATGCATTTACACAAATCACATGAAAAAATGAGAAATCATGCAGGTAAAATATTAAAATTTAGACTTAACCAAAGGGCTCAAAAAATACATGAATAGTGATGCCCAGAAACAAGGAACATTAAGGTATAAACAAGGTAAATCAATTCTAACTGTAAACCAAGATCCAATCAAATTTTCTTCATGAAAACAGACATACAAAACCACTTCAAACTCATAGAAAAACCAATGAAACTAAATCCAAACACTTTCAAACTAAAAGACCCACAAAGGGGAAAACAATACATTCAAGCTCCCATACAATAAATGATTCAATAACCCAAGCTTATACAGAAAATTGACAGAGTCGTGAAATGGCATCCTCAGAAAACTAGAAATATTATTCCCAACAACTATGAAAAATCTCAAATACATAAAGTTTCCTTTCCCAAATATTAATCTCCAAACAATATTAAAACTATAGAGTAACAAACTATAGGGTTTCTAGGTCTTACCGGCAATGATTGTCCAACTTTGTGAAATGGGCATCTAAAGGACTTTTCAAGGCTTCTCCTTGCAGTTGCAGCTCTGTATGGACCTCATGAACCTTCCCAATTTATTTGGTTAAGGTTTTGTATTCACCCTTGCAGTATGCATTAAATTTACCCCTTGTTTTCCCTAGTCAGGTTGCTCCTGGACTTGCCTAGAACAAGGTGGAAACTATAATGAACTCCACTTCCAGTACTCTTCCCTACATATTTACACTGTACATAGGGTTGCCTTCCATGTCCCAACAAGCCATGATGGTAGCACAAAGGCATTTTATGGGGCAACCATTTTACATGAATTTGCTATTTACAAGCCAAAACTGGTTGATTGAAAACAAAACAACAAAAGTACTAACAAACACTATCTACAAAGCATGAAATGAGACAATTAATATTAGAACACACCAAAGAACTACTATCCAAAACTGGATCAATGGATTCAATCCATTTGTGTTCACAGTTATGCAAAATGGGACAAAAACAATGATAACGGTCTGAAAATGAGAGGTTTCATATTGTCATCCACAAAATTTAATGTTTCCAACCTTGGTAACCATGCAAGAGGAGGTTCAGATAGTCTTCCCCACATGTGGAGGCATCCTAGGTCAATGTTCTAACCCTAACTCCACCGCTAAGCTCTTTTAGGACCAAAGTTGTCATGACAACTTTTACAACTTTCCACATTTTGTCTTTTCAACTTAAGTAACCTATTACAAGTCATTACTCATATCTTTTTCAACATTCCTAAGACTATTCTAAACCTCTCTAATTCTCTTCACCAATTTATGCCTCTTTTGACCATCAAGAAGGCCATTTACCTACTCAAACAACTACCTACTCACAAAGAGCAAACCTAGAAAGAAAACTAACTCAACTAGGCCTACACTTGACTCAAATCAAACATTACACACACACCTTGGACCCTCTTGGAGTCCTTATTAGAAAACTGACTTGGCTAAGGTCAGTACAAGCCAAAATTGTAGAAGGACTATAAGCCTAAGTCCTAGGTGCTCCTGCACCACATACTCACACACATACACATACATACATGCATACATACATTCATACATACATACATACACACATACTCACACACACATGTACATGCACATACACATACACACATACATACACACACATACACATATACCCTTGCACATATATACTCACACATACACATATACTCATGCACATACATACTCACACATACACACACATATATATCTAAACATACTCGTATATACACACATACATACACATATACACACATATACACACACATGCATGCACATACATATGTGCAAACATACATGTATACACATACACAAATATACACATACACACATACACACATGTACTCATACACACATGCATGCTTACACACATAAACACATACATGTACATATATAGAAACACATATACATATTTTTTTTGTAGCCATTTAGATCAAACATCAAAAACAAGAAGACACAATGATCATTACAACTAGTGATACTATAAAAATTAACATGACCAATGTGTATGTTCATAAGACAAATTCAACCCAATTTCCACAGGTCTAAACATAATCGAAAACACATCAAACACTTTCTTATCCTAAGGTCAATGTTGTCATGGTGGTAACTTCAGCCCACAACTTGGAATCTCCATCAGCTCAAGTGTAGGGACATCTTGAGGGGTGTATTCACTAAGTTTGCCTTTTTTGTAAGCGAACAACTAGGGGCCTCCGGGACTGGAAGGATGATCCTATCACCCTCTCCCCAGAAAGCAACAAGTAGCTTATGCTAAGCCAAGGATTTTTGTCTCATCCCACAGGAGCCTTATGATGAGTGTCTTGGGGAGAAAACCATCTATCCCCTTTCACTGAAGCTATCGCGATGTTCAAACAAAAAAGGGGTGGCCCACTACTCTAAGATGTTTAGTTGGGGAAATTCTGCAGAACTCGGTGTCTACCCATGTGGCGACAGCTCATTCAAGAACCCACTCCTCGTTCTCCACACAACTGCGTACACATAGTGCAAATACTAGGGAGTTTCATTGGTGTAGATACATGTCACCAAGGCATCATAGCTTTTGCCTAACGTATTAATTTATATAGCAGATAGAAGAAAGTACCACTTGGGTCGTTCCCCTCTCACCAGCCTTATGAGCTCTCGAGAGGGTAGGCCCTTCTACCTAAAAGGAAGATGATAACAATTTCTCTTACACCCGCCCAATGGAAGATGAGGGGAGTTTAGATATTGTTATTATCATCTTTAGGGTTCTATCTAAACACAAAGCATTCGAAAAGCATAAAACACCTCAAGCAAGTTAATTAACCCCAAAATAGAATAAAGATGTGAGCATAATTAAACTAGAAAGGAAAAATAAACAGACATATAAACAAACTTTCTAATAGTATTTAAATGAAAAATGGGTAAAAACACAAATTATAAACGTAATTTAAATATTAAAATATTAATAAATTAAAATTAACATCAAAAATATTAAATTGAATAAAAAATACCTTGTAAAAGTCGTCAACAATATGTCCAAATGGTCGTCAAATTGACCCTGATAATCCAACTAGTTGACTTCGCAAATAAAACAAAAAAAATACAAAAATCTATTTTTGTCCCTTGATCGGATGGGGGACCAAGTTTGGCAGGAAGGAGTCCGGCCAAACTAGCTGATGTGGCATCAAGATGGCCATTTGCTCTGCATTTTCACCAAATTGAACTTTTGGCCAATTTTTTGTCACACGGACTTTTTTTTTTACAAAAAGTGAAAAAACCCTTTTGCAAAGCTCGAAGTCATGAATCCAGTCATATAATTTTTTTTACTATTTTTATAATTTTTAATATTTTTTATTAATTAAACATTGCGAGTATCTTATTAATGTTAAAAAATTAGGTTGATTAAAAATTCAAAAATAAATATTGAATGAAATTAAAATATTATTAAAAAAATATTTTTCACTAGATGAGAGAATCTTCTCGAAAAGGGTTTTTTTTTTTGTTAATGATAAATTTAGTAGTCAAAAGGTGACGTTGAACGAAAAATGTCAAATTTAGCTATGTTGGACTTCAAAGTATTATAACGAGAAACATATACATCAAAATTATAAAAAAAAACTAACACTGCATATATATGTTCTCTATTTGGAAAAAAAATCCAAAAAAATAGGTCCATTTTCAGTTTTTTTGGTGACGCCGACTAGAACCCCTGATTTTTAGCATTTTTCAACAGTGAAAAATCTATCTTTGAATTTATAAAAAAAATATCAATTTTTTTCCAAAAAAAATTATTAAAAAAAACAGACATAAATTTCATTAATATTTCTACATTTGATTAGTTTACATCATTTCAAAATTTAATTTAGAAATGTCAGTTTTATGTTGTCAAAGTTAAACAGTTTTAGTTATGTTGGTCGGTGCCTTTATAAAAGTGTGACACAACATTGTGCTTTTACCCCTAAATATTTAGCCACTTTCTTGTCTATAGGTTCAAGGTTGGATTTGGCCTATGAACGAGGTTCAGTCACAAGACTAAAATCTCCTGCACTTTTGGCTCTGCACAACCAAGGTGGGTGTACATGTAAATATACCTAAATAACCTACAATTTTCAACACTCATGGTATTACGAATTACAACAAATATCCCAATATGAATATGCCAAGGAAAGTTTATGAACTTTATATTTGGATACAATCTTGGTTTTTCAACTCTCACTTAGCACTTATGAATGATTTCTACACTAAACTAACTCCTAATACTAACTCTTACAATGGAAAAGAAATGACACCTGAGAATATTTATGATTCTAAAAACTGGGTGCAAGCCCCATGACCAGTACCATCCTTAGGGCATGATAGGTAACCCTCAACATGTATATATTAAACCCAAATAGTTTAAACTATAACTAGTGAGTTATCAACATTGATGTATTACATCAACAACCTCTATTATAGTTTCATTGCAACTATTATTAATTATCCCACATGTACATAACATTATTTCTTTATCCCATAAAAAGATTTTTAATCTCTTCCTTGAAGAAAAGAGAAGCAAAAAAATAGATAAAATCGAGGACTTGCTAGGACAAAATAGATGATCCTTGATCATTCATTTCATAAAACAATGCCATTGCATGTTGGATACAACTGCAAGAATATATTAAAACATTGCTTTCATTCTGGTTACCTAAAAATATAACTCAAACATACTCTAATTTATGGACTATACATGTAAGCCTTGCTTCTAGAAAGCTTTAAAAATTACATTAGAATCCTCACAAATAAGGAGAAGGGAAAACAAGAGGAAAACCTTGAAGAAACCTTAAAAGAGACCCAAGAATGACACTTAGCTTCATCTTTTCTTTTATGAATTTTGAATTTCAAATCTGCATTTTCTCCTCTCCAATCTTCCCTTAATCGATCTACATCTTTGAATTTTCTTGTGACACCTGGAGAATCTGGAAAATATCACTGCATTCACACACTTTATCTCTCATGCTTGAACACCAAATTCTGACTTTGTCTGCATACACACTTGTTGTGATAAAAGACTTGTCACTTTCAACATTTTTGCCCTTTGGATTTATCTCAAATTTCCTCTTTTGGTTCTCTTTTTTCTCTGCCTATAGCCCACATTTTATCTCAGACCAAAAATAGAAAAAACATCTTTTGCTGATTTCTCTACTTCGTCCTATCATTTTTTGAGTGAAAAATAACCACTTCTAGATGAAAGTAATCATGCCCCCTTCCAAAATATTTACCTCCACTTCTTAGTGAAAATAATGTTGCACCCCAATACTTCATTGCCAAATTCTACCAATTCTTTGATTATAATGTTTGAACATGTAGTCTTTTATCTGAATGAAGAACACTAATCCACTGGAAGATGAATATTTCTGTAGAAACATAGATAGTGTTTCTCCTCCTTATCTTTAAAAAAACATTGTCATATTTCATCAGCAAAAAAATCCTTTTATAACGCTTGTCTTTGGTAAACACTTGTCATGTTCCTGTGCATCAGTCCAATTGACCTTCAGGAAAATCCACTTGAAAATAATCAATTATCTCAAGTCCTACATAATATGTAAATCTTTCTTCATTTGAATACATTTTGCCAATGCTTAGAGTAGAGTGCCTTCTTATCTCACACCATTCCTAGCACTGGAAATACACACAACTCGCCTAAATGGTTCTATCAAATCTTTGGCATGATGCATATAGAAAAGACAATGCATGGGCACTGAATGAGTCAAACTAATTCCTTTTGCTACTAATTTTATTCATGTTCATGTGACAATCACCGTGAAACACTAAGCAACTTTAGAGAACATTCGTGATACTGCGGCCTGCATTATTATTTAACCATGGATTTGTTGTCTACTACAATCTCCCACGATGTAGTGTCCATACTAGTTTCAGATTACATACCTTTCCTCCTATTTGTGCCCTTTCCAACAAGGAATGAGCAACTTGAATAAAAATGGTGTAAAACCCTTCAATTTAACCATCACTAAGGAAGAGTTTTGTGTGCTTATTGATTTATGTTTTACCCATTGTTCCTCCATAGTCGATGCCTTGAGTAAGAGACATGGATGTTTAGTATGAGCATGATGTTGTTAAGAGATTGATTGCATTAAATCAGGAACAACACCCACATGAATTAAAGATTGCCTCCAAATGCTATTATGACTCAACCTATGCACTAGAAGCCAAAGGGAGGAGAAAAATGTATTGATTGCCATTCATGTCAACAACTGTGTTTTACTATGGAATCTTGGCTTGACCAAAGTCTTTTCCCAAATTCCCTTCAAACCAACAACACAACGTATTGTGAGGATACAACCGTACGTTCTCGCAATAAGTGCAAACTCAGGATGTATTTGTCTGGATTTTGAAATCACAAGCATTGCAAGAGATATCATTGGTTGAATACCATGGATGCTAGGCTCATTCCATCGATACTGTCATTGGCTCCCTCTGCTCACACCATAATGTTAGTAGTTTCGATTCTTCTTTTGTCACTTCATTCGTGGTAATCTGCAAATGGTAATCAATCTGTAGTGATCCTTTGAATTAAGACCTCTTATGCATAGTATAAATTCTTACATTTGTTAGGCCCAATATGGAAAGCTAATGTATTGAGAGGGGAGGGGTGAATCAGTACTTCAAAACTTTTGTTCAACAATAACTTTACTGTTATGCATAAACCGAATAGTGCAGTAACATAATATAAAGCTAAAACAAATAGATAACAATCATACATGATTCACTCCATAACACATATATTTTGGTTACGTAGAAACTCTTGGTTAGAGAGAAAAACTGTGGTGGGGATGGCACCCACAACTTCACTACTGCAATAATAAAGGTTGCTCGGTTAGAGCTACATGTTTAGCTATTTCTGATAGCTTACCCTGTTAGGAGTATCAAGATTTGTTAGATCTACCTTGCTAAAGGATTTTACAACACTTAATCTAAATGTTGCACCTGGTTAGAGGCTTTACAATTTATAGACTTGATTAGAGTCTTTTACCCTATTAAAGGTTTCTCTTACAACTTCAAAATGTTACAATAAAATCATTACAAATATCTACAACTTTACATCTAGAATGTTATAGCAGATTCTATGTGCTCAGAATAAGATTACCTTGCTTATAGCATACCTCAGTAACCCATATAGTAACTCGGTAAAGCCTTCTATTTACTCTGTTCTTTGACTGTTCTTTGAAATCCTTCTTGGTGACCTTTGTGTCTCTATAATAGTCATAACACTTAGTGCTTTCACATGTCTTGCTTCATATATTTCTATATCTTCATTTCTGTCATGCTACATGTATATATCTGATCTTAATCCATGTTGTATAAATAGATCTCTTATGTCGGTGATCCATTCATTGCTTCGATCTTACAAACATGATTTATTGAATGAATAACCATGCAAAATATTTCATTGGTTAGATGACCTCAAAATCATACACAATCTTTAAGTGCAATTTCCAATATGATAAAAGTTCTATGTTCCTTGATCTTGTAACATGTTTTCATATGTATGTCCAGGTTCAATGAATCTGGTAACACGTTTCACTCGGTGTGTCATCTTTGCTGCTCGGTAGACATGGAATGATACTCGATAGACAGCTCGGTTCATACTACGCTCTGAGACTACTTTCTTCTATAACCGACTGGACTGTGCATACCGACTGAATATTTCGGTAGAGATAACCGACTAGAGTATATAGAATAACTTTGAACATAAAACTAATGGCAACTTGATAAGTAGTAACAATCTCCCCTTTTGACATTAGTTGAGATGTTTGACAAAAACTACTTTCAAAGTTATAACTCAATAATCTATATACTTGCAAAATTTGACTATACTAACAGTATATACAATAGTCAATGAAATAATATATCCAAATATACTCCCCTTATCAATATATTGTACAAAACTGATTTTGCATGCTCGGTGATCTGCTCTTGTTCTTTGCTTATTGTTATGTTCACTGCTTGGTTCACTGCTCTTAGATACTCTGCTTACTCTGCTCAATATATTCCCCCTGTATACTACACTCCTATTGTTTGATATTATACTTTGATGTTTTGAATACTATATCACTCCCCCTTTTTGACAAACATCAAGACTTAGTTACCATTTGGTGGAGGCAACTGGTCAAAAATGGATTTGTACTTTGTACGTGCTTCGGTGAGAGTGACAGAGAGGGCATCCTTTACACTGCCCATTAAAGAATTATGTGCTTGAATATCAGCCAATAATGATATTAAGCCATCTAGAGTGCTTCCCTCTTGTGTAGTAGATAAGTATGTGGCTCGGTAGATATGTTCTTGGACGGATGAAAGATGAGGAAGGAATAATGTCTGAAGTGTCATTATGTCCATCCTGATCTTGCGTTCTTCATTTCTTAGGTCCAATTGTTGAGCCATGAGCTGTTGTAACTTTGTATAGAAATTTTGAACTGAATTGGGCTTTGTGGTCAACTTATTTGAGAGATCGGTGATCTCTTTCTCCATTGCTTCTATTTTATTTTTGATGTCTTTAATTAATTAAGGAAATGTACAGAGTTTCTGAAATAAATAAAGAATGTGCTTGAGTTGAGGGGACAACTCAGCAATAAATTTGATAAGTTTAACTTTGCCAATAGGTATAGCTTTCTATACCTCTTCTATCATTTTTGCAGTGAGCTCCTTGTCTTTTAGCTTGCTCAAATATTCGGATGCATCTACTCCAGATGTCTCTATCTTGGTTAGGAGTTCATCCAGTTGAATGTGGATGGCTGTATCTTTGGTTATTGTAGCTTCAGGTAGCATATCTATTAAGAGTTCTTTTACCTTCCGAAGTACTTTATTTTTCTTTTGAATAGCCATTTGCTTCTCTTGTTCGGCCTTTTCTTTGCATAGTTCACCGAAATCAATTAGTGCTTGCCCCTTTAATTTGGATATATCAACATTGGGCAACACTATTGGTTTTGACAAATCTACTTTGAAACTATGCTTTTTCATCTTCTTTTCTTTACCTTTCACCGATTGAACTAAGACAATGGCTTGTGAGGCCTGATGACCCTCGGTAGGTTGCTTGGTAAAGGCAACACTTTGGTCGGTTTCTTTAGCCTCTGTAGAGTCCTTTGGTGTCTGGGTACTCGGTGTCTCAGTTGCAACATTTTCAGTGCTAGAAGGATCCTAAGACGTCTGTTCTTGAGTAGTACCTTCTCCTATTGTAGACTTGTGACCTTCGGTGCCTGTATCCATATCCTGAGGGGTTTCAGTTGAGACAGGTTGATTGACTAGTGGATAAGGCTGAACTTGTTCCAAGACTGATTCACTGGATACAAGTTTTGCATATGCATTGCCTTCTATCATTTCCTATCCCAGTGCCTCTGTATCCATGATATCTTCATCTATTTGAATGATGTCAGTTGGATCTTGCTCGGTAACATTAGGATCTTTCTCAGTGACATCAACTATTTCAACGTTAGCTTGCTCACCGGCATCCTTGTTTCTAAATATTTCCTGCCACTTCTCTTTTGTCTCATTTTCCACTTCAATATACAGCCCATTCATCAATTTCAAGGCTTTTTGTTTGATGAGGAACTTTGTGTGGTAGGTTGTCAGATGTTCTTTTATTTTAGCTATTGACATGTCAGGAAAGAGATGTACCAGACTTCTTTCTCTGATCTGTTTCTCCGAGTCCAAGGCATATTGCCACCTATTATCAATATGTGCATATAATTCTTTTGGGAGAGAATTAGAGACTTCTAATGGTACTAATCAAAATTTCAGAAGTGTGCAGATGATAGCTTCTTCAATTTGTCTCTTTTCATCTTCATTTCTAGATTCATACTTAACATATCTGAATCCTCCAAATCCACCATATTCTTTCAGATTAGCACATAAATTTTCAACACTATGTACATTTTCCTTCTTGCTCTTAACAATCTGAAATTTGCTTGCATCCTCAGATTCGGTATCACTACTCTTTTTCCAAAATGAGTCTCCGAGTAGATTTCTTGTAAGTTTTTGTTACCTTGGGAATAGTAACACTCTTTGTTTTCTTACTCAGTGAAGCTGCAGATGCTCTTGTGTTAGGTCGCTTTGTTGGAGGATTCGGTGAGGCCTTTGATGTGTCCTGTTTCTTTCTTTTCAACACTTTTCCCTTAGGCAATTTGGTGCTCAGTGTTATAGCTGCCTCTTGGGCTTCAGATTCCTCTTCGGTAATGGCTATAGTGCCTTTGACAGGTGTGGAGGAAGAATCTTCTCCGAATTTCTTCGATAATGCCTTTATCATCTTTGTTGCCTTTCTTGTAGCTTTGGGTAGTACAATGCTCATTTTTACTTTTTCCTTCACTTCTTCATAGGTTCCATACCTCAGCTCGGTAGCATGCCTTGGCAATGTAAGAAATGCATCAATTTGTTGTTGTGTGATGTCAAAATCAATCTCGTAACCCATAGGTGACAAAGATTGAGTTCTTGGTTCCACAACATTCACATAACAGTAATCAGTGTCTACTTCAAAATATATGTCATCTTTGTATTTTTCCACTAGCTTGGGTAGAATCCGGTACCTGTTATGCATTTTCTCTTGAAACTTACTGAACTAATCATCCATAATATCATTAAAATTATCTCCTAGCTTCTTAATAAAGTCATTGATCTGATGGGTGATTGGTCGGTGTAGTTCCCAAACAACTTTACCGACTGATGGAAATAATTTTTCAAAATAGAAAAACATGCAGACAAGTAGTGATCCAAACTTTAGTGTATTAGCCGAGTTGTTCTTCTTCGGCTTCTTGATGGTGTTCAGATTCTCAAACAGGTTTTTCAGCAACACCTCACATAGTTCAATTTTCATTCCCTTTTTCACAATTTTGTATGCTAGGTCTACTGCTGCACAGGGTACACTGTTTTCCCTTGCCGATTGGAAGAAACAGTAATCTATTACTCTAATGGCAAATTTTAGTTTTGCATTAGTGACATTGTTCAATTTTAGTTCTCTGCAATTTGATTCCACTCTGGTTAAACTGATCAATTCCTTCTATGATATCATCTTTTGAGCTCGGGCATGATCATAAATCGAGTAACCAGTAATCAGATGAATTATTTCCTTGGTAATCTTAAACGGTTGCTCTTCTAGCCACATGAAATCATCGTGAACTCTTCTCAAAACAAACTTGACCCACTGGGGTTTGAACACACGGGGATAGGTTAGGGCTTCAGTTAATCCCTTGATCTTAATATGCTCATACTTGCTATTCAATTTACCATCGGTGCACAATTCATCATAGGTGTCTTTGATTTCAATGTGACCGAGTTCTTCAACACGACATTTGGTGAAGAATCTCACATCCTCGACTAATAACACTCTATCTGGGATGAGTGAAAATGCGGTTTTGTCATTCGGTTCAGATGCAACTTTAGGAGTTAACGAGTATTTTAGTGAGGGATTTTCAACATTCTTAGCAACGATGGGATATTGGATCTTAGGTTCCATTTGAAGATTTCAGATAAAAAACTAACAAAAGATCCTTAGGGTTTGAGGATTTTCAAATGGCAGACGCTTCACACTTAGCAAATAATAATAACTTGATAAGATCGGTAAACCAGCTTAACAATGCATTGAGATTGATGTAAATACCTTGAATTTTGCTTTGTAGGAGGTTTTATCGCCTTAGATTCGCTTTGCTCTGCTCTCTTGAAAACTTGGTAAGTGAAAATGACTGCATAAATGCTTTAAGTACACAATATACCTTATCGGGCTCCATGCGGGTTAGGTCAAAAACATTAAATGCACTCGGTTCCACTAAACTTTCTTTCCTTTTGCGCTTTAACCGAGTAACCAAACTTCCTTCATTTATTGACTTGACAGGTTTCCTGTATTCACCAACTTGACAGGTTTCCTGTATAGTGCTCCAAAAGACTTTGATATAATTTCAAACTTACTAATACATCTTTAACTATGCAGATTTTGACTTAAGTACATAATAAAATAGGAACTGTTAAGATTTAATCTTGAGAGAATGCAGTCCCTTCATACCTTTACCTATTAATTTGGAATAGGTACACCTAACTCGGTAGGTAAGGTTCTTTCTTCATTTGACACAATTTCCTTCTTTTTCCAAATCATCTGTAATTTGTCTTTTATTTCTTCAGTGTCTTTTCTAGGTTGATCTCTACAATCTCCAGCCAAGTGTCCAACTTTGTGACAATGAAAACATGCCATACCAGGATTTCTCCATGATCTTTGGTTGTTCATCCCAAACCTTATAAAGCAGTTGGCACTTATATGTCCATATCTTCCACAACATTCACACCATATCCTTGTATTGTAATCCCATGGTACTGCAAAATACTGTCGGTAAGGATCTGTGTGAGCTTGGTAACCTCTAGCATTTGCTTGGTGTGCAGACCACATATAGTTCTTTTTCTTAAGCCAACACTTCTCTATACTATGTCCATATCTATTGCATTTTTTACAAAACCCTTTGAATTTTGCCTTCTGATAATTGTTAATAGACTTTATCCTACATTGATTAGATGTGTGACCATATTTATTGCAATTGTAACAATAACCATTGGACTTAGTGACATTCGGTTGCTTACCTTTTTTGATTTGGCACATGTTGGCAGTGTGACCTTGATTTCCATAGTAGTTGCAAATAGGCTTCTTTCTTTTGATGTTCTTCTTGATTCCAGCTTGCTTTGACGATTTTCTTCTCTTAGTAGTATGGATTCCCTTCTCGGTAGAGTCTTTTCCTTTGTAACCGATTCCTGCATCTTTGTTGGGTCGTCTTGTATTCAGTTGCTCATCCAACATCTTTGATGCTTCATAACTCTTCTTCAGTGTTTCTTTGGATTTCTCCTTTGTTTCAAGTTCATTGGTCAACCTTGATACTTCAAGTTTCAATGCTTGATTCTCATCATCTTTTAGATTTGCTTCATGATGTGCATAACCTAGTTGATTTGACAGGTTTTGTTGAATTCCAGTCATCCTTGTGATTTCATCATTGTTATCAGATACTAAGGCTTCAAGTTGTTCTTTCTCTCTTTCTAGATCTCTTACTTTATCCTCGACTGTCCTCAATGCATCAAGATTTTCAGTCATCTGTGTGCTGAAATGTTCATGTTCTCTTTTCATTGCTTTTAGTTGATTAGCCAGTGCTTTGTTCTTTTCTTTCAATACTCCAATCATTTCTTCAGTCTCTTCAGACATACTGTTCTCAAATGATGTCTCAATTTGTTCCACTAACTCTTGAGAGTCCTGCAAATCATCAGATAATCTTCTTCTCACTTTCAGAGATTTTTGCATTTGCCTTTGCATGTCTGCAATCACCTGATTAGCATGATCCAGCTCTTCTTATAGATACACAATCCTTCGAGATTGTTTATAGCCTTCCATTGATAAGATCTTTCTCTTTAGGCAATTAAACCCTTTTCCAAGATTGAAGCTCTGATACCAATTGTTAGGCCCAATATGGAAAGCTAATGTACTAAGAGGGGAGGGGTGAATCAGTACTTCAAAACTTTTGTTCAATAATAACTTTATTGTTATGCATAAACCGAATAGTGCAATAACATAATATAAAGCTAAAACAAATAGATAACAATCATACATGATTCACTCCATAACACATATATTTTGGTTACGTAGAAACTCTTGGTTAGAGAGAAAAACTGCGGTGGGGATGGCACCCACAACTTCACTACTGCAATAATAAAGGTTGCTCAGTTAGAGCTACATGTTTAGCTATTTCTGATAGCTTACCCTATTAGGAGTATCAAGATCTGTTAGATCTACCTTGCTAAAGGATTTTACAACACTTAATCTAAATGTTGCACCGAGTTAGAGGCTTTACAATTTATAGACTTGATTAGAGTCTTTTACACTGTTAAAGGTTTCTCTTACAACTTCAAAATATTACAATAAAATCATTACAAATACCTACAACTTTACATCTAGAATGTTATAGCAGATTCTATGTGCTTAGAATAAGATTACCTTGCTTATAGCATACCTCGGTAACCCATATAGTAACTCGGTAAACCCTTCTGTTTACTCTATTCTTTGACTGTTCTTTGAAATCCTTCTCGGTGACCTCTGTGTCTCTGTAATAGTCATAACACTTAGTGCTTTCACATGTCTTGCTTCATATATTTCTATATCTTCCTTTCTGTCATGCTACATGTATATATCTGATCTTAATCCATGTTGTATAAATAGATCTCTTATGTCGGTGATCCATTCATTGCTTTGATCTTACAAACATGATTTATCGAATGAATAACCATGCAAAATATTTCATTGGTTAGATGACCTCAAAATCATACACAATCTTTAAGTGCAATTTCCAATGTGATAACGGTTCTATGTTCCTTGATCTTGTAACACGTTTTCATATGTATGTCAAGGTTCAATGAATCTGGTAACACGTTTCACTCAGTGTATATCAACTCGGTATGTCATCTTTGCTGCTCAGTAGACATGGAATGATACTTGGTAGATAGCTTGGTTCATACTACACTCTGAGACTACTTTCTTCTATAACCGACTGGACTATGCATGCCGACTGAATATTTCAGTAGAGATAACTGACTAGAGTATATTGAATAACTTTGATCATAAAACTAATGGAAACTTGATAAGTAGTAACAACATTATGATTTCCCAATCTTCTCCATCCTAGATCCTCCATGTTGTTACTCCCCAAAGAGACCCCTCGGTTGTGGGGTTCCATTGGAGTCCTCCCAAGCTCATGTACTCTACTTCTTGAGACTTCATTAACTTCGTCCTTGTCCCTGTTTAGATCACACCAGTGCAACCATTTTCCTTGGAAGGAAAATTTTTCTTCAGGACCACAAACCCTAAATATTATGTCCTCTTGGCATCAATCTTGCCATGCATTCTATTTAACTATGTTGCCTCTTGTTTTACTTCATCTCCCGTTGTTGTGCATCTTCTTCTTTTGGGTGCCCCACTTTGCTTCGCGGGGTAGTGGGGGAGGCCAATTTTTCCCTTCCCACTGGCCCGTGCACTTTCCTGGGTGCATCAATTTTTAGTGTGGCATGGTGGGATGATGTCCTTTCCCCGCCCTCCCTCAATATCTTTTGCCCCTGGTAAAATACCATGCGGGGTGGAGACTTAATAATGTCTCTCCCCTTCCTATAGTTATGTTTATTCATTTTCTTCACGGGATGAGATATTTGAGGGCCCCCCTTTTAAAAAAAAATAAATTAATTTTATTGTCTTTGCATATCCCTTGTGGGCACCACATCAATTTTGAAGGAAATGAGAATAATTGCATTAAAATTCAAGTTTTCTTTTTGGCAAAAGTGGTAAACGACTAATATTATATTAATATAATAAGTATTACAAAAATTGGTTCAAAGAGCATACTGGGAGGAAAGAACCAACAAGAAAACCTCTGGTTATAGCTCGATATGAATTAATTTTATTGTCTTTGCATATCCCTCGTGGGCACCACATCAATTTTGAAGGCAATGAGAATAACTGCATTAAAATTCAAGTTTTCTTTTTGGCAAAAGTGGTAAACCACTAATATTATATTTGTAGTCACATAAATCTGTCCATTTTAATTAAATGAATATTTCGTATTTATTTGATTAAAAATCCACTAGCCATCAATTAATTAAATTAATATTTAATTAATTCATCCCCAAACATTCTTCTATTAATTAAATAAATTATTCGATTTATTTTAATTAATTCATTAAAATCAAATTCCCATTAATTAAATAAATAAAATCAATTTATTTAATTAAATCCCCCTATTCCTCTTTTAAATAAATTAACATTTATTTAAATCATTTTAAAACCTCCCCCACTTGCATTTTCCTACAAATGCAACTTACACACATTTATTGAAATAAATGAATTTTTATTTTAAATAAAATCCTATTTTCCCTCACCCACCAAATCCACTAGCAAAATCTAATCCCCTTCTAGATTCTTCTAACCCCTTCCTAATTAGCCTAAACCATTTCCTAAATATTGTCACATTCCTAAGCAAAATGGAGTCACTTCTCAAATGGCCCAAAGTCTTGGATAACCATTGAAGGTTTTCAACCTTCAACCACCAAAAACCCCAAAGTCTTTGAAAACCATTAAAGGCTTCCAACTTTCAACCACTTAATTCCCCAAAGTCTCCAATAACCATTAATGGTTAATTCAACCCTCCTACATGGTTAAAACATTTGTTTGACTCAACCTCTATCCAACCCAAGGGTCTCATCAAGCATTTAATGCTTTGACCATGATTATCTCTTAATCATTTGCACAAAGGTTTATCCTTGCATTAACTCCTAATCCAGTGGGTAATCCTAATTTAGGCTTGACCCTTAGCCTTTAGATAACCATGAGGTCTTCTCAGGCCTTTAATGCCTCCAACCTCTTCTCTCAACCCAATCCTGTGTTGACACTTGTCACTATGTCATTGGTGCCAATTGTGCACATGGATCCCCAACTTTCAAGCTTGACCCTTGATTAAACCATTCAATCCTGGCCATCCATTGCTCCATTTTTCCTATAAATAGAGCCCATTCCTTCATAATCCAGATCCTGAAAACTTGTATGCATTTAGACTATAGCCATTTTAGAGAGCATTTTAGCATAGCATAACTAAATCTTGTCTTTTTAGTTAAAATACATCATTTTAGCATTACTATTAGCTTTTCATTTCATATTTGGAGCTATTATACAAATCTCAATCCTCCATAAGCATCCATAGTGCAAAAAGTTGCTGAGAGCTACACTATTTTGGAACTTGGAGAGGAGAGGAACAAGGGAGAAGAAGCTAAGGCCATGCTAAGAGGCAGTTGGAGATGTCTCATGATCATTTGTTCTATTTATTAGATATATTTAGCATGTTTCTTTTAGTGTCTCTTTTGGAATGCCTTCATGTTTTAGTTTTTGATTGACTAACGTTAACATCTTGTGTGTTTTGTTTTGATTGATCAAGAACTAACAATTGTGCCATTTAGGAGGGCATCATTTGGTGAACCCGACGTGAATCGAACACGCAACCTTCTGATCTTTTGTTTTTAAAAATTAACATTTTTGCTTGTTGAAACTGCCACACAGGTCGCGCTTCGGCGCTATTGAACGCGTTCTAGCGCTATTGCAACATTTTCTTTTAGCGCTATTGTCCATATAATAGCGCTAATGAAAAAGTTTTAGCGCTATTGATTCCATTCTGGCGCCTTTGTCACATTTCTAGCGCTATTGCAACTGTTTTAGCGCTTTTGACTTTCCGGATTTTTCTATTATTTCAGCGCTACTGTGTAAAATAGCGCTTCTGCGACCGCAGACTAGCGCTATTGTATTAATTAGCGCTTTTGTAAAAAAAGGCAGAATAGCGCTATTGCGACAGAGTGTTGTCCAATTCGCTTTGTAACCCAAAATCAGCATTTAGGCTTGTGTAAGCCCACACTAACGCTTTGACTATTGACCAGGTGCAGGTTCTAATCTTTTTGTGTGCAGGGAAAGGAGTTAGTAGATGCTCTAAAAAAAAAAAATCTTTCTTTTTACTTTCTTTAAAAAAATTGGCTAAAAAGAATTCATTTTTCCCTTATTGCATAAGTTAAAATAAACCTCACATCTCATTTTGGAGTGCATAAAATGAACCTCAAATTTGTTTTTGGTGCTTAAAACAAATTCATCTTTCTTTATTTGCAAGGTAAAAAGAACAACAAAATTCAAACATTTGTTTTCTTGCAAGTTAGGAAACACACTTTATTTGGTGCTTAAAACCAAACAATTCCATTTTCTTGCATCAAATCTAAAAATCACAAGCCACACTTCAAATTTTGGTGCAAATAAAATACACAATCCACTTGTCTTCATTTTGGCAAAAACAAATTTTCCTTCATGCAATCGTGTTTTTCATTAAGTTGACCAGGACTTTCAACTTCTAGATTACAAAACATATTGCTTTGAAGTTAAAAAGAACACCATGGCTGTTGGAGCAACATCTCCAAATAGTTAGATCACATTTGCAAATGCTGGATTAAAAGGAACAAGTGTTTTACGTGTTTGGCACGCTTGTGCACAAAAAGTCAGTCGAGTGGTCCTACTTCTAACACACACTATCCTCTCCCTTGGCTCTCGTGGTCCTAGGTGCAAGAGAAAAGTGTTAGTAACGCTCAAAATTTTATCTTTTTAAGAGAGGCCTGCCAAGGGATCGATACTCTTGGGAACGACCTCGAGCGGTAAATCCTTCGAGCCGCTATAGAAATCAGGTGAGAGCGAAAGCTGTAGCCTTGGGTATAGCTGTTCCTACAGTGTAACTGGCCGAAAGGACAAATGGGCCCCACCACCAGTTACAAGGCTCTTAAGTGAGTCACTGCAGAATGAACTTATGTCCAAAGCCATCGAACATGACTAAACACTTTTAAGTAGTAGCCCACCTGTTCTATTGATTGAGGATATTTGAGGTATAATTTAGTGCAAGAGCATAGAAGGTTTTGCTCCCAAGATACTCACCATACATATTTCCTTGAGTAGAAACATAGCTTTTTGAAAAGTCACTTGTGGCTTGATAAAAGTGGTGACTCCCCCATCATAGGGATCATCTATTTGTTATGCTCATGCAAGACTTAGTATATCACATCCTTACCTGCCACGGCGGGATTCATAAGGTATGTAGTACCAAAGTCGAAGAAATATCAAGATGTGGGCTAAATTTATCACAACTGGCCATTTGACCTTAGGGATAAAGAGTGTTTGAAGTGTGTTCGTTTTACAGACCTAGAGCAAATTGAGCCGACTTCAGGCTTTGGAATTACACCTTAAAATACATTTAAAGGAAGGGTCAAAAACAAAGTCCAAGGATTGGGTTGATTTAGACCCATACTCATTTGTGCCTTTAAGGCTACAATCTTGTGTTTGTGTGCTTGCTTTGTTTTCTTGTCAAAGAAAAAAAAATCAGAAAATCAATCCCAAAAACAAAGTACTCATCCAACATCTGTCAACACAACCAAAAATACCAAAAACAAAGTGCAAACAACAAAGAGTCAAAAATTTATGACCATTCTTCACATCTTGCGAAAGAAGAAGTGTCATCAGAGTATCACCTTGAAAAGGAGACCACTAAGCTCAAAGGCTTTGATCAAAAGGAGGAAATTCTTCTATCTCAATAGACAAATTTTTGTCTCACATAGAGTCTTTCTACATCGCATGCGTCTATACCTTCAAGAAAAAAACAAACGAGTTTGATTCAGAATCATTGAACCGCAGAGCTTTTATGCAATATAGGGCTCTGAGTTATCACAAAAATCAAGGAGGAAAGATTAATCCCAACTTCTTCCCAAAACGTCTGTATCACCTACAACACAGCTCGAGAAATGCCACCAACTCCTGAAAGGGAAGAAGTAGAGTTTGTTCCATTTGTAACACAAAGTTTTTATTGAAGTTGAAAACAAAACATCCATCATCTCATTCATACATCATCACTTCATCATCAATCCGTCCCAACTCTCAAAACATTAAGAGGTTCTTGTCCCAAGTTCTCTTTTAGATATTGCTTGAAATCAAACACATCACATCACTTTTAGATTGTTTCTACATCTAGGATAAGCTCATCCTAAGAGACACATCTACGCAGGTTAAAACTAGTTCATGAGTGAATCCTCTCATTACTAGGTAGTCAAAATCTGTAACACATCTCAGATTTCTCTACACCTTATCACATCAAATCTTATCAAAACAAACAAGCAATTCAAAGAAGGAATTTGGTTGCATCTACCTTAAAGTGCTAGAGATCTACATACCACCAATCCACTAAAATCATCAATCCTTCATCAAACAACTCATCATCATCTTCAATCAACTTCAACACAAACTTGCAAACAAAATGGCTCAAACTCAATCACGGTCAAGGCAACGAGAAATTGGAATTGAAGGACATGACCCAAAAACAACCAATAATGATCATCAGATGTTCAAGAATCCACTTCCATCACAAGATCAAAGGGGTCCTTCCACTTCTAGACGAGGTCCTGATACCACTAATTATACGCAAGCTGCGTATAATTACACTGTCAATCACCTGTATGATGCCAGTGAACAAATTGCAACTATCACCTTCAAAAATCCCACCTCAAATTGCAATGTTGTTACACGTCGTGGCAAGGTCACCATCAAGGCAGCTCCACAAGGCACCACCTCCATCCCAAAGCAGTACAACCTTGTGGAACAATTAGACAAAACCCCTGCGCTCATATCCATTTTAGAGCTATTACGCCTGTCACCATCTCATAAAACTATCTTGGATCAAGCACTCCAAGAGGCGTCAGTCCCTGCAAACTTGAATACGGACCAATTTCAAGCCATGGTTGGAAATCTAAAGTCATCACCTTGTCTCACTTTTTCCGAAAGTGACAACTCTTCATTCCAACAACCTCATAACGCCTCACTCCACATTGAAGGCTTTGTCAACCAACACAGGATCAAGCGAGTCTTGATTGATAATGGAGCAGGCCTAAACATTTGCACACTACAGTTGGTCACAGCATTGGGCTATGCAGTAGAATCAGTGGATCCTCGCAAGAAGATCACCATCAAGGCCTATGATGATGCAGAGCGTTCATCCAAAGGAGCTGTGGTACTACCAATCCGAGTAGGCCCCGTGGTAAAGCACATCACTTGTCAGGTTCTGGACCTTCCTCTGCCATATAATCTATTATTAGGGAGACCTTGGATACATGCCATGCAAGCCGTTCCATCTACCTACCATCAATGTATCAAGTTCCCACATAACGGTGTAGAGATCACAATCCTGGGCGATGCAAATCCCTTTGCATTTTGCCATAATATCAGCCATCAACCAGAGATTACTGTTCCTAATAATAGGGAAGCCATTTCCTCCACATCATATGTAAATCCCGCCTCTCTTGCCAGTTCAAACACTCCTATACCCAAGCAAGAAAAGCTTAAGATGAAAGTCGCAGAGGAAGGTCCTGGAGAATACAACTTGAGTCAGCTCTTTTGTGTGGGACAAATGCCTACTTCTCCTAGAACGCATGGTAAACCCCAGCAGTTGCTCCAACAATCCATAGTCACGCCCGCATGTGCTTTAACGCCTTTCGTCCTTGGAAAGAGTCAAGAGGAAGAAACACAAGATGAGGACCTAGCAGACTGGATCTATAAAGACCCCATCACCACTGACATACCGCGAGTTACACTTCCTACGGAACAATATGGCAAAGGCCTCCTCATTATGCAAAGAATGGGATATGATGGTCAGAGTGCTTTGGGATACTGCAAACAAGAACGACATGAACCGCTGCTGCCAGAATTCAAGCCCAAAGGTAATACAGGCCTAGGCTTTGAAAAAGAGGTCCTTCCTAAACTCAGATTCAAAGGAAAACCCAGCAAACCATTTTGCCCACCTACTACAAAGAGGACACCTTTCATAATCAAAGCACCATCAAACACTATCCCCACTGCCCCATCGAGGCTCACAAACCTACCACAACCATCTACAATACCAATCATCCCACCAAATGAACCAGTAATACCACCAGCAGTAGCAACTGCATCAAAACCCGCCACGACATCTAGGGCACCAGCAGTTCCTGCAGAAACCACTGAGTCACCATTGCCGATACTTCCAATAACAAATCCTTTAAACCCCATCACGGTTCCTGCAGCATCGATCACCACAAAAGTACATAAACCAATCACGCCTGCAGTATTTAACTCCAAAGACATCCCAGTATGGTATAGCAATCGGATGCTGGAAAGTGATTCAGAGACCGACTCACATGAATGGGAATTTGATTCAGTGCAACTTAACACTTCAGATGAGGAAGACACATCACCACCTCCACCCCGCAAAGACATCCCTGTTTATGGAGAAGCACAGATAAAGACCACTTGGGTACCTGAGTTGGAAACATCTTCCACAGACCCTACGTCTCATCCTACGCCTGATTCTGACAGGGAGAGTACCATCAATGACCTTCACCATAACGTCTTAACCCTCACGGATACATCTCCTGCACTTAACCTAATCGATGAAGTAATGCCCATTATCCACCCTGAACTCATTGAATGGAACCAACCAAATCCCCCATGTCTTGACCTCTTCCAGAACGATGAGGCTATCATTGACTTTTTGGAATTAAGGGATAATCTACCAAGCGGGGATCACAAAGCTAGATTCGCCATTCAACTTAATAGCGCAGCATACTTCGGGGCGGATGCCAAACCCTTCAGCTGCAAAAATATAACAATAAAACATGAATCTTCCAGTGAAAACCACACTGTGGCACTGTTTGATCCAACAAAAGTAAAAAGAAAGAGCGTATCCAACGGTGAAAACCTCTCTGAGGCGCCTGAGGATGAAGGGTTTGACATTCTCCCTGCTAGTACACAACAGGAACGATCAACGATCCTCATTGAGGAGACCCAAGAATACAATGTGGGGACTCCTGAAAATCCTCATATCATACATCTGGCATCTCTTCTCACTCCAGAGGAACAGCCTCAATTTATAGAGTTCTTCCAACAGCGTCAGATCAACTTTGCATGGTCATATGCAGACATGCCTGGGCTTGATCCTGATTTAGTCATGCATCATCTCACAGTAGCAAAAGGAGCCAAACCTGTCAAGCAGAAGCTTCGTAAGATGCATCCTCAGATTGCCGTGCTAGTCAAAACAGAACTCAAGAAACTCCTGGATGTTGGTTTCATTAGACCAATTGATTATGCAGAATGGATCTCCAATATTGTGCCAGTTGGCAAACCAAAAGGGGGCATCCGCATTTGTACAGACTTCAGAGATCTGAATAAGGCATGTCCTAAGGATGACTTTCCCCTACCAAATATCGACATCATAGTGGATCTGACAGCAGGACATGCCATGCTTTCACTCATGGATGGCTTTTCAGGATATAATCAAATAAAGATCACACCAGAGGACCAACATAAGACAGCCTTCACATGTCCATGGGGCACATACTGCTGGAATGTAATGCCTTTTGGTCTAAAGAATGCAGGAGCGACCTATCAAAGAGCAATGACCACCATCTTCCATGACATGATGCATACCATGATGGAAGATTATGTGGATGATTTACTAGCAAAATCACTTACTAGAAAAGGACATCTCCACATCTTAGATCAAATCTTTGATAGACTGGAACAATACCATGTTCGACTCAACCCAAAGAAATGTGTCTTTGGAGTGACCTCCGGGAAGCTTCTAGGATACATTGTCTCAAGCAAAGGTATTGAGGTCGACCCAGCAAAGGTAAAAGCAATCATGGACATGCCACCTCCAAAGAATATCAGTCAGCTAAGGACACTACAAGGACGGCTTCAATCCATCCAAAGATTCATTGCACAATTGGCCGATAAGTGTCACCCATTCACACACTTGCTACACAAGAACATCCGCTTTCAGTGGGATGACAAATGCCAGCAAGCATTTCAGGCGCTTAAAGACTATCTCATGAATCCACCATTGCTGATGCCACCAGATCCAAGTAGACCATTATTGCTCTATATCTCAGCAACAAGTACAACACTGGGTGTGCTACTGGCACAACATAATGCAGAAGGTAAAGAGTGTGCTATTTACTATATCTCTCGCACACTGGTGGGCTATGAACTCAATTACACGCCTATTGAGCGAGCTTGCCTAGCAGTAATCTTGGCAGCCACTAAATTGCGACACTATCTGTTAACACACAAGGTACAACTCATTGCAAAGATTGATCCACTCAAGTATTTACTCAGCAAAGCAGCATTGACAGGTCGTTTGGCCAAATGGGTAATGATTCTAAGTGAATTTGACATTGAGTATGTGGACCGTAAAGCTATCAAAGGGCAGGTCATTGCAGATCAGTTGGCTGATGCACCTCTCATAGGTGATCATCCCCTCATTTCCAATTTTCCAGACGAAGAGATATTCATGATCACAGAAGTACAACCATGGAAACTATATTTTGATGGTTCATACACTAAGCATGGCTCGGGGGCAGGCATTCTGTTTATCACACCTCAAGGTGATAGCATCCCGAAGTCTTACAGGCTCACATTTCCATGCACAAACAACATAGCAGAATATGAGGCTTTGATCACAGGACTCAGGCTAGCCATACAATGGAAATTACAAGAACTGCAAGTATATGGCGACTCGCAACTGGTTATTCGACAAGCAACAGATGAATATCAGACCAAAGATGATAAACTCATGCCATACAAACAAATGGTGGACAGTCTAAAGACATCATTCACTACTATTACTTTTGAGCAGATACCAAGAGATCAGAATCGAGCTGCTGACGCTATGGCTACTATCGCATCTCTCCTAGATCTTCCACAGAATTCAACACGCTACGAGTTCTTGGTAGAACAGCTTTGGATTCCTGCTTATGATATCCCTGAATCCGAAATGATATGTCGCCTTGTTGGCTCCGAATCCCCATGGTACGGTGAGTTCTACGCCTATCTTCGCGATCACACCCTTCCTCCCAACCAATCAAATAACCAACGAAAAACCTTCATTCGCCAAACTGCTCGATATACCATTATTGCCGAAACCCTATACCGACGTAGTCTTGATGGTACTCTCCTTCGATGTCTGGAACAAGATGAGATAACAAAGGCTTTGGAAGAGGTACATGAAGGAATTTGCGGGACTCACTCAAGTGGTCCGTCACTCGCCAAGAAACTCTTGCGAGCTGGATACTATTGGCCGTCTATGGAAAAGGATTCCTACTACTTTGTCAGGAAATGCAAGAAATGTCAAGTTCATGGCGACCTGATACATGCACCGGCCCAGGAACTGCAACCAATCACAACACCATGGCCTTTTTGTCAATGGGGTCTTGATCTTGTGGGTAAAATCCATCCATCTTCATCCAATGGCCATAAATTCATTATTACCGCCACCGAATATTTCACCAAGTGGATCGAAGCTGTTCCACTTACCCAAGTCACCGGCAAGCAGATCGCCTCATTCATCCTCAATTACATCATCTGTCGGTATGGTGTACCCATGTCTATTGTCACAGATAACGGTCTCCCTTTCAAAAATCAGGATGTCCGTGAACTTTGTGAGAAATTTCATATCCAACACCGCTTTTCCACTCCCTATTACCCACAAGGCAATGGTCAGGCCGAAGCATCCAATAAAAACATATTGAGAATCCTAAAGAAGACAGTCAATGATGCCGGTCCTGATTGGCATGTTCAATTGAATCCAGCATTATGGGCATATCGAACTAGCATTCGAACCCCTACAGGTGCAACTCCTTATTCATTGGTCTATGGTGCAGAAGCTATCTTACCTATTGAGGTCGAGATACCGTCACTACGGGTTTCCTTGCACAATCTCATTGATGATGACGCATACAGAGTCTCACGCCTTCAGGACTTGGAGCTACTTGATGAGAAGCGACAAGCTGCATACAACCATCTCAAAGCCTATCAGCAGCGCATGAGTAGAAGCTACAATCACCGAGTTAGACCTCGTACATTTGAGGTAGGTGATCTTGTTCTTCGAGAGAATCCTCGCAACCAACCAAACAGAGAACATCAAGGCAAATTTGAATCAAATTGGCTCGGCCCATATGTTGTCACTGCTGTATTCGGGTCCGGGGCATATCAGTTGGCTACATCAGATGGAGAACCACTCGCAGATCCAATCAATAGCATGCACCTCAAACAGTTTTATACCTAAGGTGTACAAGGCATCCAACTCCCTTGCATATCAGAAAATACCAAAAACATTCAGAAAATGTCCTGAAGAAAATACAAAAACATTCAAAAAAGTAAAGAAAAATCATGCATCCAAACGGTGAACAACCACTCCGGTGGCACCTTGGGTAAGTGCGATGGTGAAAACCTGGCAAACAGGCGCCACTCGTAAAGGCAATAGCTCCATTATCTTTCAAAGCTTATTGCGATCACATTCATGCACACATACATCCATCCATCCCAACCATGGCTTGTTATTTGATCTGCAATTAAGAAAGTACTCCATGCGTCTAGCATCCCACCTTTTCATAGTCAGGTCTACAAACTGGGGGCAATACCCTTACCCTCGTAATGGAAGTGGATTCTACATTTTCTTATATATCATTACGCTCTTCATTCAAGCAATCATCAGAAAATATCAAAAACATTCAAAAATGTCTCGTAAAATCCAAAAACATTCAAAAATGTCTCGCAAAATCTAAAAACATTCAAAAATGTCTCGCAAAATCCAAAAACATTCAAAAATGTCTCGTAAAATCCAAAAACATTCAAAAATGTCTCAACAAAATCCACAAACATTCAAAAATTGTTTCACAAAATACAAAAAACATCAGAAAACATTGAAAATCACACAAAAACATGACAAAACTTTGTACATACCCATCTATGCAGATACCCAAACAAGCATTGACAAACTACTCACACACTGACCATTTACCAATCAACCACACAATCAACATCAACAAACCAAACTGTCTTTAACACAAGGATGCATCCTTCCTTATCAAAAAACAAAGACAAGATGACGTTTTCTTTGACAAGAAAATTCCGTTAAGCTATCAAATGCTTGGTTGATGCGTGAGTAATTCATTTGTTTGTCTGTATCGGGATCTTTCAGCATTGTTTTGTATCATTTGCGCATCATTTCCGATGAAGTTCTGGGGCATGTACTAATGGTGTCTACGTGGGAAGTTCACTAAGCTACGTGATCTTATGCAAAATGCAGTCATAGATCACTACGGCTTGCTGACTACAGCGTATACCTCGACCATATGAGCATGAGCCATTACCAAGGATCCTTATTCTTTATTCTTTATGTAAATATGCTGTTTGGTTGCAGGTACAATGCTCATCCTTTGGTTCCTCTTCCTCCAAATTGGATAAAGGTTTCATTTTTTAGTACGGTATGTACTTGTCTCAGGATCTGATCACGCCTAAGATCAAGGAGGACGATCCAAGTCATGCACGAAAGGAGATAATCCTTGTCTGTTCCGCAAGCAATACTCTGGTCGACTTGACCCTTATATCAAGTCGTTTGTATTAACTTGCTATATTAAAATCCATGAAAGAAATACTCAGGTCATCTTGAATCATTGTGTCAAGATGCTTGTATTCTCTTCCAACATTTTAAAGCTCAATGATGAAAATAGAGCACTATGGATCGTCATTTCACCTCATCTGTTTATATCTTGCATTCCGTTGCATATCACCCATCCATTCATTTGTAGGCTTTTACATGTAAAAATGATTAATAAAAGCTGGTCTTGGATACAATCACGACCGAGTACTCTGATACATCATCAATGCATTATGCAAAGTCTTAAAACAACCTTGCATAATCATATCATCCTTGCATATAGGTGCATCTTGCATTGCGACCATTCATGTCATTTTTAAACTTAAACATTGCATATAGTTCATTATGGCCATTAGTTTTCATTAAACAAAATCATTTTCATCATTGCACCAATCATCAATAATTAGATTCATTCATGGGATCAAATTGTCTTTGATTGTTTTAAATCATTTACTAAACATTTCATCCAGTATAAATTATCCATTATCATCTTATCAACTTATTATTACACACATCCATTTATCCATTTAAGATACACAGTGCATTCATTCATTCATTAATAAAGCATCTTATTATGTTCATTTTTTTATTCACATTGCATTTATTATCATTACATTAAGGTGCAGTTATTATCCCCATTAGTTATCATATCATCCCATTATCATTTGCACTTCCCAACATATTTACAAAAGCATTTATAAACATTCATTTAGGCATTATCATATCAACATTTGTACTTTACATTTGTTTATTCATCTACATTCATTTTAACATCATCATATCAACATTTGAACTTAACCTTTTGTTTATCCATATTACATTCATCTAAACACATCTAGATGCATATCCATACATAAAATCATTCATCTAACCATTGCATTCACATCATCACATAAATCAGCTCATCATTACATCGCAAAAGGAAACATCATACAATCTTGTTCATCCATCAAAAACATAAGCATATATCATCCTAGTATATTTATACATAATCTCATTTATTCAACCATTGCAATAAATCAGCTCATCATTACATTGCAATAGGAAACCTCATCAAATCCTGTTCATACATCAAAGCATGAGCACATATCAAACCTGCATTCATATGTCAGTATCTCACATCATAACTCATCATAAAATCATATCAAACCTGCATTCATATGTCAGTATCTCACATCATAAATCATCATAAAAACATGCATGAAAGAAACATCTCATCAAATGCATACATGTACACATATACATCTAAGTAATAAATCATCATCATGCATAAACATCCATACATCATCACATGCATATCATCACAAAATGGGATCTCCTCATATATATCAACTCATATATCAGAGTACAATGAAGTCTACAAAATCGGCTACCAAGAGCCATCCAAGATACAGTCCAAAACATAGACAATGATACAAAACATGTATGCAAAAATGCTCTCTCAGATGCCGCTCTGGCCAGATGCTGTACCTGCCCCACCCCTACCTGCTCCACCGCTGGTACCGGCACCACCTGATCCATCCCTCCGTGGAGGCCTCATCGAACCCCCACTCCCTCCTGCATCTCCTGATCTATCCTGCCGTAAAGGACCCATCACTCCCCCACTGCTCTGCATCCTCTGTGATCGCTCGGATCTGGCCTGCCGCATCTGGGTATAGCTGAGAGCTCGCTGGCTAATCGGTACCACCTGGTCATATAACCCACGCCAGTACTCTATCTCCGCCTGTGCTCGCCGTATCTCTCTCATAATCTCCCCTGACGGCCCCTGCGCACCAGTCCGGACTCTCTCCTGCAGCTCCGCTAAACTCTCCACCGCAGTATCTCTCTCCCGCAGCACCACTGTCAGCTCTGCCTCACGTGCAAATAGCTGCACATCTCTAGCTGCTATCTCCGCCTCTAATCTCTCTACCCGGGTCTGCAAATAACCTATCATGTGCTCCCGCAGATCCCCAGTAGCTCCCTCCCCTATATCCATGGCTGCTGCACCTGTATCACCCCCTGCACCACCCTCTCCTGCACCTGTATCCATCGGGATCTCTCTCTCCATCCCCCTCCCACTCAGCTGCACTCCTCCCTGCATCAACGGTCCCTGTGATATCTGCAGAGGTAGTCCCCCTCTCCCTCTCCGCTGTCTCGGCATCCCCATCCCTCCTCCACCTCCTCCACCACCACCCCCTCCTCCTCCTCCTCCACCACCACCTCCTCCTCGACCTCCTCCTCTCCGTCCTCATCCCCTCTCATCCTCAAACGCTGGGATCGGCTCCGCTGGATCTGATATCCGTCGGATCGGGTGCGCCGCCCGATACTGGGTATACTCTGCTGTAACCCCTGCATCAACGACCCTCGGTCGTAGATCCCATGGCCTCGCCTGCAGTGTACGAAACTCTGCCAATGCCTGATCATATGGTAGCACTGGACCCCATGCATACCGCTCTCGAATCACTCGAGCATACTCTCCCGATCCGCTCGGCAGACCCTGCTGCCGTCCAAACTGCCTCATAACCCGTCCTGGCACCTGTCTCTCTACGTGATAAGAGGTCCTCCCAATGAGGAATCGGGTCATGAAGACATAAGGTAGTGCCTCCGCATCATCCTCCCATGGCTCACACTCCAAGTATGGCCGCCAGATCACTGCATCTAGGTCATCTAATGCTCGCCTCCACCACTCTAGCTTCCCCAAGTGGGGCTGGCTCATCATACCACTATACATGAACATATAGGGCTGGTCTACGGCTCGGAATCTCAGACTCACTGGTCGAGTCACTGGTAGATGCTCCCATGCCCACACATGCAGCAGCGTCATGCCTACTGCAAGCGAACCTCTCCCCCGGTACACTACCTCGTGCAGCTCCTGGTACATGTGCGCTAGCACGCACGGCCCCCAGGCATATCGGGTCCCCTCTGTCACCATCATCTCAATCACCTGTCCCCATCCGACCGCCAATCCATGTGACCGCCTGTCTGGACACAGAAGTCCTCCCACGATCCCTGACAAAACTGCTGGAAGGGGCTCATATAGTGCCGCTATATCCTCCCAGGCAATCGACCCATCATCAATGAATACGTCCTCGTCAAAAATCCTCTGGCAAGACACTGTCCCCCAGGATCGATCATACGTCACCAGCTGCCCTCGAATCGGAATCCGAAGAATACGCCACACGTCCTCCAAAGTCACCGTCATCTCGCCCTGCGCCAGATGGAACGTGCATGTCTCACTGTGCCATCGCTCTGCTAAAGCTGTCATCAGGCCGTGATTCATCCGAATCACGGGCATATGCATCACCTCATAGAGTCCAGTAGCCGCAATACAATCTATCTCGATCTGAGTCAAACGATCTCGCAACCCCTGTGTCGCGGGGTGGCGCTCGCGTAACTGCAACACGCGTAGATCCTCCTGCACATAGACATTCATCAAACCACCATCAGTTGTTTTGTTATCAAACTTTCTTAAGTTTAAACCTAGACTATCATCAGATACTTTGATCAAGTATCTTCCAGTCTCAACAGGTAAGCAATCATGGCCGCCTAGACTTCAATAGGCATTTCTCCTAACAAATGACCTAAGTCTCATCGGGCTGCTATGGTTCAAAACAACTCCCACTTCACCTCACCATCCATCAATCGTTAGACATCCGGAGTCTTATTTTGTCCAAAACTGGGGCATCTTGTATCCTAAAGCCATAGCGCTACAACAATATCAATAGCGCTCAAAAAGACCTACAATAGCGCTACAAAAACAAACGCGCTAAAACCACTCTACAATAGCGCTATTAAAATGCAATAGCGCTCAATTAACTACACCATAGCGCTCTTTAATCAAAAGCGCTAAAACCTCTATGCAATAGCGCTATTAAAAATCAATAGCGCTCAATTAACCCTACAGTAGCGCTAATTTATCGAAAGCGCTCAAACTTGCTTGCAAAAGCGCTAAATTAATGCACAAGCGCTAAAACTAGGCTACAAAAGCGCTATTGCGGCACAATAGCGCTAATTCATGGAGCAAAAGCGCTAAAAACCTAGTTCCAGCGCTCTTGCTCCGACTTGACTTGGACTTAGCTAAAAACATACCAAAAATGCATAAAAAGTGAGTTTTCGAATTTGCGTACCGCTGGTCCATAGTCGGCTGGCCGCTGGTACCGGCGGACTCGCTCAAATCGGTGCTCGGTGATCGGAAACGGCATCGTCGCTCCTCCTTGCTCCTCCAAATGTCACTGTCAGAGCTATAGATTTCAACTGGTCGCGGTCACAAATGATCCTGTTTTCACCCCTTTCACCCCATTTATACCCCCCGACGTCACCGTAACTTCACCCCGCTCATCGCCGTGGTCCCCGTGAACTTCCCGAGCCTCCCATTTCTCCATGTTAACCCCGTTTTCTTCTATTTTTCCCCAGTATGCCTAACTTCTTCTCTTCTACCACCCTGCCAATTTTCATTCTTTTTCGAGAGATCGCCCGATTTTTCAAAAAATTTCGACCCATCTCTCGAGGGGGCATACCACCCATTAAATTTACATTTTATGGGGCATTTCTTCACACCTATTTTTCTTTCTTTGAAACGATGCGATAAACCGCACCGTCTCAAAGAGGGGCAAATGTAGTCACATAAATCTGTCCATTTTAATTAAATGAATATTTCGTATTTATTTGATTAAAAATCCACTAGCCATCAATTAATTAAATTAATATTTAATTAATTCATCCCCAAACATTCTTCTATTAATTAAATAAATTATTCGATTTATTTTAATTAATTCATTAAAATCAAATTCCCATTAATTAAATAAATAAAATCAATTTATTTAATTAAATCCCCCTATTCCTCTTTTAAATAAATTAACATTTATTTAAATCATTTTAAAACCTCCCCCACTTGCATTTTCCTACAAATGCAACTTACACACATTTATTGAAATAAATGAATTTTTATTTTAAATAAAATCCTATTTTCCCTCACCCACCAAATCCACTAGCAAAATCTAATCCCCTTCTAGATTCTTCTAACCCCTTCCTAATTAGCCTAAACCATTTCCTAAATATTGTCACATTCCTAAGCAAAATGGAGTCACTTCTCAAATGGCCCAAAGTCTTGGATAACCATTGAAGGTTTTCAACCTTCAACCACCAAAAACCCCAAAGTCTTTGAAAACCATTAAAGGCTTCCAACTTTCAACCACTTAATTCCCCAAAGTCTCCAATAACCATTAATGGTTAATTCAACCCTCCTACATGGTTAAAACATTTGTTTGACTCAACCTCTATCCAACCCAAGGGTCTCATCAAGCATTTAATGCTTTGACCATGATTATCTCTTAATCATTTGCACAAAGGTTTATCCTTGCATTAACTCCTAATCCAGTGGGTAATCCTAATTTAGGCTTGACCCTTAGCCTTTAGATAACCATGAGGTCTTCTCAGGCCTTTAATGCCTCCAACCTCTTCTCTCAACCCAATCCTGTGTTGACACTTGTCACTATGTCATTGGTGCCAATTGTGCACATGGATCCCCAACTTTCAAGCTTGACCCTTGATTAAACCATTCAATCCTGGCCATCCATTGCTCCATTTTTCCTATAAATAGAGCCCATTCCTTCATAATCCAGATCCTGAAAACTTGTATGCATTTAGACTATAGCCATTTTAGAGAGCATTTTAGCATAGCATAACTAAATCTTGTCTTTTTAGTTAAAATACATCATTTTAGCATTACTATTAGCTTTTCATTTCATATTTGGAGCTATTATACAAATCTCAATCCTCCATAAGCATCCATAGTGCAAAAAGCTGCTGAGAGCTACACTATTTTGGAACTTGGAGAGGAGAGGAACAAGGGAGAAGAAGCTAAGGCCATGCTAAGAGGCAGTTGGAGATGTCTCATGATCATTTGTTCTATTTATTAGATATATTTAGCATGTTTCTTTTAGTGTCTCTTTTGGAATGCCTTCATGTTTTAGTTTTTGATTGACTAACGTTAACATCTTGTGTGTTTTGTTTTGATTGATCAAGAACTAACAATTGTGCCATTTAGGAGGGCATCAATATTAATATAATAAGTATTACAAAAATTGGTTCAAAGAGCATACTGGGAGGAAAGAACCAACAAGAAAACCTCTGGTTATAGCTCGATATGAATTACAAATGTTATCAAAATACATAATATATCTCAAAAAATTAGTCATAAAACTACCACCTATCTAAGCTAGACATTAGCCAATATCATAATACAATACCAACAAAACCACATCAACAGGAGACATCCCGATGTTTACTGCCCCATGGCCAAAACAACTCAACTAACACTTAATACGGCCAAGTCACATCGATGTTCAACCAAACAAGTTCATCAAACATACAACGCCCATCGGAGTCACAATTAGAAATTCGTCTCGAAACATCATGTCATCCCGATGACCCCGACTTCATAAGTTTATCAGCTAGACTCATTAAAATTCAAGTTATTATAAAAAATGATTTTTTATGTGCTCTTTCTAGCCCTCATTGTTTTAAACTGAATGTTGCCTTGTTTTTAATGGATCCGAATGAACTTGGATTTGTTATTATTTAAATTAAAAATGATTTGAACCCTCTCATTTGAATTGACTCCATATGTAATATTATTTAAATCAAAATGATTTAAGTAAATACATTTTCTCTCACTTGGCTTCAATTTGTTTCACTAGGCCTTATCACTAGTCGAGCCCCCGGTGGGCTTGGCTAAAACAAAAATTCATTTATGAACAACTGACCATTGAGTATGCTTTGGGACCTCACTTGATGTGCTCTAGATTTGAGAAATTCAACGAGTGATCATTTAATTTGATAATGTATGCCTCTGAGTTTTGAACAAAACAACTTGAGTAGCCTCTGAGACAAGCTTTTAAAACTGATTGAAACACCTCCTTAAGCCTTGAAAAACCAGCACACTTGAAGAATGTCATACAATGAATCCATAATTCCAAGCGGTTTCTCATGGTGACGCCTGAGGTGAGAGATTTTAATCCTTGAAGTTGCTTACTCAAACTTTTTCGAAAATGCACTCTTTCAACCATTCTGAAACCCACTCAAACAATGAATTGGAAAAGTAGCAAACCTTAGTTTCTGGATATGGCGAGCATGTGTGCAAGAGGGTTTGTCTTGATCTGATCACATGTGCACAAATATTAATGCCCAAAGTTACCCTCTTTGAAAATTCTGAAAATGCTGATTGTGAACCCTGAAAAAGTTCATCTAAAATGGGCCTTGAAAAAAAATATCAAATGAGGAGCTGGGGGGATGCAAACTGGATAAGTTGCAAATAATTATATATACAAATGCTGATAATAATCACTTTTGCATACAAGTCAACAGGTTGCAAAATAAAAAATTCAAATGTAGGGTCACTTTTATAGATTTTACATAGTTTAGTTTGCAAATATGAACAATTTGCAAATGGATTTAACCTGAAAAACTCATCAAATGGATCCATAGGGCTCCATAAACTGACAAGGGGCTTCATAAAGATGTAAATAATCATGGAAAAATATTTATTTGGCATGATGATCAATTGGTGACAAAAGGAAAGCTCTCAAAGATGGCCTACTCAAGAAGGTTAATCAATTGCAATCAACAAACCTACCTCTGGACCTCCAAACAAGGGTATCATAAACTCATCAAAATTGATCAAAGGAAGCTACAAATGACCTATTCTATGTTTGATAAGTGCTCAAAACTTCCCCAAAGTGATTTTTCATGACAATCCATGGCTACACAAGCATAGGCTCTCAAAGTGAGCTACTTGGATTAGTTTTGTAGGGGTACTTTTGAGTGTCACAAGGAAAATTTTCAACTTGGGTCCTCAAAATTTGGCAAAATTTTTGAGGTCCCAACATTTTCATTCTTATTTTTGCTAAGTTGGGTAGTGCTATTTTAGGTCTGGTTCGATCCGGAATTGGAGAATAAGTAATAGTATGTGTGTAGCATATGAATCATGATTTGGGTCTGGTATTTGTGATGGATGTAACATACTGATTTGACGAATGAAGTGCGTTTTGGTATGGCCTACTTCTCATTCCTTTCCAGCACCAAAATGTTTAGTGTTGACATATTTCAAATCTCTGTTTGTCTAACTTAGAAGATTATGTGATCCGAAGATAGTATATATAAGAAGATGATATGATTGTGTGGATGCATTGAAGATGTGTGAGACTGAAAGGAAAAATCTGATTGATATTAATATGTGAAGTGTGTTATTGTTGTCAAGAGGCACCAGAAGTAGTTTTGGTATTGCAGATTATGTCTCAATGGTGAATTCTCTTTTCTTTCTTCTTCCTTTGGCAGTGAGCACTCTTGCAGTGAGAACTTTGATAGCAAGCCCCCCTTTTTGTAAAAAAATACCTTAAACAATGTCACCTTAATTGGTGCTATATATTGAGAACTAACATTCTCTATGGTTTATCCCTTCTTGGGTTTTCCACGTCCTATCTGGTGTTCATTGTGTGATCTGTTTTGTGTATGTGTTTTCATGTTATATCTTCTTTAATTAATTAGTTATTCTAAATTTGTGAAAGAATTAAAGGAAAAGTTTAGTTGTCAACTGATTCACCCCCCTTCTCAGTTGTATGGATATTCAACACAATCCATAATCATTAGAGCAATAATGTAGTGTGTAAAAACCCGAGGTCAACCAAACCTAGAGTAAACACCATCAAACTTTGAAACCATGCTTCTGAAGCCCAAGAACACATTCCAACTTAATAGAATGAAGCTAAGGACATTATCAACTTAACTCCAAAACTACAACACAAGAAACCATAACACGGAGAAATGCAAAGCATGCATTTCATATGAAAAATAGTGTCAAACATACTATAAACATAACTTCCTTATCATAGCAATCTTAAGCACAAAATACAGAATATAACATCTCTAAACATTGCTTAGAAACATATCCAAACTACATGAGCAGATATACAATATAGAAGATATGCAGAGCAAATCTCTTAGCACAACTGCACAGAAAGCCCCTTATACCAACTAGTCACTAATGACAACCAAAGCATGTTGACATCAATGACAACACATAAGTAGCTCATTCTCATCAACCTTGCAACATAAAGATGTTAGCCTTTCAATATGTGTTGTCATTGATGTCAAATCCTTTGGGTCTGGATTAAGTTCAGATGTGGTATGTTGAGTAGGAGTGTTCAATTTAGGCATGTTGTGCAGTTGAAGGTTTCCTGGTTTCATCGGATGCATTTGGTATCTTGAAAGATTTTTTTATGTATTATCTTTGGGTCTAGTGTGATCCGGAGCTTGAGGCCTTAGATCGGATATTGAGGATGTATAGCGTGCAGATATATTTTAGGTCCGACTTTGGTGATGTATGTAGTGTATTGATATGCTTGAGGAGGAATGGTGTGATATGGTCCACTTTTCATTGCCACCACCAGAATCTTTAGTGGAGACCTATTTTAGATCCACATCTCAGCCGACATTAAGAATAATGATTTCCAAAAACAGTATATATAGGAGTTTGATTTGATGATTCAACATATGATTTTTTGTGTTGATGACATGTGAGATTGAAGGAATCTAGTGACAGTATGAGATATAGCTCCGACAGTACAGACTGTGTTTTTCTTGTGGTGGATTCTCTTTGTCTTTCTTTTTTCTTCGGCAGTGAGCCTTTCAAGGCAGTGAGCCCATCCATAGTAAGCATATTGGTAGTGAGCCTTTCAAGGAAATGAGCCCACCTGCATTGAGCACATTGGAAGTGAGCCACCCATTGTAAAAATCACCTTACCTGATGTTTATATATTGAGACTTAACATTCTCTGTGGTTTTTCCCTTCTTGGGTTTTCCACGTAAATTCTAGTGTTTCCCGTGTCTAATCTGAATTCTTGCATGTGTCTCCTAATTCTGTTAATTCAAGTTGATATTCCGGATCTGTGCATTAGGGTTAAAAACTTAAATTTTCTATCAACTTATTCACTCCCTCCTCTCAGTTGCCTAGATATTCAACAAAAGAAGGTTCATTGGGATCATGATATACATTTGCAGATTTATATGATGAACACAAATAATAAGAGATATGATACTATGACAATAATGAGAAAATAACATGCAAACCCCGCACACTATAAGATACCTAGTATATCAATGCACTCAAACCAAGATACCATGACTATGAATGAATTAATTTTTATATGTTACATAGATTGCAAATGCTCTAGTAGATGACCAATGGTTTCCATAATGACACAAATAGAATTGATTTAACATACGAGAGATCAGTTATGATAACTCAAAAATACATCTGAAACTTACTAACCAAATGCAATATAAACAATAATTGTGAAATTGTACAACTTCAAAAACCCTCAAATATAAACTTGAATCCAAAAAATCTTTATCTCTCAATTCTACTCCAAATAGAAAAAGTAATAAAAAAATGAAACTTTTAATAAAAACTCTAATTGCTTCGTAACTACTTTTCAAACCTTATGAAATATTTGAGAAATATTTAATCTTTTAATCAATTTACATTTTCAACTCATTAAAAGAAATATTTTACAAACATTATAAATAACAACTAGCATATTGATTGCAAATGAATTATATTGAATATATTATATATATTGACTCTAGGTGTATTTTTCTTTAAAAGTTTTTAGACAATTTACTTTTTGATTTCATGTAAATCATCTTTACAACTCCATAAATTTTCTTTCTAAAATTCATTTATAACTCAAAACATAAGAAAATATTTAACCATGGGCCACAAATTCACCCCAGTCCTTTGCTTCGATGTATACCCCTCCATTAGTACTAGATATCCAACATGGTGCATATTATTATAGTATAAGCCTATTTTAGATTGGTTCATTTAGCATCGCCATTAATTTTTGTATGAGCATTGTCCTTATTTAAAATAATGGACATCTCTCACAATAATTTTTTTGGCAACAATCTTGGAGACAAGTTTAGTTGTAGTGTGATAGTCAAAATATACACATAACTTCTTAATAATTTTAATGAGTATTTGTGGTCCATGTGTAGCAAATCAATGTAATTATCATTTTTCATTATGGTGGTAAAAATAATAGAAACCACTTTACTGAAAAAAAACCCACAAAAAGAAAAATATAGAAACTTATATAAGATTCCCCATGCCAAAGCCACTTTACTAAAAAAAAGACCCACATAAAGAAAAATACAGGAAACTTATATAAGATTCTCTATGCCAAAACCTTAAATATCTTACAATCTAGAAAATACCCAGCTGCCTTTTTATCTCCAAAACCAGTTTCTCAAACTTTACAGAGATATTTTGTGTTTGTGCATGCAATATATTTCCTGCATAAAACATGTGATCTTAGGAAACTGGGTGGGATCCTCTTTAAACTAGAACAATCTTTAAATAAAATGCTTGTAATCGTTGAAAGCCAATGGTTTATGGGTTTTACTTTCTTCTGGCATAATAACTTTTGATTATAAGGTTTGTCTTTTGCGGTGTGAACCTAAGATAATATAAGGACATTCTGAAACTGTGCATCTGATTGAACTTTGCCTAGTTCTGTACTTTGTATTTTCTGTTCTTTCATTAGTACTTTCATCCACTACTTGATTGTTTGTACTTTTTCAATATCACTAAAATATGATACTCTTTTCAATTTGTCTCTGTGTAAGTTTGATTTCAGATCAAGATATTTCTACTAATTTGGATTGCAAAGTTATCTTAGGTATATAATTTTTTCCTATCATAATATTTTCACATTTCTTAGAAATAATATAGTAAAAAAACTCATCTTTTAATGACTATTTATAGGAAGACAAGAATGTATTCATATCACCAATTTCATCACCAAGGTTTTCCTCTTTGGTGATTAGGAAAGGATGAATATAAACATTTTCTTCACAAAATAAATCGTCGGGAGTATGGGGATACCAATCTGGGATACTAGACCATCATGAGGATCTTTGTGAGTTATTCTCTCTTCATCATTGTTTTGAAGTGAGGGTTGTATGCTGGTTGAGAAAATATTTAATTTAATGGATCTTCTTCACAGTCTATTTTAAGTTTGTTAAAAAAGTTCTTCTATAATCTCTTCCACATTCACCACATCATGGGAGTTTTTAACACCTACTACAGTCATGGATCAAGCTATCATATCTCTTGACCGAACATAATGATGACTAACATTTGTTTTTTAAATTAAAAAAAGTGACATTATTATAAAATATTTATTCTCCATTATTGCATGCTCTAATACAATCTTATTTTTCTAGCTGTAATAGTTCTTTCCGATCTTACTTAAGTGGGCAAGTATTCTCATAGGAGGATAAAATAACATCTTCTCCTTTGATACATGCATGGCTCGACAAGTCTCTTTTAGCCTTTTGATTAGAAGATATTTCATTAAATATTAGTTTATCTACATAATTTTGTATTTTGTATTTTGCTCTACACTGCAGTCCTCATCATACAAATGAATTTATTTAGCATTACCTTCTCTATATGTAGATGTATAACTTCTCTTTCAAAAGGATTTATGATCACACTCAAGAAAATGAGTCTTCTCCTCATATTTTTCTTCAATCTTTTGAAATGTTTGATGTAAAGAAAGGTGTACCTTATCATAAGCAAGTTGCATGCCACCATAAAATCTTTTCAAGAAGTCAACTTTCTTGAGTTCATTAAGAACTTTATTTTTCTAAGATGAGTATATAGAAAAATAATAATCTTCATCTTCATCACTCTGATTATCAAATATTGGTTTAAACAATTTTAATTTGCGTCTCTGAATTTCTATTGATATCAATCCATGATTCTAGATTTAATCTTTGAGACAGAGTCATCAACCTCCCTTCTAGAGGAGGTAACTTCAAACTTTAGAGGAAATAAAAATATGAACAGTTCATTTTTTCCAATAGTCACCAAAAATATGTTGGTGAACAGATTTGTCATTACAATTATATTCTCCAAGAATAAGTGTGTTTTCGTAAAGAGTAGTGAAAATTATATCAATAGTTAGAAAGATGAAATAATATTTTTTCTTAAACCCTAGCAATAGACACCCAAATACTAACAAGGATTCCACAAATTTGTTACAAATATAAGAAAGGTTCATCACAAAATTAAAATAGACATTCCCAGATTCGTATCATAAACAAAAATAAAAATTACTTTTAAACACCATACATTGTTGGAGGTTATATCAACACACTCAAACCAAGACACCAAGATTATGACTGTATTTATTTGCATATATACAATGAGATTACCAATGACACAATGAGATTTAACATACAAAAAATTAACAATGATGATTCAGAAATACATCTAAAACATTCAAACCAGATATAATCTTTATTATTTTTATAAAATTTTACAACTTCAAAACCTTCTTTACACAGATATTTTGTGTTTCGTAACATTCCATCTTCTTCAATCCAACTGCATCAGCTAAACATCCTTCTGCAATTAATTCCTCTAAACAACTGATCTTATGAAACTGGATGGGGATCCTCTTTAAACTAGAACAATCTTTAAATAAAATGCTTGTCATCCATGAAAGCTACTAGATTTCTTTTGGTAATTCTGTCAAACTTGAGCATCTTTCTAAAGAGATATTGGACATTAACAGAGATGAGAACTCTCTTAGGCTGTGAGGAAGACTACTCAACTTCTCACATAAACTCAGATCTATCTTTGAGAAGCATGGCAAATTTCCTAGCAATTCTGGAAGCTTGACCAGCCTAGAGCAACACCACAAATTTAGACACTGTAATGGATTAAGTTTCTCAAAATTGTTTAGAAGCTCCTGTAAATTGCTATATTGGTACATACTAAGAACAACAAGGGCTTTTAGTTTCCCAAATCCCATGGGTAACTACTTCAATCCACCACAATCATCCAACTATAACTCTTCTAATAACAGAAGCCTCCCTAGCATTTCTGGGAATTCCATGACATTTCTGTTCATATCCTGCATCTACGCGTGCATGATATGACATCTCTCTGAGGCATTCTGTCAAACAGTTCACATACCTTGCATATAATTCCATACTTTACGTACGTGTCTATCTGGGTTGCTGCAACTACAAAACTGACAGAAATCCCTATTGCGTGAGAGAGAGCTTTGATATATCCATTGCTAAATAAAACTCTTCATTAGCTTGAAGAAACATAGCTCATCAAAGCTTTTACTTCATTTTCTCTTCACAAGAGTCCATTTTTCCATAGAAAGTACTCTCAGAAACCCACCCATTGCATCTAGCAGCTCTGCAGATATATGAATTGGACTTCAAAATGAGTCGACCAAACGTTTTATTTGAGGAAGAAGCTTAACACTCTGCAGAGCTTTAGCCAACTCTTTGGGTTTATTAAAGCGGTTGTCTTTCGAGATATCATACCCAATTCTCAGAAGATCATGGATATATATCTTGGTAATTACTATTCGATTGGATCTTTGCATTCTCTCTTTTTTCAATCAGAGTTCCCTCTTCAAAGCATTTCATTTCAACCTTCCCAACAATGCATGTAACTTCCTCTGCCATGATTATGCTTTTTAATAAAACCCATACACAGTTTCAAGGCTCCCATTTTGGCGCAGAGTACGAAGGACGGCGGGAAAGGTCACTGAAGTTGGCATTTCATCTGCCATTTGCAATTGCTTGAAAGTTTCAATGGCTTTGTCAACAAATCCATTGTGCTCATATCCTGTAATCAGATCATGCATGACATGACATCTCCCTCAGGCATTCTGTCAAACAGTTCACATACCTTGTATATGATTCCAAGGCTTTGATTATATGTCTACCTGGTAGCTGCAACTACAACAGCTGACAGAAATTCCTATTGCATTGTGGTTTGATGGATGTTCATACCATGTTGCAAAACTCCCAATTTGGACTTAGGACGTTTTGGGGAATGCAGGTTTGCAATAATGGAAGATATGTAGAGGGGTTTCCAGGGAAGCTACTTATAATGCAATTTTTTTTTTGTTTCCATCCATATTTAATCACAAGATTTTTCACATTGTGTATAAATAATGTGAAACCATTTAGTTCTAATTTTAATAAAATTTAAAATTTAATCACAAGTTAGCTGAAAAATTGAACTTTTAAAATCTCACAAATCGAAAGATGTTTTAGTTTGAAAGCTGGTCACATGGAAAATACTATCAATAACATCCTTGAAAAAGGGTTTAGAATCATTTTTCATGGATTTGGATATTTAATTGTTTCTATAAATCTCGATAAATTAGATAATTGATTTGATGGTTTCAGTTAAAATGGATTTTTCTCTTCAAACTAATGTACTTATACTAGTTTAATGCAATTAGTTGATATGAACCACGTTAAACATGACATTTTAAAGATGAACAAGTATGCCAATTGGTATGAAAAGCATGCAACACTAATCCTTTTGCACTAAAAATGACTTAACAAAGGAGTTTGATTCATGATGATGCTTTTTTCGATGCAAAAAGTTCAAATCTGGTGGTGATGAATTGAGGCCAACACAATTGAAAACCTCACAATGTATCTTACTTCCCAAAAAAGGTCCTCAAATGAGTCTAGATCTAATAGGGTGTAGTGCATGACTTAATGTGAAAAAGGAGATCAAGAGAAATTGACATGCATATTTGTTTCTAGACTTCATCAAATGTGTTATACTAACTTTTTTTTTAGCAATTACTGTTTATTCAAGTTTTTTATCCATGGTCACTTGATACAACCCACATTTCTTCAAATTGATCCCTATTTATTTATTTTTCTTATAATAATTGTATGGGGTGAATGGAGCAATGTGAGTTGGATACATGCTTAGTATGCTGAACATGAAGAGCATGAAAAATAATTTAGAGGCTTGATCACCAACCTTTTGTCAATATAGTCTAGCTTCAATTTGGGCACCTCTAGCTAGATGGTTGTCACATATTTGTTTATAGTAATGAATCTCATCCATCCTAATCTACAAAGTAGGAGAGAAAGATTCAACTTCAAGAACTATAGTACCCTAGAAACTATTTGAGGTGGTATCCTCATATGCAAGATCTCAAAAGATGGCTAGCTAACACCCATAGATATGGAGAAATCAAGAAGTAGGTTCATAATGACTATGTTCCACCAAACAATCCAACTAGTCATTTGAGAGGGCTTACCTTGTAAGTTTGAAATCTGTTTGATGTATACCAGTGAGGTTTGATGAATCAATAGATGTTTTATTAAAAAATATTTATTCTATCCTTAGGTGTACCTATAAGAGTTGGTATAAATGCTAAATACCATATGAGACTTTGCCAAAGGTTGTAGCCAACAAAGATATAGAAACTTCTACAAAAGCAAAAGAGAGATCAGATATGAGAAAATAATTATATTTTATGAAAAGATGCAAATATGCAATGATAAACAACTTGATTGACTAGATTGAGATTACAAAAGGAACCTCTTAGTTATATAGACCAAGTTGATTCATAGAATTGCATATGATTATGACATGTGTCTTAATATTACAAATTGAGACATAAAGTGATAACTATAATATGTGTATCCTAAGTACACATAAGTAACAAGTGTTAATAGGAGCTAGGTGATGAACTAGCTAGGTAAAATACCTCTTTCACATATTTACTCCCCCTTAAGTGCAACTTAAGGAGAATTTATATGATGAACTAATTTAAATAAGTAAAGATTGGTCATGGCTATTATGAAATGTTAGGTACACATATACAAATACAATATCTCACAAACAAAGAAAATGAGAAAACCAAATGAGACAAAACTCCTCCTCAAAAGTGATATTTATTACAAAATTATCTCAATGAAGGATGAGAATAACAAACAGTCATGTGAAATTTTTTCCCTCCCCCCTAGAGGAGAGAAGAAGAAGAGATACCATGTAGCCCCCCTCAATGTACAATCTCCTACAATGATGGTAGATGACTAATAGTAAATACAAAAAATGATCCAATATTGTTGAACAAAATTCGTCCTCTTAGGAATAAACAAAACCAAAATTTTATGCTGTATGTCTTCTCATTCCTTAAAGGAATATGAGTGATAAAAAATCAAGATGTGTGAAGTCTCTAAATTTTTATGAAGCATCTCCATGTTGATGCTAAAAGTAGGCAAAATCAAATTAGGTGTTACATGCCACATTGATGAAGATAACAACAGATAATCTAACAAAGATGAATATATAATGAAATCCAAAGATAAGGATATCTCCTCTAAAGATAATTTTTTTGGTTCCAAATGCTACTCAAAAGGATCAACAATCTTGTCAAAATTTGAAGAATTATCATGTGGAAAATGAATGAGAGGATCTAAATGTTCCCTCACAAAAATTGAAGAAAAATCATCTCCATAAAAAGAGAATATGAATATAATCAACAGTGTCTCCCAAATCTAAAATGTGGTACTCTACAAACAAACCTATAATGTCTATCAATTAATTATTTCAAGTTGCCATATTTAGAAGATGGTGTATACCTTGTTGTACTCACAAGTAGCCATGGATGTGGCAACCCAAGAATCATAAAATACAATTGCAGATGAAGGAGATGAGATCTAGAAGTACATACCATTTGGATACATTTATCATCCCTAAATGATGTTGTGTCCTCAAAAGATGTTGAAGTAAGAACTCTAGATGAATTTATTGATGTTGGTTCAATGGAATTAAGAAAACTAATGTTTTTGATAATGAAAAACTATTTCCATTGAAGTTCATACATTTTTTTCAAACAACCAAGTTTTCTTAGCAATAATTCATCTATTGTATGGTTTCTATTCCCACAATAACCACATTTAATATTCCATGTATTAGGAGACATGATTACAACTAGTAACAAATAGCATAAAAAATCCCCTCCTGTTGGATATTGTTGGTCATTGTTGTTGCTAGGATATGTTGTTGTCATTGATGTCAACACATTCCTATGTATTGCTCTGGTGATTGTAGATTGGGAAGATCTTATGATCTGGCTTGTAATGTGGTTTTGTTGATTACTGTTTTGTAGAATTTGGTATATCCTCCGGTATATTCCGGTGTGATCAGATCTTGTGCTGTGTTTTTGGGATATTTTTTGGGATGGTCTTGTGTATCTTCATTTTAAATGGATTGTGATTTGGTGCTCCACAAGTTATCTTTCTTTGTGACTGTTGTTGATTGGTTGTGTTCTTGAGCTTTCAAACGTTGACCAATGCAGATTTGATAAGTGGTGTTGGTGCAGTTGTTTCTAATGATTCTAATGTGCTTGTTGATGTTTCCTAGTTGTGTCCTATTTATTTTGATGATATGCATTGATCGTTGTGCGAGTTTTTGGTGGCTTCTATGAATCGGTGATGATTTTCATGTTATATAGTTGATCTTGTCATGGTTTTCGGTGGAGTTGAGCATTTGGGAATTTGTTTTAGGTCCATGTTATGCTATGTAAACCATTATATTGGTCCAATGGTCGATCTTTGTATCGTGTGATGTAATTTTTCTAATTGAGGGTTTAGCCGACCTTGTTGTTAAGGTTGATGAATTGTATATATAGGTGATATATTCATGTAATTTGTGTGTTGATGTTATGTCTGTATTATTTGAGAAAGGTTTATGTGCGAACAAGAGATTTATCCTTCGGTGTTGAATTTGAGGAGAGATTGGTGTTGCAGGGCAGACATCTGTGCTTAACCAAAACTGTAATTAGGCATTTGGAGATGTTCTTCTCAGAGAGTTTTTTAGTGGTGAATCTTCGCCAATTGGTGAATTCCATGTGAATAGTCTCGGGCAACATCATGGTAAAATCACCCAAAATTTTGGGGTTAACGGTACACTGTAGAATTTGGCTTCACTATTGACCACACACCGTCAACGTGCATGCCCATAATATTCGCCTGAAATCACTCAGACGTGGGTATTAGATCACCTCTGTTATTTGCCAACAATAGTAAAACGACCACATACCCGAGACCTAATTCGCTAATGGTAAATTAAATATTCATTGCATGCATTGGCCAAATTCACCAATATCAATTAAAACATTATAAGCATTCGAGGACCCATTTCGCCTCGCTTAAATTAAATGTTCATTGTATGCCTACGCAATTCGCCAAAAATGCAATTAAATTAAATGTTCATTGGCAATTGCGACACCTAGGCCTCGCACAATTCGCCAAAAATGCAATCATGGATTGCTATAAATACACTCTTTCTTACACTCTTTCTTACAATTTGTTCATGTTTGATTAGTAAATTGGGAGCTCTCAAGTCTCGATTCACATTCCACAAATTGAGTTGGAAAGTCGAAGTTCATTGTAGGGTGGAGGGCCAGAGTTACAATCTTGCAACATAGGCCCAGGCATTCCTGATTCTTGATTCAAAGAATTGAGAAGGCATAAAGGTGAGTAATCATTTCTTCATACTTGATAGTATTAGTTTTAACTTTTAATTCATATTGAGAGGTCAAGACTCAAGATGTCACAGTCAGACATGGGTGAGACTCCTCAGGATGGTGAAGGGATTGAGATATCACACAAGGGTGAGACTGAGACTCCTCAGGGTGGTGAAGGGATTGGGATTTCAGACAAGGGTAAGACTCCTCAGGGCGGTGAAACTAAAGGGATTGGGAGGCCATCAAAATGCCCAAAACTTAAACTTAAAGATACTACTATAAAGTCTTTCTTTGGAATTGGCAAAGTTTTTGGTTCATCAACTTTTGCAGTTGTAGAAGCCATTCACAGTAGCTCACCACCACCACAAGGTGGGATAGTCATTGAGTTAAATGCATCAAACGAGGATGACAATACCGACACGACATAAAATGTTCTAAGGGATACACACAATGAGATAATTCACTCGGATGCAAATGCTAGTACTGAAGATGATGTTGGTAGGAAGAAAAGAAAAAGGAAAGTAAAACTAGGGTGAGAGTGGGAGATGACAAGGAGTTTTTAGATTGATTGGATAGCCAAGTACCCATTCATTGAACCGATCCCAAACAATGATGAACAACCAACAGAATGCAGGTGTAAGATTTGTAGTTGGAAAACTAAAAGAGAGAAGAAGATGCAGCTAAAGTTTGACACCATAGAAAATAGTATTGGTAAGGTTTATGAAAAACAGATCATAGACGGAAAGGAAACACAAGTAGTAAGATGGAAATCAAAGGAAGAATGTCTTCATGTTAATTATGCTGTGGAATATGAATAGCATAACCACAAAATGACACTGATTGGTAATAGTGGATTTGAAAATACAATCAAGGCTGGGCTTGAACATGCAGCGAAAGATGCAAACCTGGCAAAGACTGTTCAAATGAGTGTTATTTTTCATATTCTATCGAGAGGGCGTCCTATGAAAGATTTCCCACAATTTAGTAATTTATTATCTTTTTTGAATTTTCCTCACTATCCTATGTCACATTGGTCAATAAATGCTGGATGGGAAATGGCAAACTGTCTCGCTAAGGTGGAAAAGTAAAATTTACAAGAGAGTGTAAAAGAGTCAAATTTCATTTCATTATCCATAGATGAAGTTACTACGGTAGATAACACTACTTGGGTTTGTATGCATGTGTATACCGTAAAAGAACGCGTTCACCGAGCTCATCTACTCTGTGTTAGTAAAATGAGGGGCAATTCAACAACAAAAAAATTATATTTGGAAGTTAAGAAAGCTTTGAATGAAATTGCTGGTATGGATGACTAGACAATTGCCAAGAAGTTGGCATGTGTTGGAGCTAATGGAGCTGTAGTAATGCAAGGTCAAAGGACTGGTCTTTGCGCAAGATTACAAACTAGTATTGCACCATACATGGTTGGGATTCACTGCATCGCCCATCGAATGAATTTAGCATATAGAATTGTAAGCAATTTCCCTACAGTGTCAAAAGTTGAAGATCTGGTCCATGAGCTCCACTCATACTTTTGCCGAAGTCCTAAATGCTTTGCAAAATTTTAGATTTTTGCTGAGGGAGTAACAACAGGAAACAAGCTTCTCAGGGATGTTGAGACTAGATGGATCTCCTTGCATGAACCAGTGGAACAAGCTCTAACAGAATATCAATCCTTGATCGGACTAATGTATGAGCAATGCCTCACAGTAGACAAAGCTCCTGATCTCTTACATAAGTTAAATGATATACAGACTCTATTAACTTTAGCTAGTCTTCTCCCCATGCTGGATTCAATGAACAAACTTGTTAAGAAATCCCAAGACAAAACTATGTATATCAATGAGTATAGAACTCTATGTAAAATGACATGCTTGAGCTTGGATGGCCTATATTCAGATCTAACAGGGCGAAGCCCAAATTTTTTTAGGTGGTAGATAATTATAGATTTGAATCATGCTGAATTTTTTTTACATTTCAATACAAAAAATGAGTTATGTGTCTTTGTAAAAGGATTTCAGATACCAATGCACCAATCTAAGACGGGCAAGCTAGGCAAAGCACTACCAGTTAACAAGGAAGATTTTGACAGGATTGTTAAATCTGTTAGTGATAATTTGAAGTCTATTGCATATGAAATTTCAACTAATATTCGTGAAATATTCCCTCGAGAAGAAATACTTGAAGCCATGGGTTGTGTATATCCTCAATTTTGGCATTCAATTGGAGATAATCCAAATGATGCAAAGATGTTTCATAAAAAACCAAAGGAATTGATATTTGACATTTTCAAAAGATGCATATTGCAATGGACAGCCAATAGAAGGAATTTTAAATTCAGATCATCTTAAAAAACAATGTAAACAGTTTGCATTGCTTATGAAACAACAGTTGGTTAACTTGGAGAATCCATTTGAACCTGGATCAATCACAATGCTTTTGAAAAGGATAGATCAAAGTGAAGCATTGCATATTGCAGTACCAGAATATTTGAAACATGATGATTTATGTCAAACAGTGATATTGGGGTTGGTGGAACATGAGAGAGTTTTCAGTGTATTAGGGCTTTTGAAATCAAAGATCAGAAATAAATTAGACAAAAATTTGGAAACTTGCTTGAGGTTGTTTGTAACCCAGTATAATGTTAGAGATTTTTCATATGATAGGGCACTGGCAATCTGGAATTCCATTCGTGAAAGATGAGGGTTGTGCAACACTTTAAAAGCAACTGCTAGTGCTAGTGCTGAGACAAATGATGGATCACAGACTCAGAGTCAGCATGAAGACGAAGAAATTTTTGAATGCCCGACTCAGAATGAAGATAAACCTAATAGTACTAGTTAGTTTCGAGATCTTGAGTCCATTTGGGATATAGAAGCCTCGGGGTGAGTCACTGAAGTGAATTAGCAATCAGTTTATAGGTATTTATAATTATACTACAGTTCTTGAGTCATATTACAATTTCAATTTACAAAATTGCAATACTATAGTTGTCATTGATTATTTTTGATATTGTATTCCTTGAATTTTTCAATCAGAACGGATACTTATTTCATATTTTTAATTGTGAATTTGAATTATTAGTAAACAATTAGAATTTATTTTCTGAATTATTAGTAAACAATTGAATTATTAGTAAATTGGTATTTGGTTCCACATTATGTTGAACATGAAATGCAATAATTTGTGTCACAAGATCCATAAAATTATTCATATTGCATAACTGTTAATGCTAGAGCCTTTCTACCATTCTACATTAAATGCTTAACATGATGTTCATGGCGATTAGGGTTTTGTGTTTGTTTTTTGTCTTAGTTGGCTAGTAAACCAAAGTTGTCGTGCATTGAAAATCTGAGTTGTCCTCTCTTTATTTGTCCATGTCAATGTCAAGTGTTGTCAAACGGTTGGTCAAACATTGAGACAATGAGACATGTTTAATGTTTCATCTCTAACTCGTAGATAAATCTCATGTTTAACAATTTAAGTGGCGAGTTAGCGAGTGTTGGTTTGGGTTTAAATTGCAAGGTCTCTAGTTTTTTGAGTGTTAGCATTTTATGTTAGTGAGCTAGAGATTGTTAATGAAATTGCTTTGGTCATGAGGTCTCAAATTGGTTTGATGCCATGCATTATAGCCACGAGAGTTAGTGAGTAAGTACTAAGTCATTAATGGTCTATGTGCCACTGCTTGCACCTATTTATGATGGTAAATTAACATAAAACATCAATTTTTGTTGGTACTCATTGGGTTGCTGCGGTTAAGAGATAAAAAGTTTTGAGATTTTATGGTTATCGCTAGCTCGCAGGTCCTTTACCATCAAGTCAGTTTAAGTCGCGAGCTTGTGAGTATTGGGAGATTTTAGTTGTCGCTACCTCGCAAGATGTTTTGCACTTGACCATTTTATGTTGCGAGGTTGCAACTGGGTATGATTTTATGTTGTCACAAGGTCGCGAGGTGTTTGTGGTTAAGTCATTTTAATTTGCGATCATGCGATGTGGTTGGTATCACTACTTAGTTGGTTTCCTCGCTTGCTCGCAGGTTTTGAAGTTGTTTAGCATTTTAAGTTGCGATTTGGTGATGGGTAAGTTTTGGTTTGATTTTGTGGTCATCGCATGCTCGCGGGTTTGTAAGTCTTAAGTCAAAAAGTGTTGCGAGCATGCGATGGTGGTTAAGTGCTTTGTTGTTGTGGGATCGCAAGGGTTTAAGTCAAGTTAAGTTTATAGTTGCGAGCTTGCAATGAAATAAGTTGTTTTGTTAGATTTGCAGTGGTCACCAGCTCGCAGGTAAAGAAAGAATATTATAAATGTTGTTGCGAGGTTGTGACTGAAGGGCTTGATGAAGATCAATGGCTATCGCTCACTCGTGAGATTCTTTGAGGATTCGTAAAAGGGGTTGTGAGCTTGCGATTAAGAGGATTTGGTAGCATTGTCGCTAACTCGCTAACACGTGGACTTGTTTGTTGGGTTCTATAAAATTTTTGAATGCCAATCACCAATCAAATAGAAGGGTGTGAATTCAAATTTCACTCAAGTACTTTAGCTTTGAATTAATGCCACAGTAGCTAGTTCATGCAAGTGTGGCAATTAATGAGACTTGAGAGAAGTGATGATGCCCAAATACCATAAATTGCATGATCGAGCCAAGATTTTGTATAATTGCATTAATGCATTCTATCTTCGAGGTAATCTAGTGAATTGAGCTTTGCAACCCTCCTCTGCCAATGTGTCTTGTACTCATAAATAGTTTGTTGATGATACAATTTTAATGGGATACTCCTTTGTTGGGGAGGCTGCTACCTTCAAAGGTGCTCTTAGCTCTTATTCTTTGGTGATAGGTTAGCAAGTTAATTGGGAGAAGTTTGCTATCTTTTTCATGAACACTCTTATTATAAGGCAGCAGAGAATTGCTAATATCATTGGGTGCAAGGTGGAAATGCTCCCCTCCACTTATTTGGGTCTCCCTTTGGGTTTAGTTCCTCCAAACTCATTCTAGAATTTGTTAATTGACAAACTCAACAAAAAAATGGCTGGCTGGAAAGGTTCCATGTTATCTCAAGCAGGAAAGTTGCAACTCCTTCAAGCTACTCTTCAGAATCTCCCTGTCTATGCTCTCAGTCTATTTGGTATTCCGACTAAGTTTGTTGAAGCTTTAGAGAGGACTCAGAAAAGATTTCTTTGGTCAGAGGTAGAAGAAAAAAAAATGATTGCCTTGGTTGCCTGGGACAAAGTGTGTAAGCCTAAGAGAAAGGGAGGTTTAGGTATTAAATCTCTCAAAACTTTTAATAAAGCTCTACTTGCTAAATAGATATGGAGGACTTATGGCATTAAGAAAGATTGGAATTAGGTGTGGTTTGACAAATATATTCATGACCAACCTCTCCATTCTCTTCTATACTCTGAAGACATCCCTGATGGGTCTTTCATATGGAATAGTATTATCAAATCCACAAAAGTTTCCAAAGCTGGAGCTGGATGGGTCCTTGGCAAAGGTGACAAAATTAGATTCTGGGACGATGCTTGGATTAAAGATGAACCTCTCTTTAATCAACACTGTAGTCAATTCATTAATGAATGTAAAAGAAGGTTTGGGTCTATGGTTTGTAACTATTGGAAGGAGAACAGATGGGTAAGGCTGGATGCTATTTATGCTGGGTTTTCACTACTTCAGTAGAATCTGTTGCCCTTTTCTATTAATAAATATTTTGATGATGTGTTTCTTTGGAAGAGTAATCCTAGGGGTAACTTCACTATTGCCTCAGCCTATAAAAACACTTTTACTCAGATCAGCAACCCAATATGGGCTAAAATTTGTAATAGAGTTCTTATTCCTAAAATTAACATGTTTTTTTGGCTTGCTACTCAAAACAGGATTCTTACTATTTATAATTTGGCTCGTAGAGGTTTCATGTTTCCTAACAGGTGTGAGCTATGTCAGAAAGAGGAAGAATCAGTGGATCACTTGTTTATCCATTGTTCCTTCTCTTGGGAAATCTGGAGTAAATTTAGGGTGAAATGGAAAGTTTATTGGGTCATGCAAAATAGTCTCAAGGAAGTTATCTGGCAATGGATCTTTCCCACTAAATTTCCTCTAATCAAGAATCTTTGGTCCTTGATTCTTCCCATGACAAAATCTTTAGAGAAGCTAAGTGCACGTCTTAGGTGCTTTTGGAAATTTTTTGTAGGGCTATAAAAGAAAACATTAATATTCCTCACAGAAACAATAAGCAATGGTTTTTTGCTGACATGAATGATATTGAGAAAGGTGTCCTTACTGAATGGAATTTGATTCACAAGGTTTGAAAATTTGACAATAAGACTAGGAGAGAAAATATTGTTTGGAGATTTCTCGATTATGACTGGGTCAAGGTGAATTTTGATGGGGCTGCTAAAGGCAACCCTGGGAAGTCGGGAGGAGGAGGAGTCATAAAAAATTCTCAAGGTGTCTACATTGCCGCTGTTCCTTCTCCCTTTGGAGTTCAAAATAATCATGTTGTTGAAGCTCAGGCCATGTTGAAAAGTCTCCAACTTTCTCAGGGCTTCAAATTTTAAAAAATATGCTTGGAAGGGGATTCCCTCAATATCATTCAGGCTCTTAAAAGTGCTAGCTCCTCCTCTTGGAATATATTCAATATTATTGAAAGTGTCAAAAATATTTTAAATGATTATGATAGTATTCTCATATCCCACACTCTAAGGGAAGGTAATAAGGCTGTGAACCTTTTAGCTAATGAAGGGGTCTATTTAGAGGAGGACGCTAATTATATTGGAGAAGCCCAATGTAAAAAGTATGTTCGGGAGCAATTATTATTTGATCGTGTTAATGGTTCAAGTTAAAATCATAATTATCTCCTTGGGTCCGGATATCAAAAATAGAGATTGGGGTTATGTGAAGTGTCAGTTAATGATTTTTTTAGGCATAGTTATTATGATCACTGGTGTGATGGGGCTTATCATAATAAGTGCTAGATGTTTTCGAGCATTATTATTAACCTTTTTAAATTCAAGGAAGGCACTCTGTTTTGTGAACCTTGTATTTTTCTCAAGAGCTTGCGCTTAAGTCTAGGTCTACAGATTGTGAGTTATACTATTGAAGACTTCAACCTACATTTCAACATGGGAGGTAACCTAAACCGGAATGAGCCCTCTGGTTGTGAGAACTGGAAAAGTGAGTGCAAAGTATGGAGGAGGCTCCATAGACATGGATTTACAGATTACATGGAAAAGTTGCATGGAAGCAAAAAATCGGTGTCTCAAGGCTTTGCTAAAGGCTAGAATAACAACAAAGTTACTTTGTTTGGGGAGACTTGGAAGATTGATGAGGATCTAGTTGTGGAGGTGACAAGATTACAGAAGGAGGGCACCAAGTTCTACAGAGATCGAAAGTTTGCTGCTGAATCCATTAAAAAATTCTCGAAAATTGATGATGAGAAGGCTCGTCTTGCCAAGAAAGACAACATCTCTTACTACCTCCCTCATCAGGTAAATTCCTTATGGCAGAAGATGCTTAGGGTTTTGATGAAATTCTTGACTGTTGATGGAATATTCACAAAATTTTATAATTATCACTTTTCTATTCTTAACCATTTCCATCATGGGGTTAAGATTTCTTTACCATTTTACTTAGCTTCCTCCCTGAATGAGAGCTTGGCAGACCATGACAAAAAATTGAAATCTTATCCCATAGCTCATCAGGGGCTTATTCTGCTCATTTATGAACACTTGAAGAAAAAAAATAGGGCTAGCTAGGATGATCATTTGGTGACAAATGCTCATATCTCAGATAGTCATAATGATTCTAAGTCTGATGATGATTTGTCAAACGTTCCTATCCATAAAAAAGGGAGGGTTGATACTGATAAAGTGGACACGGATATGGATTCTGGAATGGAGGAACATGAGAAGGAGGCTGATAATGAAGTGGAGAGTGAGAATGCTGGAGAAGAGGAGGAGGGGAAAAGAGATGTTTATGTTGAAAAGCTTGATTCTAACCCTATGGTCTTGGATAGCAGGAATGTTGTCCAGAATTCCACGGAGGAAGCTAACCCTAAATCTGTGAGCTCTGAATAGGGAAGGGATATGGCAAATTCCATTTTGAATGTAGCCTGAAACTGTACTCTGGAATCTTTCAATTTTCATAAATGGGTTGTTGAAAATATAACTAGTATTAAGAGTAAACAAAGAGATCTGGAGGATAAGATTCACAATTTGATTAAGGATACTAATTCTAGGAAAAAGAGTGTAGAGGTGGAAACCAGCGAAGTTGAGGATGAAGTTGAGATGTACGACTGGTCAGAAAAAGAACTTATTAAAGATGATTTGAAACATTTGGAGGATGTGATTAGAATTGTCAAAGATAAGGCCAAGGTTGACAATGATACCATCATCAACTGGGTTGCTAAAACTGAGAAGGCTTTGAAGAATTTTATGAATCACAGTCTTGAGGTCTTGAGGATCTCCTCTCAAAATATAAATGCCCTAGTGGATTTTTTGGAGAGGAAACAACAAAATTAAGATATGGTTATCATTGATGATATACCGACCTCCAACTCTACCCCCCAATTCCAGGCGAAGGACTAGGCAAATGACCTGTGATTTGGAGACAAAGATGAAAGACATTTAGCTAAAGAAGGAGAACAAAGATCTGAGAGAAGCTGCAAAGGCTATGATGTTGTTGGTTAAGAATGCAGAGGAGTCCATAAAAGTTTTTATTTGATATGTAATGCTAGTCTTTGGTTGCTAGTCTCTCGCTGGCTCTGTGTTGTTTTGTTTATAGCTGTTGGGTTTTCTGTTGGTCTTTTAACAGTTTTTTTGTTTTTGTCATGTCTTCTCTTGTTTCTTTCATGCTTATCCTCCATTATGTAAGTGGGTTTCGGGTCCCTTAAAACCTAATTTTCCTTAATAAAAAAAAACATTGGAGAATTTGAGAAAATTGGTTAAGTTTTTCTTCTATAGCTAAAATGAGCTAGGCGATGAGTGGAACTGGAGGTTCCAAGCCCAAGCCCAAGGCCACGAGAAGTGGAGGACTTGGAGGTTCCAAGGCCAGTGCCACTATGGAAAAGACAGTTAAGAAATACAAAGAAGAATTTGTAGATTTGCTGCCAGGGACTTCCATTGCTTTGAATACAAATGATTTGGCATGAAAATATTTATGGAGTCAATGCAGAAACCCTGCCACGCATAATATGACTGGCTCTGCTTTGTTTCATTATTTCTGGAATAATAGGGCTAAGGGTGTCCCAATGTCAAACCCTTGGGATTTAAATATGGCAAAGTTAATTGTGCTAGATGTGTATGTTGATGTGGATTTGATCAAAGAGTTGGCCAAACGCTATTGCCTAGTATCTAGGCTAATCAGAAGAAAGAACTAGTATGCCCTAGTTTCAATTAACAGAGCTAGCTTTGTTGAAGCTTTCCAGATTACTGGTGCTGCATGTACAGATATAGATTTGGAGTGGATTGTAGAGGATTATGACAAATACAAAGGTGTTATCAAGAAGCATGCAATGCCTAGATACATACCTAGGGTGAATAGGAAACCGGTTATAATTCCAAAGAGTATCGCACCACCATTTGACATCACACCTTTCCACCATTATATGCATTGTACAATCTATGGATTATGCAGAGTGTTGGGTTTTGATGGAGATTCAATAGTGTCAATTGAATTACTGATGATGGCTATGAATATTCAACACCCAGATGTTAACAAAGATTATGATTATGTGGGCTATGTGGTTGAACACATTCATAATGCTCTAGTTGAAATTTAGAGTGGTGCACCCAACCCTACATTCAAGCATTATTCATTGCTGATGCATTTAATCTTGTTCTATAATGTTGAGTTCATGGATAAAGAATTGAAGCTTTTCAAAGAAGAATTGGGTGTCTTAATGCCAATACAAAGATGGACCTAGGTTTAGGACAATAGTTCTTCCCATTCTTCTTTCCTTTTCTTTGAAAATTGGATTGTTTCACCAATTATGGAAATGCTAGGAATAAATAGGGAATGATTGTCAATTAATGTTAGGAGAGTTTTGAGACTTTACCAGTATGTTCCAAACTGGTCTATTTCACATAACTGGGGGGACTTTTATTTTTTTGATAACTTTACTATGATAAGAGTCTATGGGTGTCTTCAGCCTCCCCATATTTTACCAAAAAATATTCCAATTAGGATTGCTTTTATGGAGTTTATCTGGCAATTGACCCTAGTTGAAAAAGAATACCTTGACAGACATAGGAAGGGTTCTCTTCTTCCTAGGCTTTAGGTTGCATATGATTTTACTATTGGTAGGAGTTCCTTTGATGGAGTAAACAATTTCCTTAAACAGTATAGGTTGGTTAATGTTGTGTCTAGATTCTGTGATCTTGAACAATTTATTAAACGTGCATTGCCAAAAATGACACCTTGGGCCATAATAAAGGACCATGAACCATTGGATGATGAATATGTGGTTAGAAATTTGCTGAGAAAATATGAAGTACAAGAAAGGAGAAGAAAATGGAAAAATTTGATGAGAGTTGAAGCAGAATTGAAGGCTACTGACCCTAGTTTCTCAGGTTTTTGCCCCGATAACCCATACATGGAGAGGATTAACAAAATACTGAGTTTATATGAAACTCTAATGGAACAAATGCCTCAAATTCTAGAAGTGGTTTCTCAACAGCAAGACCCCCAAGATGGACATTCTTCACATGGCAAGAGGCCACTTAGTGTGTCTGTTGATGATGTAGAGAGTGGTGATGAAGTTCAATCTACCTGAGTGTTAGCTGCAAAGAAACAAAAAACCAATGAGGTCGGTACAATTGTGAGGAGAGACCCTGCTAGAGCAATTGTTACCAAACAAGGACACTACTTTCATCAAATAAGGACACATCTCAGAGAAGCAGGGTAAAATGAAGAACAGTGAGAAACAAACGAAGCCCTTGCTCAAGGCTTTGATGAGCGTGTGATGTTGTCAAATGAGTTCATGAAAGATGATGACTTTATTAAGTCAGATGAATTTAAAGTTTTTTGACAAGGTTGAAACAAAATCAATTAAGACAAAATCTGATCATAGAGGAAGCAAATGAAGAAAAGAAAGAGGAGATCATCAAGGCACTATAGGAATATGATCCTAATAGGGAGCAAATATTTGTGGAACAGGAAAGACAATTGATTAAGAGTACTAATATGATTATGATGTCTGACTGGGATATCCAGTCTATTTTTATTATTGATCAAATTAGGAAGCAAAAGGACCCAATGTTTAAAACTGAATTTGAAATTGGAGATGTAATAAGAGGATCAAGATTTAATCCTAATTCAAAGACACTTGCTGCTTGGTCTTTGGCCCCTTCCACTCAAAAGCCCCACCTTCTAAATATCCAAGTAGAAAAGAAAGCTGATAGAATGATCTAGAACTTGCAAAACACAACTGACATGGAGATTGCCTCATTTTTTACTCAAGTTTCTTTCATGAATTTATCAAAAACAGAGGATTTGTCAAGAAGATACATAGAAACATATACCCAATTGATTTCATTGTCTAAAAAATATGAAGAGACATTGATGAAGAAGGGCACTCTAGACGAAGAGTTAGTGGATTTGAAAGAGAAAATTGCAAATGAGCCCCCTCCAATACAGATTACAGAACAAGTACAAGAAATACTAGCTGGCGTGACAACAAAAATGGAGGAATACGCAGGGAAAATTGAAAAGCTTGAAAAGGAACAAAATGTCAAGGCTATCTCTGTTGTGTCAGGAATTCTAAAACACAGGATTAATGTATTGAAAGTAAAATTGATGGTAGTGCATGATTTGCACATTTATTTGAAAGAGCAAGTAAAACATCCTCTGAGGCTGTCGCTTTTCTTGGACCTTTGTTCAATGTTTGGTCAGGAAGAAGTAGATTAATGGATAAGCTAGATACTACAATGATGTATAGTGACAAGCTCATGGTGGAGGTAATGAATGCAACTTATGCATTTTTCATAGGGAAGGATGTGCTTATAAATGAAAAATTGTAGACATTTGGGGAAGGTTATAGTAAATTGGTGCCTTCAATTTATGGTAGTAATGGAGATTTGAAATCAGTTTCTGATTGGACTAACGAATTTGATTTGATTCTGGAGTAAGAAGAAATAATCAAGCATATAGATGAATAGGTTGATGCTGATTTCCTTAACGGTATGCTTGATTCATTTTTCAAGGTTGAGGTTGACCATGCAAAGTTTATTGTTGAGTCCAGGGTAGTTACAGATGCCAAATGGACAAATTTAGTTGCAAAGTTGGAAGAGGTAAAGGCATTCAGTTGACCAATAGACAAAGAGGCGGACAGGTGGCAAGCCATGCTAAAGCAAAAAAAGAAATGTCAGGTTGAGGTTGCTACCCAAGATTCCTCACAGTAATTCTAAGCTTGTTGAATCCTCATCTGATAAAAGGATTCCAAGATTAATTTGAGAGGGATGGCCACTTTTTCTTTTTTATTGGTAGAGAGGGATGGCCAGTTGGCCAGTTTTATTGATGTTGAAAACTCTTATATAGTTATAATAGCTCAATTGTTCAAGAATTTGATAAGTGCATAGTTGAACCACATTGTGAATTTACTTTCTGATATCATTATGAATATAATATCATTATTTGTAGTTTGAGATCTTCACATAATTGTCTTTGTGTTGAATTTATGTTTTCACTATGAATTGAATGGTCAAGGGTTTTTCAGTTTACATATGAATCTGGGTTGTGTATGTAGTGGCATTATTCATAATTTCATTCCTATTTATCTGCAAATGAATCTTTTTGAAGTTTATTATCAGGTTGTCTTTGAATTGTAAGTGACTCTATGCCCTAGGATAAGGCATTGGCCTGTTGTCTTAATGTTAACTTGGTGAAGTGACCTTCCAATTATAATAGTTGATTCATTGTGGGTGAATATGTTTTCTTGTTTGCCTTTGATTATGAAATTGTGATTTTTCTATAACATCTATCATGGAATTGGACCCTCAAAAGATATTCCCTTTAATTGAGTTGCATGCATGTTTTACTAATTATGTTGTATTCCTATCTATTGTGGTGTTTGATACTTTCATTCTTAATACTCTTATGATTTTATATTCTATGGATGTTTATGCAATATATATGGAGGTGTTCTATGACTATCATGTACACAGTACATGTTTTCCCTCCTCCATAAAGTTGGTATTTACTCATACCTATAATCCGCCCACCAATTACAATGAGGTAAATCCTTAATATGATTCCAAACTAACAAAAATTTTGCATTCCTGGGCATAATAGGAAGCATTAAATGAAAAATTACATACACCATAACAATGCAACAAGTGAAAAAAGTTAAAACTCATGATTCTGATCATTTGAAAGAGATAGAATTATACACAAAATAAATTTATATATAACTCCTTCAAGAACCTGCACAAAGCTTGACACTAAATGCTTTTCATTTTCTTTGTAAATGACTATACAACTTTCTCCCTTCACCTAGAGTCTAGAATCACTACTGGAACCAAAAAAGGAACCCCAATGACTATACAACTTGCAAAACTACTTGAGGCTTGAGCCATGCCATTATCACCCTGATGCCTTCAGATGGAATGTGAGATGTTACGTTCTATCCAACAAATCATTTTCAAATTGAGGAGGAAGCCTTCATGCCTAGGAGAAAAGAAAATGTTTAATGGAAAGAGGAGCTCGAGCCTTCATGCCCATGATCAAGGAAAGTGGAAACAAGAGCTTTAGGGTAAATGTATTATGTTGGGGAGGGGTTGCAGCTTCCATGTCATCACAAAGATGACTGGCTACCACTCCTCACCCAAACAAATCCTTCTTTCATTCTTGTGCGGGCTCTTTCTTCAAACGCCTTGCCATCCTATGGCAGACTAGAAGCAGAGGATGTGCCATGCTTGGCCTTTCTTGACAAGAAAAGGCTTTCACACCCCCTCTGGCAAACCTTCTCACTTTCACAACCCCTTTGACAATAAACAAACTCACATAGAAGAAAAAAAAAAAACACCCATCCGGTATCACAAAGAACACAACTCCATGCATGATCCTGCTCAAACATCATCTTCCTTTCTGAGGAAAAAATCACTCTCAGAAAATGAAAAAGGTTTCTTTTCTCTTCTACCAATTAAGTCACCACTCCATTGTATTTATAACATTTTCACACTTCATTTGGTGATGCTCATTCACATGAAAAATCATCATTTTGGTGTTTTTTGACATGACTATAGATTCTAGAAGTCGTGCCTATCAAATCCATTGCATCCTGCTTAGGCTCATCTATTGTGAACAATTTTGTTCTGATTTTATTCCTCCTTGATTGGACAAATTCTGCTTCAGAATCCTTGACAACTATTAACTTAAGCTCTTATTTCTCAGAGAAATCCATGATCTCCCATCTCTAACTCAGAAGCTATCCAATCCTTTTATGCCTTTGAAACCATCATCCTCGCTTGTCTAATCAACCTTGACTCAGGAAAAACCTTCAAACTAGTCCCTCAGGAATGAGTCAGCATCCAAGCCTAAAGACATGATCAAGCCGTGAGCTGGTGACAAGTTGGTTTGGGTTTACATCGCAAGGTCTCTAGCTTTTTGGGTGTTAGTGTTTTATGTTACTGAGCTAAAGATTGTTAGTGAAATTGCTTTGGTTGCGAGGTCTCGATTTGGTCTGATGTCATACATTATAGCCACGAGAGTTAGCGAGTAACTCATTTCATACAGTTGTCGCTAGCTCTCATGTTTGTTTAATGTTAACATTTTTAGGTCACGAGCTAGCGACTAGACAGTTTGTGGTTAGGTTTAATGGTTATTGCCAACTAGCGAAGTTAAATGTCTGAAGACTTGATCAAGCCGCAAGCTTGCGAGTGAAGTGCTTTTGGTTTAGAGATAAACAGTTTTATGTTGGCGAGTATGCGACAAGGGTTAAAGTTACCACTATCTCCAAGTCGCTGTGATGATGAGGACTTAACATTTTGTGGTCGAGAATTGGCGAGTGGCAGTTCAGTTTCCCTCAATCGCTAGATCTCGAGGTTACGAAGGCTTAGCACTTTCAGCTTGCGAGTTGGAGATAGAGAGAGTCATAAAGGCTTGTTGCTAAATCGTGAGATTTTCTAATGGGCAGTCTTCTAGGTAGAGAGTTGACGATTGTGTGCCACGTGTTTTAATGACTTAAAGTTAATATCTTGAAATCACCAATATTTTTTTTTATGGTTTGAAAATAGCTTGAAATCGCCAATATTTTATTTTTATGGTTTGAAAATAGGTTGAAATCGCCAATATTTTTTTAATTGTTTGAAAATAGGTTGAAATCGCCAATGCAAATATTTTTTTGGTTTTAAAAACATTACAATTCGCCCATGCAAAAAAATTTGGGGTTTTAAAAACATTACAATTCGCCAGGATTTTTCACAAACTTTGAGCGATCACGGCTAATTCGCCAATGTAGATTATTATTTTTTCTCCGTAAATTGCAAAAATTCACCAGTAAAATTAAAATTTTCCTTGGGAATTATACAGCTTTCGCCAGGTTTTTACACCTTGTCCAAGGGGGGGGGTTTCTTAAAGTTTTCCCTAGTTATTCTTTCAGTTCATTTCTTCCAGATTGTAGTATGAATCTTGTTGTAAGTCAGTGAGACTTCCTTGAGGGTTGTAGCCTTCCAGGCCATTATATTTGAGTAGTGAGCTCTAGGCAGTGTGCTTGAATGCATGTGTATTCTGTTAGACAATTCAAATAATTAGAAGACAACTGAGAGTGGGGGGGGGGGAATCAGTTGTCACAGATTACTAGAACCATTAGAAATTAAACTTTAATAACAAAACCCAAAACATTAATACCAGAATAGAAGTTAAAACAATTAAGCATAAACAATAATCAAATAATAAATACCACCCACATGACACCAAGATTTGTACGTGGAAAAACCGGTAAAGGGAAAAACCACAGTGGGAAGCCTACCCACAGTCAGATAATACTTCTGCAATAAGTATGTGAATTACAATTGAGGGGCCTGCACTTGCAGGAAGGCCAACAACCTAGAGCACATTTCTCATCACAAAAGGAGCCTCATTGACTACATAGAAATTGAGACTATAATCTAGAGAAGTGTTGAACTGCAAAAGATAGCATCTCCTATACCTGAGTATAGTTCCGGTTAAGCTCAATACCTGAAGACTAAATCCTCTTACATAAACCTAATTTGATCTTTAATGATCGACCAACTCCTCTGCCTAATGATATTACATTATTCACACATTAATTCGTTGATCATGACCTCTAACCATAACCATGATGATCTACAATGAGATCTTACATCTATATATACAAACCATCGACCATAAACAATTAGGTCAGCCACCAGATAATAAACCTAAGAAAAATTTCATCTCACCAATCATAGACATCTCAAATTCTTTCTCCATATTCTTAGAAAATTCTATGCATAACTTATCTTCACCTTCAAAAATAATGTCATCAACAAATACTTCAATAATCAGTATATCATCGTCAATGATCTTATAATATAAATTATTATCAGCACTGCCCTTAGTAAAACCAAGCTTCAAAAGATATTTATCCAACCTTGCATACCAAGCTCTAGGTGCTTGTTTCAATCCATATAAAGCTTTCTTTAACTTGCAAACCATACCTATATCATCAAAAAGTGAAAAACCATCAGGTAATTCAATATAAACTTTCTCATCAAGGTCCCCATTCAAAAATACACATTTAACATCAATCTGATAAACCTTGTAGTTTTTATAAGCAGCATAGGCAAGAAATAATCTTACGAATTCAATCCTAGCTATAGGTGCAAAGTTCTCTCCATAATCAATTCCTTCCTTCTGAGAATATCCTTTAAAAAACAATATAGCCTTATTCCTTATAACTTGACCATCCTCATTCAATTTATTCCTAAGAACCCATTTAGTTCCAATAACATTTTTATTTTTAGGTCGGGGAACCAAGGTCCATGTGTTATTTTTTTCATTCTAATCTAATTCTTCTTCCATAGCTTTCAACCAATATTCATCTTTACATGCCTCAATTACTGATACCGGTTCAACTTGTAAAATTAAACATACCTCATTAGTTGTCAGTCTTCTTTTTGTCATCACTCCATTGCTCTTATCCCCAATGATATGATCTTCTGAATGATTCAATCTCACATACAGAGGAGTCTTTTGACTTTCTGTTCCTCTTCCCTGTTCTTTAGTTAATGTAGAATTCTTTGATATTGCTGGAGTAATTGGTTCAACACTCTGTTCTGGTAAAGGTGCTATTGGTTCTGAAGATGGTAAAAAGGAGAATGAGGTGGATTAGTTAGTAAACATGCAAATCAAACATGGAAGCATACGAAATCAAAGACATAGCTCAAAAACACATAAAAACATGAATAATATGCATATACGTCACAATTCTTTTACCTCTCACTCGGATTGAGCTTGATGAAGTGAAGGTGCCCCTTGATTATGCTCCACTTGATGTGCTCCTTTGGTTGCTTGATGTGGATGGCTCTCCAAATATTGTGCACAAATGGATTAAGATGGATTTTGAGGAATGATATGGATGAGATGATTAAGTATGGATGAGAGATGATTTTGGCATGGTAAGGATGCTATGATGTCTTTTTTAGGCTCAAACTAGCAGCATAAGATTACTAAACTTTGAGATGATGAATGAAAGGATGGAGTCCTCAATTTATAGGAAGATGTGAGGAAGAATGGATGGCTAGGATGGATCCAAGATGAAGGGCTAGGATATCTTGTGAGATCACACAAGGCCCAAGAGAGGGTGTGGAGACTAAGAGATATGCCTTAAAGGCATTTCTTGTCTCCACACTCCTCAAGGTGCATTGGGAAGACTTCCCAATGTGCCTTGAGAAGAGCACGGGATGGGACATTCCTTGAAGAATGGGGAGGAGGAATTTAAAATTATTCAAAAATGGATGATCATGGGGATTGGAGGAATAAGAAGGAATTAAAAATTCCTTGGGAGAGGAGATGCCTAGAGGAATGTGAGATTTTGAAAATCTCACATTCACCTAGGAAAAGAGCATTTAAGGATAGTGGTTGGATGGAAGGGACAAGGAGTTGACTTTGTGGCTAATCATGATGATTAGCCACTAGCAACTCATTAGGAAGGGGATTAGAGGAAAGGTTAGGTGGGATAGGATTTGTAGGAGGATTTGACTAGGAGAGAGAAAGAGTGGAGGGAATTAAAAATTAGAAGAATAAGGTTAAGTGAGTTTAGGGAGTTTCTAGAAGAATTTATTAGGTTAATGATGGATTAGGAAGATGATTTGTAGGAATCATCATATCGGTGGGTGGAAGACATGGGTGGGGGGTTTGGTGGGGGAGGAACTCCCTGGACAGTGACTTTACCTCGATGCGTAGTTACATTGCAGTGATTTTGGGGATGGGAGCTAGAAGGCATGGCACCTTGAATGACTATCCTAGCCAAATTTGGTCTACTTTGGGGAGGGAGAGGATTAACTCCTTGGATAGTTATGACATTAACATGGTTGTTTGCGGGCTTGATGCGACCTACTAAAGAGTCAAAGTCAGTTATGTGATTGGTGTAGTCATAACTTATTGCATAAGATGATGATCCTTTTCCTTTATCATGCTTCGAGAAGAGTTCCTGGTACATTTTAATTTTGTCATTGTTATTACCAGGTTTTGCATTTTCTACTTCAATCTCACCCCTATCAATGAGATCTTGTATGTAGATTTTGAGCTTCATGCACTTTCGTGTATCATGTCCCTTGATACGATGATACTCGCAATACTCATTCTCATTATACCATCTAGGTTTGGGTTGGTTTGGGGTCAAATGGGTGAGTGATCGGAAAAACTAGTGCACCTTCTTGGACAAGATTTTGAAACACCATTTCAATAGGCTTAGCAAGAGGAGTGAAATCTCTTGGAATCCTATTATTTGATCGGGGTGGTCGTCCCTAGACTGAGACATTGTTGTGAGGTTTTTGGGATTGATTTTGATTGTTTTGATTGTTGAATTGATGATTATTGGTGGTGGATTTTGTGGGAGTAGTGACAGTTTGGACCTACTTTACATCAGTTACACCATCGTTGACTACGTTTTTGTTTTTAGACCAGAAATTTGGCTTGTCATTATGATAAGAGGAAGAACTTTGTGTCAATTTCTGGTAATGTTTCAAGGTTCCTTCCTCCAACAAGACACATTCAAGGGCGAGGCCCTTATTGGTCAATTTTTGGAAGGATTTGATACATTGGGATGTCAAAGGTCTTGAAAGTTTGGGTACCAAGTTCTTTTGAAATAATTCAATTTGATGTTGCTCTGGCATGTCCCACTGGAATTTCTTGATAAGATGTCACCATATTTGTAAGAAGTTAGCGAAAGTCTCTTCAGACCTTTGTTTTGTGTTACGTAGGTCCATCATGGAAACGTCATTAGCCATGTTGTAGGCATAATGAGCTACAAATTTCTCTGCCAAGTCTGGAAAAGAGACAATGGAGCCTCATGGTAGAGATGAGAACCATGCCAGGGCATCTCCTGTGAGACTCTTGGGAAAGAGTCTGCGAAGGTATAGGTCACTATAGGAGACTTCTTGACAAAAGATGTGAAATTCCCGCACATGGTCGTGGGGGTCTCCTTTGCCTTCATACTTGGTGAATTTAGGGATCTCAAATCTTGGGGGGTAGGGTGCAACTGATATAGACGGGTCGTAAGGACAAGGACAAAATTCCTCAAATGAATAAGGTTTCCTCTTATTAGTCCCTTCTTTCATGTCCTTGATGATATTTTTCATGTCTTGAATTTCCTTGATGAGGTCCTATTGTGGATTTTGATAATGATGAATTATATTTGCCCCAAGAATTGGATGAGTCAAGGAAGGTGCACCACCACCAATGTATTGATATGATGAGGAGGCGGGAATGTGAGATGTGATGACCGATGTCGCAGGGATTTGAGTGATAGTTGGTTGCAGTCCGCAAACTATTGTGACGGGATTGAGTATGACCCAAATGAAATTTGCGACATTGTTGACAGGAAGCAAAGTTTGTGGAATAGAGGTGTGTGGTTGAATGGAAGGAGGGGGTATAAAAGCGTGTTGGAGAATAGATGAGATTGGATTTGATAGTGGTATAGATCATAAGGAGGAAAAAGGTGGGATGGATACCATGGTGGGAGGTGTCATGGGTGGCATTCATTGAGTTTGGATGATTGATGGGGTTGCAATTGATTGAGTTTGACTAACAAGTGCAACATTCTATGTGGGAGCAATGTCTCCTTGTGGTGGTTGGCTGAGAGTGGATCTATCAAATTCAGGTGGAAGTTGAGCTCCATTTTCAAGGAGAGTCTTTAGGAGTGCAGTAGGATTATGTTGGATGAAATTTTCAACCATCTCTTGGTTATAAGAGTTTGCTAGGAAAGTTTGCACTTCCGGAGAGAGTTCATCTTGGCTAACCATGTTAGGATTTTGGCTTTGATCTTGATTGCTAGGTTGCCCACTTTGTGTAGGATCTTGCATGGGATCTTCATATAGGACACTAATGTCCGACATGCCATATTGTTGTTAAGCCATCTTTTTCTTTTGGGATCGAGTTGTGACCATACACAAATAACCTTAGAAAAACTTTGAGGAAGAAATCTTTGATGAAAGGACTTAGCAAGATTTTTGTGGAATTTTTGGATCTTGTCTTTGATGACAAGGGATTTTTCTGATTGGTGGGGTTCTTGGATTAGAGCTCAGATTTGGTTAGGATTGACACCTTAGTCCTTGGATGAGGATTTTAGGTGGTGGATGAAACCACAAGAAAGGTAATGACCAAGTTGGGTAGAATTTAGACCTTGGAATGATGATTAAAAAGCCTCTTTTCCACCAAGGGTTGACTAATGACCCTAAGCAAAGTAAAGGCACAAGTTAAGAGTCTTGATCGACTTAAAAATGATGAGGCAAATGATACTTGGAGAGGATTCTTCTTCAAGCACAAGAACCAATTGATTACTGATGAGGTCTAAATGGAACTTCATAAGGCATGCAACCTTAATGTGAGTTTAAATTGGATTAAAGGATGATTGGATTTGGATTTTGATAATTGATTTGATAGTGGAGGGGGATTGATTTGATGTGCTAAGTCCTTAGGAGATTGAGGGTGATTGATTAAGGAGGTATGATAGTGATGACTAGACAAAACTTGATGACTAGGTTATTCTTGGCATGAACATGACTCAATAGATGATTGGTTCGGATGGCAAGTTGTATGAAGGGACATGACCACCCTGATTTTGATGATACTTAGTGTTTTTGGACAAACTTGAACCTTGATGGAGAGCACAGACTCTTAGTTCATCACTAGCATCAAACTCATGGCTATGACCATGGACGTAATCGTGGTAATGATGCAAGAATGTCCTATGTTTGAGCAAGAGTTTACAATTGGTATACCAAAATTTTTGATGCCTAAGGAGTTGTGCTTGTGTGAGCTTCTTCTTCTTGATAGGTTGGTGAATTGACTTCTTAGGATGTTTATACAACTTGGGCTTATGAAACATGAGATGAATAGAGTTTTGATGGAATTTTGGACTTTGTGTGGGTAATGACTTGGATAATTGTTTGTGTTTGGACAAGTGTTTTTGCAAAGTGTTTGAGAATAATGATTTGTTCTTTAGTCTACTCTTGGAAAGTATGTATCAAACAAAGAAAACACAATGATCAAATGTATTTTAACTCGAAGAAACTCATGCTCATATACAAAACTCTTAAGGCTAGCAAGGACAATAGTCATTGGATCCTAATTGGTTTCCCCGCTACACTTACCCAGAGTGGACACTTAGATTATTGACCCCACTGGCTCCCCTCCATGACCCTCATTTCTCTGGGGCAGCCAAACATCAATTCCCATGAAAACTCCTCATGGAAAACTTTGTGTCTCTACTAAGGGCCGTAAAAATATGGGCGTCTTCAGAGGTCCGACCTCCTACACCAATGACTAGAAGGTATTTGGCCACTATGAACAAGGTGTTTAGTAAGTCTTCCCGTTAGGAGATACCCTTCGCAATTGCGCAAGCGCAATTGAGGCCTATAGCCCAACGAAGCACCAAGAACTTAGCAGTCACGCAAGTGTGATTGAGATCTCTAGGATCCTACTAAGCACCCAATGTGAGAGTGAACTCTCAGATAGCCCCAACCATTGACCCTTTCGTAGTCAATGGCCTATTTATTATAGTGAGTTGGGAACCCCAAGTCTGGGTATACTCACTTGGGTTGTTCCCCTCTTACCTTCTCAAAGAGCAAGTTGGGAGGGCAGGCCCGCTAAAGGTAAGCATGCAATCAAACAAGAAAAGGTTGGAGGGTCTGGATTTCTGATCGTCTAGCTAGATGAGAGCATACACTCCTACCTTTATGCTCTTCTCAAAACACATAAAACAATGATTCATTCACCCTTTAATTAACATCCAGGTGCCTAGTTAAAAAAAAAAGAAGCACAATGTTTGGTTGAGTCTCCTAGGCAACCTGCAAAAAAGTGGATTAGTAGTTTTTCTGATTTTTAAGGTCTTGGACGGTCGATTCAAACTGTAAAACTAAAAAAAAACAATTAGTACATACTGTACTGCACATACAGCGCACGTGCTGAAGTGCAATTAGCCACGCTAAAGCGCCTGCACAGTCACTGAAACACCTGCGTATGTGCTGAAGCAAATAAAACTAGTAAAAAAGATGACAATCAATCATAGAATAGAGAAGGGTTTTATACCTGGTTGTCGCGTTAATCTGAATCGCTCGTGCTGAAATGCCTGCGCCTACGTCAAAATGCCTATGCTCACACTGAAACCTCAAAAAATAAAAAACTTGACAGATTAGCAGGTAAAATTTTCAAAATTCAAATTTAAAAATCAGAGTAGGAATTTTATAAAAACTATTGCATTGATTTAAATCACTCGTGCCGAAATGCCTGCGCACATGGTAAACAGATAGACAAAGAGTGAGATTTTTTAAATTTTAACAGGGACGGGAAAAATTTAAATGTTATAGGGCAGTCGCGCTAATGCGTTTGCGGTCGCGCTGATGCACTTGTGCTCGCACCAAAATAGATTTTATGTCACACTAAACTCGAGTTGCTCGCAGTGATTTGCAGTCTCTCACACTGTTCCGGAACGTGCATCTCACAACTCACAAAAACTCACAAAATATTAGTTTTCAGGGATGTGGGTCCCACTGAGCATGCCAAAATGAAGATGGTAAAAAGGAGAATGAGGTGGATTAGTTAGTAAACATGCAAATCAAACATGGAAGCATATGAAATCAAAGACATAGCTCAAAAACACATAAAAACATGAATAATATGCATATGCCTCACAATCCTTTTACCTCTCCCTCGGATTGAGCTTGATGAAGTGGAGGTGCCCCCTGATGATGCTCCACTTCATGTGGATGGCTCTCCAAATATTGTGCACAAATGGATTAAGATGGATTTTGAGGAATGATATGGATGAGATGATTAAGTGTGGATGAGAGATGATTTTGGCATGGTAAGGATGCTATGATGATTATTCTAGGCTCAAACTAGCAGCATAAGATTACTAAACTTTGAGATGATGAATAAAGGGATGGAGTCCTCAATTTATAGGAAGAGGAGAGAAAGAATGGATGGCTAGGATGGATCCAAGATGAAGGGCTAGGATTTCTTGTGAGCTTACACAAGGCCCAAGAGAGGGTGTGGAGACCAAGAGATATGCCTTAAAGGCATTTCTTGTCTCCACACTCCTAAAGGTGCATTAGGAAGACTTCCCAATATGCCTTGAGAAGAGCAAGAGATGGGACATTACTTGAAGAATGTGGAGGAATTAAAAATTTTTCAAAAAGGGATGATCATGGGGATTGGAGGAATAAGAAGGAATTAAAAATTCCTTGGGAGAGGAGATGCCTAGAGGAATTCACCTAGGAAAAAAGCATTTAAGGTGTTAGTGAACAGATTTGTCCCTTTTTAAATGATCAATTTTGGACTCTGTTGCCTTCTTTAAGGACAAGTGTCTCACTAAATAGTTGGGTAAGTGTTGTATAAACCACTTCCCTCTAAATTTTCCATAGGTACAGCTCCCTATCTTAGTTTTTCAAGGAATGATTTTAACTAATTTAATTTGAGTAGTAGCTTTTAACTCGAAAGCATGTAAGGCTGCCTACTTCATTCTTGGATGAGAGGCCGATATTTCACACATGTTTCTTTAAAGGAGAAAACAATTTTCCTATCTTTTCAGCACAAGAGATGATAGCAACTGAATCAAAGTTCAGTACACCATTTCCACAGGTTTAATAAAGAATGAACAGATTAAAGAAACCAAATCTGTTCATAAACATGAATCTTTTCTAAAAGAAAACAAACACTCAAAGGAAGGAATACCAAAAGAATAATAATTTTCTGCAATGGAAAGATCGTTACTGTTATTTGATTAGATAAGCATATGCAAAGATATGTATCTACATAGATTCAAAACTCACAGATTTTCCTTCTCCCAAGAACAGTATGATCATTATGTATATATATTCTTATGCAACAAAGGCACAATAATACATGTATAAATCTTTTTCCATTCTAGATTTAGCAATCTGATTCCTCCTTCCACAAAACAGAAAATAAATTCACAAAATAGAGGAAAAAACCAAAAACTAACCAAAAATTGGTCACCAAATCTAACCCCTATTCTATCTGTCTTTCCTTAATTTATAGTCTTTAGAACAGGGGAGGTCTCCCTAAAAACTCGACCTCCCCAAAATAGTTATGAAACTGACAAGATGTATTCTAGGACAGATATCCCAAAGTCTTTGCATAAACATAAGAAATTACAAAAATAAAGGAAGCCGGGCTTGAAATAATGCATTATGTCACTTTTCCATCATCATCATCATCCTCTCCGCTTTCGTGGGTGTCATGAGCGGTTGGAGTTCTTGAACAATGGATTGGCTTAGAAATTTCATCACATTGAGCTTTGCCTTCGCCGCCTCCTTATTCCACCCGTGCTTCACCATCTTTTCAGCATGTTTCGACAGTTGATCATTTCCAATGAAAGTCATAGACTCAATCCTAGCCACCCTTGTTATATCTTCCAAAGTGAAAATACCCTTGGCCTTGATTTTCTCCATGTTTATCCAGAAAGCCTTGATTGCATCCTATGTGTTCAACCCGCAAATTCCCAACTACTAATCATGGTCAGGGTTAACCACTTTGTTATCATTTACTATGCTGCACTGGAGATCCTGGAGCTCGTAAATAGAGGTCTTAGCATCGGAGATCATAGACTTGAAGGTAAGAACTTGCCACATTATGGTTTTCTTCAGCACAAAGAGCTGACATTCATCCACCACCAGTTTGATTGAGTGTTCCGTCAAAAACCTGGTAACTCCATATTCTTCTATTTTGGCAAACAAGGGCAAGATATTCTGCCATTTGTGTTCCTCCTTCTCCCATGGCACAAGCTGATTTTGAACTTTGGCAATAAGACTCTATATCTCATCGCATAGCCTCCAGGAGTCAGGGATGTACTTCTCACTGTCCTTGATTATTGCCTCAATCCATTGATCCATGGCTTCTGCAATACTCTTGGCCCGTTGAACTTGGCTCATTAACTTTTTACTTTCTGGCAAAGTTGGGTCAAAGTTTCCTGTAGGATGAGATATTGGGAGTGCCCCAAAGCAACCAATACTGTCGATGAACTGGGCTAGACCATTTATGTGTCGCTTTAGCTCCCTCTTTTCTCACCCATCTTTCTCCGATCTGGTGAGCATTTTCTTTGCTGAAACTTGAAAGAAATGACTGTCTGTGTCTCTACTCATATTTCCCAGTTCCACTTTCATGATCTTTAAATCATTAGGGCTAGACTCCTTGTTTTCATCCTTGGGTTTGCACGAGGCGATTTCAGCAACCCATTTTCCAGTTCCCTCATCATTGTCCAGGCAAGTGGCAGTCTTGAACCTTTTCGGCTTAGGATTCTTCTCTATGTACTTAACAACCATTTCCTGAATCGGAATAGTCATGGGAAGAAAACTCCACTTTTTGTTCACCGAGGTGGTCAACCACTTAGGAGTTGCACTGGAGCTAGTTGTTCCTTCGATCACTTTGGAAGGTGGCATCATAGCCACAATCACCGTATGAGAATCTAGAGGACTAGCAACATCACTATCCAAGTCTTCAATTTCAAATATCTGGGCATCGAGAATCATATCTTTCACCCCTGTATCCTTTGCCTGACCCATCTTTCTTTGAGCGGCACATCGGGATCAGGTATGCTGAGGAGTACAAAAATCCAAAGCTGAATTAGACCTATGTCTAAGCTGGGGTGGCTTGTTATTGTTACCTACACAAACATGCATAGAAACATTGTTAGAAAGACACTTTGGTAACGTAGAGGGTCTTCATTACTTCTTGCAGAATTAGACTTAACGCCTAATTTCACTGCTTTCTTATTGGCAACCCATGCCACCGTCCTTTCCAAGACTCCTTTGGTCCTTAACTGTATATCATCTTTCTCTTCCTCATCCCAGTCAATTGGAGGCATTTCAATTTTTGTACGGGCTAATTATCTTGGTTCGAATAGCTCTAGATATTCTTCTTTGAGCCCCTTAGTATCCAATTTTATCTGCAATGAAATGACTTGTTCTAACAACAACCTCATGTTTCCTCTTTTGAACACTTTGAATTCATCTGTACAATCTTCCCAAAAATTCTCTAATTGTAGCATTGGGAGGTATGGCATTAGACCAAGACTTCGAGAAAAATTGTTATTATCAAAACCTTTCCTTTAAGGATACAGGGAAAAATTGAAATTCCTGAGATCTACTCCAATACTCAAAGCCTCAGACATCGAACTGCAGGAAAATACGCCCACCCATTTATCCCTGGGTTGTGCCTTTTTGATTATGGAGTTCAGTTGTCTGCATATTTCCGCTAGAACAAAGCAATCTGAACAAAAGTGAGGGAGCTTGAAGGGCTCCTCTTCAAAGCCGCCTACCCTTATGTAACAAAAGCATGGAAACTGGATATAAAAACTACCAAACCTCTTAATCAAAGTCTGTGCATCCTCAGAGATTCTTTTGTCTTTCATATCCTTCAATTCATGACACAAGTCACCTAGAAAAGCATTGTACACCCTTTTGAAATCCTATAAGGCCTTATCCTTTTGCAGCATGGGATAGAACTCATATAAAGGAATGTCCTCCTCAGTGAGCTATTTCAGTATTCCAACCAACTCCTTAACACAGGCCAAACAATACAAGAGATACGAAGACATGAAGAAGTTCTGTTTGAACTATTTATCCATACTTAGTTGTTCTCTCATTGAATCCGCAATCAATTTAGCCCAATCCAAATATTGCTTCCCTTCCAAAACTAGCTGCACGTAACAATAAATCCAGTCATCGAAGCTATAAGCTTCAGCAGATCCTCTAGCTCGGTGCAACAAAAGCATAACATGATGAATGTGAGGCAACATGTGATTCTTATTAGGATTCTTGGGTAACTTGGAACCACCTCTTTGAGGTACCTTCAACTCAAATTTTGCTACATTGTTACAGTGTCCGGTTCTGTCTGCGTTGAACTCGGTGATTGACTGAGCAGGGGAAATGTTGGAGAACTAGTAATCAGGTATCTTGAAGACTGAGGAAATTAATTCATGATTTATGGTAAGAAGGGTTTCACCATTGTCTCTCCTAATGGTTTCAGACACTGGGTCGTATCTAGCAATACATTCGCGAATCAATTTTGGGCAAGGAATGGCTAGGGGAAAAGCTGCCGCTTCTATGAGACTGCTACTCAAAATCTCCACACCAAAAGACTTGTCAATTCCCTTGAACACACTCTCTTTCAACACCTCAAGATTTTCCCCTTTTAGTTCAATATCGCTAACTATGGGCTCAGTGGATGCCAGGCTAAAAACATTCCCAAACATATGTAGTGTGGACTTCATAATTTAAAACAATAAGTCTAAATTGGTTGCAGCAAAACTTTCTATAAGAGAGAAAATGCAAGCAAAAACCACTGGAAAGAACAAGAAAAGACTCACCTTCACAGTTGAACAACTAGATGACGACTAGCAGCAAACAAGACTCCTATCCAGGAAAAACAAAAATGCAATAGCAAGGAACAAATGCAAAACACTAATAATCCTTCATACCTTATTAGTGAAGGCAATGATACGAAAAAATTGAATGCAATAATTCCATTTTTTAGTTTGAGTGTGTTAAGTTTATGGATTGGACATTGCACGCATGCATTGAATGCATGATGACATTTTTGAAGTAACCTCCAGTTCCTGAAATGATTGCTTACTTCGAAAAGCTAGGAATTGATGTCACTTAAAACATGGTTTAGCTTCCACATATTTGGTAATGAATACACCATCAAATCATTAAAATCCGTGGGGCCCACCAACTTCGTACACATATGAACATCCTGAACAGACTTCATGGGGGTTCAAGTAGTTCAACTGTACGCCGTGCTCAAGGAAAACTCACCGAGAAAATTAATTATACCAAGCTGCCGACCATTTATGCTATATTGAACATGTTGAACACGTTTGAACCTCTTGAACTCGGTTCAATGAGTTCAAAACCTGGAGAGAAATAAAGTAACATATCACCGAACAAGAAGCTTTTAGAGAGCCGCTGCAAGACACTTGAAGAAAACATTAGTATGAAAAACCTCCCTGAACACCTAGGAACCTATGGAACCTAAATGAACCTGTTGAACCTGGTTCAAGATGGTTCAACATGTTCATAGAGTTCAACCAATTACCTAAACTTGACATTTGTGATTGAAAAAGGAATTACAGACGTACTAAGGACTTGAACCAAGGTGTCACAAGAAAGTTTAGGACTCTAAAAGGAAATCTAATAGGATGACTGGGTCTTGTCACGAGGAATAAATGACACAGTAACATTGGCTCTGACTGGAGATTGTATTTTACAAAGGAAAATGCAAAGAACTCCTAATCTTTGGTTTTGCATGACCAAAAACAAAAAGGGGAAAGCATAAGGTGACTCACAACTAAGATCACCTAAGATACTATATAAAAAATCTCTCGACGATAGGACTTACAATTTGTAGAGTTTGAGATCTTGCCTATTGTAGGTATAGGGCATAACCGCTCCATCAGTGTAGTTGAGCCTAAAAGTGTTTTGTCCCACCGCTTCACAGATCTTGAAAGGGCCTTTCCATAATGAATCAAACTTGTCGTGAGTAGCCTTTGGCTCTTTTCTTTTATCCCATAACAGCACTTCATCTCCTATTAGGAAACCTCTTGGCTGAACCCTCATGTCAAAAATCCTCTTCACTTGACTCTGATGCACCATGATTCTATCCACTAGCAACTCCCTCTCTTCCTCCAACTTCGTCAGGTACATAACTCTTTTCTCTAAAGCATTCTGAAAGAAAGAATCCTCCACTACTGTCTACAGCTTGGCCACTAATAACTCCAGAGGTAAAGAAAGCTTTGCACTGACCCCATACACAAGTTCAAAAGGTGCCATTCCAATGGCCCTCTTAGGCATGGTTCTATCTGCCCACAAAGCTTCATTTACCTTCTTATGCCAATTTTGAGCATTTTTGTCAACCAACTTTTTCATGATGGCTATCAGGTTCTTGTTGCTGGACTCTGCCAGTCCATTACCCTGTGGAAAGTAATTAGAAGAATGCGAGAGAGTAATCTGATGCTCATAGAAAAACATAGTTAACTCCTCAGAAGAGAAATATGATGCATTATCTGCAACAATCTTTTGAGGAACCCCAAAATGAACTAGGATGTAATCCTTGAGAAAACTACACACAACTTCTGAGTTTGCTTTTTTAGTGGGAATGGCTTCCACCCACTTGGTAAAGTAGTCAGTTGCTGTCAAAATGTACATATGACCAGCACTGGAATGAGGGTTTATTGGCCCTATGAAATCAATTCCCCACTGTTTGAAAGGCTCATCTACTACCACAGGCCTTAAAGGCAGGGCCACTACATGTGGCTTCCCAGAAAAGAGTTAGCACTTCTCACACTCCTTAACATAAATATATGCATCCTTAAACATGCCTGGCCAATAAAAACAATTCCTCAAAATTTTGAAAGCAATAATAGACAATGAGAAATGTCCCCCACAAGCTTCACCATGATAAATCTCCAGAAGTTTTTGCTGTTGAGGTTTATCTACACACCTTAAGTATGTTCCATCTAAACCTATTTTGTACAAAACATCCCACCAAATTACATACTTAGCAGCCTTTAACCTAAGGTTCCTTTTCTCCTTTGCTGACAAATGACTTGGTCAGCTACCATAAGTCAAGTAATAAGCCACATCTGAGAACCAGGTATCTTGCAATCCAACAAAAAGAGTTAATGGTAATTCTGCTTCTGTTTCCATCCCATTTTTTGTTATTAACTTGCATAAGCCTTGTCCTTTGACTATCTTCATAGGGCGAATATCTAAATCATATTCTTGAATTTTTGTTACCCAAGTTGCTCTTTTATTAAGTCCAACCTCTTGCCGAGTTAAAATGCTTTTCACTATGGAGTCTGGGACAAAAACCAAAGAGTGAGAGTGCAGTAGTACCAAAACTGTTTCACAACTTTGACTACGACAAAGGCATGTTTCTCCAAGAGAGAGTACTTAAGCTCATGCTTCTTGAGTGAAATACTCATGAATGCTATGGGTGCTTCGGCCCTAGATTCATCCAACTATAACAGTATTCCGAATATCATATGCTTTGATGCATAACAATACAAAACAAAGTCCTTTGTGAAATCTAGGTTAATGAGAGTAGGGGCATTTGCAACTGAACCCTTGATTCTTTTGAAAGCTTCTTTGGCCTCTTCAGTCCATTTGAAAGGATGTTGTTCTCTCAACAAGCTGATGATGTGTTTTGTAGTTTCTGCAAACTCCGGAATGAATCTCCTTAAGAAATTCACTTGAGCAAAGAATGACCTTACTCCAGACCAGTTGGAAGGTAAACTAAGATGTTGAATTGCACTAACTCTCCCAGGATCAATCTTGACTCCTTCCTTTAAGACAATATGTCCTAGCAATTTGCCCTCTATGACATAGAAAATTGATTTCTTTGGGTTCAGGGAAATACCGTGCTCTCGACAATGCTGCAGAACTGCCCTCAGATCCTTGAGATGGTTCTTCCTCTCTTTAGAAAATACTGTTAGGTCATCCAGGTAAACAACAATAATTCTATCTCGAAAATCCTTAAAAGAGGAATCCATAGCTCTTTGAAAGGTGGCTTTGGCGTTTATTAAACCAAAAGGCATATGGTTATATGCAAATGTTCCCCACAGAGTGATGAATGTCGTCTTGTGTTGTTCATGCTCTGCAACACTAATTTGATTGTAACCAGAAAAATCGTCTAACATCAACATCATCTTTGACCCAGATACCGTCTGCAGAATGTGGTCCATATTGGGTAAAGCATAGTTGTCCTTCAAACTCGCATGATTCAAATTGCAAAAATCAACACAAATTCGAATCTCTCCATTCTTCTTCCTTACGGGCACAATGTTGGCTACCCAGGTAGAGTGATGAATTAGATATATGATTCTGGCCTTAAGCATTTTATCAACCTCTTTAAAAATTGCATCTGCCATTATGGGGTTGAAATTCCTCAATTTTTGTCTGAAAGGAGAGACGCCTGGCTTCAATGGAATCTGATGCTGAAAATGCCCATCTCTAAACTCCTTCAGGTCATCATAGGACCAAGTGAAAACATCAATGTATTGTTTCAGCAAAGTGCCAAGTATTTGCTTTTCTTTCGTAGAACAACACTTTCCAATTGTTATCTCTTTTAGGTTAGACTCATCGCCCAAATTTATTTTCTCACAACACCCTTTCCCATCATCCTTGGGAACTTTCTTGCCTATGAATGCATCATCTCTGGTGAAAAACCTCTCTAGAGTCACTAGCCCTATCAGAATTTTGTTGCCTTTGAGCTGAATAAAACTATTTGTAGGATCAACATCTGGGTTTGGACTAAACTCCTTGCAGTTATTTTTAGAGCCTTCAAAATATGATTGGGAGAATGACTGAACGCATTCTAGAAAATCTTTGATCTAAGCATCCACATCAAACACTTGCCAATTATTTACATTATCAGGGACACTGGGCCTGTGAATCATTTCAATCCTATATGAATTATCCTTAAAGTCTAGATGCGGTAACAAAAGAGAAGCTGAAACGGCCAATGAATCTACCCTACTGTTCTATTCCCTCGGAATGGCTTCAATCGAGAAAGCATCAAAGAATTCTAACTCATCCCAAACCCTATTTCTATAATGTCTCAATCTGTCATTCTTAATTGTATAAACATTTCTCACCTATCTGACGATCAACTCTGCATCACCTTTAACTTTGAGCAACTTAATACCTCTACATCTAGCCTCATACTCTGCAGTATTATTAGTATTCTTAAAATTCAACTTGAAAGAAAATGGAAAAATATTACCAGTGGGTGACAGCAAGACTACCCCTACTCCAAAGCCAAAGTTGGTGCAACTTCCATCAAATTCCATCTGGCACAGCCCGCCAAGTTCGTCAACAGCTTCTTCCGGTTCCCTTTACCTAGGTGCAAGAATGAGATAGTTCCCAAACTCGCATTATTGAAACAAAATATGGGCTTTGGGGTTATCTGAAGGAAAAACAATGTACTTATTTTTCAGCTTAGGTTCAAGCTTGATTTTCTATTTTCCAAGAGGAATAATAGCTTCAGACCAATCCATCTTGATTCTGCCACCAAGGTCTTTACAAAAAGTTCTACTCAAGAGCATCCCATAGCTTGCAGGAATGTCAGCAACCAGGATAGTTAATTTTACTCTTTTATCAAGGCATGCTGCTAGCACTGCCTGGATGTCTTTTACCTATCCAATAAGAGGAACCTATTTCCCATCCATCAAAAAGCATCTCCCAAATGTTTTTGTGAGAGTCAAACCTAGAGACCTAGCCACAGGTGAAGGCATTATGTTGTCTGATGCTCCTGAATTTATTATGCAATTGCTAAGCTTTTGACCATTCAGGAGAAGGGATATATAGAAAGGTTTAGGTTTCAGAATCTCAACCTTAGGCCCATTTTTAGCATCATGAAAAGCATAGGGATTGGCCAAGTTAGCTAATGGGCATGGGACAAATGAAGATTTTTCAGCAGCAATTAAATCACTATTCTCCACACAACCATGTACCAGGGACTCCGAAGAAGAGTCTCCCTTAACATATTTGACCAGCTTATCTAGTTCTTTTGGGTTCAGTTTCAAATACTCAGTAGTGGGAAGTTGAACAGTAGAAGCTTTACAAAACTCAATGATGTCAAAGGAGGAGGAAGAGGAAGAGCTATTGTTATCTTCATGATTCTTTTGCAAAATCCTAACCTTAGGGATCTTTGAAAAACTATTATTTGGGAGATCTTTACCTTTGAAATTGCCTCTAGAAGGGTTTGCAAAAGAAGAGGACTGGGAAGTTCGTTGATTTCTTGTTAGAATCGCACATGTAGGACCTTCAAGGGTTGCCAAAATGTTACTACCTCTTTCCGAATCCGACTCATATTCGAGGTAGAATGATCCAGAGTTGCCAGGCACCTCTTGAATTTTTTCTGCTTCAGTGAACTCACCTAATTCATCTTTTGTGTTTTGCATCTGAACATGTCTTATCATATCGGGACAAGAACCCCCATCGTGATTTGTGGTAAGATGGAATGAACACATCACATCCTTGTCAGGAGGTGCCTCTATTTGTAATCTTTGTGGAGTAGTAGGTAATTGCAACGGTTGTCCATAGTTATACTGATTTGGAGTTTTCCTGCTTATATCCTGATAAGGCTACAGATAGGAACTTCCAGGCTTGGGTATCTGCCTCTTCAAAGAAATCATATCATTGACAAGCCGCTGAAAAACTAGGTCAGTAGAAGAGGTAGATGCTTGAGGTTGACCTTGAGGGGTTTGTACATCTTTCCTCCATTTCTCGGCTGTTATCAGATCATCTTCAAGCTGTATAGCTTCATTTTGTGTAGTCTCAAGATCAGCCGGCCTGCTTCTTCTAAGGTGAAAACCCACGTCAGGAGGCATGGAATTTATGAAGAAACATTGTTGATTATCAGTGCTTGGCCTTTTGGCTTGAGGAATTTTACGGATAATCTTATTATACCTAGCTACATAGTCCCTCATTGGCTCATGAATTTCCTTTTTCATTTGTGTTAACTGAGCTAGTAACAAATGTTCATCATCAACACTTTTGAACCTTTTCTCAAAAGCAGTTTTCATTGTTTGCCAGTCAGTTATGGACCCTACTCATAGATGACTGAACCAATCTACTGCCCCCTCAGTAAGAGTTTGGGCAAAAAGCCTAACGGCCACATCTTCATATTGGATTGCCAGAATCCCAGTGACTACATTAAAATAGTTCAAGTGCTCTTCAACTGAGACTTTTTTGTCTCCATTATATTTAGGTAGGACATCCCTTGCCCCTTTTGGAAGTGGATTATGGGCTGTGAGAGAAAGAGGTCCAATAGCAACACCTCATGGTTGGGCCATAATGAACACAGGATAAATGGTTACTAGAGGAGGAGCTTGAACTCCAATACACGTTAGTGCTTGCCAAGGGTTTGAAGAAGAAGGTATAGGAGTAACTCTGACAGGAGAGGAAGGTCTACTTTTAGCATTTCTTTTGGGAGTAAAGTTTGTGGCGAATGAAAACCCTTGTAATTCTTCAAAACAATTATTAATTATTCCTTCTCTCCTTTGTGATCTAGTATATGGATGAGAATCTAGTGTTATGACCTTTAAGAAAATTTCAATCTCAATGTTTTTCTTGAATTATAGAACTGTGTCTTTGACAAAACAAACTCTGTAAATTTTGTTGATTATAGGTTCAACTTTGTTATGTCTATGGCATACCAGTCCATTAAATGTTCGGTTTTCCTCTACTATCCCTAGAAGAGTCGCCAAAAATCTATTAGTGAACAGATTTGTCCCTTTTTAAATGATCAATTTTGGACTCTGTCGCCTTCTTTAAGGACAAGTGTTTCACTAAACAGTTGGGTAAGCGTTGTATAAACCACTTTCCTCTGAATTTTCCATAGGTACATCTCCCTATCTTAGTTTTTCAAGGAATGATTTTAACTAATTTAATTTGAGTAGTAGCTTTAACCTGAAAGCATGTAAGGCTACCTACTTCATTCTTGGTTGAGAGGCTGATATTTCACACATGTTTCTTTAAAGGAGAAAACAATTTTCCTATCTTTTTAGTACAAGAGATGATAGCAACTGAATCAAAGTTCAGTACACCATTTCCACCAGTTTAATAGAGAATGAACAGATTAAAGAAACCAAATTTTCTCATAAACATGAATCTTTTCTAAAAGAAAACAAACACTCAAAGGAAGGAATACCAAAAGAATAATAATTTTTTGCAATGGAAAGATCATTACTGTTATTTGATTAGATAAGCATATGCAAAGATATGTATCTACACAGATTCAAAACCCACAGATTTTCCTTCTTCCAAGAACAATATGATCATTATATATATTCTTATGCAACAAAGGCACGATAATACATGTATAAATCTTTTTCGATTCTAGATTTAGCAGTCTGATTCCTTCTTTCACAAAACAAAAAATAAATTCACAAAATAGAGGAAAAAACCAAAAACTAACCAAAAATTGGTCACCGAATCTAACCCCTATTCTATTTGTCTTTCCTTAATTTATAGTCTTTAGAACAGGGGAGGTCTCCCTAAAAACTCGACCTCCCCAAAATAGTTATGAAACCGACAAGATGTATTCTGGGACAGATGTCCCGAAGTCTTTGCATAAACATAAGAAATTACAAAAATAAAGGAAGTCGGACTTGAAATAATGCATTATGTCACTTTTCCATCATCATCATCATCCTCTTTGCTTTCACGAGCATTGTCAGTAGTTGTGAGTTCTTGAACAATGGATTGGTTTGGAACTTTCATCGCATTGAGCTTTGCCTTCACTGCCTCCTTATTCCACCAGTGCTTCACCATCTTTTTAGCATGTTTCGGTAGCTGATCATTTCCAATGAAAGTCATAGAATCAATCCTAGCCACCCTTGTTATATCTTCCAAAGTGAAACTACCCTTGGCCTTGATTTTCTCCATGTTTATCCGGAAATCCTTGATTGAATCCTATGTGTTCAACTCACAAATTCCCAACTGCCAATCATGGTTAGGGTTAACCACCTTGTTATCATTTACTATGCTGCACTGGAGATCTTGGAGCTCGTAAATAGAGATCTTAGCATCGGAGATCATAGACTTGAAGGTAAGCACTCGCCACATTATGGCTTTCTTCAGCACAAAGAGCTGACATTCATCTGCCACCAGTTTGATTGAGTGTTCCATCAAAAACTTGGTAACTCCATATTCTTCTCTTTTGGCAAACAAGGGCAAGATATTCTGCCATTTGTGTTCCTCCTTCTCCCACGACACAAGCTGATTTTGAACTTTAGCAATAAGACTTTGTATCTCATCGCATAGCCTCCGGGAGTCGGTGATGTACTTCTTGCCATCCTTGATTATTCCCACAATCCATTTCTCCATGGCTTCTGCAATACTCTTGGCCCATTGAACGTGGCTCATTAACTTTTTATTTTCTGGCAAAGTTGGGTCAAAGTTTTCTGTAGCATGAGATATTGGGAGTGCCCCAAAGCAACCAATATTGTCGATGAACTAGGCTAGAACATTTATGTGTCACTTTAGCTCCCTCTTTTCTCACCCATCTTTCTCTGATCTGGTGAGCATTTTCTTTGCTGAAACCTGAAAGAAATGATTGTCTATGTCTCTACTCATATTTCCCAGTTCCACTTTCATGATCTTGAAATCATCAAGGCTAGCCTCCTTGTTTTCATCCTTGGGTTTGTACGAGGCGATTTCAGCAACCCATTTTCCAGTTCCCTCATCATTGTCCAGGCGAGCGGCAGTCTTGAACCTTTTCGGCTTAGGATTCTTCTCTGTGTACTTAATGACCATTTCCTGAATCAGAATAGTCATGGGAAGAAAACTCTTCTTTTTGGTCACCAAGGTGGTCAACCACTTAGGATTTGCACTAGAGCTAGTTGTTCCTTCGATCACTTTGGAAGGTGGCATCATAGCCATAATCACCGTATGAGAATCCAGGGCACTAGCAAAATCACCATCCAAGTCTTCAATTTCAAATATCTGGGCATCGAGAATCATATCTTTCACCCCTGTATCCTTTGCCTAATCCATCTATCTTTGAGCGGTACTTCGGGACCGGGTATGCCGAGGAGTATAGAAATCCAAAGCTGAATTAGACCTATGTCTAAGCTGGGGTGGCTTGTTATCCTTACCTACATGAACAGGCATAGAAGCATTGTTAGAAAGACATTTTGGTGAATGTAGAGGGTCTTCATTACTTCTCACAGAATTAGACTTAACACCTAATTTCACTTCTTTCATATTGGCAACACACGCCACGGTCCTTTCCAAGACTCCTTTGGTCCTTAACTATATATCATCTTTCTCTTCCTCATCCCAGTCAATTGGAGGCATTTCAATTTCTGCACGGGCTAAGTATCTTGGTTTGAATAGCTCTAGATAGTCTTCTTTGAGCCCCTTAGTATCTAATTTTATCTGCAATGAAACGACTTGTTCTAACACCAACCTCATATTTCCTCTTTTGAACACTTTGAATTCATCTGTACAATCTTCCCATAAATCCTCTAATTATGGCATTGGGAGGTATGGAATTAGACCAAGACTCTAGGAAAAACCCTTATTATCAAAACCTTTCCTTTCAGGATATATGGAAAAATGGAAATTCCTGAGATCTGCTCCAATACTCAGAGCGTTAGACATTAAACTGTAGGCAATATGCCCTATTGGATGGGAAAATGACCCTCCCATTTATCCCTGGGTTCTGCCTTTCTGATTACAGAGGTCAGTTGTTTGCATATTTCTACCAGAATAAAGCGATCTGAACAAAAGTGAGGGAGCTTGAAGGGCTCCTCTTCAAAGCCGCCTACCCTTATATAACAGAAGCATGGAAACTGGATATAAAAACTGCCAAACCTCTTAATCAAAGTCTGTGCATCCTCAGAGATTCTTTTGGCTTTCATATCCTTCAATTCATGACACAAGTCACCTAGAAAAGCATTGTGCACCCTTCTAAAATCCTATAAGGCCTTATGCTTTTGCAGCATGGGATAGAACTCATATACGAGAACGTCCTCCTCAGTGAGCTGTTTCAGTATTCCAACCAACTCCTTAACATAGGCCAAACAATACAAGAGATATGAAGACATGAAGAAGTTCTATTTGAACTGTTTAGCCATACTCAGTTGTTCTCTCATTGAATTAGCAATCAATTCAACCCAATCCAAATATTGCTTCCCTTCCAAAACCAGCTGCATGTAACAATAAATCCAGTCATCAAAGCTATAAGCTTTAGCAGATACTTTGGCTCGATACAACAAAAGCATAATGTCATGAATGTGAGGCAACATGTGATTCTTATTAGGATTCTTGGGTAACTTGGAACCACCTCTTTGAGGTACCTTCAACCATAATTTTGTTACATTGTTACGGTGTCCAGTTTTGTCTGCGTTGAACTCAGTGATTGACTGAGTAGGGGAAACATTGGAGAACTGGTAATTAGGTATCTTGAAGACTGAGGATATTACTTCATGATTTATGGCAAGAAGGGTTTCACCATTGTCTCTCCTAATGGTTTCAGACACTGGGTCGTATCTAGCAATACATTCCTGAATCAATTTTGGGCAAGGAATGGCTGGGGGAAAAGTTGTCGCTTCTATGAGACTGCTACTCAAAATCTTCACACCAAAAGACTTGTCAATTCCCTTGAACACCCTCTCTTTCAATACCTCAAGTTTTTCCCATTTTAGGTTAGTATTGCTAACTATGGGTTTAGTGGATGCTAGGCTAAAAACATTCCCAAACATATGTAGTGTGGACTTCATAATTTAGAACAATAAGCCTAAACCGGTTGCAGCAAAACTTTCTATAAGAGAGAAAATGCAAGCAAAAACCACTGGAGAGAACAAGAAAAGACTCACCTTCACAGTTGAATAACCAGATGATGACTAGCAACAAACAAGACTCCTATCCAGGAAAAACAAAAATGCAGTAGCGAGGAACAAATGCAGAGCACTAATAATCTTTCATACCTTATTAGTGAAGGCAATGATATGGAAAAACTGAATGCAATAATTCCAATTTTTAGTCTGAGTGTGTTAAGTTTATGGATTGGACATCGCACGCATGCATTAAATGCATGGCGGCATTTTTGAAGTAACCGCCAGTTCCTAAAATGATTGTTTACTTCGAAAAGCCAGGAATAGACATCACTTAAAACATGGTTCAGCTTCCACATATTTGGTAATGAATACACCATCAAATCATTAAAATTCGTGGGGCCCACCAACTTCATACACATATGAATATCATGAACAGACTTCATGGGGGTTCAAGTAGTTCAAGCTGTACGCCGTGCTCAAGGAAAATCTTGCCGAGAAAATTAATTATACCAAGCTGCCAACCATTTATGCTATATTGAACATTTTGAACACGTTTGAACCTCTTGAACTTGGTTCAATGAGTTCAAAACCTGGAGAGAAATAAAGGAGCATATCACCAAACAAGAATCTTTTAGAGAGCCGCTGCAAGGCACTTTAAGAAAACATTAGTATGAAAAACCTTCCTAAACACCTAGGAACCTATGGAACCTAAATGAACCTATTGAACCCGGTTCAAGATGGTTCAGCATGTTCACAGAGTTCAACCAATTACCTAAAATTGACATTTGTGATTGAAAAAGGAATTACAGACGTACTAAGGACTTGAACCAAGGTGTCACAAGAAAGATTAGGACTCCGAATGGAAATCTAATAGGATGACTTGGTCTTGTCATGAGCAATAAATGACACAGTAACATAAGGATAATGGTTGGATGGAAGGGACAAGGAGTTGACTTTGTGGCTAATCATTATGATTAGCTACTAGCAACTCATTAGGAGGGGGATTAGAGGAAAGGTTAGGTGGGATAGGATTTGTAGGAGGATTTGACTAGGAGAGAGAATGAGTTGAGGGAATTAAAAATTAGAAGAATAAGGTTAAGTGAGTTTAGGGAGTGTCTAGAAGAATTTATTAGGTTAATGATGGATTAGGAAGATGATTTGTAGGAATCATGTAGGTTAACTAATTAATTGAAATTGAGGAGAATTAGAATTTGCATAATTAATTAATAAATTAATTATGTGAGAAATTAAAAAATAATTAAAATAATTATTTTGAATTGTCTACAGGTTCAGATATAATCATTTTCACTGTCGGTTCCTTCTCATAAACTCCGATTTGACTTCTGTTCAACTCATCTACTTTGACATTAGCACTCTCCACAATTTTCTACAATCTCTTATTATAACATCTATATGCTTTGCTTTCATTAGAATAACCAAGAAATATGCCTTCATCACATCTAGGATCAAATTTCCCAATGATATCATCTCTCCTGATATAACATTTACTACCAAATTTTTTGAAATACTTAACTGTAGGTGTATTGCCAAACCATAATTCATAAGGTGTCTTACTGGTTTCTCCTTTGATGTGTACTCTGTTGAATGTATAAACTGTTGTGCTCACTACTTTTCTCTAGTAGTTATGAGGTAGAATAGCTTCCATCATCATTGTTCTAGCAACATCCAAGATAGTTATGTTCTTCCTTTCCACAACTCCATTCTGCTGAGGTGTCCGGGGAGCAAAAAATTGTCTTCTTATACCATGTTTCTCACAAAAGTTATTAAACTCACCGGATGCGAATTATCCACCATGATCTAACCTCAAACATTTAATCTTCAATCCTATCTCAGTTTCCACTTTATCCTTAAAGGTCTTAAACTTTTCAAATGCTTCAGATTTTTCTTTTAGAAAAGTAACCCACATCACTCTAGAATAATCATCAATGATTAGCAGAAATATCTATCACCTTGAAAACTTTTAACTCTAGCAGGGCCACACAAATCAGTATTGATAAAGATCAATAACATCATTAGATTTATGTTGTATACTCCTAAAAGAGGTTCTGACCTATTTACCCATTTGACATTATTTACATATCAGATTATAGGGCTTCATAATCTTAGGTATATCCCTAAATGCCTTAGTTGAAATGATCTTTACAATGCACTCAAAATTCACATGACACAACCTTTTATGCCATAGCCAACTCTCAATAATCTGTGTAATCAAACATGTCTTCTCACCGGAATTCAAGTGAAATATATTACCTTTTGTCTATGTACCGGTTGCAATCTCCAATCCAAATCTGTTAATGATTTTGCATTGTCCATCCTTGAACTGTAATTGAAATCCTTTATCCACCAATTATCCTACAATCAAAAGATTATGTCTTAAACCTTCAACATAATAAACATTGTCAGTATTGTTCTTACCACTAATGATATAGTTCCTTTTCCTTTGATCATACATGCTTTGTCATCTCCAAATCTAATTGGACTACCATGATATTCTTGCAAAGACATAAACTTCCCTTTATCTCGAGTCATATGATGTGAACAACTGTTGTCGATTACCCATCCATCCTTGTCTTCAATTTTAGTAGCAAGTGCCTTTTCTTCAAGTATATTCTCTTCTAGTGCCAGATCATCTTCCTTGATAGCCAAGAACACCCATTCCTTCCCATTGCCAAAACCACTAGCAGAATCTTCTGCCGGTTCATCATCAGAATCAGTAATGCCTTCCTCATCTGCTATGTAGCATGATTTGTCTCTGTTTTTCTTGTACTTATACTTGTTCTAATATCCATGGTTAGGCTTAAATGATCTTCTAACTCTTTCTTCAAATCTTGAATTTCTTTCAGGACATCTAGATACAAAATGACCAATCTTATTACATGCAAAACATTTAAATGGCACTTTTCCTTCATACTTACTTCCTATCGGTCCTTTAGGTACTCTTCTAGAAAATAGTACTTCAAGTTGCTCAAATTCATCATCTTATCTCTTCATATCTTCTAATTCCTTTGCATACAAAGCTTTCTAGTCTTTCTTATTGGTTGTAGATGTAGATGCATGAAAAGCAGGTTCAAACTTCACAGCTCCAGAAGGTCCAAATTCTTCAAGCTCAAAAGTAGATAGTTTCCTAACCAAAGTATATCTATTGATAGATGTAATATCCATTGTTATCAACTCATTAATATAAGTAGCCTTCATTTTGTAAGCTGGTGGTAGGGCTCTCAGGACTTTAGAAACAATTTCATCTTCACTCAGAGTTCCAGAACAACATTGAATTCTCATAACAATCTCATTTACCCTTTCCATGAATGCAATAATCCTTTCATCTTCTTCCATATCTAGGTTTTATATCTCACTCGATAACCATCAAGTTTAGAAATCTTCACTATAGAGTCACCTTCATTAAGAGTCTCCAACTTATCCCATATAGCCTTTCAAGATGATTTGTCGGTTAATCCCATTATTTGCTGATCAGAAAGTGCACACAAGAGGGCTTCTCTTTCTCTACAATCATTATCAAGCTCCTTGTCCAAGTTTGCTGGAGGAGGATTGCCAGATCCCAGATTATAAGGTGTGACACCATTTTGTGTGATCTCCCAAATCTCCTTGCTAAGACATCTCAGATGAGTCTCCATCTGAATCTTCCATACTGTGTAATTTGTTCCATCAAGCCTCAAAATATCCCTCCGAAAGATAGCTCCAGAAGAACTGGATGAACTTGAACTGTCAGTTGCCATAGGATCTTCCTCAAGTGGTTAAGCCTTCTGCAGAGAGGACCAAATATCTGATACCAATTGTTAGACAATTCAAATAACCAGAAGACAACTGAGAGGGGGGGGGTGAATCAGTTGTCACAGATTATCGTAACCATTAGCAATTTAAAATTTAATACCAGAACCCAAAACATTAATACTGGAATAGCAGTTAAACCAATTAAGCATAAACAATAATCACAAAATAAATACCATCCACATGACACCAATATTTGTACGTGGAAAACTCGGTAAAGGGAAAAACCACGGTGGGAAGCCTACCCATAGTTAGATAATACTTCTGTAGTAAGTATATGAATTACAATTGAGGGGCATGCACTTGCAGGAAGGCCAATAGCCTAGAGCACACTACTCATCACAAAAGGAGCCTCACTGACTACATAGAAATCCAGACTACAATCTAGAGAAGTGTTGAATTGCAAAAGATAGCATCTCCTATGCTCGAGTATAGTTCCATTTATGCTCAATACCAAAGGACCAAATCCTCTTACATAAACCTAATTTGATATCCAATGATCGAACAACTCATCTGTCTGATGATATTACCTTATTCAGACATTACATTCCTTGACCATGATGATCTACAATGAGATCTTACATTTATATATACAAACCCTTGACCATAAACAATTAGGTCGGCCACTAGATGATAAAGTAATTACATAATTATAAACCATGTTGGTCTTAGACCAAACAAATAATATCCAACACATAAGACATCCCAAAAATACATTGAGAGGTCCAATCCACATGTTACATTAAAGCTGATCCATAACCTAGATCAACTGGGACCCAACATAGGTCCACACGCTACAACAATGATCTCTATCTACCAAGTCTCAAACATGATCACCACCAGCATCCTGAAACTCCACTAGAAGCTGCACCAACACCACTTATGCAATTCATCAAAGATCTTCATCAAAAGCTCTATCGGTGAAACCCTCACTAGAACTAGAAACCAAGCTTCTAAGCAAGCAGGATAGCATTCGATCACCAGACCAAAATCAACTGACTAAATATGAGCATGAGTATCATGAATAAGCCAATTCCATCACCAAACTATATTAGAGTCTACCAAATCATGCTAGATCCAAATCAACCAGAAACCACTCAACCTACCAGGACTAGAAGGGTGCTGATAAAGCATCCAAACAACTAGTGTTGGCATGAATGGAAAAAAATCAATGCAACACATAATCAATTCCACCAAATGGCCAACACATTCCCCATTGTAATATTTTCACATACTACTATAGATTATCATCTTATTGTGGGTAAGTTCCCACCATGGTTTTTCCCTTAACTGAGTTTTCCACATGAAAATCTTGGTGTTGTGTGTTGTGCTTTCAATTTTCTTATCTATCTTATTACTGTAGTTTATCAAATCTATTTTTGTGGATAAATTTTTTAATTTGGTGAAGATTGATTCCCCCCCTCTTAGTCTTCCTTCTTGGCTACTGCTAACAAATGGTATTAGATTTAGATCCTCTGGTAGAAGCTTAATCACTTGAGGAGATCTGGGATGGCAGCTCAAGGTGTTATCTTTAAGGACATTCCAAGACTTGATGGGAGTAACTATGCTATATGGAAGGACCAGATGGAAGTGCACTTGAAATGTCTTGGTGAAGATTATTGGAAGATTGCAAAGAATGCCTGTACTATTCCTCTAAATGGACCGTCTACTCCTAAAGGGTTCAAGGAAGTTGAACATAATATTAGAGCAAAGGAAGCATTGCTTAGTGCCCTAAATAATTCTGAAATGACAAATTTAATGGGACTTCAGACAACACATGAGGTCTGGGTGAAGCTTGAGATTCTGTATGAAGGTGATAAACAGGTGAAGGTTGCTAAGTTGCAAAGTTTAAAAGAAAAATATGAGATGTTGAAGATGGGAGATGATGAGAACATACACTCTTTCATGGATAAGGTGAATGACCTTGTCCCAGGTATCAGATGTGCTAGTGGAACCATTGAGGAGGATGAAATTGTTGCTAAGGTGTTGAGATCTTTACCTCCTTCTTATACACATAAGGTTGTTGCTATTGATGAGATCTAGAGTGTAACTATAGTAACAAGAGATATGTTGGTTGGAAAGATTATTGCATTTGAGTTGAGTGAGTTTGGAGAATCACATGGAAAGTCCAAGACTACATTCAGAGCATTTGCATTTGTATCTGGTAAGCAGAAATATGATCCTGATGAGTGCAAAATATCTAGATATGAGAGAGAGAAGAGAGATAGAAGAGAAAGAAAGAGTTTTGGATGATATTGAAGCACTAATTGCCTAGAGATTTCCTAAAGGAGCTAGTAAGAGTGATGGAAAGTTACTTTTGAAATGTTTCTCTTGTAATAAGATAGGACATTTTGCTTCTAGATGCTTGGAGAGAATGGCTAAGTATGTCAGGAATGATAAATTTGATAAGCATGATAGGAATGATAGATATGGAGATCATGAGAAGTGTGATAAGCCTTACAAGCCTAACTAAAAGTATAGGAATCAAAATAATTGTTATTATGCTACTGATGAAGGTATTACAGATGAAGTTTTATTCTTTTCCATTAAGGAAGATGAACCTGTACCTGTTGATTCCACTAGTTGTACTATTGAGGAGAAAGCCTGAGTTGCTAAAGTTGAAGAGAAATATGAATGGGTAATTGACAGTGGTTGTTCACATCATATGACCGATGATAAAAGAAAATTTGTGAGAATGGAAAGGTACGATGGTGGAATAGTTAGATTTGGCGATGACAAAGCTTGTGTGATCCGTGGGAGAGGTTCTATTTCTTTTGATGGTAAGCATAACACTAATGATGTCTTGTATGTTGAAGGTTTGAAGCATAATATTTTGGGTATTGGATAGATGGTTGATAAAGGTTATGATCTACAATTCAAGGATGGAAAATACAAGATCTTAAATGCCACCAATATAAAGATTGCATCTAGAACTAAGACTGCAGATAGCATTTTTCATTTGAATGCTGGTGAGAAAAGTTGTTTGATTTCTCAGATTGGTGAGAGTTGGTTGTGACATAGGAGATTGTGTCATGTAAATTTTGATTCAATGATTAAGATCAGTTCTACATAAGTTGTTAGTGATCTGCCTAAGATTGTTAAGCCTGCTATTTTGGTATGTAAGGAATGTTAGATGGGTAAGAAAACATAGATTTCTTTCAAGAGAAAATAGTATGCACATGGATTGCTAGATCTTGTACATACTAACCTATGTGGACCTACAAATGTTAGAAGTGTGCAAGGTGATAGATATTTTATGCTGCTAATTGATGATTAATCTAGGATGACGTGGGTTGTCTTTTTGAAGGAGAAATCATAAGTGTTGGACAAATTCAAGATATTCAAAGGAAAGATTGAGATTGAGTCTAGATTGAAGGTGAAGTTTCTGAGATCTGATAGAGGTGGAGAATTATATTCCAGTGAGTTCAATTCATTATGTGAGAAGCATGGGATTAGAAGACAATTATCTTCTCCTAGAACCCCTCAGTAAAATGGAGTTGTTGAAAGGAAGAACATAACTATCTTGGATGCTGCAAGGATTGTGCTGATTGAAGGGAATGTTCCAAAGATCTACTTGAAAGAAGCTATTAGCACTTGTGTCTACACATTCAACAGATTTCACATCAAAGGTGATACTGGTAAAACCCCTTATGAGCTATGGTTTTGTCATATTCCCACTGTGAGATATTTTAGAGTATTTGGTAGCAAATGTTATATCAAGAGAGATGAGGATGTAGGAAAGTTTGATGCTAGAAGTGATGAAAGAATTTTCTTGGGATATTGTACAAAGAGAAAAGCCTACAAGTGCTACAACAAGAGACTGAGAAAGATAGTGGAGAGTGCAAATGTGAAGGTGGATGAGAACCTTGGAAAATAGATCAAAGCATGTGGTTATGATGATGGACAACATATTGTTTTAGCTCCTATTTAGATAGAAGAGCCTAAGTAGAATGATCTAGTAGAGACAGTTAACCTGGATGTTGCTGCTACCAGTGAACAAGTGCAGGAACCTGAAAATCAGAATAATCAAAAGAATCCGAGGTATGTAAGATTGAATCATTCTGAAAATCAGATTATTGGTGATAAGAACAAACATGTAATGATTAGAAGAAGGTTAGTTGTTGAAGAAGTGTGCTTGATTTCTAAAGTTGAACCTAAATATGTTACTAAAGCCTGTAAAGATGAAAATTGGATGAGAATAATGGAAGAAGAATTAGGTAAGATTGAAAAGAAAAATACTTGGGAACTTGTGCCTAGACCTAAGAATAAGAATGTTATTGGTACTAAATGGGTATTTAGAAATAAATTGAATGAAGCCAGTGAAGTTGTAAGAAATAAAGCTAGACTAGTTTGCAAAGGATACTCTCATAAAGAGGGAATTGATTATGAAGATACTTTTACTTCAGTGGCCAAACTTGAAGTTATTAGACTGTTGCTTGCTTATGGTGCTTATAAAGATTTTAAGGTATATCAGATGGATGTCAAATTTGCCTTTTTGAATGGTGATCTTGAGGAAGAAGTCTACATTGAGCAACCTGATGGATTTTCATTGTCAAATGATGGAGACATGGTATGTAAACTGAAGAAATCCTTTTATGGACTAAAACAATCCCCTAGAGCCTAGTATGCTAGACTAGATAAATACTTTTTGAAATTGGGATTTAGTAAAGGTGTTGTTGACAGTAATCTGTACTTTAAGATAGAAAATGATAACATCCTGATTATTGAAGTCTTTGTTGATGATATTATCTTTGGAGGTGATGATGAATCGAGCAAGAAGTTTACTGGTGATATGCAGAAAGAATTTGAGATGTCTATGATTGGTGAGATGAAAATTTTCTTAGGTTTGCACATTTCACAGACTGGAAAAGGTATATTCATATCTAAAACTAAGTATGTGAAGGAATTGCTGAAGAAGTTTGGGTTAGATGACTCAAAACCTGTTGGAACTCCTATGGTGATTGGTTGTAAATTTTATAAGAATGATGACTCTCTGAAAGCTAATAAGAGTTTGTATAGATCTATGGTTGGTGGACTGCTATATCTTACTCAGACTAGACCGAACATTATGCATGTTGTGTGCATGGTTGCTAGATATCAAGATGGTCTGAAAGATAGTCGTGTCATTGTTGTTAAGAGGATATTCAGATACTTGAAGGGAACTGTGGATTATGGTTTATGGTATCCAAGGAATGATGATTTTATGGGCTAGTAAGAAGTTGGTTTCATGGGATAGTAAGAAACAAGATTCAGTGTCCTTATCTTATTAGGATTCCCAAAGATATTGAGAGGGGGGGTGAATCAGTATCTAATCGGTTGACAAATTTTCTGATCTTATTAAACAAATTGCATTCCAAAACAGTGTACCGGTAAACAAGAATTAATGCAGTAAATAAGAACAATAAGCACAACATAGAAAGCACACCATAACAAAATATTTTTAATGAGGAAACGCGGTGTGGGAAAAACCTCGGTAGGATTTGTGACCCACAATATTCACTCACTGGCCAATAAATGAATATTACTTACAATAGGGGCCTGCACATGCAGGAAGGCCAACTGCCTAAAGCTCACTTCTTAAATAAAAAAGGGAAGTCTCACTGAATTACAAAATGGATTATGCAAATCCAATATAATGTACTTCTACGATTCAGCATCTGCTATGCCAGGTTCAGTACTGGTTTAAGCTCATACAATAACCATAAACCTTACTCCAAAGTTTGCCTTAATATTTGCATATTACTTCTGCAATAATCTAACCATGTCTGCATCTTAAATGATCTACAAGATCTCATACTTATATATGAGTCCTATTACAATTCGCCTTGTCGGCTTACAAAAATATATTACAATTAAATAAAAAATTCAATAAACAAAAATCCTGTCGGCTTGGGTGCCGGTAATCATCTTTGCCGCTGTTGGTAAACTATCTATCGGTGTAGAGTCTGCCGGTGTCGGTGCCATAGGATTGCAAGGTTGCCATCAATGACAATACCTTCAATCACCTACAATTTCTCATTGGAGTATCCATTTGCCAACATATCTACTGCTGAAGATAAGTACATTGTTGTTGCTAGTAATTGCAGTCAAGTAGTTCGAATGAAGAAAATGTTGAAGGATATCAGAGTTATTTATGATGAGCCTACTGTTATACACTGTGATAATTATAGTGCTATTTGTGTCGACTTGAATTTCATCTTCAGAATACTACCTACAACATATTAGTTTCACAAAATACAAAGGAAATACTATTGGAAATCCAAACTCAACTAATAAAACTACATGAAATGAATATAAAATAAAAACACTATTATTACATTCATGATTTAAGTCTCATTGTGTCCTAACTCCACTGTTCCTGGTTGTAGATGATTTGCTCTCAGACAAGCACTGGTAGCTTCCAAGATGGCATATGAAGAATGGACTGATAACTGATAGTTATCTGATACTATGATATGCAATGCAAATGATTTAAAGGTAAATGATTATGCTAAATGAGAAATGCTAAATTGCTAAATTGCTTCAAGATAAAAACTCATAGATGCATAAGTTTACTCAAATTGTTAACTTGAAGAATAACTCTTTCTCAACTCAAACTCCTACTTTTATAGACTTTGAGAGGATAAGATGATGTGTCTGAGATCAATGGTCATGATCAGATCTACAAATTTGGATGGTTGTGAGAAAAGGTGAAGGTGGAGAGAAAGGGGGGAGGAGAAGACAAGTGTCACTCATCTCACCTTGATTGGGTTGCAGACCGAGGGAATCTAGGGATGGTTGGAGAAGATTTAGGCATGAGAGGACAAGTGGACTCAATTCCTTCCCAAGATATAGGGATGTTGGAGAGAATATAGAAGAAGGTTAAGAAAAATGTGTACCTACACAATATTTCATTTACTTTGGAAGTTGGAGACAAGTGGCTAGTAAATATTTTATTTATTTTAATTTTGTTGAATTAATTTAGACACATGATGGATGAGTTGGAAAAGGAAAGATAAAGTGGAGATGTAAGGTGAGTTGGAAAAGGGGTTTAAATAATTGAAGAAATTATTTAATATTTGAGACTATAGGATAGAAGAATAACCATTAAATATTAGATATTTAATTAATTGATTAGAGGAAAAGGATAACTAAATTATTTAATTAAATATTTCAATTAAATTAATTAATAGAAAGACATGAAATGAATTAAATATATTAATCTTTTCAAATTAACTATTTAATAGAAGAATAATTAAAATAAATATTAAATATTTATTTAATTGGTCATAGCCATTTTTATGTGTATACATTTTGCCCCTCTTTGAAATGATGTGAGACAACATTGTTTCAAAGATTAAATCAAGTCTCGATAAGGCACCTGATGAGATAAAAATCTTGATTGTGTGCCACCTTGGGAGATTGATCGTGAATTTGATTTTTTTTTGGATTGAGCGATTGATCTCACGATAATTGATTGAAATTTTTACAAACTTTGGTTGATGAAAATGTCTGCTCTTTGAATACTTTGATATTATGCTTAATTTGATGATTGATAGAGTTTGATTGACCTCATGATCAATGAGAGTCAATGATATAAACTCAAAGCTTTTATTATCTGATATGATAGAGTTTGATTGAATTCATGATTGATGAACGTCAATGATGTAAAATCAAGATTGGATAGACTAGATGCATAACCTCATGATGAATGAGCATCACTAATATGTGGTCAAAGAGATTGATTGATCAAAGTGATTGATTGGATCAAGAACTGACATTTTGTTGATATCATGTTGCAAGAGGATCTAGATGTATTGATTCATCCAAGGGGAAACAAGATGATAAACAAGGCCTACAACATCTGAAAAGAGTGCTTCTCTTCATCCTAGTTGACATATTGATATGAGACATTGATTTGTATCATGGGACATTGTATTTTATTGATTATTTCTTAGATATCATTGTATACTTGGACTATTTATTATTTTATGATGATCTATATGCAGACATGGACTCTATATGATGATGATCTTTGGTTTATTATGCATGTTACTCTATATGATGATGATCTATATGCTTCCTGATTCAAATATGCAGTGATTAGATGGATGCAAATTTGATGATCTTCTCTTTCCTTTATTTTCATGATGATGATGCTCTATATGATGCAATGATGATGAAATGCAAAATGCAATTGATTTTTTTGATTTTGATGATCATGGATGCAAATGAAAATGATTACTAACTTAAATGATATGCTTTACTTAAATGATGCAAATGCAATGATCTATGTGAGAATGCTTCTAATGATTTTTTTATTTTTTTTAATATGTAATGCTTATAATGATTATGATGAATGAATCTAAATGCAAAGATGAACTTAAAATGATAATGATCCTAATGTAAATAATAATGATGATATACTACATGATTATGAAATGCACTTAATGGAATGCAAACTAATACAACGATTGAAATGCAACTAAATGAAATGAATGATGATTGAAATGATTTTAAAGATAAATGAACCTACAATGATCAAATGCAAATTGTTTTTGTTTGTCCAAGTATACTCAATCTTTATTTATGACTGTTGATCTCTGATTGGAATGAAATGCTTATAATGCAATTGATAATGAATTCTTATAATGTAGACGAATAATGAGCTAATCTAAAATGATCTAACTAAATGATACTTCCATTCTTCATATACTGTCTTATAATAGTGCTTGATTTCATCATTGAGCTTTAAAATGTGTTGTAAGAAAATACAAGCAACTTGACATAATGAATCAAGCTGACTTGAGAATTTCTTACATGGATTTTGATATAGCAAGTTAATACATGCAACTTGATATAATGAATATGAATCAAGCTAACCTGAGTATTTCTTGTAGAACAGACAAGGATTATCCCTTTTCATGAATGACTTGGAACGTCCTCCTTGATCTTTTGTTGATCATATCCTTAGACAAGTACATACCTTAATAAGAGATAAACAACAAACAACAAACAAAGAAAATAATCATGTTCCATCATAGCTTCTCTAGTCATGGACATCCTTGAGTCGCATAGACTACATGATTAGCAATAAAATCAAGATATAAACACTGAATCTTGTATGTCATTCACATGTTCTCATGGTTATTAACTGATATAATCATCTTGATGAATGATCATTGATAATCCTTTATTACTTGCTGGTTTATTCCTTATTTTCTTAGTTTTATGATTCAATTGTTACAAAATGCCTTGATCTTTGTTGCTTTGTTGCTCATTATCTGTTTCAAAATCCTAGGTGTTTTGGTTTTCTAAGTTTTCCGAATGTTTTGGATTTTCAAAGATTCAAAAAGATCACCTTAGCAAAAGGAATTAGGATTTTGCCCCTAGTGGAAACAAAACTTTATTATGGATGTATGAAGAATGTGTTGGCATTTGCATGAAGATTGCATTAATGATTTGTTATGTTATCATTAATGTCAATTAACCGGTAATGATATTTTTATAATGTTGTTTTGTAACTAGTAGGAAGAGCTAGTGAAGGGAATTGTAACCAGTAGGTGAGTTTGTGGAGTGAACTGGCATTGCTAAGTATTAGAGACCTGAACCGGTAAACCCTACCTGTTGATTTGATAAACCCTAACTGATTAAGTTGGTTGTATTGGTTTATGATCTGATGATGATTGGTAATGATTATGACACATATGCATGTTGTATGAGAAGAGTTTCAAAGTGTTTTTGGCACATTGATATAACGGTTTTTATCTTGGGAATGAGCAAGTATATTGCATGTAATGCAAAGCGCGTGATGAGTTACTAAGTTCGATGAAGCGGCGATCAAGGAGTGGTTGAGGCTATCTTGAATGATGTGCAGAGATTGTTATGTAATCCAATGGTCATACTTGAACCGATTTGTTTGTAATCTTTATGAGATAATTAGGTTTTTGTTGTGTTACCGACCTATTGATTTGTTTATAAGGTCTATGAGTTATTTTGTTTCAGAGTTGGCAAAGTTTTAGTTGAGTGTGTGGTTTCCCAACTGGATGATGTATCTGTAGTTTGTGTAAAAGCAGATAGGAGCATCAAAAGGATCTGAACAAGCAAGTGTAGTGTTATTCAAATAGATTAACAAACTCCTATTGTTTTCTAACAACTACATTAGTTAAATCCCCTAACTGGGTAAGCTCTAACAAGCTTATTGTTATTCAAATCCTCTAACTAGGTGGTCCATTAGCTTGTATTTCAAATCCTCTACTAAGGTTACTCCTCAAAGGGTATTGCTTCTAATAGGGCATTATAGTCAATCCCTTAACCGAGTGGTCCCTAACATGATCTATTCTTAACAAGACTTTTTGTAAAAGATTTAACAGGCTTGGCTCCTAGTAGGGTGAACTTCAGAAGAGTTCAGATAGTTAGCTTGTAAGTCTCATCTCACTATGGTTTTTCCCATTTGGGTTTCCACGTCAAAATATTGTGTCAAGTGGTGAATTTTTTTTGTGGTTATGTTTACTATGGTTGAATTGCTTAACTACTTAATCCACTTTGATAAGTCATGTTAATCGACAACAATCTGAAATGGGTTTTACTTATGTCAGTAAAGTATTTGGATGCTTGTGAGTTTCAAGTTGTTTACTATTAATCTGTTATAATAGTCAACCTGTTTAACTTGACAGTTTATCTTGACAGTGATATTGCATGTATAGTTCAGTAGTTTAACTTGTTAGTTCTAAGTTTGTTTTGAGAGGTTGTTTTTGGGATTGGTGGAAGTTATTATCAGTTTTCTATCTACTGATTCACCTCCCTCTCAGTAATTGACTGGATCCTTATTCTTTCATCATACCATCAATTGGTATCAGAGCTTCTCAGGTTCTCTAAGGTCTAAGCCCAATAAATTGAGGTAAAGATCTTGTTGAACATGATGAAGAAGGAAGGTCCAAAGTTTAATAGGGACAACTACAAAATATGGAGTGATAGAATGAAAATTTATATGAAGAGCCTAGGAAGTCAATACTCGGAACATGTTGGTACTCAATATATTGTACCTAGTGGGATTATGACTCATGATCAGAAGAAAGAACAACAAGAAAACAACCAAGCACTGGAGGCTATTATTAGTTATTTGTCTGATGTAGAATATGTTGATGTCCATCGTCTGGAGACTGCATATGAAGTATGGAATAAACTTGAAGATATTTATAGCGGTGATGAACATGTGAAGATTGCCAAAGAAGAGAGTCTAAGAGGAAAGTTTGATGACATGTAGATGGTTGAAGGTGAGAATATCCAATAGTATGGTCAGAGGATAAACGAGATAGTTGGTGAGATCAAGAGTGTTGGTGGTAAAGTGGAAGATGCCACAGTGGTTAGTAAGGTGTTGAGAAGCCTGCTACCGGTCTACGCTATCCAAGTTGCAGCCATTCAAGAGATAAAATCAATTAACAAAACTAAGGTAACCCTTCACTCCATCATTGGTAAAGTTTCTAATTCAATGATGGTAGTGCTCAGAAATTTGTGTTTGCATTTAGAGCTTCATTTTTTAACCCATCTATGAGGAAACGCAGAGGTGTGAGTCACAGTTATGAATCTAGATCCAGCAAAGAAGTTGATGATGAAGACAGTTTGGTTGAGCTTAAAGTATTGTTGGCTAAGTGGTTGCCTAGAGGTACCGGTAAATAAAAATGTAAATTACCTTTGAAATGTGTTGCATGCAACAAGATTGGACACATTGTAGCTAACTGTCCTAATGGTGATAATGAGAACATGTGAGAGAAGCTCAAGAAGTACAAGGGAAAAGGAAAAGAAAATTGTCTTATTGCAATTGATGGTGGTATCACTAATGAGGAATCTGAGGGTGATGCTAATGAAGACATTGTGTTTGTAGCCATTGAAGAGGAGACATATGATCGGAAGGCTTTAGTTTCTCGCATGGATAATTCTAATGATTGGATCATTGATAGTGGTTGTTCACATCATATGACCAGTGACTGGAGAAAATTTCTTTCTTTGAAGGAATTTGATGGAAGAGTTATAATATTTGGTAATGACTCACCCTACATGGTTAAAGGTAAGGGAACTATTTCTCTTAATAGAAAGATCAGTGCAGATGATGTCTACTAGGTTGAAGTATTAAAGCATAATATTTTGAGTGTTTCTTAGCTCAATGACAAAGGATATCCATTAGAGTTTAAGAATGGTATGTACAAAATCTATGGGAGCAAAGGTGAATTGATTGCAACTGGCAAGCAGACTAAAGGTAACCCGTTTCACCTGAATCCTAAATTCAACAACTGTTTAATTGCTAAAATAGATGATAGTTGGCTTTGGCATAGGAGATTTTGTCATATAAATTTTGATAACATTGTTAAAGTGAGTAAGTCCAAGACAGTGAGAGGTTTGCGTCATTTGGACAAACCGGTTAATGCTCTATGTAAGGAATGTCACTTGGGAAATATGACATCCTCAAATTTTAAGAGCAAATATTTTTTAGCGGAACATATGTTAGATTTGGTTCATATGGACCTCTGTGGACCAATAAGGACTAAAAGTATTCAAGGTGATAGATATTTTATGATCTTCATTGATGATTGCTCAAGGATGATGTGGGACACATTCTTGAAGGATAGAATAGAAGCATTTAGTAAGTTCAAGGCAATCAGGGCCTTAGCTGAAAAAGAGAGTGGTAAGAAGATAAAGTGTCTGAGGACAAATCAAGGCAGTGAATTTACTTATGAGGAATTCACTAGATATTATGAATAAAATGGTATCAAATGACAACTTTCTGCACCGAGGGCACCACAACATAATGGTCTTGTAGAGAGGAATAACCAGGCAGTTGTTGAAGCTTCTAGGACGATGTTGATACAAGGAGGTGTAGCTAAAAATTTCTAGAGAGAAGCTGTCAGCATAGTTATCTACACTATGAACTAGATTTTGATAAAAAGAGGTAAGGATAAGACTCCTTATGAGTACTAGTATGGTAGATTAGCTAATTTTAGTTATTTTAAGATATTTGGCAGCAAATGTTTTATTAAGAGAGGTGACTATGTTAGAAAGTTTGAGGCTAAAAGTGATGAAGGTATATTTCATAGTTACTCCACCAAGAGTAAGGCCCAAAAATGTTACAACAACTAGACACAAAGAATCGTTAAGAGTGTTGATGTTCGATTGGATGAGTATCCTAAAGTATCAAGGGAAACAGGTGTGGAGAAAAAGGATGAAGGCCTTGCATTTTGTTTTTTGAACCATAACCGGTGAAACCTGAAACTGGCAAAGAAAATGTTGTTGTACTAGTTCAACTGGAATAGGTAGATTTAGAAGAAGATGAACTTGAAGATAATGATCATGTTATTGTGAGGTATGTGAGACTCAATCACAATCCTGACCAAATTATTGGAGATAAGGATGTTGGAGTGTTAACCAAAAGAAGAATTAGAGAGAATTATTGCATGATCTCCACTATTGAGCCTAGAACTACTAAGGAAGCATTTGAAGATGATCATTGGGTCAAAGCTATGGAGGAAGAGCTTCAACAAATTGAGAAGAACAATACATGGACCCTAGTACCTACACCGATGAATAAAAATGTGATAGGTACTAAGTGGGTATTCAGGAACAAACTGAATGAAGATGGTGTAGTATTCTGAAACAAAGCTAGATTGGTTTGCAAAGCTTATGCACAAGAAGAAGGAGAAGATTATGGTGATACTTTTGCACCAGTTGCTAGTCTGGAAGGTGTTAGAACTTTACTTGCATTTGTAGCACATAAGGGATTCAAAGTATATCAAATGGATGTGAAGTCAACATTTTTGAATAGAATACTGGAAGAAGTATACATTGAGCAAATAGATGGTTATGCTCTGACTGATGAAAAAGACATGGTATGCAAATTGCACAAGGAATTATATGGATTAAAGAAAGCATTGAGAGTATGGTATGAAAGGCTTCATTCACACCTGATGAAGATAGGTTTTCAAAGAACTAGTGAAGATAACAACATATATCTCAAATTTGAAGTAGATAAGATACTACTTAGTGAAGTGTTTGTAGATGATATCATATTTGGAGGCAATGATGACATGAGCAATGGCTTTACAAATGAAATGAAAAGTAAGTTTAAAATTTCTCTAGTGGGAGAGATAAATTTTTTCATAGGTTTGTAAATACAACAAATGAAGAGTGGTATTTTCATCACATAGTCTAAATATGTGAAAGAGGTATTAAAAACATTTGGTATGAGTGACTGTAAACCAGTTGGGACACCAATGGTTATAGGTTGTAAATTGTCTAAGGAAGATGAAGCCACATCTGTTGATGAGAAGGAGTACAGGTCAATGATTGGAAAATTGCACTATGTTGTTCACAACAAACCGGATATAGCTCATGCAGTTGGTCTAGTTGCTAGATTTCAGAAGAATCATAATTAAACACATTTGATAGAAACCAAGAGGATATTTAGATATTTGAAAGGTACTATTGACTATGGATTATGGTATCCATATGAAGGTAACTTTGACTTGAAGGTGTATACAGATGCAGTCTGGGTAGGTAATGTTGATGATAGGAAAAGCACAACCGGTGGAGCATTCTTTCTTGGAGGAAGAATTGTTTCATGGAGTAGCAAGAAGCAGAGTTGTATATCACAGTCTACTGCTGAAGATGAGTATGTTACAACTTATATGAATTATACCTAGGCTATCTAGATGTGGAACATTCTGGAAGATTTCAAGATGAAGTTTACAGAACCTGTAAAGATCTTATGTGACAATACTAGTGCCATAAATATTTCCAAGAACCTTGTTTTGCATGCATGAACCAAGCATATTGAATTCAAGTATCATTTCTTGAGTTAAAAAGTGTAGAGTAAAGATGTGATCTTGGAGCATGTTTCTACCAAGGAGAAGCTTGCAAATATCTTTATTAAACCTCTGCCTAAGACTAATTTTGAGTATCTTAGAAGTCAGCTAGGGGTTGCACCCCTTCATGAGGTCAATTGAGACTGATGTAGAGTACATCAGTCCCAGAGATACTTGTAGAATTTTACAACAGAATTGATGTAGAGTGGAGTTATTTCATAGGGTGAGAATCAAGTTGCAGGTTGTTGATGTTGAACAATGAAGTTTGACATTGCATGTTTTACTTTCAATTTGGCATTGTTGTCAAAGAGGGAGAAGAACTATGTGATTTTTGGGGAGAAGAATTGTATGATTGACAGATAGAAGGTCTACAACCAACTACTAGCTGAAGACAAGAAGAGTACATGGTAAATGTAAACCATGATTCCTATTCACAATCATAGCAATCAATGGTATTGATATTTGTATTGCCATCAATGCCAAAGGGGGAGATTGTTGGAATTTGCATGAAGATTGCATTAATGATTTGTTATGTTGTCATTGATGTCAATTAACCAGTAATGATATTGTTATAATGTTATTTTGTAACTGGTAGGAAGAGCTAGTGAAGGGGACTATAACCGGTAGGTGAGTTTGTGGAGTGAACCAGTATTGCTAAGTATTGGAGAGTTGAAATGGTAAACCCTACTTGTTGATTTGATAAACCCTAACTGATTAAGCTAGTTGTATTGGTTTATGATATGATGATGAGTGGTAATTATTATGAGATGTATGCATGTTGTATGAGAAGAGTTTCAAAGTGTTTTTGGCGTTTTGATATAACGGTTTTTATCTTGGGAATGAGAAATTATATTGCATGTAATGCAAAGTGCGTGATGAGTTACTGAGTTTGATGAAGTGGTGATCAATGAGTGGTCGAGGCTATCTTGAATGATGTACAAAGATTGTTATGTAATCCAACAGTCATAATTGAACCGATTTGTTTGTAATCTCTATAAGAGATTAGGTTTTTATTGTGTTATCGACAAATTGATTTGTTTATACAGTCAATGAGTTGTTTTATTTTAGAGTTGGCAAAGTTTTAGTTGAGTGTGGGATTGCCAAACTAGATGATGTATTTGCAGTTTGTGTAAAGGTAGATAGGAGCATGAAAATGATCTGAACAAGCAAGGGTAGTGCTATTCAAATAGATCAACAAACTCCTGTTGTTTTCTAACAATTACAATAGTTAAATCCCCTAACTGAGTAAGCTCTAACAAGCTTAGTGTTATTCAAATCCTCTATCCAGGTGGTCCATTAGCTTGGATTTCAAATCCTCTACCGAGGTTACTCCTCATAGGGTATTGCTTCTAATAGGGCATTATAGTCAATCCCTTAACCGGGTGGTCCCTAATAGGATTTGTTCTTAACATGAATTTTTGTAAAAGTTTTAATAGGCTTGGCTACTAATAGGGTGAACTTCAGAAGAGTTCAGATAGTTAACTTGTGAGTCTCATCTCACCATGGCTTTTCCCATTTGGGTTTCTGCGTCAAAATATTGTGTCAAGTGGTGAATGTTTTTATGGTTATATTTACTATGGTTGAATTGCTTAACTGTTTAATCCACTTTGATAAGTCATGTTAACCGGCAACAATCTAAAATGGGTTTTACTTATGTCTGTAAAGTATTTGGATGTTTTTGAGTTTCAAGTTGTATATTGTTAATCTGTTATAATAGTCAACTGGTTTAACTTGACAGTTTATCTTGACAGTGATATTGCATTTACAGTTCAGTTGTTTAACTTGTGTTTTCTTTGAGAGGTTGTTTTTGAGATTGGTGGAAGTTATTATTAGTTTTCTATCTATTGATTCACCCCCCCTCTTAGTAGTTGATAGGATCCTTATTCTTTCATCATACTATGAAAATGATCCAAACCATGGTGGGATAAAACGTAGATATGATTGATTCTGATATAATCTAAGATGATGACTATGAGAAGTATGTCAAAGATTGATAATTGTTGGTAAGCTGCATATTTCCTACTAAATGGTTCAGAGCAATGAATACAAAAGATGAAATGGATAGGCTAAGTTAGATGGAAGCGACAGATGCAAAGAGGATGGAGTGGATAAGTTTTAAAACCGATGTCATAGATGCAAGAACTCACTTTTAGATAGCGGTTGTTTACCAGGTTTTCACAATCTAAATTTATTGCATTTTTTCCTTTTTTTTTGACTATTTTATGCTTTTTAGGGATTTTCTGCTTTTCTGATTTTTACTAACTTCTTCAAGACTTTATAAGCTTTTTATTGATTTTTTCAAGACTTTATATCTCAAGCATATAATTTCTTGAGATGGATGGAATTGATAGGTTCATCAAACCAATCACCTTCAGGGGTAGATAACTTGTATGCTCCTAAGCCATATGCTGCTACTATGACAAAATGACCTAACCAATTTGGTTCAAATTTACCCTTCTTTTCTCAATCTTGCTGATTTCTTGGATTCTCCCTTAGATTTATATCTCCAATCTGAAAAATGCATGGCTTGACTCTGTGATTATAACTTATTGCTATTCTCTTTTGATATTCCTTAAAATGATCTATTGCATTTTGGTGATGTTTCTAAATCAGCTCAAGTTCTTGCAATCTAGAGACTCGTTGTTCTTCTTATGCTATAAGACCTTTCAAGGAAACTTGTAGAGAAGGTATCTCTACTTCTACTTGTAATATGGCTTCTGATCCATAGACTAAGAAATATGGAGTTACTCCCGTTGGTGTGTGGATGCTAGTTTGGTATGCCCAAAGAGCAGGATTTAGTTGAATGTGCCAGTCTTTAGCAGCTTCATTGACTATTTTCTTCAGGATTTTCAAGATAGTTTTGTTTGATGCCTCAACTTGACCATTTCCTTGTGGATAATATGGTGTAGAAAACCTATGTTGGATATGGAATTTCTCACATAATTCCTTCACATCTTGATTCTTAAATGGTCATCCATTATCAGTGATAATGATCATAGGGACTCCATAGAGACAAATTATATAATTCAAGATGAATGATGATATTTGTTTTCCCATCACTTTTTTCAAAGGTATTTCTTCAATCCATTTAGTGAAATACTCAGTAGCAATCAAAATGAACTTATGTCCATTAGAGGATGAAGGGTTTATCTTACCTACCAAATCAATACCCCATTGGGAGAATGGCCATGATCCTACCATAGGATGCAGTTCTTGTGCTGGTGCATGGATGAGATTCTCATGGATCTGGCATTGTTCTCATTTATTGGCATATTTGAATGAATCTCTCTCCATAGTAGGCCAATAGTAACCCATACGAAAAAGTTTCTTAGCCAATATTAATCCACTTGAGTGTGTCCCACAAATACCTGCATGAACTTCCTTAAGAACTTTCTCAGATTCCTCTTGTTCAAGACACCTCAATAAAGTGATATCTAGACCCCACCTATATAAGGTATCCACAATAATAGTATAGCGGGATGACTGACAGATAAATTTTTTTCTCTAATTGCAGGATAGGTTAGGAGGAAAGATATTCTCTTTTAAGTATTGATAAGTTTGGCCGTATAAGTATTTATCTATTCCAGATATATGACAAATCATGTGGGTATGCTGGGATTCAATGGTAGGTTTCAAGATATCTTCCACAAGGAATTCATAACATTGTTGATTCTCCTGATTCTTCAAGAGAGATGCTATTGTAGCCATTGCATCTGGTGCTTTATTCTCATTTCTTGGGATTTGAGTGAATGATACTTATTCAAAGTGTTCTTTAAACTCTTCTATGAACTGTTTGTAGGGCATGAGCTTGTCATCCTTAGTTTGATAATTATCATTTATTTGGTTGATTATAAGCTGTAAATCACCATAAACATGTAATTCCTTAATGTTCCATTCAATAGCCATTTTGAGCCCAATAGTCAATGCTTCATATTTTGTAGTATTGTTTGTGCATGGAAACCACAATCTATATGATTTTGGAATTGTGTGTCCCTGAGGTGCGATGAACAAAATTACCGCTCCTAATCCATATTGTGTATAGGAACAATCAAAATACAACTCCCAAAATTTTGTACTTATTGTCAAAATGTTTGGATCAAGAAATTCAATGTGCAATGGTATGTCATCTTGTAAGGGTGCTTCAGCTAATTGATCAACAATGACCAATCATTTGATAAATTTTTGATCAACATATTCTATATCAAACTCACTTAGTATCATAACCCATTTTGTCAGTCTTCCTGTCAAAGTTGACTTGTTCAAAAAATACTTTAGTGGATTTATTTTTGATATCAGTTTCACAGAATGAGTCAGCATATAATGTTGCAGTTTCTGAGTTGCAAATACAATTTCTAGGCATGTCTTCTCTACTGATGTATAGTTCAATTCATAGCCTACAAGTGTTCTACTAATGTAATACATTGGTCTTTCTTTGCCTTCTTCATCATGTTGCACTAAAAGAGCTCCTAATGATACTTTTGTCACTGAGATATAAAGCAACAATGGTTTCCCTTTGATTGGTGATACAAGTACTGGAGGATTCATCAGATATTCTTTAATTTGCATTAAAGCTTCTTTGCACTTATGATCCCATTTGAATGGAACATTCTTATGTAAAAGATGAGTGAATGAATGACATCTATTTGCTAATTGAGAGACAAATCTTCTGATTGATTGCAATCTTCCTTATAGAGAACACAATTGACTTATGTTTCTAGGAGACTCCATTTCCATGATATATTTGACCTTTTTTGGATCTACTTTAATTCCATGAGCTAATATAATGTACCCAAGAAGTTTTCCAGAGGTTACTCCAAATGCACATTTCTTTGGATTCAATCTTAACTGATATTGTTCAAGCCTATCACAGATCTTGCCCAAGATGTTCAAATTTTATTTCCTTGTATGATATTTCACAAGTATATCATCTACATAATCTTCCATAAATGTATGCATCATATCATGAATAATTGTTGTCATGGCTCTTTGATAAGTTTCTCCTACGCTCTTAAGCCCAAATGGCATAACATTCCAGTAGTAAGTACCCCATGCACATGTGAATGTTGTCTTTTCTTGATCTCCAGGGGCTATTATTATTTGATTGTATCTTGAGAATCCATCCATTAATGAAAAAATCTCATGTCCTACTGATAAGTCCACAATTATATCAATATTGGGTAGTGGGAAATCATCTTTGGGACATGCCTTGTTCAAATATCTGAAATCAGTGCACTCTTATGCTTTTATCTAGCTTTGACACTGGCACAATTATTGAGACCCATTCTAGATAGGCAACACGTCTTATGAAACCCACATCCAACAGTTTCTTTAGCTCAACTTTAACAAGGAAAGTGATGTGTGGATGCATTTTCCTTAGCTTTTGTTTAACTGGTTTTGCTTTTAGATCCACACCGAGATGATGCATGATAAGATCTGGATCAAGTCCTAGCATGTCTACATAGGACCAAGCAAAATTTACCTATCTTTGTCTAAAGAATTCTATGTATTCTTTCCTTTCTTCATCTGATAATGATGCAGTAGGATGAAGTATCTTGGGATCCTTTGGTGTGCCAATGTTTATTGCTTCTGTTGGCTCTATTAGAATAGTATATCTCTCCTAAGAATATACAGGGAGGATGTCAAATTTTCCATCTTCTAGTGCCTCAAAGAGGTTTTCACTGCCAGATATGTCCTTTATTTTTCCTCTTGATTGATCTAGTATTGCCATGAAATGGTTTTTAGCACTAGGTCTTTTTCCTTGTTTTATTTCAATTTTGTGAATGGAAAGTTTGGCATTCTCCTGACTGCAAGAAATGTTACTTGATTCCGCGATAGAAGATATTTAGGTGTTATGGGTTTGACATCATTAGGATATACAACTAAGTCATGGTCATTGGAAAAGAAATCCAATTCATGGTTTTCTAGGTTATCCCAATCAATTAGTTTTGGATGAAGAAGGGGTAAGTCATAGCCATCGTCATTGTTAGGTGCTTCAAGGTTCATAACATAATAGTCATAATTTGGCATAGAGTAGGTAATGTCATAGATAGAATACTCTTGAGGATAGTCTCTCCCAAGTGTTCTCCAATCAATTCTAACAAAATCAGTATTGGTATTTTGTGGTTCACAATCAAGTGTCTCTTCATCTGATCTTTGTCCCTCAAATGAATGAATTATATCAACACATACATCTTTAATACTGCAATTTCATTCTTGATTAATTTCAATAGATTCATTTGTATTTTGAAGCTGACATACTTGTGTACATGACATAGAGGATTCTTTTTGTATCTTTTGTCTTCTCTCAAACTTAGCTTCTTCTGGATTAATAGTCAATCCTGCTTCACTATCTATTAGTTCTTCCATACCTTGGTACGTCTTGATCATAATTTGATAGAAATTTGATATTTCCTAATAATTGATCAATAACTGTCTGTGTTTCTTGTGGTGTTACTTCTTGTTCTTTTTCATTCTCTTTCTTTTGTTGTCTTGTATATGCCTCTTTCCTCTAAATTATGAGTTCTTCTTGTGTTCTTTCTTACTCTATCCTTTGTTTTGTGAAAGATGAGTCTTCATTTGTAATAGCTACTTGTTCTTCATCCTTTTCTTCACTTGATACACTAGATGATATTGTTAAACCCCATTCATATTCATTTGAATCTATCTCTGAACCATTGTCTAGGATTACACCACTATACCATATAGGAATGTTTTATGGTGCAAATAGTTCTCTGATTTTGGCCATATCTTCTTTCACTGCTTCTAAAATATCTTTCTCAAATTCAACACTTGTTTGTATTCCTTGAACTTGTTTGTAAGGTTCTTCTTCTCTTTTGATTGCAATTTCTTCATGTTGTTTCTCATATTCTTCTTTTTTTTGTTTGTTAGCTGCTATTTTTGCTACTTGGTGTAGCTTTTCTTGTCATGGTTCTTCTTTAGGAACTACTTTCTTTCTCCACCTTGGTTGTTGATAGTTATGTTGTTTTTTATTTGATTTTGGATATCCAAGTCCCAATTTATCTTCTTTAGATTGTGAGTGAGGACAAATAGGTTCTGAAATACTTTCTTGTCGCTTACCAATTAGTCCTTTTCCTTCATATCCCATTTTTTGCACGATCTTATAACCATTGCCATATTTCTCTATGGGAATATTGACTTCTATAGTTGTTGCTATAGTTTCATTTTCATCTTTGTACAACCAACTAAGAATGTCCTTGTCTTCAGTTTCTTCTACAAGTGTTCTAGCTCTAACAAATGCTCCATCAAACATTTCTACTGATTTTTTTGAGATCTGTGGTTGAACATTTGTAGGCTTTCCATATGATTTAGGTGAAGGTGGTAAGCTATGTAAAGATTATTTTCCCATTCCTTCATCATTTAATTTGAGATTTATCTCAAAGGTTTCCCATAATTTTTCTTGAATTTCTTTGGTGGGATAGACCGATTCTTTGTTATGTGGAACTCTTGTATCTTGTGTTGGCTTCAGATTATTGTAATATTGGCTGGAGTCTACAATTATAGTGACTTCTTGTCCCTCATGAGGAAAATTTATGCATTGGTGATATGTAGAAGGAACTGCTTGCATGTTGTGAATCCATGGTCTTCCCAGAAGAATGTTATAAGATAGATTCAAATCTAAAACCTGGCATAATGTATTCCTTTCCACAGGTCCTATTTCGATTGGTAACACCACAATTCCTTTAGAAGAATGCTCTTCTTCATCATAAGCCTTAATGGCTATCTTCTTCTTTGGATCTACTGCATTTTTTGAATATCCCAAAGCCTTTATTAAATTTAATGCACAAATATTTAAGCCAACTCCACCATCTATGAGTACGCGTTTAACACTTGTTTTGTGAATGGTGACTTCTACATGTAAGGGAGCATTGTGAAGATGTTTCAAGGATGCATCATCATTTTTAGAAAATGATAAGAAATGAGGGGCTATAAGGTGTCCCACCATGTTTTGGAACTGATCTACATCTAGATCTTTTGAAACTGTTGTTTCCGTTATATATTTTTCCAAAATTTTCTTATGCATAGGTGAAACTTTGAGGATCTCTAAAATTGATATTTGAGCGGGTATTCTTTGTAATTTTTCTACTAAGTTGTATTGTCATGAAGTGGATGTTGATTCATTTGTTATACCTAGAAACATAACCTTCGCTTTGCTTCTCGTAATGACTTTGATTGATTCTGAAGGTGTGTTATCTTTAACGATGATGACATTTACCACATCATCATACGTATATAAGTATAGTTCACTTTCGCTTTTCCTTTGTCATTTTTTGATTTATATTGTTTACCTTTTTCATATTTTGGAAGAAGAGTTTTGAAGGCTAGATGTGATTCGTTTGTCTTATGACTATCCACTATGATAGTTCTATTATCGATAAAATCTTGGATAAGGTGATTCAATCTTTGACAATAATTAGTTTGGTGTCCTTTATTTTGATGGTAATTGAAAAAATGATTGTCATTCCACCAATTAGGTTTGACTTGTGGTTCATAATTTCTTGCTTCTAGTAAAGTAATCAGTTTATTTGCAAGAAGAGTTTTCAAAGCTGATTCCAAGGGTTCTCCAATGTTTGAGAATTTCCTGTGAGGATTGGAGAAGAAATACTTGTATTGATTGTTCTCTTGATTGTTATTGTTTAGGATTTTACTTGATAGATTAAAGATTGGTTGCTTTTTTGTAGCATTATTGTCATCATTTCCTCCATTGATAAATTCCTATTCTTTGACCAGAATTTAGGTTTGTCATTATTATTGTTGTTATTGTTGTTGTTGTTGTGATTGTTATTGTAGAAATTATTGTAAAGCTTTAGCTCTCATTTCTTTACCATTGCGTCTTCTATTTTTAAACCATTTTCAATCATCTTGGAAAAAGGAGGACATTGCATTTTTAGATGGTAACTCATTTCACTGATAAGGTTGTCAATGAATATGTCCATTTTCTCTTGATCAGGTACATCTCTTGGATACCTATTAAACATTCATTTCCATTACTGTAAGAAGATGTTGAAAGATTCACTATTCTTTTGCTTAACATTGCATAAATCCAGCATTGCTATCTCATTTCTTACATTGTAGGAGTATTGTGAGATAAATCTATTTATAAGTTTTTCAAAAGATTTGATTCCAGATGGTAGTCTTGAGAACCATTCCATCAATTGTCCATTTAAACTCCTAGGGAATAGATGGATTAGGTAAGTTTCATCGTGTACAAATTCCATACTCATAGTACAAAATTCCCTAATGTGATCTTGAGGATCAGATCTCCCATTGTATTTATCATATTTAGGGATTTCGCAATGATGTGGGAATGGTATCATACTTAAACTTTTGTCAAAAGGATATGGGCAGATATCTTCTAATGAATACTTCTTGGAACTCGTTTCATTATGCATATCTTGTATTTTTTGTTGTAAGGTTTTCATTTGTTGAGCAAGAGTTAACAAAGGATTATCCATATGGATTCTCCTTGTATCTTCATAAGTTCTTCTATGACTACACTCTCTTCTTGTATCATCATGGTCTTTTCTTGTTTTATCTCCCCTTATTTCCTCATGGATTTCTTTATTTATATCCTTTTTATTTGGATCATCTGTGTTTTGATTATTACTTATCTCGGCATCTTGTTTCAAGCCTTCTATGTTAAAGTCTTGTGGAATATTAGGTCCTGATTTTGCCAACATTAAAAAGGTATTTTTCTTTTTGCTTTGATAATAAATTTTCTATTAGTTTGTCAAATTTGAAATCTTACTCAAGGTCTCTAATGGCGTTATCGACCACTTCTTCATCAACAGCTGTATATTCAAAATTTTGGAACATTGAATTATCTTCTTCCATTTCTTTTTGTTGTTTTCTGAATTGCTCGTATTGAGATCTAGTCGAAACTAGCATGTGATTGCCTCGAAAAATTTCTCAAGTTTTGAACTTCTAAAAACAACTCAATAAGTGATTATTGGTTTAGGAAGGTAGGCTTTGTTGATTTAACCACTATTATTGGTTTGTTTTGATAAAGAATCTTTTTGTTGAAAAGAACATCCTTACAAAATGTCTCCATCAAATTCTATCTTGCAGCCACGTAAATAATGACAAAAATGGTGTAGCAATGTCCTATGTTTTAACAAGATCTTGCGATTGATTCCTTAGCGCACCATATGTCCCCCAGTAGGACCATATGATATCCTAAGGTGTCATATGGTGTCCTAAGGGATCATACGGTGTCCTGCGATCTCCCCCCTCTCCCTCCCTCCCTCTCTCTCTCTCTCACTCTCTCTCTCTCTCCCTCTCTCTCTCTCTCTCATCCTCTCCCTCTCCCTCCCTCTCCCTCCCTCCCTTACCATCTCTCTCTATCTCTCCCTCTCTAACCCCTCTCTCTCTCTCTATATCCCTTCCTTTCCCATCCTCTCCCCTCTCGCTCTCCCTCTCCCTCTCCCTCCCCAACTCTATTTCCCTCTACCTTTCTCTCTCTCTCTCTATCCCTTTTCCTTCTCCCTTTATTTATTATAAATAACATGTATAGGTTTTTAACATAAGAAGCACATATGGGCTATGGGAATTATTTGGGTTGACAATTAGAGATCTTGTCAATTCACTTGGTGACCTTTCAATTTGGTATATTTTTGTCATCACAGAAACTTTCTCCAATCCTTTCTATCTCTTGGATTTCCTTGCCTTATGGTTATCATTGAGAGTTTCATTGATCAAACATCATCAGTGGGAGAATAGTTGTTGGAGTCACAAAACAAACCTCTACCGAAGGCTATTATCTTGCTGATATGAACATCATCTTGGACATAGAGTCTTTCATTATTTTTCCTTATCGGTATGACTCTTGGATTCAGGCTGACTTTAAATATTTCTTCCTGATTTGAGCAAGTCTGGTTGATGAAGACAATCTTTTGTTTTACCTTTTCTTGGTGACGAACGGATCTCCTGCCAATGCATTTGACATCTTCCTCTATCAGGGTGACTTACTTAGTCGCCTTGTCTTTCATGGTTTCATCTCGATAGTATTGGTCTCATCGATTTACTTGGCTCGTCTCATTATTCGCATCAGGGTGAATCAAGCTGATATGCCTTCATGTAGTTCCATTGGGATGACTTTCACTATTGGGCTGAATTCTGGGATCTCACCCTGGCTTTGTAACTCCTGCCAATGTCAAACTCATTAGCTAGACTATTCCTAGTAGTCTTCCATGTGTGCATGTGTATTGACATGACATATGAAATCGGGTTGACTGCTCCATGCTCACTTTGATGAGGGTTATCATGCCGATACAGTTTGTCTATCTGTTTATTAGTCTCTCTCTCTCTCTTTCTCTCTCTCTCTCTCTCTCTCTCTCTCTCTCTCTCTCTCTCTCTCTCTCCCTTTTCCTTCACCCTTTCTTTAATATAAGTAATGTGTATGGGTTTTTAACATAAGAAGCGCATATGGGTTAGGGGAATTATGAATGTTGGCTTGCTGGGGTATTTTTAGGGACTAATTATGCATATAGGTTAACTAATCATAACCTGTATGTGTTTCTTTCACACATTTTTAGTTAGTCAACAGCCTCAACAACCTCAAAAGGAGTTTTTGAAGTTGTTGAAGGTCCCACTGTAACTGATACTGCCATTTAGTGACAGTTTTATATGTGAAAGTAAGTGAAAATTTTGTTTTGTATGATTTCAAATGATTGAATTGTTGTTCTAATTAGTTTGGTCAATGTTATTGTGATTTTTTAATAGTTTTGATTATTAAAAATAATTTTAATACTCATTTTTATGGTCAACCAAACAAGCAAGGAATAACCGAACAACGAAAGGCTGAAAAGGAAATACAAAAGCAATGTATGAAGAAATTACATGAACTAAGAACAATAGGACAAGAAGGTATGTCATCCACAACATCTCAATTATATGTACCAAATGAACCTAATGCAATTGAAGAAGAAATCACAATCAATAATCAAACAAATGATGAAGATGCACCAACAACATTTGATTTACTGAATGAACCTAATGCAATTGAAGAAGAGACCACAATGAATAATCAATCAAATGATGAACATACACCAACTCAATTTGATGTGATGAATGTACTTAATGCATGTAATGCACCAATGTCAACACCTCCTAGAATTATTCATAGGAAACCAAAGTATCTAATTGACATCGATGAGAATACTTTGAAGCCAATGCCCGATAAAATAAAAGAACAAACTTATAGAAAAATGGTTAAAATAATATGGCAACACTATTTTGAAAACTTAAATTAAACTGCAAGATGGCAATTAATTTTTGAAATGATTAAAATTTTGAATTTTAGAGAGGCAATGAAAATTCTAGGCCTAATATCATCCAAAAGTAATATTGAAAGAACTATTGTGAGAAATCTATTTGATGCATAGCAAGCTATTGGTTCAAAATCACATACTAAAGATTCTAATGTTACTCAATGTTTTATTACATCAACCATAATGAGCAAGAAAATAAAAAAATATCGTTTGATAAGCAAAAAAAGTAAGTCATTAAATATAAGTAGAAAAACATTACGTAAAGCATTAGAGAGGTAGGAGAAAATAGAGGATCCTAAGAATAACTATCTTTGGGTGCTCTCGGGTAGACTGCAACACAAAGACAAGGTTTTTGTTGATTCACTAAGAACATTAATTGAATTTTTTTGGCATGACAACATAAGGGTTGCACCCAGCCAAAGAGATGTTGTTAGAAGGTGAGTTGGATCTAGAAATCATGAGCCACATGCCAAACACTATTTGGATATGACTCAAAAAAAATTATGAAAGATTTCTTCAAAAGTTTCCTCAAATAAGAATTAGTCCAAGATTTTTTGAAATGACAAGACCTTTTTATGTTAAGATTAATCATGTATGCACCACATGTTGTTGTAGGATGCATATTGAAATTTTCAATGCACTATGATATTTATCGTCATATATGTTGTACTTTGCACACTAACACTATTTTGTAGAAATGCAATATACAAGCACCTCCTAAGTCACCAAGAGAATTTATTTCAAGTGTGCTATGTAAAAGAGATGATGGTTACATTTATTATAATATGGTGTGTTTGAAAGGATCTTATGCTACATGTGGTGGTTTGCAAAATTTGCCAAGATGTTTACATTTGGAGAGAACATATGAAATTGGTAAGAAACTAGTTTCTTTAAAAAAATATAAGATAGTCACATATGGGGTTAAATATGGAAAAGAGTTGAAGAGATGTGAGTTAGTGAAAAATGATATATATGTTTAGCTGAATTTATGAAAACATTTCAAAAGAAACTAGTTTATGAGTAGACAATGTATACACATAGAGCTTAGTGGTTAGATGAGAAATTCAAGTTATGTAAGGACACATTTCCTCTTGCTACCATTGTCTCTATCATTGATTTTGCTGAAAATTATACACTACAACCTCAAAATGAAATGCAATATATGTATTACCATTCTATACAATTTTCTATTTTGGTACACATAACATTCATGCATGCAGATGATAACACAAAGGAAGATAGAAAGGTTGTAAGAGAGCATCACTTCTACATAAGTGATGATTGTAGTCATTTGTTAGAGTTTGTGCAAGGATGCTTTAAAGTTTTATATGATAATCTAAGTTAAAGAAACATACAATACAAACAACACATAATATGGTCAGATAATTGTACCTCACAATTCAAGAATGCAAGGATGTTCTATTGGTTGACTAGGATGCATGTGACAAGTGGTGTATAACATTTTTGGAATTTCACTGAGGGTGGACATGGAAAGGGAGAGCATGATGGTGCAACAACATGCATAAAAAGAGCCCTAGCTAGAGAAGAATTGAAGTATGAAGGTGGTGCCAAGTTGATAGATGCAATAACAATTATGCGATGGTGTAACTCTACAATGGTACCAAGTAATGCATGTATGTCAAAGGTTCATACATATTTTTGGTTGATCAATGAATCTCACATTGAAAACTATCAATATTGTTGTACAATTGCAGGATCGAGTCACATGTACTCATTTAGAAGTTCAAATATAAGTTCACTAGTAATTTATACTAGATAGATTGTATGTTTTTTTCTCTTCATGTATGTATTTTTTGTGTGAAGAATGTGAATCACAAGAGTGGGTTGACAAATGTTCTTGTAGACCATTGGTTCTGATTGATATATATCAAGTTCCCAAAGCACTGTAATTGAACCAGATGGAAGCATCAATGGATTTCGACCATGTATCCGACCTAGTGGAACCGGGTGATTTTTTTGGTTTAAATTTTTTGTGGGAATTTTTTTATCTCATTTGGTTACATCACACATTATTTTTGGTATTAATTATCATTCTATAAAAGGCAGGTCATGTATACATAGTTGTCGCAAAAGAGAACAATGAAGAAGGAACATATTATTTTTTGTGTCATTGTATTGAGCCTAAAAGAAAATTAACAACCATAATCATTGATAGAGAGGGTATTGAGTACCCAATATGGTCGGTTGTTGTGACAAGCACATGGATTAGGAGACACCCTATCAATAATTTTTATGTTTGGTTGTTCAAGGACTTTGAAACACACACACATATTCTTCATTTATCCAACCTTGTTGTTGTTGACATGATTGGCATAATTGATGTTGATGGAGAATGTTGATGAACTGGTAAAGGACTGTTGGTAATGATATAGTGATGAAGAGATTGAGATTATTGGCTTACTAAATTTTATCAGTTATTTTTATTGTCATTGATGGAAAAATATGTGGCAACTATGTTTTTCATGTTTATTTTGTCATCCAAGTCTTTTTGATCTACCAGAAATGCCTTACCGGTAATGAAAACAATCAACTAGGTATTAGGATCTTAACCGATAAATGTGGAAATTTTTTGATTGGTTCTGGAGATTGGTGATGAGTCAAGTGTTGAGGTTTGGAACATGTAATTATATCATTGTAATGTATCCTTGACCAGAATTGCATCATGCTTTGATTATCAGAAGTCATGTTTATGATTTCTGTTATATTTTCTGTAGGCTTTAAGAAGGGTTTTAGAACTAGTAACAAATGGTTTGGCAGTAATTTATATCATGTTCAAATATTGATGGTTTCGTGGCACAACCCATGTGAAAATATAAGTTGATGTTTTGGCGTGATTAAGGATGTAATTTCTCGGGAAACAATGAAGAGCATAGTAGAGTGTTTTATGGGCTTGATTGCCTATCGGATCGAGGTGCTGTGATGAGTTACGATCATTCAATGACTGATATTGTCTTAAAAATTGTTGTAATGATCTGAATGATGATCTATCATGATTTGTATTGTAAATTCATTTGAATTTTGATATATCTAAGGTTTTTGTAAATGACTAAGATGTAAAGGTTATTTAGGTCAGTATAGTTGATGTTTGTTGTGTCGATGATTTGAGAAAAGAGTGTGAAGCCGAACTAGTGTGGTGTATCTACAAGAGTGTAGAAAATTGGAGCTGAATTGGATCTGAACAAGCAAGCAATTAGTGCTATTTCCAGACCATTCATCAGTTGTTCCCTAACAGTTGCAGCAGATGAAATCCCTTAACCGGGTAGGTTCTAACAAGCCTTAAATTATAAATCCCTTAACTGGGTAGCTCAACATATGAGTCTTAAATCCTATTGCGAGGTTGCTTCTAATAGGGCAAAGCTCCTAACAGGGCTCATCATAGCAATTCCTTAACCGGGTGACTCCTAACATGGTCTTCTCCTAGCAGGGCATCTTTGTAAGCTCCTAACTGGGTTAGGATCCTAATAGGGCACATTCTGAAAGAGTGGACAATTCTTGTGGGTTCCAATTCCCACTGTGGTTTTCCCTATTTGGGTTTCCACGTGAAAATTTTGGTTTTCATGTGGTGAATGTTTCTGATGTGTTGTTTTGATTTACTTTTAGTTTATGAATGTTGATGAACACTTAAAGAGAAGCCGATAAATCTGTTTAACAGTTGGATATCAGTGATTACTGGTACTGGTAAATAGTTTATTACTGGTTTGTGATTGATTTGGTGAAGTTTTATCAGTTTAAGTTTGAGTTATGAATTGTTGTTAATACTGATTCGCCCCGCTCTTAGTATTAACTATATCCTCTCAAATTAATAGTTGTTGCAACAAATATTCAATTGATTAAGTATCGTGGTATACCTCATAACAAAAAATTATGGAAAGTTTGTGAATCTGACCATGAGGAAATACTTGACACAATACGGGTTAGAGCCAATTCAGAAGGCTCACTTGATTGATTTTGGGTCATCTACAAGTGTTCAATTGTTGGAGCATTACATTGATTCTATAGTTTAGGGTAGAATGATTTTGAGAATTTTGTATATATCATCGACGAATTGTTCTATATTCATTTTTTGCATCTATAAATGCCCATGAGCTAATTTGTGCATATTTAGAGGCAAAATTTTGTATATTTAAATGGCCATGAGCTTATTTGTACATATTTAAATGCCAAATTTTATATATTTAGATGACCATAAGCTGAATTTTGCATATTTAAATGCCAAATTATATATAAATGCCCATGAGCTGATTTGTAAATATTTTTTTTGTACATTTAAATAGCCAAGAGATGATTTGTCCATATTTAGAGGCAAATTTTTTAATATATGTAGATTTTTGTATATGTAAATTTATGCATAAATGAAATTTTGTGATGCATTTTGTATTTTTGATTATACTTGAAAGTTTGTATGACTATTTATGAGTACATGTGTATGCCTACCGTACATGAGTATGTGGTGCAGGAGCACCTAGGTGGCCATATGCTTCATTTTGGCCATTATGAGTCATTGTAGACGAGACTGGCATGACCCTATAGGTTCAAATAGATCAATTGTATGCATCCTAGATTGCGAGAAATGGTCTGTCAAAGATTGATAATTTTTTGGACTTAGGACACTTGAGAGATTACATTGGTAGGGTATGGCTCTGGACATTCCAGTGAGCTAGGAGGCCCAATAGGAGCATGCCTACCATAAAATTTCCACTCAGACGTGCTCGTAATGCTGGTTTGTGCCCACAATGAATGAAATAAAATTTAGCCTATCTTGCAACCTTGCATTGCATGCATCTGACAGTTTTCGCACCAACTGAAAAAATGCTACCATGTGAAAATGGCTCCGAGTCTTCAAAAACCAAGATAGGTCACTATAGATGGGCCTCACATGACCTTGTAGGTTCAAATAGATCAATCATATGCATCCTAGATTGTGAGAAATAGTTCATCAAAGTTTGAAAAGTTTTTAGACTTAGGGCACTTGAGAGATCACGTTGGTAGGGTATGGCTCTAGATGTTCCAGTGAGTTGGGAGGCATAACAGGAGAATACCTACCATAAACCTACCTACTTAGACACTCTCATGCTACTGGTTTGTGCCCACGATGAACAAAATAAAATTTATCCTATCTTGTAACCTTGCATTGCATGGATTTGTCATTTTTTACACCAACTAAAAAATTCTACCATGTGAAAATGGCTTCGATTCTTCAAAAACCAAGATAGGTCATTGTAGAAGGGCCTCACATGACCATATAGGTTCAAACAGATCAATTGTATGTATCCTGGATTGTGATAAATAGTCCATCAAAGTTTGCTAATTTTTTGGACTTAGGGCACTTGAGAGATCACATTGGTAAGGTATGGCTTTGGACATTCTAGCGAATTGAGAGGCACAACATGAGCATGCCTACCATAAACTTGCCCACATAAACATGCTCGTGCTACTGGTTCATGCCCATGATGAATGAAATCAAAATTTATCCTATCTTACAACCTTCATTGCATGCATCTGACAGTTTTCGCCTATTCTACTTTATTCAAAACTTCAATACAAAGTTTTTCAGCCCTTGGGTCATGTTGAAGATGCCTATTTATGACCACACAAGTGGTTTCCATCATCCAACACCAAACTTTGACAACAACTGATAAAATTTTACATATTTTATCCAAATGACCCCAAACTTTCACAAATGACTCCAAATGATCATTAATGGTCTCGAATGACCTTATTTAGATGAAACAACACAAAACAAGACAAAACCCAAATTTGACCATTGCGAGCATGAGGGTACTCCCACACCACTCACATTGACATATATAAAGGAAAGGAATAAAAAACATCTAGTCATCATTACCATGGATCAAATGTGATCATCACCATTGAATTTCATTATGATTGAGGCAAGGAATTTAATAGGGTTAATTCAATATTTTAGAAAGCTTATCAAATCATATTCCACAATTGCAATGCTTTATATCATAGCAACAAAAATCATTTGGGGAAAAAATCAACAAACCAAAAGTACAAGATTTTTTGAAAAAATCAGCATAGAGATATATAGAGTAAATAAAATAGAGTTTAAGTCATGATTATAGAAAATAGATTTTTGTTATTTATATTCATATTGTTGATTACATAGGAAAATATTCATTTAACTTTATAAAAGGGCAGTCACCAAATACACCAAATAGTTGTCTAAGTCTAAGATCAAATATTAGCCAAGTCTATGGAGTAGCTGAGCTCAAAATTTATTAGACAAGGATCTAGCTATTGTTAGGATATTAGTAAAAGTGGAAGCTATTTTGAAGTGATCCAAGAATTTCATTGTGATTGAGACATGAAGTTTTCTAGGGGTAGTTCAATGTATGATAAATATTACCAAATCATATTCCACAGTTGCAATGCTTCATATACCATGATGGTAATTGTTAAGTCTTTAATATGGGGTAGAATTCAACAAAAGGCATTTGTTTAGCTAAAGTAATTGATTAGAAAACCAATGGTTTTGGCAATACCTAGCTTGCAAATAGTATTTTAGGTAGAGATAAATTTTAATGATTGTGTGTTGGAGGCTCTTTTATTACAATTTTGTAGGCTTGTTTGTTGTCATTCAGACTTATTTCACTGAGTGCTTTGGATATATTGCTCACATAATGAATTGTATGTCTTTGTTTGAGCAAAAATAAACTATATCAATTATAAATCATTTATATATCAAAATGCACAATAATGAACATAATGAACATAATGAACAAATTGTGTATGTACCAAATATCAATATCAATATCAACAAAATACACAATAATGAACACAATGCACATTTATTGTATCAAGTATCAACATTTATATATATCAAAATGCACAATAATTGTGCATGTATACAAAAAATGGCATATATGCCAAGTGAATAAAAGGTTTACAAAAATATGGCATATGCCATTCCCAGATCGATATACAATAAAAATGTATAATATATCTAGATGTATTGGTCCTTCGATGACCACAACTAACACTATATGATCTTATAATTGTGATGAATCATCAAAATCGAGCCTCTTTGTTTTAGTATGTGGCTTTGTAGATGGTTGCACAACCACAATTCAAAAGCCAAGTTAGAATCCTTTTGTACAAAATAGTTCATAATTATCAACATAACTATACATTCAACTATAATTTCTTTGCAATTGAATTGTAGATTACCTCATCTAATGATATGGGATCTAACATCTTTTCTCTTGTTGCCTCATCAGACTTAGGAGTCCTCTTAAAATGGAACTTGAGAAGATCCACGTTATGGCCAAACCATGAAGGGGCCTATTGTAGGTTAAATAAAATTAATACAAGATACTAGCATATATAGATAAATAAACACTAAAAATCTATAATATATAGAACAAAACTGTACTAGAGCCTGAGATGCTTCTCCAGTATACTTAAGAGGGCTCCCCATTAATGAAGCAACTATGGCTATTTCCTGCATGAAAAATGATAAGATTAAATACTATAAAGTGGAAAATTGGGGGCTTAGCCAATTTGCCACTTGAAAGAAGAGGGAATTAACTAAGCTCAATTTTCACTTGGGGGACTTTACATTCAAAAGAGGGGGATGAATCCACTATATCCAATCCAAAATGATGCAAGGATTGAATACTAAGTAGATTGGAACAAAATTAACCCTCTTTTGTAAGTTGATTTATTGAATTAAGACAAAGTGCTGAAAAATGGAGACAAAGTATGCAAAAATAGTGAGCTACAGATTCAAGATTTAGCCGTGCACTTGGATATGAGAAGTTTGAGATGATTCAGAGCTACTCTGCAAAATCCATTAAAAGTAGTAGGGACCGTGTGTCCGGACAAGGGCACCCTCCTATTGGTCCTTCAAACTTTCCGTGTGTCAAAAAGGGTTTTTCTGTCTCTATAAATAAAGCTTAATTCTAGAAGTACAACTGTGCACTTGCTTCCTGCACATAGAAAGAAGAAGAAAGGGGTTGGGAATAGGGGTGTGGCTAAGTCAAACCCCACTTTGGAATCAACCTTGAATGAAATACTACAAATTGTTGAAATAAATGATGGAGAGGTATACCTTCAGATCTACAATAGATACTAATGATGCTTTGCTTCTTGGATGTAATCACATATGTTGTATGAAATGGCATGAACATGACAAAACCCTAGCACACAAACATGCTTGAAAATTAATAGTGTAATGTTGCTCCAATGGATAGATGAAGAGTATGCAACCTTAAGGAATCAAGAATGCTAGAGGTTTGAATGTAGTCTCCTTGCCTTATGATCTCTATCGTTCTCTCACCTTATGATTGTGTGTTATGATGTTGTACCAAAATGAGAGGGGAAGAACTCTTTATATACTTGTCCATCATCAAATATTGTTTAATTTTCTGACATAGGCCGACATAGGGAATTATTCCCTACTTAATTTTGAGATAGGTCCAAGGGAGAGGGGCCAAGATAGGTCTCCTTTAAGAGATCCCAGGGCGTCATGCCTTTTTCGTGCCCTATTTTGGGGTAGGATCAAGGTGGCCATGCAAGTTGTAAGATGAAAAATAAAGTTTAGTTGCACAGAGGAGATAAAAATAGGTCCTGGTCAAGCGTGAGGATGAGACCGATAAGGTGAGGACCCAAAATACAGTCAAAATTGCAAGTGGTGCAATTTTAGGATGCTACATTTATCCCCCACTTTAGTGGGAGTATGAGCTTATGAAAATACTCACGGTAAAGTAGAAGAAGAGAGAAGAAGATGAGGAATGCAAAGAAAAATCACAAGGAGTATAAGACATGACTAATTTTGAGAAACTAAGCCCCCAATCTTAGGATTTTAACTCACTCAAACATATGCAAGGGAAAACAAACAAGACAAAAACAAAAAGACATACAAATATAAAAAGACAAACAAAGGCATACAAGACCCAAAATCTAGACACCAAAAATAAGACCTCAAGTCAACTAGCCGAAGAGACCTCGATATCAAAATGTCTCAACAACTAATATTAATCTTGAAAAATTCCATCTCACAAACACAAATGATCACATAAAAGATAAAATCAAGAATCATCCATGAAATATAAATAGACAAACTATGAGTTCATGAGGAAGAATAGAGTGCATGAATACACACTAGATGTATTTATCTAGGTGATCCATGAGAAGAATGATGAGAGAGAGACAATGGAATACTTCCCCCTAGATGTTTTTATCTTACAGGCGATCTATGTTGAGAAAGGACATGGACAAATCACCCTTAGATGTTTTTTTAGGTGATCCATGTGGGGAGGAGAGTAAGAATATGTTGGCATGTGTATAGAGTATGATGACATGATGATATTGTATGTTGTCATTGATGTCAATATGCTAAAGAATGAACCAGTATATTCAAGTAAGCAACATGCAAGAGAACCGTTATGATGTTGTGAACCGGTATATGTGATGTAAGGGAACCGATATATATGATGTTGTGAACTAGTATATGTGAAAAAGTGAAACAGTATGTTCAAATGTGAACCGGTATATAGAATGTTCTATATCAAGGTTTCATATGGTATGACTACCGGTTGGTAGTCTTAACTTACAAGTTTCTGGTTGAAGTATTCCAAGCCTGTGTGATTCAACTGATGACATCGTGTGATGAGTTAGCATTGTAATGAAGAACAAATTGTGTTGCCATGTCAGCCTTATGTGCGTGAAGGATCTTGCATGAAGGAGATTGATCCTATCTACCTCGGGAATGTGCAAAGTCTTTGTAAATGGTGGAGAATGCATGATGGGTTATTAGCCTCCAAGAAGTAGTGAAGAATGAATGAAGGAGAACGTCTTGAGATCTGTTCAAGACTATTGTAATCAATGCAATATGTTCAATGGTTAGGATTGAACTGACTGAATTGCTTAACCTAAATGTTTAGGGTTTAGGGTTTATGCTATCAACCTATCTTTCCTATAAGGTCGATGTTGTTTTCCATGTTGAGGTTGTTGGAAAATGTTGTGTGTGTATCTAAGTGTAGAGATATGTGATTCTTGTGAGACCAAATAAGAGAATAGATACTCGCATAGTGTGATTGCAAAAAGAAGGAACTAAAGAGGATCTATATTGGCATTGAAGTGCTATTAGATCATTGTAATACCTGTTGACCTCTAACCACTTCAACATTTGGAAAATCCCTTAACAGGGTAGTTTTAACTGGCTTGCTATAAATCCTTTAACAAGGTGACTCAAAGTCATTGAGTTCTTAAAATCCTCTAACCAGGTAACCTTTAACAAGGTTTAACCCTTAACCAGGTATTTTAGCCATCCCTTAACTGGGTGATCCCTAGCAGGATCAGTTCCTAACAGAACCTATGTAAAGTCTTTAACCGGACTAGGCTCCTAACAGAGTAGACTTCAAAAGGGTTCAAAGAACAGCTTGTGGGTATTCATCCCCACCGTGGTTTTTCCTAGTTGGGTTTTCACGTGAAAAATATGTGTGTTATGTGTGATTCTTTTCATGTGATGCTTTGTTATTCTCTGTCAAGCAGTAAAGCATGTTGAAATAGTAAGTCTTTATATTTCTGTTGATGTATTACTAGTATATGCATATGGGTGAAATGGAAATAAGATGTTAGATTTTGTGGAAAGCTAAGAGTTACCGATTTATGCTGGTCACATTCTTACTATGTTTAACTGGTAGTATTCTAGTTTGGACTGGTGATATTGCTTGCTAGTCAAGTGCAATGTTCTCAGTCAAACCGGTTCAAGGAAAAGTATTTTTTCCAGTACTGATTCACCCCCCACTCTCAGTACTGGTGTGGTACTAACTGCTCATCATTGATTCATCAATTGGTATCAAAGCATCTTCCAGGTCCTCTGTGTTGAAAGTTTAACCGCTTGAGGTAAAGATCCTACTCTAATGATGAAGAGGAAAGGTCCAAAGTTCAACAGAGACAACTTTAAAATATGGAAGGACAGAATAAAGATATACATTAGAAGCATGGATGCTCAACACTGGAGCTATGTTGAGAATGCTTATGTTATCCCTACCGGTACTCTCACTGATGATCAAAAGAGAGAGATTTAGGAGAATGGGCAAGTCATGGAAGCCCTAATCAGTAGTCTATCTAACATTGAGTTTATTGATGTTCAGGATAAAGAGAATCCCAAAGAAGTATGGGATGCCCTTGAGAATATCTATGGCGGTGATGAGCATGTGAAACAAGCTAAGGAAGAAAGCCTTAGGGGAAAGTTTGAGGACATTCAGATGGTTGAAGGAGAGACCATTCAACAATATGGAATAAGAATCAAAACTATTGTTGGAGATATCAAGAGTGCAGGTGGTGAAATGGAAGATTCCATTGTTGTTAGCAAAGTTTTGAGATCCTTATTACTGGTCTATGCAATAAGGGTTGCTGCTATTCAGGAGTTGAGGTCTGTAGACAAGATAAAGGTATCCCTAGACTCTATCATTGCAAAATTAACAACCTATGAGCTAAATAATTATGATGGTAGTATTTAGAAGACTGAATCAGCCTTCAAAGCATCCGCTGCACCATTTAGAAAAGGCAAAGAAGCTAGTACCAGTGGTGAACCAAGACAAAGTAGAGAAATGGATGATGAGGAGATCTTGATGGAATTTGAAGCTCTTCTTGCCAAGAGACTTCCCAAGGGAACCGATAAATACAGAGGTAAGCTTCCTTTGAAATGCTTTTCTTGTAACTGCATAGGACACATTGTTGTAAACTGCCCTAATGGTGACAACAAGGACAAACTGGAGAGGCTCAAGAAGTTCAAAGGAGGAAACCAGAGAAACTATTTTGTAGTAGTTGATGAAGGTGTCACTGATGAGGATTCAGAAGATGAAGAAAATGAAGATATTGTGTTTGCAGCAATCAAGGAAGATGTGTCAGATAAGAAGGCTCTTGTCTCCTACTTTGATAATTCCAATGAGTGGATTATTGATAGTGGCTGTTCTCACAATATGACTTGTGACTGGAGTAAGTTTCTATCTCTGGAAGAGTATGATTGTGGTGTGGTTCTTTTTGGTAATGATGCACCATGTATGGTAAAAGGTAGAGGGTCCATCTCTCTAAATGGAAGAAGCAGTGCTAACATTGTGTATTGGGTAGAAGGTCTTAGACACAACCTTTTGAGTGTTGCTCAATTGAATGATAATGGACTCACTCTGGAATTCATAAATAGAGTGTGCAAAATCAAAGGAAAGAATGGTGAACTAATTTCTACCGGTATGCAAACCAAAGGTAACCTATTTCAGCTAAATGCTAATGTCAGTACATGTCTAATGGCTAAGTTTGAAGATAACTGGATATGGTATAGGAGACTCTGCCATATAGACTTTGATAATATTGTGAAGGCCAGTAAGATCAAGGTAGTTAGAAGATTGCCTATGCTGAGCAAACTAGAGAATCCTTTGTGTAGAGAGTGTCAACTGGGGAAAATGTCTTCCTCAACCTTCAAATGTAAACCTTTCACTACAGATAATTTACTTGATCTTGTGCATACTGATTTGTGTGGTCCTATGAAAACTAGGAGTGTGTAGGGAGATAGGTATTTTATGACTCTTACTGATGAGTGCTCAAGAATGATGTGGGTCACATTCTTGAAGGACAAGTCTGAAGCCTTTGGAAAGTTTAAAGCCTTTAGAGAACTAGTAGAAAGAGAAAGCGGTAATAGGATGAAGTTCCTGAGAACTGATGAAGGAGGAGAATTCACTTCTGGTGAATTCAACAAGTACTGTGAAGAGAACAACATCAAGAGGCAACTGTCTGCCCCCCAGACTCCACAATAGAATGGCCTAGTAGAGAGGAACAACCGGACTATGGTTGAAGAAGCTAGAACTATGTTGATCCTATTGGTATTTTGGTATGCTTTTTTCATTGATGTCAACACCTACTAAAACAATAGCACTTTGGAGATCTAGCAGCATTCACCAGTAAGCAAGTAACTATTGCACAGTTACTGGTATATGGTTCATCGGCAGGATATAATGATCACCGACACTTGGAATGATATGGAAGACACTTGGTAATGTTGAAGACATCATGTGGACACTTTCTTTTGAAGAATTAATCATTGGTATAATCATATTTGCATATTTTCTTTTACCGACAAATAGGTCCAGGGTTACACCGGTACTGAATCCAGCATATGAAGATGCTATTTTGTGCAGTACATTCTTATTGGATTTAACCATCCAACTATAGTCAGTGTGACTCCCATTTTGTGATTGAGCAGTGAGCTCCAGGCTGTTGGCCTTTCTACATGTGCAGACCCCATTTATGTACACTTACTATCTGCAGTAGTATCATCTGATTGTGGGTAAGGTTTCCCACCATGGTTTTTCCCCTTACAGGGTTTCCACGTACAAATATTGGTGTTATGTGTTGTGGATAACTTTGTGTTTATGTTTCATGCATTAATCTTTACCGGTATAGCAATTAGCTATTAACGCTGTCTACCGACATACTTAGCTGGTTTACCAGTATTAAGCATTAAGTTGATTGAGTTGTTTTTGGTTTGAATTTATTAGACAATTGATTCAGCCCCCCTCTCAGTTGTCTCTGGGACCTAACAATTGGTATCAAAGCTTAGTCCTCTTTTGCAGAAGATTAACAACTTGAGGAGATCCAATGACTACTAATTATTTCAGGAAGGACAGTCCTAAAATTGATGGAACCAACTATGTGATATGGAAGATCGGGATGGAGACACATCTGGATTGCATTGGTAAAGACATCTAGGAAGTTACAAAGAATGGTTATACTGCTGCTGTAGCTGGTCAGATTGCTCCAACTACCTTAGCTAAAGATGAAGAGAATGATTGCAAAGTAAGAGAAGCACTTCTGAGTGCTTTATCAGAATAACAAATCATGGGATTATCAGATAGGTCCACTCCTAAAGCTATTTGGGATCATTTGGAAACACTAAATGAAGGAGATTCCACAGTCAAGATTGCAAAACTTGATAGCTTCCGAGTCAGGTATGAACATCTGAAAATGGAAGAAGATGAAAGGATTTCTGCTTTTATGGAAAGAGTAAATGAAATTGTTTTGGGTATTAAATGTTGTGGAGGAACCTTGAGTGAGGATGAAATTGTTTCAAAAATCTTAAGAGGATTTCCACCGACATATAAAATGAAGGTTACTGCTATAAATGAGTTGAGAACAATGCCTAATACATCAGTAACTAGGGATACATTAATTGGAAAACTTTCAGCCTTTGAAATTGAGGAATTTGGTCCTGTTGCTACTATAAAGATAGATTTGGCCTTTAAAGCATCATCATCTGCTCCATCATTTGAAAAATCAGATTGGAAATCCTTTTATGCAAGAGAACTTGAAGAAACTAGGAAGGAGAATGAAGAACTTGAAGAACTTGAAGCACTATTTGCAAGGAAAATGCCAAAAGGTCCAGTTGGAAGTAAATATGAAGGTAAAGCACCCTTTAAATGTTTTAACTACAATAAGATTGGTCATATGGCTTCCAGATGCCCTGATAGACATGCTAGACTAAGAGAAGAAGCTAGAAGAACATACAAGCCTAATCCTGAATATCAAAGATATAGATTTAAGAAGAACAAAGACAAATCTTGTTACGTTGCTGATGAAGGTGTGACTGATGATTCTGATGAGGATCCAATAGACAATGGATGGGTTTTTGTTGCTATAACATAAGATCAACCGGCACCTACTGGTCAATCGGTAGAACAAGCCCTAGTAGCTAAAGTTGAAGTAAAGGATGAATTGATCAATGACTCAGGATGCTCACATCATATGACAGGAGGCAAAGGTAAATTCTTGAACTTTCAAGAATACAATGGAGGTTTAGTAAGATTTGGAGATGACAAAGCTTGTTCAATCAAAGGTAAGGGTACAATATCTCTTGATGGTAAGCATAACACTGACAATGTCTACTATGTTGAAGGATTAAAGCATAATCTTTTAAGTGTTGGTCAATTAGTTGAGAAAGGATTTTAGTTACAATTTAAGAATGGAGAATGCAAAATCATGAATAGAACTGGTAATCAGACTAGAGGTAATATCTTTCATTTGAATAATAGTGAAAAGGCATGCTTGATTGCACATATAGATGAAAGTTGGTTATGGCATAAGAGACTCTATCATATAAACTTTGATTGCATGGTAAAGATCAGTACTTCTAAGGCAATTAGAGATCTACCTAAAATTGTGAAACCTCAGAATACAATATGTAAGGAATGTCAATTTGGAAAACAAGTTAGAGCAAGTTTCAAAAGTATTCCAGAAAAATCTAATAATGCTCTTGATTTGATTCACATTGATTTATGTGGTCCAACTAGAACTGAAAGCTTACAAGGTGATAGATATTTCATGCTAATTATTGATGATTATTCTAGAATGTGTTGGGTTACTTTTCTCAGAGAAAAATCAGAAGCACTTGGAAAGTTCAAACTATTCAAAGCAATGGTTGAAAATGAAACTGGTAAGAAAATCAAATGTTTAAGATTAGATCAAGGAGGAGAATTCACATCTAAGGACTTTAATACATTCTGTGAAGTGAATGGAATCAGAAGACAACTATCAACACCTCAGACACCACAACATAATGGAGTTGTTGAAAGGAAAAATAGAACTATCTTGGATGCAGCAAGAAGTATGTTATCTGAAGTAAATTTGCCACATGTATATTGGAGAGAAGCAGTCAGCACAGCGGTCTATATATTCAACAAAGTTCACATCAAAGGTGAAACCGGTAAGACCCCTCATGAACTATGGTTTGGTAATACTCCCACTCTTAAGTATTTCAGAATTTTTGGAAGTAAATGTTATATTAGAAGAGATTAGTATATCGGAAAATTTGATCCTAGAAGTGATGAAGGAATATTTCTTGGTTATTCATCTAAGAGCAAGGCATATAGATGTTTTAATAAAAGATTGCAGAAAATTGTTGAGAGTACAAATGTAAAGATTGATGAACAATTCAGAGGAACTTCAAGGTATATAGACTCTGAACCCGCAACAGAAATTGTGACAAATGAAACTATACTAAATCCACTAGAACAGAATGAAGATCCAGTTACCCTGGTACCATTAGAGGATTCCATAGTAATTGAAGAACAACAACAAACTAAGACACCTCGGTATGTAAAATTGAATCATTCTGAAGATCATATAATTGGAAGCAAATTTAAAGGAGTTATGGCAAGAGGAAGATTGGCAAATGAAGAGGTATGTCTTATTTCTCAAATTGAACCATCATCTGTAAATGAGGCATGTGAAGATAAATTTTGGATTAAAGCTATGAAAGAAGAATTAGAACAAATTGAGAAAAATAATACTTGGACATTAGTTCCCCGACCTAAAGATAAAAATGTAGTTGGAACCAAATGGGTATTTAGAAACAAACTTAATGAAGATGGTAAGGTTGTGAGAAACAAAGAAAGACTAGTGTGTAAGGGATATTATCAGAAAGAAGGAGTTGATTACAATGAAACCTTTGCACCGATGGCTAGAATTGGGGCAGTCAGATTATTCTTGGTTTTTGCAACTCACAAGAACTAGAAAGTTTATCAAATGGATGTTAAATGTGCATTCTTGAATGGAGATCTTGAAGAGGAAGTCTATATTGAACAACCTGATGGATTTTCTTTGACAGATGACAATGATATGGTTTCCAAGTTAAGAAAAGCTCTGTATGGATTGAAACAAGCCCCAAGAGCTAGGTATGCAAGGTTGGATAGGTATCTTTTAAAGATTGGTTTTACTAAAGGAAATGCAGACATCAACTTATATTACAAATTAACTAATGATGATATCGTGATTATAGAAGTAGTCATTGATGATATAATCTTTGGAGGAGAAGATGGATTATGTAAAGAATTTTCTATTAAAATGCAGCAAGAATTTGAAATGTCTATGATTGGAGAAATAAAATTCTTTATAGGATTGTAGATTTCACAGACTGACAAAGGTATATTTTTGAGTCAATCCAAGTACATGAAAGAGTTGCTAAAGAAATTTGGGATGGAGAACTCTAAACCGGTAAGCACACCTATGACTACAAATGACAAATTATCTCAAAGGGATGAATCTACACCTGTTAATCCAACTAGATACAAATCTATGATAGGAGGTTTACTGTATTTGACACAAACTAGACCTGATATTATGAATGCAGTATGTATTGTTTCTAGATTTCAAAGTAATCCTAGAGAAAATCATGAATCAGCAGTAAAAAGGATTTTCCGATACTTACAAGGCACTGCAAATCTTGGATTATGGTATCTTAGAGATGAAAATTTTGATCTATGTGCATACACAGATGCAAATTGGGCAGGAAATGTGGATGATAGAAAAAGCACCATCGGCGGAGCATTCTTTCTTGGAAAGAGATTAGTTTCTTGGTTGAGTAAGAAATAGAGTTGTACATCTTTATCAATAGCAGAATCAGAATATGTTGCAGCAACAACTAACTGTACACAAGTACTATGGCTTAAGCAAATGTTGAAAGACATAAAGGTAAAATGCAAGGAACCTATTACTATATATTGTGAATACATTGCAGCAATTGATATATCTAAGAAATGGGTATTACATTCTAAAACAAAATGTGTTTCGATCAAACTAAATTTTCTAAGGGAAAAAGTTGAAGAAAAAGAGATAAAACTAGTTTATGTGAATACTAAAGAACAACTTGCAGATATTTTCACAAAACCTTTGCCCAAGGAGACTTTTGAATATCTTAGAGATCAACTTGGAGTTATACCACCACCGATAGAGGCTTAGACAGTTGATGATTATCATCAACCGACAGAATTAAAAGACAAATCTTTTACTCCAGTCTTTGATGAGGAAGCTACTTCTCAGGGGGAGTAGTTGGTATATTGAATTGATTGGTATTTTGTATATGAACTTGGTATTATTATAACTTTGGCATTTGATGTCAAAGGGAGAGAGATATCTATGGAAAAACACATTATCTTTTAAGAGAACTTTGAATAACACATGTTGCTCCTAGGGGGAGAGATTGTTATTTGAGAGAGACTATTACTCTCTATATTCTGGTTATGATCTTTTTGGAGAGATTGTTGGTTTTTGGTTTTTGGCATTTCTGTTTTGGCACTTTGATGGTTTTTCCATCTTGTGTTTCCATGAATGCCAAAGGGGGCGATTGTTGGTATTTTGGTATGGTTTTGTCATTGATGTCAACACCTACTAAAACACTAGCACTTTGGAGATCCAACAACATTCACCGGCAAGCAAGTAACTATTGTACAGTTACTGGTATATGGTTCATTGACAGGATATAATGATCACCAGCACTTGGAATGATATGGAAGACACTTGGTAATGTTGAAGACATCATGTGGACACTTTGTTTTGAAGAATTAATCATTGGTATAATCATATTTGCATATTTTCTTTTACTGGCAAATAGGTCTAGGGTTACCTAGGGTTACACCGGCAGGTTTATCTTTTCTAAATCAGCATGGCATGCTATGTAGATGATTTATTATTGTTGTAAATTCTTTAAGTGGACATGTTTAATCAGTTATTGCATCAGATAATATATTATTTGTAAAATGTTTTTATAGTAATATCTTGTAGAGCCAACCTACTAAAATTGGTCTTAGGTTATGGTATAAATGTAAGATCTTATTTGTAAGATCGACTGTGGAATGCAAAAAAGAATTAAGTGAAGGTATATGCAAGATTAAGAAGAGCTATACATGAAGACATCATTTGAAGGTGAAGCTTGGTTTTTGTTGAAGCATATCATCATTACACTGGTACTAAATCCAGCATATGAAGATGCTATTTTGTGCAGTACATTCTTATTGGATTTAACCATCCAATTGTAGTCAGTGTGACTCCCATTTTGTGATTGAGCAGTGAGCTCTAGGTTGTTGGCCTTTCTACATGTGCAGACCCCATTTATGTACACTTACTATCTGCAGTAGTATCATCTGATTGTGGGTAAGGTTTCCCACTGTGGTTTTTCCCCTTACAGGGTTTCCACATACAAATATTGGTGTTATGTGTTGTGGATGACTTTGTGTTTATGTTTCATGCATTAATCTTTACCAGTATAGCAATTAACTAATAACACTGTCTACCGGCATACTTAACTGGTCTACTAGTATTAAGCATTAAGTTGATTGAGTTGGTTTTGGTTTGAATTTATTAGACAACTCATTCACCCCCCCTCTCAGTTGTCTTTAGGACCTAACACATCCAAGGGAAGGTTGCTCACACCTTTTGGAGAGAAGCGGTGAGCACTACAGTCTACATAATGAATTGGGTACTCATCAAAAAGGGTAAGGATAAAACACCTTATGAGTATTGGACTTGTAAGACACCAGTGGTAACCTAATTTAGAGTGTTTGGTAGCAAATGTTATATCAAAAGGAGTGAACATCACAGAAAGTTTGATGCTAAATGTGATGAGGGAATATTTCTAGGATATTCCACAAAGAGAAAAGCTCTCAAATGTTTCAACAATAGGACTCAGAGAATTGTTGAAAGCATCAATGTTAGAGTTGATGAAACCTCTGTGAAATATGAGGAAACCGATAGTGAGCAAGTAGGAGATGAACCAGTTGGAACCTTCTAGGAACTGATTACAAAACAACCTAGCACCAGTAACAGTGCTCCTACACCGATAGATGCTGATGCTGATGAAGATGAGGATGAAGAAGAAAAGTAAGAGGAAACAACTAAGATCATTCCTAGGTATGTAAAGTTGAATCATGATCTAAAGCAGATCATAGGAGACAAGGATGCAGGAATTCTTACAAGAAGAAAGGTCAAAGAAAAAGCTTGCATGATCTCTGAATTTGAGCCTAAAACATTCAAAGAGGCACATAAAGATGAAGACTGGATCAAGGCAATGGAAGAGGAACTTGACCAGATAGAAAAGAATGGTACATGGTCTTTGGTACCCAGACCGGAGCATAAAAATGTCATTGGCACCAAATGGGTTTTCAGAAATAAGCTAAATGAAAATGGTTCAGTGGTTAGAAACAAAGCCAAACTAGTGTGTAAAGGATATGCCCAAGAAGAAGGAGAAGACTATGGAGAAACCTTTTCTCTAGTAGACAGATTGGAAGGATTTCATATGCTTCTTGCATATGCTGCATTCAAGGGATTCAAAGTATATCAAATGGATGTAAAGTCTGTATTCCTGAATGGAATACTAGAAGAGGAGGTGTATATAGAGCAACTCGATGGGTTTTCCCTATCAAAAGATAGTGACATGGTGTGTAGGCTACATAAAGCCTTGTATGGACTAAAGCATGCACCTAGAGCATGGTATGAACACTTGCACTCCCATCTTGTGAAGATTGGATTTGAGAGACCAAGTAAGGATGGTAATATCTACCTAAAGTCAGAAGGAGATCAGATTCTAATCTATGAGGTATTTATTGATGACATAATTTTTTGAGGAGATGACAAGATGAGTCACGATTTTGCAGATAAGATGAAAAAGGAGTTTGAGATGTCACTTATAGGGGAGATTAAGTTCTTCATTGGACTACAGATTCAACAAATGAAAATGGAATCTTTATCACTCAATCCAAATATGTCAAAGAGGTGTTGAAGACCTTTGGCATAGAAGACAACAAACTGGTTGGTACACCAATGGTGGCTGATTGTAAATTATCAAAAGAGGATGACTCAAGGTTGGTAAATGAGAAGGAATACCAATCAATGATTGGTAAATTGCACTATGTAGTACATAGCAGACCAGACATTGCACATGCAGTGCACATTACTACATGATTCCAAAAAAGCCCAAGAGAATCCCACTTGGTAGGAGTCAAGTGAATTCTGAGATATCTGAAGGGAACTATTGACTATGGGTTATGGTATCCAAACAGTAATGATTTCAACCTGAAAGTGTTTATAGATGCTGACTGGGCTGGTAATGTGGACTACCGAAAGAGAACAACCGGTGGTGCATTCTTTCTTGGTGGTAGACTAGTTTCATGGATGAGTAAGAAGTAGAGCTGTATCTCTTAGTCTACAGTAGAAGCGGAGTATGTTGCAACATTTATGAATTGCACCCAGACAATCTGGATGAAGCATGTATTAAATGGCTTCAAAGTTCCTGTATCTGAACCGGTAAGTATATTTTGTCACAACACAAGTGCGATTAACATCTCCAAGAATCCGGTTTTACATTCTAGAATCAAGCACTTTAAGCTTAAGTATCATTTATTAAGGGAAAAGGTTCTGAACAAAGAAGTTGTACTGAAACATGTTTCCAGTAAGGAGCAGTTAGCAGACATATTCACCAAGCCTCTACCAAAGGCTACCTTTACCTATTTGAGAGGTGAATTAGGGGTGCTGCCCCTTCAAGAGGTGAACTAAAGGTGTGTGCTCCACATCAGTCAGGAGTTACATTGATATATCTTTTTTAGGAATGGTGTGTTGAAGGATGCTACTCCTTAGGGGGAGCAACATAGTAGAACATAGATGTTTATGCCTCCACTTTGGCATTGTTGTCAAAGGGGGAGAAGATGTGAAGCGGAGAAGATATCTGCAGTCTTGGGGGAGAAGATGTGAAATAGAGAGATATCTTTGTATATTACCATCAATGCCAAAGGGGGAGATTGTTGGCATATGTGCAGAGTATGATGACATGATGATATTGTATGTTGTCATTGATGTCAATATTCTAAAGAGTGAACTGGTATATTCAAGTAAGCAACTTGCAAGAGAACTGGTATGATGTTGTGAACCAATATATGTGATGCAAGAGAATCAATATATATGATGTTGTGAACCGGTATATGTGAAAAAGTGAACCAGTATGTTGAAATGTGAACCGGTATATGGAATGTTTTGTATCAAGGTTTCATATGGTATGACTACTAGTTGGTAATCTTAACTTCAAGGTTTTCGGTTGAAGTATTCCAAGCTTGTGTGATTCAACCGATGACATCATGTGATGAGTTAGAATTGTAATATAGAACAGATTGTGTTGCCATGTCAGCCTTGCGCGCATGAAGAATCTTGCATGAAGGAGATTGATCCTATCTGCCTCAGGAATGTGTGAAGTCTTTGTAAATAGTGGAGAATGCATGATGGATTATCAGCCTCCAAGAAGTGGTGAAGAACGAATGATGGAGAACGTCTTGAGATCTGTTCAAGACTGTTGTAATTAATGTAATATGTTCAATAGTTAGGATTGAACCGACTGAATTGCTTAACCTAAATGTTTAGGGTTTATGTTTTATGCTATCAACCTATCTTTCCTATAAGGTCGATGTTGTTTTCCATGTTGAGGTTGGTTGCAAATGTTGTGTGTGTATCTAAGTGCGAGATACATGATTCTTGCCAGACTAGATAAGAGAATAGATACCTACAGATTGTGATTGCAGAAGGAAGGAACTAAAGCAGATTTGCATTGGCATTGAAGTTCTATTACCAGATCATTGTAATACCTATTGACCTCTAACCACTTCAACAGTTGGAAAATCCCTTAACAGGGTAGCTTTAACCGACTTGTTGTAAATCCTTTAACAGGGTGACTCAAAATCATTGAGTTCTTAAAATCCTCTAACAAGGTAACCTTTAATAGGGTTTAACCCTTAACCAGGTATTTTAGCCATCCCTTAACTGGGTGATCCCTAGAAGGATCGGTTCCTAATAGAACCTATTATAAAGCCTTTGACTGAGTTGGGCTCCTAATAGAGAAGACTTCAAAAGGGTTCAAAGAACAGTTTGTGGGTATTCATCCCCACCGTGGTTTTTCCTAGTTGGGTTTCCATGTGAAAAATATGTGTGTTATGTGTGATGCTTTGTTATTCTCTGTCAAGCGGTAAAGCATGTTGAACCAGTAAGTCTTTACATTTCTATTGATGTATTACTAGTATATGCATATGGGTGAAATGGAAATAAGATGTTATATTGTGTGGAAAGCTAAGAGTTACCGGTTTATGTCAGTCACATTCTTATTGTGTTTAACTGGTAGTAATCTAGTTTGGAGTGATGATATTGCTTGCCAGTCAAGTGTAGTGTTCTCAGTTAAACCAGTTCAAGGAAAAGTATTTTTGCCAACACTAATTCACCCCCCCTCTTAGTACCGGTGTGGTACTAACTGTTCATCATTGATTCATCAAAATAGTCTAGCTATTTTTAGCTATTTCCACCCATCCTCATGCATGTGTGCAAGTGATGTCTGGTTTCAAGTGTATAGCAGCTCATGTAAGAGTCTTTGTCCTTTTTTTGAGCGTGTTGCAACCTGTTTAAGTCATGTAATGTAAATGCAAATGCCAAGGGGTGATTGTGTGTGCAAATGTGTAAATGCCAAGTGGCGAAGATACATGTCTAGTTTTGAGGTCATCCCATTTAAGAATTTGTTGTTTTCGGTGATGTGTTAACCCCATCTAAGAAATATATTAAATGTTGTGTCTAGTTTCGAGTGTGAGGCATCTTGCTCTATGAGGTTTTACTCTAGTTCTGAGAATGAACACCCCGTTTAAGACATGCAAAAATAATATGCAAGAGCATAGTGCAATATAGTGCAAAGGGAGCAATATGGGTGCCCCCCCTTAAGATATCAACATAGTTCCATGTTGATGTCTTAAGCAAGCTAGAGACAAGGATACCTTACATTTAACACCAAGGAGATATCCTTTCGGTAACAATGTCATAAATCCAAGCTAGAGAGGGAATACTCTTCAAGCAAGGATAAGATAGTTGAAAAAGAGACATCTTGCAACAACTGTAAAGGGGATCCTTGGAGGATGATACAAGAGAATCCCCGGTTCATAGAAATCTTGTATCAACCCAAAATATTTTCTTTTTGTTTTTCTTTCTATTTTCAGTTTTAGCATTTCTTTCTATGCTTCCCAGATTTGGCTCACCAGAACCTGTGGAGTTGGATTTTCCTTGAAGACTTGATCATTTTCCTTATTCCAAAACCATGGAGCATTTGGATCATTTTTCGACAAGTTATCGCTACTGGTTTCTAAGATAGTTTTCTGTTACCTGTTGCCTAGACCTATTTGCATTAGTGATCTACCAGATCCTTTCCATAGCTTGCGAAGCCCTAAGTGTTGATTCTGATGTTCCTTGGCGTGTGGCTGACCTTTTCCCCGTGATCTACACTTCATCCTTTGGATTTTCTGGAGGAATTTCTTTAGCAGAGGCTGACCTTGTTGGTTTTACACATTAGGTCTTGTTCTTCAGGTTTTGATCCCTTCTTGGGCCGACTGGATCCCCTTGGATTGTATAAATCATTATAATAGAGCATTAGAATGTCTCGAATAATTTAGATAAAGAATAGAAGTGTGTGCCATAAAACTGGAATCCTTGCAATTTTTGACCATATTAGGGTCTTCACATTGGCAAATCAAATTCACAAGCGTGATTAGAGACCCAAGACTTGCTCAATCCCCAAAAACTGCACTTTTTCTGCCCCCCACACTACTTGAACTTGCCTCATGTCTTGAGATAAGGGGAGGACATGGGCGTGGCACCCCTATCCCCCCTAGGACAAGAGTGTGGCACCCCTATCCCTACCCTATTTTGGGGCCCCCCTCTGTCCTACCTTTGCATTGGTCTTTGCATTTTCAGCAGGAAAATTTCCCTATGTCGGCCTATGATGAAAAAATCAATCAATTACCCCTAATTGATGAATATATAAGTCACATTTATCCTCTCATTTGCATAAGCTCAATAAGAAAAGAGTGTGCATAAGTTCAAGCAATCAAGCATCCCTTTCAAGCTTTGAGCATTCTCAAGTCTCCCTTCAAGACTAGGTGTTGCATTCAAGTCAAGGATTCAACAATTGAAGAGGATATCCCTTTCAACATTCAATTTCACACAAGCAATTCTATCTACAACCTCCCTTGAGGTGATTTACATATCACTCTTTCATTCACATTTACTTGCAAGTACTTTCTTTCATCATTTGGTTAATTCCAAAAGTGGGGTTTGACCTGAAGGAAAACCCCAATCCCAACCCCTTTTTCTCTCTTTTCTATGTGTAGGTTGTAGGTGCGCAGTTGTATTTGCAGATTTGGACTCCATTTACAGAGGTAGAAAAACCCTTTTCATTTCATGGATTTTTTGGAGGACCATGTGCACTTTCAACACGGTCCTGACAACTTTTCCTCAAATTCATAGGTTAGCTTCTTCTCGACATATTATAGCTAGATCCAGGTGCACAACTTCATCCCACGCTTCTATTTCAAGTTATAATCAGTTCTTTGCTACTCTTACACTTAGTCTCACAACACATAATTCAACCATTACTCATTCTAAAAGAGGGGTTAGCTTGTCATCTTCACACCATTATCAATTCATTTAGAATTAAATCTCTCTCCTAGATTGGATCTAGTGAATTTCCCTCTTTGAAATGTAATGTGGATAAAGTGTTTAAAGGGAAATCCGCAGTGAAACTTTCATCTCTCGTCAGAGGGAAGAAAAGATTTCCTCTTGATCTCTCCATCATTCACTTTTCACCCCATTATATTTTGGTGAACCTGACGTCTTGCATGCTTTATTCTGAAAATCATTGCATTTACATGTTTAATTTTTCTGCAAACTTAGTGGTTAATTCATTCAAAACCCTAGTTTTTAAAATTGAAATTGAACTTGTGTTTTGTAGAAATTGCTTGCTATTGTCTTAGATCTGAAAAATTGCTTTGTTTGTCAAATTCAATTTCTTCATTGTCTTGTTCAATTTGCAAATCAAATTCACAAAATTAAGAGGTTAATTTTCAAAACACATCTTGAAATTGTGCAAAAATAGAATTTCCATTTAATTTTCAGATTTGTGACTATTTTCAGAATTATCCTCTTTCCTAAAATTCAATTTCCCTCCTTTTTCAAAATTCAAATTTCAAAAAACTAAGTGGTTAGTGTAGACACCTAAAAATGTCTCATTGAGCATGTACTAATTATTCCTCTAATTAGTTAAATAATTCTTTAATTCTTTAATTAAGTTAATTAATCTCATTCTTCTAATTTCATATTTCTTCGTCATCTTACTAATTAATTAATTCATTTCCAATTCTATCACCATTTAATCATTTAAACCATTTTATAATGTTAATTAAATATTTATTATTTAATTAATTTTGATTAATTCCTCTATTTAAATAATCTTTATTATTTAAATAAATAAATTCATTCTCAATTTCTATATTTAATCAATTAATCATTCAATCCTTTTCTAAGTATTAATTAAATATTTATTATTTAATTAATTATGATTTTAGTCCTCTAATTTAAATAATCTTTATTATTTAATTAAATTCAATTTCCAAAATAATTAAATAGTTTCTTTAAATTATTTAATTAACTAATTATTTTTCTAATTTCATTTAATTTCTTTTAATTCCATTAATTCTCCAAATCCCCAAATTCTAATTTCATTTAATTTCACATTTCTTCTAATTTCATTTAATTTCATTAATTCTTCAAATTCTTCTAATTTAATTTACATACTTCTAATTTCTCTTAATTTCAAATATATGTGCATGATTTCAAAAATCAAATTGAATTCCAAAGTCAAGTTCTAAATATATTCAAATAATAAATTGAATTTAAAATAAATTCAATATTTGAATTAAATCTCATGCAAAGATTAAATTAAAAATCCAAGTCAAAGTTCAAGCACATGCTAAATTAATTAATTCAACCAATAAATTAATTAAATCAATTATCTCTTCAATCTATATTTCTTTCTTTTAGTTAGCTTTTTCTAAATAAAGCTCTCAATCAACTTTGAATCAGTTAATTATCTCCTCCTCTTTATTTCCTCCAATCACCCATTTCATCCTTCAGTGAGCTTTTTCTTAATCAGTTGACTCATTTAATTTATTCAATCTATTCTGTTTCACCTCTAAATCAACAGTTCAACTATCAATCAGCATGTGAGCTCACTTGGGTTCCACCTCTTAATCATTCTTTTCCACCTTTCAATCAATTCTCATCCAATTATCTATAAATTGAGCATTCAATTCCTCACAATTACTCTGAATAACGAACTTCGAATCTTTGTGTCATTTGCAGGTTGCCAGCACGAAATCTAAGAGCCACCATACCACAAATAAGAAAAGAGCAATGGAAGCTATATGTAGTCTTGGAATAGGGAGAATTTATTGATATATTTCACATTCATGTTTCTTGCTTTTGCATTATTTCAATGTGTGTTTGTTTGAATTCTATTAGGATAGGGATTTGTGATTTCTCCCTTTGATTTCTAGTTGATTACATTAATTATTAAATTTTAGCATATGATAGTTAGGTCCTAAAACCCTAATTTTCAAATTTAATTGGATTTTGTGTCAATTTCAATCAATTTCAATCAACTTCAGTTTTCTAAACATTTTTTAAGGTGTCCTTATCCATTAGGTTTGACCTTTTTCAAATTTGTAATTCAATTCCTCATTTTTTTCAAAACCCTAATAGGGTTCTATTTTCACATTCAAGCCTTAATTTAGCCTATCTAGAGATTGTAAAATCCACCAATATTTTGGGGTTAGCTTTAAAATCATCGTAATTTTCATCCCTGAAAAATTTCAAAAAAAGTTGGTCCGACTATGTGCACTTTCAACACGGTCCTTGACTTTTTTCCTGAAATTTCGGGAGATTGTTATGACTGTATTTAATAGCTTAAATCTAGAAGATTGGCTGATTTTGTTTATTTTTTATCTTTCTAAAATAAAAAATACCTTCAAAATTCAACATCTCAAATTTCAAGAAATTTTTTAAAATTAAGGGGTTAATTATAATCAACCCTGATTTTAAAAATTCTTATTTAATCAATTTTAAAATTAAGTGGTATCCCATTGGCCCTAATTTTAAATTCCAATTTCCTTTCATTTATCATTAAATTTTTATTGGAAATTGTGTCATTTTCTTCTTTCAACAAAGTTCAAATTGTTTAATCATTATTTTCTCAAATTTTGCATTATTCAATTTTTGTGCAGTTTGTTCCTATAATTCAAAATTAAAATCCAAAATTCCAAATTTTCCCTCTAGTGCATGAGTTTTACCACTATTAGCTCTACCTATAGTATCCCTGTTAGATGAAGTATTAGAATTAAGGCATCCCAAGGTTTAATTATCGAGGAGATGGAGCATAATTTGGGTGACTTCTTTAATGAGGATAATGGTAATTCTTCCCATCCTAATCATGTCCCTATCTATCCAATTGATGACTCCCATGATGAACACGAAGAAGCTTTGACTAGAGTTTCCATTGATCAACTTTCAAAATTGGACAATCACTTTGATAACTTTCAACAATGGATGTCCCAAGAGTACCCTAATAGTGAAGATCTTCCATTAATTGAAGGCCTTAAACACATGATTCAAAGTGATAAGAATGGAATTGATATATTGTGTGGCATTTCTCATATTGTTGATTCTAATGTCATGCCTATAAAGAGTTATGCCAAAACCCTAAGTTATTCAAAACCTTCAATACAAGTCAATGCTTCTATTCCTTTGACTAATCCTATGGCTAGCATTCCTACTTTCACTTCAAATATCATGGATACATAAACTCAACATGTCATACCTACAACCATTATTTATGGGGGCAATCCCTCTTCTTCATTTAATCCTCCATCTTTACCTATGTATTCAATAAGCATTCATGTTATCCCTCAACCAATTAATGTGACACAAGGAGGCAATTCATTCAACAATTTTATTCCTCCTTTAAGTGTCCCATTTCCTACTTAATCATCACATATGCCTACTTATCATAATGTCTTGCCACCTTATTCTCAATCAATGCCTTCCTTCAATAACATCACACCACCTTCTTAATCAACCATGTCTAACATCAATCCTTCTACCAAAGTGCCCATTAACAATCTTTCTCAAACCGTGTCATCATTACAGCAACAAATCGCTTCTATGAGTCCATCCAAGTTTAGTGTTCCAATGTTCGATGTTGCAAGCCCACTTTCTCTTGATATTGTTAGTCTTCCCTCCTAACTATTTCATCAATCAACTCTTTTGTAGTTAATGGAGGAGTAAAGGTATATTTACCTTCCACCTTGCCAGATTCAAGGTCCTTATCAAAAAAAATTTTTACCCTTCTTTCTCTTTTAGGCCTATTGGTTAGAGAGGGTTCTGATCGTGTCTTCTTTCTCTACTGAGCACCACTAGACTGCAGTTTCCTAATCACCCTGAAAAATTATCCTTTATTCTTTTCTTTCTCTGCTTCCTCATCAGACTCAATCGTAGACGAAATAGGAGATACAAATAGATAAGTTCTTTTAGGCCTTTTCTTCTACTTCAGCACTCCTTTTCTAGATGATCTTTGAGCTATAGATGACTTCACCGAAGTAGAAGAAGAATTAGTCTCTTTGGGATTTGAATGGGAGGGAACCGGTTCACTCTTAGGATTCTTATATTCAACCTCTTCTTTCTCCTTAGCCTTCTTAATGGCTTATTTGGTAAACCCCATCTTTGTTGCTTTTCTCTTCCTTTTTGGTTGAGTGAACTTCTTGTGTAACTCCATATCTTTTTCTTTTAATGTCCTGAATTTCTCTTTAGAAGTTTCAACTGGTTTTCTCAAAAGATGTTGTGCATAGGCTTCAAGAGTTTGAGCATCTAACTCATAACCGATCAACATTATGCACACTATTCTAGGCTCTACTGCCTCCATATGGTACTGGTCTTTATCTACCATGAAACATATAGAGTCTGCATATTTGTCTACTATCTCCTTAGGGATCCTTACTTTGTCCTTCATTCTACCTTGGAAGATTATAAAGAAGCTCCATAGGGTAGCTGTCTAATCCTCTTTGTTTCCCAATATCTACAAACCTTGTTTGATTTGAAAGACCACCGGTAATTCATAATCCCATTGGACTCTTCTTGTGTCAGGGATCTCATTCATGAAATACAGGGCTAGACAAACAATTAGTGAACCAAATTTGAAAACATTCTTCTTGTCAGTTTTGATTTTCTTCAAGTTGCTCAAGAGCTCTTCAAGAAGAATTATGCACAAATCATACTGCATATCCTCTTTTACCATCTGATAGGCTACATATATTGCTAAACCAGAGACACAATTTAATGTGCTAGACTAATAGAATTTTTAGCAAATGATCATGGATGCAAATCTCACATCATGCTCTAGGATATCATCAATGGCCATAGATCTACTGTCAAATTGAGCACCGGTTAGCTTTGTAATGGTAGGGTTTGTTACTTTCCTTAGATTAGGTTTTCTACCAGTTTGATTTAGGCATGTGATTGCATGGATTGCCTGCTTGTTTATCTTGTATGGTTTCTCTAGCCAAATAAACTCATCGTGCACATGACTCAGAATATACCTCACCCATTCATCCTCATTGAATGTTGGGAAGTGAACAAACTGAGTAAAACCCTTCCTATATAGCTGTGAATATTATGGCTTGGGATTTACAACTTTATCCATAATTTGCTCAGTATACAAGGTTAAGATGTCTTTATTTCTAGTTTCCTCAATTGTGTAGTGAATGTATGCCCTCACATCATCAACATGCAAAACTCCATATGGAACATATGAAAAAGAATCATTGGGGTCATCCTCAACAAAATTGAATGGATGTCCCTTGAATTGTGGTCTTTCTCGCTTAGAAACTTCTACTACCAAAGGAGTATCAACAAAAGAAGACACCATTTCAAGAAATTTAGGGTTCAAACACTTTGATAAATACCTCTTTCTTCTATCAGATGTACAAGAAATCTTCATTAGATGAATTCAAGCCTTTTTCTCACCCTAGAAACTAGTTTGCCTCTCTCTGTAGTCTCAACTCTTCATTCCCAATGTGAGGAATGATTCATATTTTTCCCTTTTTAACTTTGCTAACCCTAACTTTAAGTTGAAATTGTAACGTCATAAATTGTACGCACTTGCTAAAGCAGTACAATTTAACACCTAGTTTAGCACCCGCCTTGGTGTAGTTGCACTTTGCATGGCATTTCCCCTTTAGCACTTAATGAATCGAATTAATTAGGTCTAAAGGTTCTATTTCACCATTTTCCACATCACAAAGTTGGGCCCCTTTCATTAAAGCGTGCCCCTTTCATTTTATTCCTCCAATACATCACTTAATCAAAAACCCTAATTAGGCCCTATTCTGAGCTTGGGGGCTTAATTTCGGGGGTTAAAACATCTCGAAATCACCTGTAACTTCGGGATTCTCTCTAAAATCATCATATCTGACGGTCCTGAAAATTTGGTGAAAAGTTGTCGGGACCGTGGCGCCCGGAGTGCACACGGTCCCGGACATTTTTCTCAAAATTTTAGGAGCGCAATCCAATCATAAAATAAAGCTTAACCCCAAGAAATTGGCGGGATATTCAATCTCTAGGTCGGCCAAAAGACGAAATTGCGACCTAGGGTTTCATACATAAGAGCTCTCTTTCTTCATTTGAAGGGATCCGATTTTTGTTTTCAGGAACTTCATATGCAGCGAAAGAGCAGATCTTTGAAGACTTCAACATCTTACAACATCCCTCTATCAAGCATTTATCAAATTCATTCATCCACTTAGGGCTTGGAAGACATTGAAGAACAATAGGAGATTACCGACTGAAGATTGGCTTGTACTCCTCCCTTGAGGGTTGGGTATGATTTCATGTTGTTTTCATGTCTTTACATAAGCTTCAATACATCATCTATTCGTGCTTTAGATCACTTTGCATCTTGATTTAGAGCATTTACGTTATCATTTACAAGCAATTAGGGTTTACTTTCTAGGTTGCTCTAGTTTGCTTTCTTGCATTTTAGGACCTTGCATACACACTAGGTCTGCACACACAATACATTTTACAAAACAACTTGGCTATTCATGGAGGTGGAAATCACCGAAGCGGGGGTTTGACTAAGGCAAAACCCTATATAGCTGCCCATACACCCTTTTCCAGATATCATTGTAGGTTTCAGGATTCAGACGACGCCACGGGATATAGATCCGGAGAGAGAAGGTCGAGACAGCACTCTGTATCAAATTATAGAGCAGAAGACTGGGACAGGAGCGCTGGGCACCCTGGTCCTGCCAGGACAGGGACGCTGGGCACCCTGGTCCCTGGGACAGAGGCGCTGGGCTCCCTGGTCCTCCGGACAGACAGCTTTCAGACAGCTTCCCGACAGTGTTTCAGAGTGCAGAACAACAGTTTCCGGTGCAGTTTTCAGGACAGTGGCACCCGTGCCCCCATCTCGAACATTTTCAGTCTGATTTTGACTCCAGGTACACATCTGCATTCTTATTTCATCCTTGTATTTACAGCTGTTCATTGTTTAATCTCAATTCTGCAATCTTGTTATTAGTTCATACTTGCATTACTTGATCTTACAATTTCAACAAGGGAATAGAAATCCTAATAGATATCCCGTGGCTCTCTCTTTCACAAAAGAAGTAGCCAATTGTGTGATATCTCTAGGCTCTTTCGTATTCCGTAATGTGTGTCAAAAGGGTAGGATTAGGGCATGATTAACCTAGTCTCGCTTTTTCCGCCACACATTTTGGTGAACCCGACGTGAATCTATCATTGCTTCTTCTTGCATTGCATCTATTAGATCTAGATCTAGATTTAGTGTGTTTTCATTTCATTTTCATTAAAAAGAAAAAGAAAAAGAAAAAAAAAAAGGAGTGTTTCTTTGCATTGGGTGTTTAAGTTTTGTGTAATCTTTTCAAAATGTCAGATTTTTATTTGCAAAATGTTCATGCTTTCGATGATTATTATGAGTATAGCCAAGACGAATTAGATGAAGCTTTAGATGAGTTTTTAAACCCTAAAGATGCCAAACCTTCATTTTACCAAAAACTCATAAACCTTGTTACTATGCCATTTCGTTGTGATGAGAAAGATAAGTTGAATGATTCCTCTCAAGGGTACATTCCTATCAACTCTTCCACTGAATCTAGTAACATGGTTGTTTTCACCAATCCCCTCTATGAGGAGATGTCTCCTTTTGAATCAAAAGATAAACCTTTCAATAGATATGATCATGCTTTGTTGGATGATGCTCTTGATGACTTTGTGGCTTTATCGAAATCTTTAAACAAGAACAAAACTTCTAAATTAGTTAACATGATAAACTTGAATGAGCATAAAAAGCCTCTCTTTGAAGTCCAAGGAGCTTATCCTTCTCCCACCTTTCAAGTTTCTAAGTCACCTCTCCTTACTGTCCAAGGAGGGTATGATCATGATTCCTTTCGTACTCTGAATAAACCAATCATCACTGTGCAAGGAAGAAAACCTATAAGTCCTTATAATTATGCCAAGCAAATAACTAGAGAGAGTTATCATGCGGTTGCCCATACTTATCATACCAGAAATAATAGGCAGCCTAGTCCTCCTCCTGTTATCCCAGTTTCCCTTCCGAATCCTCAACCAATTCTTCCTCAAGCTCCACGTATTTCACAAGTTCTTGGAAAGGAATACGATCTCATAGAACAACTTAAAGCTACCCCTGCTAAGATATCCCTTTGGGATTTGATTCAAACTTCTTCTGCTCATCATGGAATGTTACAAGATGCCTTGAAAGATTTGAATGTTCCTCCACCAAATACATCTAGTAATATAGCATCTTTGGTTAACTCTGTGATGAATCCTAAAGCTCAAATTTTGTTTACCCAAGATGAGTTGCCTACTAGTGAAATCCAACATCAATATGATCCCTTGATGATTGTGGTTATCATGAAAGACACGGCTATAAGGCGAACACTAGTAGATAATGGCTCTGGTCTTAATGTGTGTAGCATTAATCTTTTGCATAAGATGAATGCGGATACATCCTTAATTGAACCGGACTCTCGTCCTATTCGAGGCTTTGATAATGTGGCTAAAACTTCATTAGGTACTATCACCTTACCCATCACAGTGGGGCCTGTTACTTTGCCTACACCTATCCATGTTATGTCGGGAAATCTAACGTACAGCTTGCTACTGGGGAGACCTTGGATTCACAGTATGCAAGTTGTTCCTTCTACATTGCATAGACAAGTTAAATTTATTTATAGCAATAAGACATATACCTTGATAGGTGATACTAATTTTCAAGCTTGTTTGCAAACATCCACTTCTAAGGGGGGTTCTTCTAAGCCGTCCTCATCCAGTGATGAATCTTTAAATAAGATACCTATCGGTGAATCCTCGCTCTCCGATGATCAAAATTCTTTGGATGAGTCTGGAGATCTTGGAGAAGATTCTTCTCGACTTGAAACTACACATAAGAAGGATTTTGATCCTGGGAAGATCCTCGAAGATGACGATTGGGGATCCCTTGATTTTAATCCTACCTTTGTGGGTGAATATAAGGTTCCTTCTAGAGAAATTAAAGTTGAAAAGAAGGAAGAAGCTGAAAATCATAAAGTTGAAAAGAAAGAAGAAACTAAAAATCAATCAACCTTACCTGAATCTATGAGTAATAATTTTGTGGCCGCCTCTCAAACTTCTTCTCCTCACACCTCTAATTATGAAGAGTTTGATTCTTTGTCTTATGAAAAACCACCTTCTCTTCCTAAAATGGCTGATTGTTATGGTCATGGTTTTCGCATTTTTGCTAAGCATGGGTATCATGGAAAAGGTTGTGGTGCTCATGAACAAGGGATAAGAGTTCCTCTAGAGACTAATTTTCACAATTATGCCTTTGGACTTGGCTTTAATCCCTGCAAACATACTAAAGCTTCTAAAAGACCATGCATTAGTGTTAATGCTATCTCTAAATCTTTATCAATACAACATCCTGAGTATATTGATGGGGATCCTTCATGTGCCTGTGCTTTGGATGTCTTCCCTACCGACGATGCTTTAGCTGAGTTCTTGGGAGCCTATGACACTCTTCCTCGTTATCATCACAATAGGGGACTCCCTTATTGTTTGAACACTGAAGCCTATTTTGGAAAAGAGATTGATAATGACAAGATTGTGAAAGAATTCCCTCAGTTAAAGGATACTCCTCAACAAAGTAATCTTCTCATAAGTGACACCACTGATGTTAAGATGGATCCTTGCAATAAAGAGAAAGTCATTAAAATTGGGAAATGTTTGGATGAAGAGGAACAGAAACAATATGAAGAACTATTGCATGAATTCCCTGAGATCTTTGCTTGGGCATATTCTGACATGCCTGGTATAGATCCTAAGATCGTTACTTATAATATTGTCTTAGTTCCTGATGCTAAGCCCGTGAAACAAAAGATTCGAAAAATGAATCCTAAGGTGGCTCTGCTTGTTAAGGCTGAGATTGAAAAGTTATTGGAGGCTGGATTTATCTGCCCTATTGACTATTCCCCATGGATTTCAAATATTGTCGCTGTGGCTAAACCAGATAACAAAATAAGAATGTGTACTGACTTTCGGGATCTAAATAAGGCTTCTTTAAAAGATGATTTCCCTCTTCCAAACATTGACATGATAGTTGATTCTACGGCAGGACATGCCTTGTTATCCTTCATGGATGGTTTTTCAGGCTACAATCAAATTTTTATTAACCCTCAAGATCAATTCAAAACTGCTTTCACCACTCCTTGGGGTACGTTTTGTTGGATAATGATTCCTTTTGGACTTAAAAATGCCGGTGCAACTTATCAACGAGCGATGACCCTTATCTTTCATGATTATATGCATAAGATTTTAGAGGATTATGTTGATGATATTTTGGCCAAATCCTTTCTTCGCATGGATCATGTTAAAATCCTTCGTCAAATATTTGAAAGAATTCATAAATATCACATGCGCTTGAATCCCTGCAAATGTGTTTTTGGTGTGGATAGTGGAAAACTATTAGGGTTCATAGTTTCGCATCGTGGGATTGAGGTGGATACTAAGAAAATAGATGCTATTGTCAACATGCCACCTCCTAGAAATGCGTCTCAACTTAAAAACTTACAAGGAAAGATTCAAGCTATTCGTAGGTTTGTGTCTCAGCTTGCGGATCGTACCTTTCCTTTTACTCAACTTCTTAAAAAGGATATCACTTTTCAATGGAATGAGGATTGTCAGCAAGCATTTGAAGATGTAAAAGTGTATTTGGCTAGTCCTCCTATTCTTCAACCTGCCGAACCTTCTAAACCCTTCCTTCTGTATACAGCTACTTCCTCTCATGCTCTCGTAGCATTGTTGGCACAACATGATAAAGATGGTAAGGAATGTCCGGTTTATTACATAAGTCGTACCTTACTCGATTATGAGACCCGATATTCTGCGATAGAAAGACAATGCTTGGCCTTGGTATTTGCGACTCAGAAATTGAGACATTATCTTTTAAATTCAGAAGTCCATGTCATGGTAAAGTTTGATCCTTTGAAGCATCTTTTCTCTAAAACTGATTTATCAGGACGCCTAGCTAAGTGGGTTATGATGTTAACTGAATTTGACCTTAAATTTGTTTCACAAAGAGCAATTAAAGGGCAAGCGTTGACCGATCACCTAGCTGAGGCCCCTTCACCTTTCTCCTTCCCTAACCCTGAGTCTTTTCCTGATGACTTCATTCTTTCTATAGAGAAAGATGAAACTTGGGAGTTATACTTTGATGGCTCTAAGTGTCGTACGGGATCGGGGGCAGGTGTTGTTCTGATTTCTCCTACAAAGAAACCCATTCCCTTATCCTATCGTCTAAATTTCCTGTGTACCAATAACATTGCTGAGTATGAGGCTCTTATAGCGGGAATAAAAGCAGCCTTAGCTCTGAACATAAAACACATACATATCTATGGAGATTCGCAATTGATTATAAGACAAGTAACAGGAATATATCAAGCAAAACAAGACAAATTATCACAATATAAAGACCTTGCTATCTCTTTAGTACAAAATTTTGATTCTTATACTATGGAACCTGTTCCTCGAAAAGATAATCGACATGCGGATGCAATGGCATGTGTGGCTTCTCTTGTATCTTTAGAGGACCCTGTGGTTGATCTTAAATTTGTTATTCACAACCTCATTTCTCTAGCTATTGTAGACGATTCTAGCTTGGTAACCTGTTGTGACTTTATAGACTCAGATGAATGGTACTCGCATATCATAAGATATTTGACTGATGGTACCTTTCCTGATTCTGCTAATAGGAACACTAGGGCTAGAATCCGCAAGTTGTCTGCTAGATATATCATTCTTTCTAATTTCTTTGCCGAAGGGGTTATGATGGTCTTCTCCTTCGCTGTCTTAACAAGTCAGAAATCCTTGTTGCTCTTGAAGAGGCACATTCAGGTGCCTATGGGGGGCATTTTGGGGGCAAATCCTTGGTTCATAGATTGCTTCGTATGGGATACTATTGGCAAACTATGCAGAAGGATTCCTTTTCATTTGTTAAAAAATGTCATCAATGTCAACAACACAATAATCTGATTCATGCTCCTGCCCAAGAACTCCGTTCTCAAGTAGCTTCTTGGCCTTTTTCCGCATGGGGTTTGGATCTTATTGGTAAAATCTCTCCTCCTTCATCTCAAGGACACACCTTCATTATAACCACAACAGATTACTTTACGAAGTGGGTAGAAGCTATTCCCCTTCGCTCTACCACTGCTGAAGTGATTTGTCAATTTCTTCTAGAAAACATCATTTCTCGATTCGGGATACCTTCTACTATAATCTCAGATAATGGGACATCATTTAAGAACAAGGACATGAAGAAATTCCTCGAGAAGTATCATATCAAACATCGATTTTCTACACCATACTATCCTCAGTCAAATGGTCAAGCCGAATCATCTAATAAGATAATTGAACAAATTCTTCGCAAAACCGTGAATAAGCATGGTAAGGATTGGAGTAACCAGCTAATCTATGCTCTTAAGGCTTACCGAATGAGTGTACGAATTGCTACGGGAACTACTCCTTATAATCTTGTTTATGGTGCTGACGCTATTATGCCCTTAGAGTTAGAGATTCCATCACTTAGGGTTTCTCTCAAAGGTATAGTAGATGATGACTCTTATAGAGAACAATGACTTCAACAGCTTGAGATGCTTGATGAACAGCGTATAAACGCTCTTGAGCATATTCAAGAGTATCACAAAACTCTACAACAAAGCTATAATGATAAGGTTATTCAACATTCCTTCTCAGTAGGTGACTTAGTCCTCTATGAGAATCAGAGCAATGTGAATGCCTTACCTGCAGAAAAGGGAAAATTTAGTCCTAATTGGCTTGGACCATATATCGTTATTGAGGATTATGGATCAGGTGCTTACAAAATAGCGGATGTAGATGGTACGCCTCTTAAAGAACCTATCAATGCTATGCACTTGCGTAGATATTATGCTTAATTCTTCATTCTTCATCTATCTTCTTTTCAATTCTTCAACATTGGATAATATGTTAGTGTCTCTTAATTAAAGCAAAATAGAATTAAATGTTATGTTGTTTAATCTATATTGCTTCATTCCTGACAAGCGTGTCTTCTTACTTTATGGTTTGTCTTGAATTCATTTATGTAAATTGTGAAAGATTTACATTCTCATTATGCTAGCATATTATACAGTGTCTTTATGTGTTAAGTAGAATCGTATCATGTTGTGTTTAAATTGAAAATTAAATCACATTAGTTATATGATTCTTAGACTTAATGCATATCTCTTCCCTATCATCAATGTAGTACTTGATTAAATATTTAATTAAGTCACACATGTATCAATTTAATCATGGAGCATTGAAAAATCAATCACATGGAAATTAAATTCTGAACATACATGTACATTCACCAGATGTATTAGATTTAATCAAAACAAAACATACATTGTTTTAAGCATTAAAGATAACACATTTGGGACAAAAGAGAAGCATGTATATATACATATATATATATGTGGATCGTATACAAATATAGGTCACTATACATCCAAAATGTGACCTCTCCTACATCATAAAATCATCCCCTATCCCTAGGGCTAGTGGCTGGAGAGTGTCGACTGGACGCTCCCTCCTGATCTGGCTGTGAAGGTGGACCCATGGGTGTGTAGCGCGATACAGACCGTGAGTGACTCCGAGAGGAACTCCTACGATCCCTATCCATAAGGATCGTGTGATAGGTGGTAGCCTCGGCCTGAGCCGCTGCTAGATCTCGCCGCGTCTGCTGGAGGTCCTCTGATAGGACTCTCTCTCTCTGCCGCGCCTGCTGGAGGTCCTCTGATAGGACTCTTTCTCTCTCCCTCCATATATCTACCTATACTCAGAATGGGGAAAACAAGTCCTCATGCCGATCCGTGTTCCCCTGAGGCCTATAGGCAATCTGTGAGGAACTGGGGATTTGTGCTATCATGGAAATGTCTGTCATTGCCTGCTGAATTAAGGAACGCCACTCCTGCACATTAGCTGTGGCAGTAGAACAGATTTCCTGTTAGTACCATTCTATATCATCAAAACATTAATCAATCAATATAAAGCTACTATACCTGGATCTCCCTCACGCCAGTAGGGATCATGATATGGTAGCATCTATGCCTGGGCACCACTAGGCTCCCCTCGCTCGAATAATCTGTGCACGATGGGTGTGGGCTGGATGGTACTAGGAACGGGTCTCCGTATCGCCTCATGTTCCCCCTGTTGGGGAATAAGAGGTGGATCCAGAGCTATGGTATCGTCTCCTGAATGGTGGGGAGCTGCATCCGACTCCTCGTCATCATCTCTATCCTCCTCCTCGTCATCCTCCTCATCATCCTCATCCTCGTCCTCATCCGCATCATCCCCTGCATCTCCCTCGTCCTCCTCTCTATCTGTATCCTCCTCCTCCTCCTCGGCACTGGGCTGATCGCCTGTAGGTGGATCAGGATCTCCCGCCTCCTCATGACCCTCTCCCTCCTCTGGCTCCTCTGACCTAGATCCTTGGTCCTCGTCTTGGTCTCCATATCTCCATGGGCCTGGATAGCCTGTCGGATGATCTGGTGGAAAGATAGGACCTGGATATGATCTCATAAACCATGAGACGTACCTGCACTGTGCTCCAGGCTCTACAGAGTAGTCAGTGACTACATCCTGATCAGATCCCTCTAAGTCTGTAGTCTCGATGTCATCTATCGTCGGTCTCGCTACTGCTCTAGGTCTGGGAAGGACCCGCGAGTGTCGAGTATAGATGGGCACATCGGCTGGAACACATTGCTCTAGCCCGAACTGCCTCCGTACTCGGTCGAAGTAGAAAGGGACTACGATGTGTGCATATCGTCCCCGCAGTAGGCGGTTCCCCTGTAGGCATGCTAACTGTCTCTCCATCCCATCCCATCTGTGCATCCGTAGGTAAGGTCTCCACACTGTCACCTCGGCTGTCAGTCTATCAAAAATCACTCTCCAATATAACAAATCTCCAAATCTCCACTCGCTGGTAAGTGGATAAGCAAACACCCTAGGTCACTCGCTCGCTGTACTCAGCGGAAAGCCGACGGGCCTGGTGCATGTGAAGTGCTCTAAAATCCACACCTGCAGAAGTGTGCATGTCATCAAACTGAACCCCTGTCCAAATACATACTCCTCAAGGTCGTGATAGAGATGCGCAAGCATACTCCGACCCCAAGCATACACTCTCCTGTGTCTCTCCATCGCTCTGATACACCATGTGAGACCCCCATGCATGTGTGTCCCTTGCCCATTAGGGCAGACGACTAGTGCTATGATGGCTATCATAAGGCGTCTCAGAAGGGGTACCTCCGCTGTAGGATGTAAGAGCCAGCTGACCATGATGCGACCTCTCATCTCGCTCAGCATGACTCTCCCTATGCAATACACCTGCTCTCTCTGATGATCCTCCGCTGACCGATCAGTCGCGTATGTAACAGTCGCTCCTCTGATAGGCAGACGAAGTATACGGTACACATCCTCGAGTGTGACCGTCAGCTCCCCTATTGGAAGATGAAATGTGCATGTGTCAGGATCCCATCGCTCCATCAATGCCATCAGCATTGTAGGATGGAACCGAATGGCTGGCATGAGGATCACATACCATAATCCTACTATCGACAATGTGTCTCTCTCTGCCTGAGTAAGCCGTGGAATCTGATCTCGCAAACTGCGAAGAATATGTCCCGCTGTATGCTCTCTCATGTACGGAAGGCCCTGCAACACAAAAACATAACCGTAATCAGTACTCGATCATCAAAATCGCTAATGCAAACTGTCGAACATCATGTGCTAGTCCTGAAACCCCTCACCAAGCCCTGATTGGGGGCCATAGTGTCCTGTCAGGGACCATGGCGCCCTGTCAGGGACCATGGCGTCTTGTCAGGGACCATGGCGCCCTGAAGGGACCATGGCACCCTGGGGGGACCAGGGCGCCCCACAGGGACCATGGCGCCCTGGGTGGGCCCCGGGTCAGCCTTCAGGGCCCGCATACGATCACAGAAAAGTCAAAATGCAGAAAATCAAAAGTCAAAGTTCAGTCAACTCACCTCGTCCAATGGCTCGTCGTCAATCATGGCCTGGCGCAGGATCTCAACCCTCGTGGGACGCTCCGGTCGTCGTGAAGGCATGATGATAGCTATGTGGGCTCCGCTGCAATGAACAATACTCAAAATCAACAAAGTGACAACTGCAAGTGTCTCTTTCAAGGTATATACGTTCATGCCTGTACCTTTATTTTCAAAACCCTAATTTTCCTCTTTCACTCATTTCATCATAACTTGAGTTTGGGAGATGCGATTTTCGAACCGTTTGTTGCGTAGGAATCGTATTTTCATTCCCCTACTCTTGGGATGTTCCAAAAAGTGCTCTGATGAAGCCTTTTCAGTGAACATCCCTCATCAATACTCTCTTACACAATTTGTCGTAAGTAAACATGCTACCCTGTTTCACCTCCCTAATAAGCAAGTCGAAACAGGGGGGGCATACAGCTACTCACAAATTTCATCACTTTCCTTAGTAAGAATTAGGTGATTTTTGTGATCTAACGTGTGTTTTGTAGGGTGCGGTTCCTAACTGTGTACTGCAGATGCCGCTGGGGGCTTCGTCCGACAACTTATGGATATATCCTTTTTCAAATAATGTTTACTTTCTGTACTTTAGCTTGCATATGCATGTAGTACTCATATGACCGCTAAAGTGGGGGCTAAATGTAACGTCATAAATTGTATGCACTTGCTAAAGCAGTACAATTTAACACCTAGTTTAGCACCCGCCTTGGCGCAGTTGCACTTTGCATGGCATTTCCCCTTTAGCACTTAATTAATCGAATTAATTAGGTCTAAAGGTTCTATTTCACCATTTTCCACATCACAAAGTTGGGCCATTTCATTAAAGCATGCCCCTTTCATTTTATTCCTCCAATACATCACTTAATCAAAAACCCTAATTACCCCCTATTCTGAGCTTGGGGGCTTAATTTCGGGGGTCAAAACATCTCAAAATCACCTGTAACTTCGGGATTCTCTCTAAAATCATCATATCTGACGGTCCTGAAAATTTGGTGAAAAGTTGTCGGGACCGTGGCGCCCAGAGTGCACACGGTCCCGGACATTTTTCCCAAAATTTTAGGAGCGCAATCCAATCATAAAATAAAGCTTAACCCCAAGAAATTGGCGGGATATTCAATCTCTAGGTCGGCCAAAAGATGAAATTGCGACCTAGGGTTTCATACATAAGAGCTCTCTTTCTTCATTTGAAGGGATCTGATTTTTGTTTTCAGGAACTTCATATGCAGCGAAAGAGCAGATCTTTGAAGACTTCAACATCTTACAACATCCCTCTATCAAGCATTTATCAAATTCATTCATCCACTTAGGGCTTGGAAGACATTGAAGAACAATAGGAGATTACCGACTGAAGATTGGCTTGTACTCCTCCCTTGAGGGTTGGGTATGATTTCATGTTGTTTTCATGTCTTTACATAAGCTTCAATACATCATCTATTCGTGCTTTAGATCACTTTGCATCTTGATTTAGAGCATTTACGTTATCATTTACAAGCAATTAGGGTTTACTTTCTAGGTTGCTCTAGTTTGCTTTCTTGCATTTTAGGACCTTGCATACACACTAGGTCTGCACACACAATACATTTTACAAAACAACTTGGCTATTCATGGAGGTGGAAATCACCGAAGCGGGGGTTTGACTAAGGAAAAACCCTATATAGCCACCCATACACCCTTTTCCAGATATCATTGCAGGTTTCGGGATTCAGACGACGCCGCGGGATACAGATCCGGAGAGAGAAGGTCGAGACAACACTCTGTATCAAATTGTAGAGCAGAGAACTGGAACAGGAGCGCTGGGTGCCCTGGTCCTGCCAGGATAGGGGCGCTGGGTGCCCTGGTCCCTGGGACAGAGGCGCTGGGCACCCTGGTCCTCCGGACAGACAGCTTTCAGACAGCTTCCCGATAGTGTTTCAGAGTGTAGAACAACAGTTTCCGGTGCAGTTTTCAGGACAGTGGCGCCCGCGCCCCCGTCCTGAACATTTTCAGTCCGATTTTGACTCCGGGTACACATCTGCATTCTTATTTCATCCTTGTATTTACAGCTGTTCATTGTTTAATCTCAATTCTGCAATCTTGTTATTAGTTCATACTTGCATTTTGGGATTAGGGTTTGAACTTGCATTACTTGATCTTACAATTTCAACAAGGGAATAGAAATTCTAATAGATATCCCATGGCTCTCTCTTTCACAAAAGAAGTAGCCAATTGTGTGATATCTCTAAGCTCTTTCGTATTCCGTAATGTGTGTCAAAAGGGTAGGATTAGGGCATGATTAACCTAGTCTCGCTTTTTCCCCCACACAGAAATAAATGTCACTATAAAGTTAAACAAGATGTCCTGTTCAACATACTCCAATCAATCAGATGTCAAGATTGGCCTAAATAATTAGAGATAATCATCTCCAAGGATCTTCAATCAACCTTGATTGATCACAGATCTCTCTAGGGGGTTCTACAAGATTGTGCATGAAGATGCCACCCCATAAGGCCAAAAGCCTTAGTTATCAGATGAAGGTCTTGCACCGGATTCAAGTGCAGATCCACTGTCTACCTTGGATTAATCTTTTCTAACCCACATCTTCTCATGCTTATTTTTTATTTCTTCTACCTTTGCTTCCCCTTTCTCATCTAATTTCCCTTTATTTGTCAGAACATTGTTCTTTGTTCCGCAATACTTTGCAATGTGACCGGTTTTGTTGCATGCACGACAAACAACATTTCTCTACATAGGTCTGAAATTCATTTGATTTGGTCTCATCCTGCATTAGTTAGAGATATATCCAAACATTCCACAAGAATAACATCTCTTATTCTAAAAAATTATTCACGACTGCTTTGTACATGTTTGACTTGTGAGAAAAGTTATTGCATACAAAACACTAACCATTAAAGGTAGGGCCATTGTTCATATTATTCATTCCATTATTCATCCTACTTCTACATTGATTTGCCATATGACCAAATTTATTGCAAGTAAAACATCTACCATTAAATTAATGGGCATTAGGTTGTCTTACTGGAGGATTCTTTCTCTTCTTATGATTAGGCATTGCATTGCTTTGTCCAGAACTGAAGGATTCACCTTTCTCAAATCCAAGTCCTCACATGTCTCTTCCATGTCTCTCAATTTCTAGCATCTCATCAAGCCTTGTTGAGATAACATTGAATTTGACTTTGTATTCATTTGCAGTAGCAAGTTCATCTCTTAGGGAAACAAACTGTCTTTCAAGTTCTTGACCATTATTCCTTGATTGTGTCAACTCAAGCTTCAACTGATCATTCTCATAAGTAAGCTTGAAGCATTCATCTTCTCTGTCCTTTAGTGATTGAGTAAAAATTTCTTCATTATTCTTTCGGTCTTAAATCTCCTTAGTAGGCTTTATCACAATGGATTGTGTGTGTGTGAAAAATGGACTTGTATCTGTATCTGGAATACACAACACTTCAATTAAGTCATTACATGCATGGTTAGATAGATATAATCATGAATATGAAAACCATAACAGATCGACCCATTGCCTTCTAGTAGATGTGAGTTTAGATTACTCTCAGATTGCTAAGCTATCCAGTGACTAGACAACACCTAAACGAAAGATTTTTAAATCTATATGAGCATGGATTTAAGCTAGATGGATGCAAGATTTAAGCTAGATATGCAAGATTAATCTAACATAATTTAAGCAATAAATGAGATAAATGATCTAAATATGTATGCAATGAACCTAGAGCAAAAATAACATAATAACAATATATTCTCCAAGATTTTTGAATGAGAGATGACAGCCTGAATTTATAGAAAATTTAGAAAGAAACCAAAGGCTGAGATCACATGATGATGAGCGGTCAAGATTTTCCAAGAGGAAGCACAATCCAGGTGAATTGATGTGATTGGATGCTTTTCTCAGTTTTAAAGGAAATTGAGCTAAAATTAAGATAAAATCAGGAAAAAAACTGATTTATTCTCTATTTCATTCAATTTTAATATTTAATTGTTTTAATTGCTTTCTTTGAGATGTTTTATCAATTTATAATTTGTTTTTTTCAAGATTATCTCCAATTGATTTCTTTTCTCAATTTTTAATTCTTTTTTGTCAATTAATTCCTTTTCTTATTTGTTTCCTTTTTTGAATATTTGTGCTCATAATTTCCAATTCCTCTTTCTTGATTTGTTTCATTTTTTTGAAGATTTATGACAAATTAATTTATTTAATTAAATATGCTAGGATATTTAATAAAATAAATAAGACAATTATTTAAAATGATTTACTTGGAATGATCAATTAATTAAATAAATATTTAATTAATATTGAGTGATTAATTTGTCATGTGACATTTGATGATTAAGTAATTAATTGTGTTACTCACCCTCTTATTGACAGATCGTAGAGGATAGTGGAGTAGTTTGTAGTATCACGGGTGATGAGGTAGTATGGTTGGCCTCAGGGGGTATCACAGGAGTTTACAGCATATGCCCAATATGCTAATAACGAGAGGAAGGGATGGTCACCGAGGTTGTCCTATACCTTGGCCATGCAAGAGCTGACTGGTCTACAAAGACTGAGATGGGATTACCTGAGTGATATTGCAGATGCAGGGGTATTGCCCCAGTATAGAGATTATTTTCAGCAACATCCATTGCCTTGTTTGATGGATCTAGCTGAGTAGGCTCCTCGCATTGAGGAGGTTGAGGATGATGCCCCCGTGCAGGGATAGGGACAGGGTCAGAGGTAGGGCCAGAGACAGGGATAGAGAGCTGAGGCTCTGAGGTAGACAGGTGGTGATCCTAGTGCGAGTAGTAGCAAGGTTCTAGCTTATGTGGGACAACAAAGGGGTGAGGGTAGATTGCTTGGGGGTATAAGTGTGAGATTGGGCGGAGCTGAGGAGGAGTGAGTAGCTCCAAGACAGGTCCATCAGCGGTGAGAGGAGCAGGGTGGAGCTAGAGGTGGAGATGGGGGTGAAGAGCCTGCAAGAGAGCAGGGGATGGATCCTGGACGGTCGATGAGGGCACATTTGGTGGAGCTGTAGTCACAGTTGATAGTGGCTCAAACTCAGCTAGCGGAGTGAGACCAATAGCTTGCCGATCTTATGGTTGAACGCGATCACCAGATCTCAGATATGAGAGCAGAGATGAGAGAAAAGATAGAGCCCTTACGATAGGAGGTCCTTCACCAGACTAGTAGGGCAGCCTACTATGTTGCAGCATATAGTGTTGCAGTTTCAGTTATGCAACAGGTTATACCCTACTCGCAGTATATGGCACGTTCAGAGGGAGCTCGGGAACCTCATCAGGATCTCAGTCATCATGCTCCACCTCCTCCACCAGGCGATGAGCGAGAGGCCCAGAGCTAGATATTCTTTTTGTAGCTTAGATATTTTTGTAGACACGCCCATTTTTTTGTAGCCATACAATTTTTTCTCCGATGGGAGTTTGTATATGTCATTTGACATCATTTTGTACTCTTAGATTTGATGCGATATATATATATATATATATATATATATATATATATATATATATATATGAGATCCGATTTGACTTCATCATACTTGTGATGATTCAATTTTTGAGATGCTTTCTATATGCTTTATTCTACATGTATGCATTTCTAATTTAGTATGAATGTATGCAATGCAAATGATCATGGATGTCTATGTTTCTTTCTTTTTATATGCAAATAAATGAATGTGAATGAGTAATGTAAATTTTTCACTTTTCTATGCAATAAGATGAATGCAAATAATGAAATGTATGAATCAATATAAGATGCCTATGTATGCAGCTAACATCTCAAAACACAAGTACTCGATCAGAGAAATGATGAAAAGAGACCACTTAGCTAAGAAATGATGATGCTTCCAACTCTCATTCAGAAAATAAGAAGGTCATTGTTACCATACCGAAATCACTCTAAATTCACAAGATGTAGAATGAAATGCAAAATGATATGCAAAATGTGACCTGAACCTAGTCAATGGATTTTGAAAAGCTTAATTTTCATCATTGAGCATTTTACAACCACAATAGGAAGATTAGAGTTCCTTTCTTTTCATGTGCAATATTAATTATCTTGTCTGCAATGACCCCTTTTTTCTGTTCATATCCTTGGACAGATTTCGCAGGGACCTGGATTGCACAATAAAGAAATTCCCTCAAAACAGACAAAGAAATGATGGGCACCTCCATGTAGCATTCAAATAAGCGAAGTTGAGGTATGTGAGGTGATTTCACCTTGAAGTGAAGGCTCTTATTATAGACAACCAACTAATTTAGATGTTTCCAGATCATTGGGATCATTCCTTCAAGAAGAAAACAAAGAAGATATTATGCCCCCAACCCTTGCTCCTCTTAGTCAAGATAGACTTCCTCAAGTTACTCAGAGGGATAATAATCAAAAACCAATATAAAAGATAATAGACAAAGAAAATTTTCATTCATAGCTCAAACTATTTAGTGATTGTTTTCCGGTATGTTGTTTTGCTTGTTAACTCAATGGTAAAACTCTTCAGTAATCAGGAGACAGGTAACTGGCTTGGAGTGGACGACCAGGTTTCATTGACGTAAGGTTGACTTGGTTGATACTGCTTAGGACATGTAATGTTCTCTTGTCAAATACATAAGACTGGGACATTGATCAGTTTCAAGCCATGAGGTTTCCAACAAACCAGGATGTCACAAAAGTGACTGAAATATGTACAAGTGAAAGCAAATATGTAGGAAAGAGGGAATGCCAATGTTGCGTTGATAGATGGAGTGCTTGAGTACAAGAGGTGCCTGTTTACCAGGTTTTCACCTGCTTGGTAGAGATTCATTTTTTTTTTACCAAGTTGCCTGTTTACCAGGTTTTCACCAAGGCATTTTCTCTATCTCTCTTTTTTTTTTTTTTGAATTTCTTTAGGTCTTTTTCTGATTTTTATGATTTTTTTCAGGACATTTTCTGATTTTTAGGATTTCTTCAGGACCTTTTAGTTGTATAGGTTGCTAGAGTAGAGAATATTTAAGTGAATAATTTCTTCAGATGAATGGTGTTGATTGGTTCACGGAGCTATTCTACTTTCGATGTTGAGAGTTGATAGGCACCAGAGCCAAAAGCTGCAGTAACGATATAGGGACCTAGCCAGTTGGGTTCAAACTTCCCTTTGTTGTCTCGAAACTCTTGATTTTTAGGATTTTCTCTTAGAACTAGGTCACCAACTTGAAATTATCTTTGTGAAACCTTTTTGTTATATCCTCTACAGATTCTCTTTTGATACACTATGAGATGATCAAACGCCACTTACTGATGCTCATCCGGCAATTCGAGCTCTTGCAATCTAGATATTCTATAGTCTTCATGAGTAGCAAGACCTTGCAAGGAAACTCTTAGAGATGGTATTTCCACCTCAATAGGTAATACTGCTTCGGACCCATATACCAAAGAAAAAGGTGTAGCCCCAGTAGGTATTCTAATACTTGTTCTATAAGCCCACAATGCAGGATTGAGCTGTAGATGCCAATCCTTCTCGGATTTGTTCACTGTTCTATGCAAGATAGTTAGTAGGTTTTTGTTAGATGCCTCTGCTTGTCCATTACCTTGAGGGTAATATACTAATGACCAATGTTGTTTTATTTTGAATTTCTCACAGAGTTCGTCTAGATCTTTGTTCTTGAACCATCCTCCATTGTTAGTTATAATGGATGCAGGTATACCATACCTACAGATGATATAATTAAGAATAAATAGAGCTACTTGTTTGTTGGTTTCTTTAATGAGCAGAACCGCTTCTATCCACTTAGTGAAGTACTCAGTGGCAGTGATAATAAATTTGTGTCTGTTAGATGATGCAGGATATATTTGGCCAATTAGATCAAATGCCCACTGTTGAAAGGGCTAGTGTGTCACAAAGGGTATGAGATCCCTTGTTGGAGCATGGATAAGGTGCCCATGTAGTTGGCACTTTTCATAGGTTTTAGCAAATTTTATAGCTTCTTTCTCCATGTCTAGCCAGTAGTAGCCAACCCTTAGTAGTTTTCGTGCTAAAGTTAGACTATTCGAATGAGATCCACAAACACCTTCATGAACCTCAGATAATGCACGTTGGGACTCCTCGGTTTCTAGACATCTAAGGAAAGTATTATCTAAACCTTGCCTGAATAGGTCGTTAGCAATGATGATGTACCGTGATGCATTTCGGATTAGGTTCCTTTTTTCATTTCGGGAAAGATTGGCAGGGACAACTTGGTCACGCAAGTAAGAGTAAATGTGGCCATAACAAGATAAATCATTTCCAATAATAGAACAAAGCATCTGGGACTCAGGAGAATCATAGGCAGGATAATGTAACTCTTCCACAAGGAATTCAAAGAGAAAATTAGATTCCTATAGCTGTGGTATAGATGCCAAGGTGGCCATTGCATTCACTACTCTATTTGTTGTTTTGGGGATCTACTGAAATGATACAAAGGTAAAGTATTTCTTGAGATCATCCACCATTCTCTTATATAAGGAATCAATTTCTCATCTCTTGTCTGATATAGGTCACTAATTTGGTTGATGATGAGTTGAGAATCTCCATAGATGTGTAATTCAACAATCTTCCACTCGATGGCCAGCTTGATCCCATTTACCAAAGCTTCATATTATGCAATGTTGTTTGTGCAAGGGAAGATAATCTTGTAAGCTTTTGGAATTGGGCATTTTTGGGGAGTAATAAAAAGTATTCCGACACTAGAACCATGTTGAGTGAAAGACCCATCAAAGAACATCTTCCATGATTATTTAGTAAGGTGCATGATTGATTCATCTGGGAATTCTATATGCAAAGGTTGACTATCTTCAAGTGGAGCATAAGCAAGTTATTCTGCAATAACTTGTCCTTTTATGGCTTTACGTTCTACATATTCAATATCAAATTTAGTAAGAACCATGACCCATTTGACCAATCTTCCTATAAGCATTGCTTTACTGAGAAGATATTTGAGTGGATCAATCTTAGCTACCAACTTAATAGAGTGTGCCAACATATAGTGCCTTAATTTTTGTGATGCAAAGACCAATTCCAAGCATGCTTTCTCTATTATAATGTAGTTCATTTCATACGCCACCAATGTTCTGCTGATGTAATACATAGCTCATTCTTTTTTTATTGTCATCTTGTTGTGCCAGAAGTTCCCCCGGTGAAGTATCTATAGTTGATATGTATAGGATCAGTGGCTTACCTTGAATTCGTGACATTAATATGGGTGGATTAGAAAGATATTTTTTTATTTGTTTTAAATATTGTTCATAATATTTATCCTAGTTGTATTGAATTCCTTTCCTTAATACCTTTGTGAAGGGTTGAGCTTTGTCTGCTAGTTGAGATATAAAATGCCTTATTGACTAAAGACGACCTTGTAAACTTCTCATTTGACTGATATTCTTGGCGGAGGCATTTCCATTATAGATTGGACCTTTTCAGGGTCAACCTCAATTCCTTTTTTTGAAATTATGTAACCAAGCAATTTTTCTGATGTTACCCCAAATGCACACTTTTTAGGATTTAATCAGAGCTTGAATCTTTCCATTCTATCTAGTATGAGGCCTAGTTCTTGAATATGTGCAAATCTCTTCATAGTCTTTACCAGGGTGTCATCAACATAATCTTCCATGTTTTTATGCATCATATTTCGGACATGCTTTGTTGAGATCCTTGAAGTCTGTGCAAACTCTAATAGATTTGTCTACCTTTGATACAGGTACTATATTTGATATCCATTATGCGTAGTCTATAGCTCTGATAAATCCAACTTTTAGCAATTTCTCTAGTTCAGCTTTGACTAATAGTGCCACATGAGGATGCATCTTATAGAGTTTTTTCTTGATTGGTTTAACTTCTGGTGTAATAGAGAGATGATGCATGATGAGATCAGGATCTAGTCCTGGCATATCTGATTATGTCCATGTAAAATTGATCTTCTTTTCTAAAAAAAGGTTGCTGAAATCTTTTAACTCTTCTGTTGATAGTGATTGAGCTAAATGAATGATGTGTGGTGTCTCTTGACTCCCAATGTTCACTGGTTGAGTTGGCTCAATCAATATGGAAGATCTCTCCTGGAAATGACTTGGCAATATATCAAGTATCTCACCTTCAGGCGTCTCAAAGAGGTTTTCACCTTTAGGTACGTCCTTTATTTTCTCTTTCTTAGAGTTTGATACCGCCACAATGTGGTTTTCACCATCAGGTCTTTTATTTTTATTTTTCTTATTTTTGCGACTAAGATACTTGATATCTGTTTTAGTCTTGTTTTCACTATGTTCACTGGTGGAAGAGTTTATGGGTTCAACTGCATTGAGATAATAGGCTAACGTGTAGTCATTGGAAAAAGTAGGTACATTCAAGGGTTGGTTATAAAGAGTACAATCAATCACTTCAGGGTGTATTAAGGATAAGGTTGGAATAGGCTCAAGGGAGTTCACGGTACTATCATCATGGCTTTGGACGGACCAGTCAAGTTCCAAAAGACTACCTTGCATATGTGTCTCGAGACCAAGAAGGGTCACGACATGATTATCAAAATTCATGTTAGTATTTAGTGGACCTAACCCAACTGACCCACTTCTAGTGTCGTCACATACTTCAGATTGGACTACATACTATGGTGTGATAGTATCAGGGTCAGTGGACAACATCTCAACATTCATGACAGAGTAGTCATAATGTGTTGTTGAATAATTGTTGTTATAAATAGAACTCTTGTCTGAGTTATCAGAGTCATAAGATGAAGTTTCTGACTCATCTTCAAGTGGCTTAGTAAAAGTATATATAGTATCAACACCCACATCTTTGATGCTGCAAGTTCCTTCATGATTTGGTTCATTGAGTACTTGTATTTGTCACACTTGTGGACATAACCTTGATGGTTCTATTAATCCCTGTCATCTGTTCCATTCAGCTTCCTCTGGACTGATGATTGGTTCTATTTGCATAGCTTCTAATTCTTCTTTTGTAGTTCCATACCTGATTTTTCTTATCTCATTAGAAGGAGAGTTAGTAGGTGAAGAAATTGCTTGTGTCTTTTCTTCCTCCAACTGTCATTCATAGTCTTCTTGTCTTTTTAGTATGATTTCTTCCATTTGCTTTTGCATTTTTAGGTGTATCAGCTCTTGTGCATCATTTGTGATATCACTGGATTCTTCAGGCATTTCTATAGTAGAGGTATCTGAGAGATGGTCAGGACCCCATTCATACTCATTAGAATCAGTTTCTGAATCATCTACTTGTTGTCTACCAGTATATGTGACCGGAATTTTCAGCGGTGCAAACAATTCTCTGATTATGTATACTTTGTCTCTCATATCCTCTGGGACTTCTACTTCCTATGGTATTATAGCTAATATAATTGGAACTTGATTACCATCCGTTTCCTCTCTCTGGGTGGGCAATTATTTTTGTTCATCTTCACACTTTTCTTGAGTTTGTTGAGTATTAATTTCTTGTGTTGTTAAAGGTAGTACCTTTTTCTTCCACTTACGTTGATGGTGGGACGTGTGCTTCTGATCTGATTTCTTTCTTGGATCATATCCCAGTCCAACTTTATCATTGATAGACTTAGTTTGTAACTAAATAGGCTCAACAATACCTTTTTGATGTTTGCCTAAAGGACCGGTACCTGAATATCCCATGCGTTGAAGAATCTTATAGCCTAGACCATATTGTGTCAGGGAAATCTCACAATGTCATATTTCTTTGTTTGCACTATCTTCTTAGAAAAGTGATTTGAGGACATCATCTTCTTCTATTTCACCTGCAAGAGAAGTAGAGGATTGTATAAAGACACCATCATAAATGACTTTTGGAGTTGAAGTTTATGGCTTCATAATCTCTGATGGTTTTCCCAACTGTCTTGGTGACAGAGGAAGAGACATTAGTGAGAGTATAGGCTCTATTTTGTGGCCATCTATGCTAGTGTTTGTAATTTTTAATTTCTTTTCTAAATCTTTCAGCAAAGATTTTGAACTTTCAGCTATAGAGGCTGCTCTATTGTGAAGAACAAAAGCATTAGCACTCTGCGTTAATACATTGCAGGTATAACTTGTATCGGAAGGAATACTGACTTCAACTCCATTATAAGGAAACTTTAGGCATTGATGATACATAGATGGTACTGCTTTCATTTCATGAATCCATGTCCTACCTAGTAAGATGTTGTATGAAAGATGAAGATCCAGAACTTGAAAAATGACATCTCTTTCTACAGGTCCTATCCTGATCGGTAATTGCACCATGCCCTTAAAGGTTCTTTCTTCTTCATCATAAGCCTTGATTGTTATTTTCTTTGTTGGATCAATAACATTTGCAGAAAATCCTAGCTGTGTTAGTAGATTGTATGTACAGATATTCAACCCAATGCCTCCATCTATCAAAACACATTTAACTCAGTGTTTATGGATCATGGCTTCAATGTGTAATGGCTGGTTATGTGGGTGACTCAATGAGTCATCATCTTCTTCAGAGAAAATGAGGTAATGAGGTGAGGTTAGGTGACCCACCATAGATTGAAACCGATCTATGTCTAAATCTTTAGGGACACTGGTGTTAAGTAGAGCCTTGTCCAGGACCTCTCTATGAGCAGAAGAGATCTCAAGAAGTTCCAAAATGGAGATTTGAACATTGGTTCTCTTCAATTGTTTGACAATACTATAACCAGGAGAAGATGATGAAGCCAACTATTTTGATTTGGCCATGATTGTTTTTGTTTGTCTATTTGGTAGATTTGATGTTGTTTGATCAAAAGTTGAGGAACTAGTTGCTAGGAGAGTAATCTTCCTTTGAGCGTGAGTCATGGCATTAGCAGCTTGTGCTTGACTTTGGTGATCCTAGACTATGATCACATTGCAATATTCAAGTTAAGTAGATTCAATCATGTTGATCACATTATCATTGTTAGTGTAGGTATAATTAACTCGAGCTCCTCCCTTGGATTTTGAGGAATCTCCTTGTTCATAAGTCGGTAAGGGATCTTTAAAGGCCTTATGATCAACATTAGTCACGTGATTTCCAACAAAGATCTTTCTTGCATCAATGAGATCTTGGATTTCATGTCAGAGTTTCATGCAGTTGTTTATGTTATGTCCCTTGTTCCGATGGTAGTCATAGTATTCGTTTTCTCTCCACTATTTGGGTCTAATTTTTGGGCCATATGGTCTAGAATTGTCTGGCAATGTTATCAGATTATTTGCCAATAAAGATTAAAAGATGATTCATATGACTCATCTAGAGGAGTAAAATCATGCTTAGGCTTTGAAAGCCAAGGCTTTTCTTTAAACCATTCTCTTGTTTTCTTTGGGGGATTTTCTGTCGCAGTTTCAGTTGCCTTGAGCACTTGCATGCCACTAGCCAAGTTAAATATTGTGGATTTTTTTTTTTCTTGGACAATATCTACCACTCCATCACTAACAACATTTCTATTGTTATCTTTGTCGTATTTCTAGTATTTACTCTTTTCTTTAGAGCTAGAACCTTGCGATGTTTCTTTCCAAAGTGATATATCTCCCTTTTTTATAAGCACATTGGTGCAGGAGCACCTTCACAATTTTAGTTTGTTTGATCCTGATGGGATCATGAATTTAATAGAGGACTATTGTAAGAGTCCAAGTGTGTTTTTTAGGTTTCATTATGGTTTAGGTTTATCTTAGAGTGGTTTAGATAATTTTACTCAAGTTTTCTTTCTAGTTTTGGCCCATAGTGCCTTTGTAAGCCAAAAAATGGCATTATAGTGAAAATATGTTAAAAACCTTGTAGAAAGCTTAGAAAGGAATTGGAGTAGTTATATTTAATTATTTGACACCATCTCAAATGGTTAGGTGGAATATATTTGTCTTGTAGGCCAAAAATGCACTAAGAGTCAAAAATTGCCAATGTTGTCAAGCAACATTTTGACAAAAAGTGAGAAAATTTGTAAAATCACTCTACAAGGTAGTTATTTATGCCATAAGGGTTGAAATGGTTTGAGTGTGCCTATATAAGGACACTTCAAACATTGTAAATATGTTGGGCTTTGTATTGGCAAGAGGAAGTTATTAAGTATGATTATTTTTCATGCTTTTTAAGCTTAATATGTTGTAACAGTTCGTACAGAGCACTATTTCCATACTTTTATTTCATGGGAGTTTGTGACATGGTTTTATGAAGGTTTTTCATTCTTTTTGTTAGGGTTTTTATTGTGGTTTGGTTTATCAAAAAAAACCTTTTAGTTTTTGCCAGTTCGCTGCCCTGAATTGGGGTTTTGAGGAAAATGGGTTGAAACACTTGGTCTCCATGGGTAACCAAGCAAAAATGAATCTTGGAGACCAAGATGGACCTTTTTAAATATTTTATTTTATTTTTTTTCTGTCAAACATGATAGAAAGGATGAATGGGACCAAGTTCTAGGCGAGTGCATGATGGAAACTCGGTTAGAAGCAAGCAAGTGAATGGTCTTAGTCAATTTTTAATGAGTTTTAATTGTCAATCTTCCTATTTGAAGGTTTTTTATACTGTTATGAAGTTTTTTTTCATTGTGAAGGAAGAAAACCAGGTTACATTTCCTTCAATGAGTAAATTTAATAGTGTTGCAGTAGTAAACAGTGAGTTTGCTGTCAAAATTTGCTTTCTTGGTGTTTGTTTGCCAAGTTTTTGTTGAAATGTTTGTAGGGAAGAGATAGGGGAGAGTTCTAATTGGTGTGGTAGAGCTGTATTGATAGTTTGGGAGCTTGATACAAAATAGAGAAGTGATTTCTAATGCATCATGGTTCAAAACCCTCACAAAAAACCTTGTTTTGAGGCTACAAAATAGGACAGTCATAAATTGACCTTCCCAAGACCTCTCTTGGCACTAATTCATGATTTTGGCCAAAAGGGTACTCAAAACTATTCTACTTTTTCAAAGATTCCAAGTTGGGAGTGATTAATGAGCAAAATAGTGTTTCAGGAGGGCTAAAAAGGGCTTATTCCTTGTAGCCTTGTTTTGAAGAAAATTAAGAATCTGATTGGAGCAAGGATTGGTGACCTTGTAAAACCTTTTGTAATCAGTCCAAAACAACCTTGGAGACCTTGTGAAGCCCTCATAACTCCAGTTTAAACATTTGGGGTTTAGACCTATAGTAAGGGTTTGAGTAAGTGTTGAGTAAGTGAGCATGGTAGTTTGAGTTGAGCAAGTGTATGAACAAATGATGGAAAGAGCTCAAGGAGGAAGTTTTGGGTTGAGTGAAGCTTGTGAACATTGAAAGTGGGCCTTATCTAGAAAACCAAAACCTTTCCTCTCGCATTTGAAGGAGTCTCTTAATAAGAAGATTGTACTTACCTTTAATTGGTCCTCCAGTGGGTTCCTCCCTATCACACATCTTCCATTTTGAGGGCGTTATCTACCATTTTGTTGAATGAAAGATGTACTTGCATATGGACACTGTACTTTAATTTAGGGATTAGGTTGTTGACAAAGATATCCATTTTCTCAAGATCTGGGATAGTCCATGAATATATAGAGAACATCTTTCTCCATCGTTGGAGAAAAGTGAGAAAAGGTTCTCCTATCTTTTGTTTGGTATTACAAAGCTCTATCATAGTCATAGGATGTCAAATTTTGTATGAGTATTGTTACAAAAATAGTTGGATTATTTATTCAAACATTTTTATTCCTTTGGGTAGACTTGAGAACCATTCCATTACTTGACCTCCTAAACTCCTTGGGAAAAGGCGCATGAGGTACGTTTGATCGTGCATGAACTCCATACTAGCAGCACAAAACTCTCTGACATGATCTTGAGGATCTGAGGTACCATCATATTTGTCAAATTTTGGGATCTCATCTCGTGAAGCAAATGGAGGCATGTAAAGGTTTTTGTCAAATGGGAATGGGCATATTGTGTCCAGAGAATATTGTTTTGGTGTTTTATCTTTGTTTTGTAGTTTTGTGACCGCAGTTTGTAATGTTTGCATTTGTTTGGTTATCTCTCCCCATGTTGTCTCTTCCTCTTTAGTGATGTGGGCCTCCACATTATAACCAGTAGGGAGCTTGGCACCTTGTTTTGCTAATTCTAGGAAATAGTCTTCTTTTTCCCTAGCCATGATGACCTTCATCATATTTTGGAACTCTTTATCATTCTGACATCTATGTACTTCAACTTTGGGAGGTTCAGGAATCTTAGATTCAGTCGATGAGGAATCACTATCAGTGGCATGATTGCTAAATTCATCATGAGTGTCTCGTTTACTAGCTTCTCTTTCTTGTCTTTCCCCAGACATGGTGGGAGATAGGGGCTGACCAAAGATTGGTAGATCATAAACTGGTATTTGTGACAAGGACGGTTTATTGTAAAAGGGGTTTTCTACAAAGGATGGATTGTCTTTTGACAAAAAGGGTGTTTCTTTTTCTTTGTATCTTTTTTTGCGAGAATTTCTAGTTTGAACAGGCATTTGTAACCGACAAGACCGAGAGCCAAATGTGTTGCAAAAGTCATGATCAAATTGTAGCTAGTAGTTTGTTTAACATAGTGATTGAGTGAAGTAACTAAGATCTAGTTTGGATTTAGGAAGGATCTATCCTGTGTAAGATGCTATCTAAGTTAACTTAGGTTTGATAAGATGTTTGTTTGAACTAGCTGAGAGATGATCGACAAAATCATGCAATGCAATGATAGAGGTACACTACCAAGGTTGTTTATGCTCAGGAGGATGATAACCCATTGTAGGCTTGCTGTAGACTATTTTAGATAGGTTTGACTATTCTGGACTAGTAAAATCAGAGACTCATATGATAGTATTTCTAAGACTGTATGACAGTATCACAACTTCAAGACGAAAATAGTTTTGTTTCATACGAGTTGCTACCTAGTACCGTAAGACAAATGGGTAGGTCCCAAACGACAAAGGATTCAGTGCAGTTTTATTTTGTACAACACATGATTTAGCTATAAATGATAGACTACTAGGTCTCGTACGACAAAGGATTGAGCTCAGATGACCATTTAGAATAATCATACGACATAGGATATGGTGCAGGACGACAAATGATCAGGCTCGTATGACTGTTAACAGGACAGAGACAAGAATTGTGAGTTTTTTTTTTTTTTTAATTGCTGAGTATGACCAATTCTGAGATGGACTAATTTTTGACTAGGATAGACTAGTTCTAACACATATAGAGTTTATCACTGAGTTGTTGATTTGTTTTCTCCAGTTTTAGTATTTCAGTTTTAGTTTGAGGGATGAAAACATAGAAAACATGTAGTATGAATAGTAACTCCAATCATAGCACGCTAACCCTATGGAAGTTGGCTTAGAGAAGAAAACCTTTGCTTGCTGACCTAGGTATATACCCAATAGCTAATCAGAATACGGTCGCTGAGTCTCACGCAATGGATTCTCAATGCCATATTAGCTGACTCCAAATGCTAATGGGGGCATGCTATGGCAAGTATTTTGGGAGAGTTACTATCTCTTTTGCACAGAGATTATCAACCTTTCAGAGGTGAATCAGGTAGCTTCTAATTTTAATTGGATCTAGTAAGGGTTTCGTTCGGTGCATCGAGGTATAAATTTAATTACGAGGTCTCCTAGCCTTGAAAACCAAGGTTCAATATACTCAAAGGTGCTGAGGAGAGCTATTCTTGAGCATTGTTGTTGACTTGATTTTTATCAAATCATATTTATTTTATAGTGGGTTGGAGTACTTGGTGTTTAGCCGTTCCCACTTAGGTCATTCCCCTCACAATGATTCTAATGGCTTTAAGAGTTTTTCAACCCCTCGGGAGGGCAAGCCTGCTAAAGATGTACAAATCTCAAACAAAGAAAATGCCTCAAGGGTCTAGATTTCTGATTGTCTAAAAAAAGACAAGAGCATACTCTCCTACCTCTCAGAATTTTCTAAAAACACAGAAGATAGATTTGTGCATTAACCAGATAGCAAGTTAGGTGCCTAAAAAAATTAAAGAATACACAATGTTTGATTGATTCTCTTTAGGCAGCCTGCAAAAATAATGTACCAGTAGTCATGTTGTTTTTATTCTTTAACAGGCATATGTTTAATTGATAAATTCTTTGTCAAGCGTCCTGCAAGAAACTAGTAAGGTTGTGAAAATACCAGGCAGACAGAAGACAATTCAGGGTTAGTGTTAGCGTAATCAAAATTTGATTCAAGAAAACCTTCAAAAAGTGAAACTTGCTTTAATCCAATAGAAAATAGAATCGTACGACAATTCCCATAGAATGAAGCGACAAAAGGATTTTGTCGTACGAGTTAGAAATAAGCATAGGACGACAAAAGACAAAATCAAATATTTAGAACAAAATGTCGTACGACATCGTTTTCTGATTCGTACAATGAATAACAGGCTTCAATATAATGTCGTACGATGCTATAAAACTACTTGTACGATATTTTGCAGAGATTGTATGGACGAAACCTGTAGGATAAAAAAAATGATTTTGAGGCTGAAAAATTAGTTTCCTGCCCCACGGTGGGTGCCAAAAATGTGTGTGTGAAAAGTGGACCTGTATCTGTATCCAGAATACACCACTTCAATTAAGTCATTACATGCATAATTAGACAGATGTAATCATGAATATGAAAACCATAACAAATTGACCCATTGCCTTCTAGTAGATGTGAGTTTAGATTGCTCTCAGTTGCTAAGCTATCCAATGACTAGACAACACCTAAACGAAGGATTTTTAAATCTATATGAGCATGGATTTAAGCTAGATGGATGCAAGATTTAAGCTAGATATGCAAGATTAATCTAACATGATTTAAGGAATAAATGAGATAAATGATCTAAATATGTATGCAATGAACCTAGAGAAAAAACAACATAATAACAATATATTCTCCAAGATTTTTGAATGAGAGATGAGAGCCTGAATTTATAAATTTAGAAAGAAACTAAAGGCTAAGATCAAATGATGATGAGCGGTCAAGATTTTCCAACAGGAAGCACAATCCAGGTGAATTAATGTGATTGGATGCTTTTCTCAGTTTTAAAGGAAATTGAACTAAATTAAGATAAAATCAGGAAAAAAATTGATTTATTCTCTATTTCATTCAATTTTAATATTTAATTATTTTAATTGCTTTCTTTGAGATTTTTTATCAATTTATACTTTGTTTTTTTCAAGATTATCTCCAATTGATTTCTTTTCTCAAATTTTAATTTTTTTTGTCAATTAATTCTTTTTTTGATTTGTTTCCTTTTTTGAATATTTGTGCTCATAATTTCCAATTCCTCTTTCTTGATTTGTTTCCTTTTTTTGAAGATTTATGGAAAATTAATTTATTTAATTAAATATGCTAAGATATTTAATAAAATAAATAAGATAATTGTTTAAAATGATTTACTTGGAACAATCAATTAATTAAATAAATATTTAATTAATATTGAGTGATTAATTTGTCATGTGACATTTGATGATTAAAGAATTAATTGTGTGCTCAAGATTAATTTAATTTCCTTTGGTTAGGACCTTGGTGATGTTGTTGAGATTAGGGGCTCATGGTTTAGATGACTATTTTTAGGGTATTACAGATTGCATCTCATTCTTTAATACAACATTCTCTCTAGCAAGCTTGTCACATTCATTAGCTTTGTCTCGACTTTGCATGCTTTGATCTTCTTTCTCCTTCAGGTTTCCCATTCTATGACGTAAATAGAATCAGAAGACAGTTATCAACACCCCAAACACCACAACAGAATGGAGTTGTAGAAAGGAAAAACATAACTATCTTGGATGCAGCTAGAAGTATGTTATCAGAAGCAAATCTACCACATGTATATTGGAGAGAAGTAGTGAGTACAACGGTCTATACATTCAACAAAGTTCACATCAAAGGTGAAACCGGTAAGACCCCTCATGAACTATGGTTTGGTATTACTCCTACTCTTAAATATTTTAGAATATTTGGAAGTAAATTCTATATTAGAAGAGATGAGTATATTGGCAAATTTGATCCTAGAAGTGATGAAGTTATATTTATTGGTTATTCATCTAAGAGAAAGGCATATAGATGTTCTAACAAGAGATTGCAGAAAATTGTTGAGAGTACAAATGTGAAGATTGATGAACAGTTTAGAGGAACTTCAAGGTATATAGACTCTGAACCGGCAATAGAAATACTAACAAATGAACCTACATTGAACCCATCGGTACGGAATGAAGATCCAATTACACCGGTATCATCTGAAAAATTCCATTGTAACTGAGGAACAACAACAAACGAAGACACCTCGGTATGTAAGACTGAATCACTCTGAAAATTAGATAATTGGGAACAAGTATCGAGGAGTTATGACAAGAGGAAGACTAGAAAATGAAGAGGTATGTCTTATTTCTCAAATTGAGCCATCATCAATTAATGAGGCATGTGAAGATAAGCACTAGATTAAAGCTATGGAAGAGGAACTAGAAGAAATTGAGAAGAATAACACATGGACATTAGTTCCTCGGCCTAGACAAAAATGTGATTGGAACAAAATGGGTATTCAGATACAAACTTAATGAAGATGGTAGGGTGATCAAAAATAAAGCAGGACTAGTGTGTAAGGGATATTCTTAGAAAGAAGGAATTGATTATAATGAAACCTTTGCACTGGTAGCTAGAATTGAGGCAGTCAGATTATGCTTGGCTTTTGTAGCACACAAGAACTACAAAGTATATCAAATGGATATTAAATGTGCATTTCTGAATGGAGATCTTGAAGAAGAAGTTTACATTGAGCAACCTGATGGATTTTCTTTGATAGATAACAAAGATATGGTTTGCAAGTTAGGGAAATCTTTGTATGGGTTGAAGCAAGCTCCAATCGCTTGGTATGCTAGATCAGATAAATATCTTTTGAAGATTGGATTTTTTAAAGGTAATGTTAATAGTAACTTATACTATAAAGTGACTAATGATGACATCTTGGCTATAGAAGTTTTTGTTGATGATATAATCTTTGGAGGAGAAGATGGATTATGTAAAGACTTTTCTATTGAAATGCAACAATAATTTGAAATGTCTATGATTGGAGAGATAAAATTCTTTTTAGGATTATAGATTTCATAGACTGATAAAGGTATATTCTTGAGTCAATCCAAGTACTTGAAGGAGTTACTAAAGAAATTTGGGATGGAGAACTCTAAACCGGTAAACACACCTATGACTACAAATGATAAATTATCACTAAGGGATGAATCTACACCTATTAATCTGACTAGGTACAAATCTATGATAGGAGGCCTACTGTATTTGAAACAAAAAAGACCTGATATTATGAATGCAATATGTATTGTTTCAAGATTTCAGAGTAATCCTAGAGAAAATAATGAATCAACAGTAAAAAGGATTTTCTGGTACTTACAAGGCACTACAAATCTTGGCTTATGGTATCCTAGAGATGAAAAATTTAAATTTTGTGCATACACAGATGCAAATTGGGCAGGAGATGTGTATGATAGAAAAAGGACCACCGGCAGAGCATTTTTTCTTAGAAGTAGATTAATTTCTTGGTTGAGTAAGAAACAAAGTTGCACATCTTTATCAATAGCAGAATCAGAATATGTTGTAGTAGCAACTAACTGTACACAAGTATTATGGATTAAGCAAATGTTGAAGGACATAAAGATCAAATGCAAGGAACCTATAACTATCTCTTGTGATAACACTGCAACAATTGATATATCTAAGAATCCAGTACTACATTCTAAAACTAAACATGTTTCTATCAAACTAAATTTTTTGAAAGAGAATGTTGAAGCAAAAGAAGTAAAACTGGTTTATGTGAATACTAAAGAGTAGATTGTAGATACTTTCATTAAGCCTTTACCTAAGGAGACTTTTGAATATCTCAGAGATCAGCTTGGGGTCATACCCCGATCGGTAGAGACTTAGACAGTTGATGTTTGTCATCAACCGACAAAATTAACAGAGAAATCTTTTACTCCAGCTTTGATGATGAGAGCTACTTCTCAGGGGGAGTAGTTGGTATACTGAATTGGTTGGTGTATTTGAACCTGGCTTTTGTGTTGGCTTTGGCATTTGATGTCAAAGGGGGAGAGATTGATATGGAAAAGCATAAAGAAAACACATGTTACTCTCAGGGGGAGAGATTGTTACTTTGGGAGATATTGATTACTCTTTGTATCTGAATTTTGATTTCTGGTTATGATCTCTTTTGGGAGATTGTTGGTTTTTGGTATTTGGCATTTCTATTTTGTCACTTTGATGGTTTTTCCATCTTGTGTTGCCATCAATGCCAAAGGGGGAGATTGTTGATATTTTGGTTATGTTGATATGGTTTTGTCATTGATGTCAACACCTATTAACACTTATCAACTTTGGCACTTTAGAGAATTGGTAATGTTCACTAGCAAGCAAGTGACTTATGCACAGTCACCGGTACTGGTTCACCAACACTTGGAATGACATGGAAAACACTTGGGTATGTTGAAGACATCGTTTGGACACTTTATCTTGGAGATTTGTTCATTGGTATATTCATATTTGCATATTTGTTGTTTTCGACAAATAGGTCCAGAATAAGCATCGGCGGGCTTATCTATTCCAGATCAGCATGACATGCTTTGTAAATGATTTTGTTGTTATTGTAAATGCATTAAGCCAACATGTTGAATTAGATATTGCATTGGTTATTGATTTTCTTTTAATTGTTTTATTGTAATATCTTTTAGAGCCGACCTATTAAAATTGGTCTTAGTTTATGATATATATGTAAGATCTTATTTGTAAGATCGGTATATGATTGGGAAAAGAGATTGTAAGAAGGTATATGCAAGAATAAGCAGAGCTATACACGCAGACATCATTTGAAGGTGAAGCAAGGTTTTTGTAAAGGCATATCAAAACTACACTGGTACTGAATCCAACATATGAATATGCTATTTTGAGCAGTACATCATTATTGGATTTAACCATCCAATTGTAGTTAGTGTGACTACTATTTGTGATTGAGCAGTGAGATCTAGGTGCTTAGCCTATTTACATGTGTAGACCCCATTTGTATACACATACTATCTGTAGTAGTATCATCTGATTGTGGGTAAGGTTTCCCACTATGGTTTTTTCCCTTATAGGGTTTCCATGTACAAATATTGGCGTTAGGTGTTGTGGATGTTATTGTCTTTATATTTCATGCATTAATCTTTATTGGTATTGTAATTAACTGATAAACTGTCTACCGACATAAAGTTTGGTTTATTGGTATTAAGCATTAAAATTGGTTAAGTTGTTTTTTCTTTGAATTTATTTGACAACTGATTCACCCCCCCCTCTCAGTTGTCTTTGGGACCTAACAGGTATTGCACAAGGACTCAAACTTTCTCTGATCAAACCTTTCTTCAAATATTTATGCACTTGTCTATTCAACTCTTCATGCTATGTCGGTGTCATCCAATGTGCATCTTTGTTAGGCAAACCAACTTTAGGAATCAAGTCCATGCAATGACTGATACTTCTCACAGGTGGTAATCCATCAGGCACATTATCTGAAATGATGTCTTCATACTCTGTTAGCAACTCTTTTATCTCTTCTGGTTGTTCTTCCCCATGCTCTAGATTCTCAGTCTTCTTAGGAACTAAGGAAAAACACACATTCTCATGTCTCATTCCATCTAGGAATTTCCTTCCATCCACAAAATAGATTCTAGCATTCTTACAGACTTCACTCTTCAAAGGTTCCTCCAAGGGCATCAAGGTTTGCTTCATCCCATTGGCCACAATAGTGTATGTATTATTCCTCCCATCATGTATTGCCTGTCTATCAAACTACCAAGGTCTACCCAACAAAAGATGACAAATATCCATAGGCATAGTATCACACAATACTTCATCATGATAATTCCCAATTTTTAATTTCACCAAACATTGCTTACTAACAACTTATGATCATCCTGGATCCATGCTATATGATAAGGCTTAGGGTGTTTCAATCTTTCCAAATTTAACTTATTCACCATCTCTTCTGAAACAAGATTATCCAAACTACCACTATTAATAACAACTTTACAACACTTACCGGATACCTTACATCTGGTCTTGAACAAATTCTTCCTCTGCAAGGGCTCTTCATCTCCTTTGGTATGACACAAAGCTCTCCTCATCATCAAGAGTTCTCCATCCTCTGGTTTATTAGTTGATCTAGTGGGGCTTAATTTCTTTCACCACTATTGTTCTTCTAGTATTCTCTGTCTTCTCACATTTTAAAGAATGATGTCCTTCTCCTCCACACTTATAGAAAGTTCCTCTAAACACTCTCTTGTCTTGTCTTCTATCATCTTTTCCAAAATTCTCATTCTAGTAGCCATTCAGTTCTCTCCTCTTATAGAAATTTATATCATCTTTCCGGTATGAATTACCTTCTTTTCTTACTTCCTTGTCCTTAATCTGATTCGTACAAGTTCCCCTACCTCCAGTATATCCTCTTCCTCCTTGAAATATTCTTTCGAAAAACCTTCTACCTCTACCTCTCTGTCTCTGCTCATGTCTTTTGTTCAGCTTCTCTTCTTATTTCAAGGCATGTTGGTAGGCTTCTTCAACACTCTACAATTTGATCAAAATGAGTTCATCTTATATAGACATCCACAATCCATTCAAATATCTTGCAACTTGTTCAACTTCATCATCAACATGTCTGGATCTAATATTCAACTTGTAAAATGCTTTAGTGTACTCCTTCACACTAGATTCCTTCTACCTCAAATTTTGCAACTTTTGGAACAGATTCACTTGATAATCAGCTGGCATAAATTTTGATTTCAACTTAGTAACCATCTGATCCCATGTCTTTATCTTCTCTGTCTATCTACCTACAAATTCTCCCACCAAAGAGATGCATGACCTTTCAACTAGGTACAAGCATATTTCACCTTTCTTTCCTCTCTAATGTTCTCAAAATCAAAATATTTCTCCATCTCCAAGATAAAATCTAGCAATTCATCCAAATCCAACTTTCCATCATATTCTGATGGGGTAAAATGAGGTTTAGTATTTGCCCTACTCAAAACCCTCAAAAACCTTTCTTCATCAGGATCAATTACTAGTGGGTATACGTTTTCTGTCGGGGCTTCTTCTCCTTCATCTTCACTCACATCTTCAATATGTCGGCATCTTCTTTGGGTTGTCTCAATGACTTCCAACCAGGCTGAAATTCTTCACAACATTTCTATCACAACAAGGTCTGCATTCCCACGTGCTCCACCATTCCTATTTCCTCTCTGCGCCATCTTCACACTAGTCCTTTGCAGCTCCAAGTCAGATCCATGGTTTGCCACCCTACAAAAAAATTTCTCAGGACAATGCAATCTCTGGAATGAAAGATCGCTCCGATCTGGATTGGTCATAAAGAGTAAACACAATGGAAACACATGGATATGATGGAGGAAATACAAAAGTGAATTTATTATATCATGAAAATTGATGACAATCAATCGGTAACAATTGGGTTATAGAAACTAGCTCAATGGCCTACTAAAACATGCTTAATTATAGAACAAGTCACAACCAGGACCTCAAATCTTCATATCTATCTTCTATGTTCTATATCTTAACTTTCACCTATTCTAAGGCTCAATTACAATGATTTATATGATCCAAGGGGATCCGGTCGGACCAAAAAAGGATCAAATGTCAAAGAACAAGATCTAACATGTAAAAACAATAAGGTTAGCCTCCACCAAATAAATTCCTCTAGAAAATCTAAAGGATGAAGTGTCGATCAAAGAGAAGGTCGACCACATGCCAAGGAACATTGGAATCAATGCTCAGGGCTCCACAAGCTATGAAAGGGATCGGATATATTCTGATAGATTACAAATGTAAATAGGTCCAGGGAACCAATACTAGAAAAGTGTCTTGAAAATCAGTAGTGATAACTTTGTGGAAAATGATCCAAATGCTCTGCAGTTTGGGAATAAGGTAGATGACCAAGTCCTCAAGAAAAATCCAACTCCTCAAGATCTAGTGAGCCAATGCTAGAAAATGCAGAATGAACTACTGAAGTTGCAAAACAGAAAGGAAATATTTTTGGTTGATGCAAGATTGCCAAGAACTAGGGATACTCCTGCATTAGATTGCAATGATGCAAGTAATGATAAAAGGAAGTTCATTTCTGATAAAGGAGATTACACTGATGTTTAGGTTGGAGATGGGAAAAAGCTTAAAGTTGGTAAGAATGTTCCTCAATGGGACAAGGACAAACTAATCCATTTCTGTGATAAATACAAGGGGTTAATTGCATGGTCATATGATGAGCTAAAGGGCTACAATCCCACCATAATCCAACATACTATTAAGCTCATTGAAGGAGAAAATCTAGTCTAACAGAAGCAATGGTTGGTTAATCCTAAAATTGAGTCCTTGATGTGTCAAGAACTCCAAAAATTGATTGACTCTCGGATTATTTATCCGATCAAGAAAAACACATGGGTTTCTAACCTAGTTTTGGTTCACAAAAAGAATGGGGATATCCATCTTTTTGTAGATTTCCAGGATCTAAATAGTGCATCTTTAAAGGATCATTATCCTCTCCCATCCATGGAGCAGATCTTAAACACAATAGTTGGGTCTGAGATGTTTTCCATTTTCCATGACTTTTGTAGGTACAACTAGGTCTTGGTTAAGCATGAAGATCAACATAATACAACATTCACCATGAAGTGGGGAATGTTTACATATGCCAAAATGCCTTTTGGCCTTTCTAATGCCGAAGCCACATTCCAAAGAGCAATGAATATTGCTTTTAAGGAAATCATAAATAAAATCATCCTTATCTATCTAGATTATTTGACTGTATTCTCTATTGATCATAATGAGTTTTTGAAGACCTTGTTTTGGGGTCCTGAACTTGGTTTGCTAAACCTAACACAATTGTTGCACCTTTTTGAGAAGGCCATCTTTGAGAGGTTGCATCATTGTGCTAGTTGAGTATTTTCTCAATTGATATTTTTTCATGACTCTGCAATTTTATGAGCCCCATACCAGTTGGAATAGCCCCATGAATCTATTTGATGAGTTTTCAAAGTCAAATCCATTTGCAAAAAGTTTATATTTGCAAGTTGACTGTGTAAATCTGCAAAAAGTAGCCACCCATTTGAATTTTTATTTTGCAACCTACTAACCAACATGCAAAAGTGAGTGTTCCCACGATTATCTGTATAATTATCTACAACTTGGCTAGTTTATAGCTCCCTCGCTCATCATTTGATATTTTTTCAGGGTCATTTTCAAACATAACTTTTTAAGGTTCGACAATCAACATTTTCAAACTTTTCAGAGAAGGCAAGCTAGGAGGTTAAAATTTTGCACGTGGTCAAATAGAGTCAAACCCTCTTGTGTACGTTCTCAGAGTATGCAAATGTGTCAACTTTCCAAGTGGCATCTCCTAAAATTGAGGTTTGATATTTTTCCAATTTAGTGTTTGAGGAGGGTTCAATATGACTTGAAAAGTGCAGTATCAGAAAAAGCCTGATCTTGTAGGCTTTTGAAGGTGATTTGGTTAGTTCTCAAAGCTAATTTTGGGGGCTACTTGGGTGTTTTTGGCCAGAATTCAGATTTTCAAAAATGTCAAATTTAATGAATATCTGCTCAAGTTTCTCAGGTCCAAAACATATCCAAACAATGTTCCAAAGCATTTTTAGAGGCCAATTGTCTAGAAATAATTTCTTTTTTAGTTGGGCCCACTAGGGACTCGACTAACGATGAGGCCAAATAGAACCAACTAAAACCCTTTAGAAGGAAATTATTTATTTAAAATCCTTATGATTTAAATGATATAATGTTCAAATAGATTGGGATATCCATGCAAGTGTAATTATTTGAACAGGTTGGTTGTTTAAATATCCAATTGTGAAAAGGGGGATAACTGGTTAAAATGGGTGGATAAAAGAAACCAAAATATATTAATTCATTTTATAAGGATTTAATATATGTGCTAAATAATTACACTTCTGAAATGTAATTAACCTATCCATGCAAATGTTTCACGAATGCAAAAAAGAAGGGATGAGGATAAAACAAAATACACCTAAATCATTTTAATAATGATTTTCAAATGATTTATGTGTAGTTCCCATTGAGAAGGTGGTGGGCCCAAAAAAAAGGAATGCGCGTGTGTAGAGATTTAAGTTTCAAAGGCTTTGAAGTGTTTTAATCTTCTTACCCCGCACCATATACAAGACGAGTTGGGAAGCACTACAGGCTGGCAGGGGACAAAGACTTAGTCTCCCCCCTCACCACCCCGCAATGAAGAGACAGCCAAGGGACAGGACCGCGGGGTTAAGATTAGGTCTCCAATGAAAGGGAGGAAAATATCCCCTCCACCCCGCAATAGGATTAGAGTGGTGAGAAATCTAATGTGGTGCAACGAGAATCAAAACGTAAGGGCGATTAAAGGGATCATGAGCGCACTCAAACCCTAAGTTCGTGCGAACAATGCATGGAGAGGATTTGGATTAGGGTACATTTCTCATGTGAATGTTGCATTAAGTTATGGCTGTGTGGACATGATTCTTGATGACCAAGGATTGTATAATGGAGTCAATATTGGGAGATCCAACACGAAAGGACTTAGTACATGGCGTGCAGAATATGGGATATAGATAGTGGTGCACTAATGAGAAGCAGATGCCAAATACTCATGAAGCATATATGTAGTGAAAAGAATGAAGCCTCAAAGAATGGGTATTTTGCAGCAATAATACCTGCTTAATGGAGTTTGTAGGGAAAGATCTCTAAAAAATGGGTAGTGCAGGAGCTCTTTTAGTGGATTTTGGCAGTGCTCTTGCTTATCTATGCCTCGCAAACAACATCATTTCGTATGTGTTGTGAATGGCGGTTGAATTTGGAAATTGTTACTATCATTGTTGTTTCGATGCTTGATAGCACAGTGAGTGTGTTACACCATAGCTAAGGGAATAAGGTACCAATGTTGACCTTGGTTTGCACCTAGATGTTGGCTGGTGAACAGAGAAAGTATAAAGAAATGTTGTGAATGTTGTATAGAGGAGGGCCCAGTCATGGCCGACATACATAGAAGGGGAGAGGAAGCAGACAAAGGCGATGCATGGTGATGGATGATTGTGAGGTGCTCATGAAATTTTAATTATCTCCATATGTTTGGTGCCCAGTCTGTGCATTTGAAGGGTCTAATATGTGGGTCCTATTGCAACTTTAAAGAAATGTTGTTTATGTTGTTGTATGACTTCGAACGTGGAGTTTTAAACTATGAAACCAATGGCGCCTTGAGTAATGAAGGAGAAGATGTCTGCACAGTGCATGAGTGGGACATGAGGAACATGTGAAGGAGGCTGAAGTATTTAGGCACTATCTAATATGAGAGTGAATCAGTTCTATTTTGTGATATGGGAGTTGTTGACTAAGGCATCGACATCCATCAAAATATCAAAGTGCTATGTGGGAAATGCATAGTATGTCAAACTATGAAGAAGAATGTATTGAATGCCAATGTAGCTTCCTTTCATGATGTGGGCATGATGTATTCATCCTAGGGTTCATGGACTACAAATGTAATGATGATAATATCTCTTTACACATAGGAGATAATGAGGGTGCTTCTGTAAGCAAATCCTGTTGAAAATGTTGTAGGTGCGTGACAAAGAAAATAATAAGAACATTAGCCTGCAAATTTACACATTGGTGCATCACCAAAAGGGTGGACTGCATAGCTAGAACATGGTTTGTATAACAACAAAGTGTCTCCATTTTGATCATTTGGGACTAGGGACCAGCACAAAGAGATATTATTAGTTTCAAAATGTAATGGTAGAGACGAGACTGAAGAGCTTAAAAATGTTTTCTACCTTGAATAGAATGATCTCTCTAGGGTCCAACATCTAGTTGTCCATGAGGAAGTATGCGCAAGAATATTTGAAATTATCCCCGATAGATGAAAAGTCCTTAGTGTCTTCATTTTTAGAGGAGTGAGATTGCAATAGTGAAATATTTATTCTCACTCAAGTAAAAATATTCACATGAGTGTGAAAGACCCAAGTTTGAGTAAATGGGAAACAAAGGGCAACAAGGTAAGTTTTATTATGGGGTAAATATTTTCATCGAAATGTTTTTGTAAAGAAAAAACAACTTCATGTCAAGGATTATGTGGAGGCTCTTGAAGGGTGAATTCATAATGTCGGTTCCGATTTTTTCGTACATATCGATTTTTGCTGAAATCATACATTTTTTAGAAAATATAACGATTTAAGCTTTAAGAGGTCCCATTTTAAGTAATTAATTGAAGAGAGTTAGATCAAAGGCTCTTAGATCAAAATTTCTTAGATAGAACCTCTCTACTTCTAAATTATACTTGCAATGGAGTCTCCTTTGCATCTATCAAATGCTGATAAGAAACCAATTTTACATTAGCTTTTGGGGGGTCAAATGAATTCATTTAGAAGTTTTGTTTTTTTAAGTATTTAGCCCTTATTATAAGCTTTCCAAATAGTATAATTTTTAATATATTTAATTTCATTAATATATGTTTATTTTATTTCTTATGAATGTAGGGTTTTCACTGAACATGAACTTCTTTGTTCAATGATTATGGAAAAATAGTAAACGTCACCCAAAAAATTCTGAAAAATATGTATGCACTAGGTATTGAAGTCCTCTTTCCAACAACACAAAAAATTGATTTTCGTTACATAAACAACAAGTTATGTAACATCAAATGGACATATCTCAAAATTGCAGTTAACTCGACTTCAAATCTTAATAAAAAATGAAATATTGAAGATAATGTTACAAAACCAATTGCAACACTAGATATGGATGTTACAAAACCAAATGCAAAATAATCACGTTAATATCTATTATAGAAAAGAGGTTAAGCTATACAGAGTGAGTATCACTCTTTAAAAATATTATTTTTTGAATTTTTTTTTTTTTTTGAGAGAGATAGAAAAACGGAAGCAAATTGATTCCAAAAATTATCAAAAATATATTTTTACAATCTACATACAAAATGACACAAATCACTAGTTCATATCATCTACAAATTCATTACGGTTTAGAAGTAATAGGTGTTTGAATCTGAATTTTTTTTTTTCTTCTGAAAATGAATATTGCAGTGTCAAAGTTGGCAAACACATATAACCCACTATTGTGGGTTCACCCCTCAACATGCAATGAGATGACTATCATGAACAAATACTCTCATATTGCACACATAAATTTGAGTTAAATAAAAGTGTGATGTGCATTGGCATACTCAATTGTTTCTCAATGAAAGATATAGAATATAAACAACGGATTGGTGTTTTTGAAGATAAAGAGGGATTATAAATTTTAGTAATGAATTGATGCACAGTTAAACAAAGCATTGAAAATCATTCATGGGGAGGAAAATGAGAAGGAAAATATAGAAATTATACAAGTAAATGTCTCTGTGCTAAAGTAAAGGGTTGCATTATTAAAATGTGTAGGAAAGGGAACTTTTCTATATCCAATCTGAGAGTAGGCTGATGGTGACTGTTAAATATCATAAAGTGGGTATGCTAATGTGAACAACTATTGATTTTTTATCACACACTTGAGGTGTGTTTTGCATTAAGCTAAAATATTTAGAAAATGACAGAGAGTTGTAACTAGGGAATTTTCTATTTGCGATCAAAGAGAAAATGTGGACTACTGACAAAGATAGATAGGGACCCAAAAGAGGAAATTTTTAGTCAAAGGAAATAGTGCTGAGTGTGACTAGTCTTTTGTCACAAAATCTAGTGACTACAAAGATATTTTTGCATATTTTGTAGGTGTTTTTAGCAGGGTTAAAGGTGCAAATTAAAGGCAATTTTGGAGGAGAAAAGTACAGATTTTTTATTTTTAAAAATTCAAAGAAGAAGACATGTGTCAATGTGTAATCCATTGTAGGGTTCTTTTAGGGTTTTCTTCTTGGTGTATTTAGTTCTCTTTTCTCCTCATTCAAGAGGATTCTAAATATAATTTTTAAAAATATTCTGGAAGAAAGGCTTCCATGTTAGCAATTGGAGGAATTGATCGTGTTGCATTGATGTTTTGTCATTGATGGAAACACTGATTTTTTTGGTTGTTTACCGGCTTCCAATAGGTTTTGGTAGAGTGGTTGGTTTATGATATTTATTCGGTATTCTCCGATATGTCTTGGCTTGTGGACTTGGTTTATATCTGTCGTTCGTGCTATTCAAATGAGTATCACGATTAGTTGGTTTGGGATTTGATAACTCAGAAGCTATCATTTATTCTAGTAAGCCTTTTGGTCACCGGTAAGGGTTCTGCCAATAGAGATTTGATGAAGATATTTTGATGCATGTGATAAGTGGTGTTGGCGCAGCTTCTAGATGGATTTTGGTATGTTGTTGGTTATCTTTTTCATGCTCCTCTTGATCGGTGGTGTTGGATTTGGGTCCAGACCTAATGCTATCTTATTTGACTAGGTTATGGACCAGTTTATGTAATGTGTTGGTGGATGATCCTGATGCATTATTGGTTGGGTTCATTGATTGGATTATGTTGTTTTAGTCTTAGGATGACTTGGTTGATCATTAGATTGTGGGTTTAAGTTATGAATTTATTGTATTATCTTTTAGGTGGCCGACCTAATTGTTTAGGTCCCGGGTTGGTATAAATATGATGTAAGATCTCTTTGTAGATCATGGGATTATGGTTATGGGATTATCTATCTGCGAATAAATTTTTAATCATATGTAGAAGTTTTTGGTCGATCATAGGTGATCGAATTGGGTTGGTGAAAGGTTTAAGATCTCTGGTACTGAGCTTAACTAAAATTGTACTTAGGCATAGGAGATGCTATTCTTGCAGTACATTCTTCTTCCGAATTGTAGTCTAGATTTATTTTGTAGTCAATAAGGCTCCTTTTGTGATGAGCAATGTGCTCTAGGTTGTTGGCCTTCTTGCATGTGCAGGCCTCTCTTATTGTAATCACATACTTACTACAAAAGTATTATCGAATTGTGGGTAGGCTTCCCACTGTGGTTTTTCCCTTTACCAGGTTTTCCATGTTCAAATATTGGTGTTATCTTTTGTCGATGGTTGGTAAATGTTTTATGGTTTATATTTATGCTTAACTGTTATATATATTTTTCCGGTTTTTGGTTTATGTATTCTGGTAATAAGGCTTTAATGCTTAAAGTTCTATAATATGTTGACAACTGATTCACCCCCCTCTTAGTTTTCCTCTAGTTATTTGAGTTGTCTAAAAATTGGTATTAGAGCCTAGTTCTCTCTGTAGAAGCTTAACAACTTGAAGAAGATCCTATGGTGTCTAATAGTGCAAGTTCATCAAGTTCATCTGCTTCTGTTTTCCAGAAAGAAATTCCTAGGCTTGATGGAACAAATTACAGAGTATGGAAGATTCAGATGAAGACTCATCTAAGATGTCTTGGTAAGGAGATTTGGTAGATCAATAAGAATGGCTATACACCTCATAATTTGGGATCTGGAAATCCTCCTTCGGCAGGCTTGGATAAGGACATTGAAAATAATTGTAGAGCTAGAGAAGCCCTTTTGTGTGCACTTTCTAATCAGCAAATTATGGGACTATCTGACAAATCTATTGGCCATTTGGTGGAATTGATTATGTGTTCCATTGATGTTTTGTCATTGATGCCAACACCAGCTATTTGGATGCTTTACCGGCACCCTTCTGGTCCCGGTAGGCTGAGTGGTTTCAAGTTAATTTGGATCCAGCATGATCCAGTAGGCTCCAATATGTTTTGGTGATGGAATTGGTTTCTTCCTCATAGTCATGCTCATATTTAGTCAGTTGGTTTTGGTTTGGTGATCGGATGCTATCTTGTTTGCTTAGAAGCTTGGTTTTTGGTTCTAATGAGGGTTTCACTGGCAGAGCTTTTGATGAAGATCTTTGATGAATTACATAAGTTGTGTTGGTGTAGCTTCTGGTAGAGTTTAAGAATGATGTTGGTAATCATGTTTGAGACTTGGCGGATGGAGATAATTTTGTAGTGTGTGGACCTATACTAGGTCCCGGTTGATCTAGGTTATGGACTGGCTTTAATGTAATGTGTGGATTGGACCTCTTGATGTGTTTCTGGGATGTCTTATGTGTTGGATATTATTTGTTTGGTCTAAGGCTAACATGGTTTGTAATTATGTAATTGGTTTATTTTTTGGTGGCCAACCTAATTGTTTATGGTCGAGGGTTTGTATACATAGATGTAAGATCTCATTGTAGATTATCATGGTTATGTTAGAGGTCATGGTCATGAGATGTAATGTGTGAATAATGTAATATCATTTAGGTAGAGGATTTGGACGATCATTGGAGATCGAATTAGTTTTATGTAAGAGGATTTAGTCCTCTGGTATTGAGCTTAACTAGAACTGTACTCAGGCATAGGATATTCTATCTTTTGCAGTTCAACACTTCTCTAGATTGTAGTCTAGATTTCTATGTAGTTAGTGAGGCTCCTTTTGTGATGAGCAGTGCACTCTAGGCTATTGGCCTTCCTACAAGTGTAGGCTCCTCAATTGTAATTCACATACTTACTGCAGAAGTATTATCTAACTATGGGTAGGTTTCCCACCATGGTTTTTCCCTTTGCCGAGTTGTCCATGAATAATCTTAGTGTCATGTGGATGGTATATATTCTGTGATTATTGATTATGCTTAATTGGTTTAACTGTTATTCCAATATTAATGTTTTGGATTCTGGTATTAAAGTTTTAATTTTTAATAGTTTCGGTAATCTGTGACAACTGATTCACCCCCCCCCCCCCCCCTCTTAGTTGTCTTCCAGTTATTTGAACTATCTAACAATTGGTATCAGAGTTTTGGTCCTCTTTGCAGAAAGCTTAATCACTTGAGGAAGATCCTATGGAGACTAACAGTTCAAGTTCATCCAGTTCTTCTGGAGCTATCTTTTAGAGAGATATTCCTAGGCTTGATGGAATAAATTACACAGTATGGAAGATTCAGATGGAGAATCTTCTGAGATGTATTGGCAAGGAGATTTGGGAGATCACATAGAATGGCGTCACACATTTTAATTCAGGATCTGGCAATCCTCCTCCAGAAAACCTAGATAAGGAGCTTGAGAATGATTGTAGAGCAAGAGAAGCCCACTTGTGTGCACTTTTTGATCAACAAATAATGGGATTAACCGACAAATCATCTGGAAAGGCTATATGGGATAAGTTAGAGACTCTTAATGAAGGTGACCCTATAGTGAAGATTGCTAAACTTTATGGTTATCGGGTGAGATATGAAAACCTAAAGATGGAAGAAGATGAAAGGATTAATGCATTCATGGAAAGGGTAAATGAGATTGTTATGGGAATTCAAAGTTGTGGTGGAACTCTGAGTGAAGATGAAATTGTTTCTAAATTTATGAGAGCCCTACCACCGGCTTACAAAATAAAGGCTACTGCTATCAATGAGTTGAGAATAGGCTAATACATTTGTCAATAGAGATACTTTGGTTGGGAAACTATCTGCTTTTGAGCTTGAAGAATTTGGACCTTCTGGAGTCGTGAAGTCTGAACCTTCTTTTCATGTATCTACATCTACAACCAGTAAGCAAGATTCTAAAGCTTTATATGTAGAGGAATTGGAAGATATGAAGAGAGAAGATGATGATTTTGAGCAACTTGAAGTACTATTTTCTAGAAGAGTACCTAAAGGGCTGGTAGGAAGTAAGTATGAAGGAAAAGCACCTTTTAAATGTTTTGCATGCAATAAGATTGGTCATTTTGCATCTAGATGTCCTGAAAGGAATTCAAGATTTGAAGAAAGAGTTAGAAGATCATTTAACCCTAACCTTGGATATCAGAACAAGTATAAGTACAAGAAAACAAAGACAAATCATGCTACATAGCGGATGAGGAAGGCATTACTGATTCTGATGATGAACCGATAGAAGATTCATCTAGTGGTTCTGGCAATGGGAAGGAATGGGTGTTCTTGGCTATCAAGGAAGATGATCCGACACTAGAAGAGAATGTACCTAAAGAGAAGGCACTTGCAGCTAAAATTAAAGACAAGGATGAATGGGTAATTGATAGCGGTTGTTCACATCATATGACTGAAGTTAAAGGGAAGGTTCTATACTTGCAAGAATTTGATGGCGATCTAATTACATTTGGAGATGACAAGGCATGTATAATCAAAGGAAAATGAACTATATCATTGGATGGTAAGAACAATACTGAAAATGTTTATTATGTTGAAGGTTTAAGGCATAATCTTTTAAGTGTAGGACAATTGCTAGATAAGGAATTTCAATTATAGTTCAAGGATGGAAAATGCAAAATCATTAACAGATCTGGTTTGGAGATTGCAACCGGTACACAAACAAAAGGTAATATATTTCATTTGAACTCCGGTGAGAAAACAATATTTGATTACATAGATTGATGAGAGTTCGCTATGGCATAAAAGGTTGTGTCATGTGAATTTTGATTACATTGTAAAGACCAGTTCAACTAAGTTAGTTAGGGATATACCTAAGATTATGAAGCCCTATAATTCGGTATGCAAACAATGTCAAATGGGTAAATAAGTCAGAACCTCTTTTAGGAGCATACAAGATAAATCAAATGATGTTCTTCATCTTATTCATACTAATTTGTGTGGCCTTGCTAGAGTTAAAATTTTTCAAGGTGATAAATATTTCAAGCTAATCATTGATGATTATTCTAGAATGATGTGGGTTACTTTTCTAAAAGAAAAATCTGAAGCATTTGAAAAGTTTACAATCTTTAAAGCTAAAGTGGAAACTGAAGCAGGATTGAAGATTAAATGTTTGAGGTCAGATCATGGTGAAGAATTCACATCCGGTGAATTTAATAACTTTTGTGAGAAGCATGGGATAAGAAGACAATTTTCTGCTCCCCGGACACCTCAGCAGAATGGAGTTGTGGAAAGGAAGAACAAAACTATCTTGGATGCTGCTAGAATAATAATGATGGAAGCTATTCTACATCATATCTACTGGAGAGAAGTAGTGAGCACAACGGTTTATACATTCAACATAGTACATATCAAAGGAGAAACTGGTAAGACACCTTATGAATTATGGTTTGGCAATACACTTACAGTTAAGTATTTCAAAATATTTGGTAGTAAATGTTATATCGGGAGAGATGATATCATTGGAAAATTTGATCCTAGATGTGATGAAGGCATATTTCTTAGTTATTCTAATGAGAGCAAAGCATATAGATGTTATAACATGAGATTGCAGAGAATTGTGGGGAGTGCTAATGTCAAAGTAGATGAGTTGAACAAAAGTCAAATCAAACTTTATGAGAAGGAATCGACAATGGAAATGATTATCTCTAAACCAGTAGCACCTTTACTAGAACAAAGTGTTGAACCAGTTACTCCAACAGTATCAGAGAATTTTACAGTAACTAAAGAACAAGGAAGAGGAACAGAGAGTCAGAGGACTCCTAGGTATGTGAAATTGAATCATTCAGAAGATTAGATCATTGGGGATAAGAGAAATGGAGTGATGACAAGAAGAGGACTGACAATTAATGAGGTATGTTTAATTTAACAAGTTGAACCGGATCAATAATTGAGGCATGTAAAGATGAATACTAGTTGAAATCTATGGAAGAAGAATTAGATCAAATTGAGAAAAATAACACATGGACTTTGGTTCCCCAGCCTAAAAATAAAAATGTTATTGGAACTAAATGGGTTCTTAGAAATAAATTGAATGAGAATGGTCAAGTTATAAGGAATAAGGCTAGATTGGTTTGTAAAGGATATTCTCAGAAGAAAGCAATTGATAATGGAGAGACTTTTGCAACTGTAGCTATGATTGAAGCTGTAAGATTATTTCTTGCCTATGTTGCTTATAAAAACTACAAGGTTTATCAGATGTATGTTAAATGTGAATTTTTGAATGGGGATCTTGATGAGGAAATTTATATTGAGAAACATGATGGTTTTTCACTATCAGATGATGCAAACATGGTTTGCAGGTTAAGGAAAGCTTTATATGGATTGAAACAGGCACCTAGAGCTTGGTATGCAAGGTTGGGATCACTGATGATGATATACTGATTATTGAAGTATTTGTTGATGACATTATTTTTTAGAGGTGAAGATAAGTTATGCCTAGAATTTTCTAAGAATATAGAGAAATAATTTGACATGTATATGATTGGTGAGATGAAATTTTTCTTAGGTTTGCAGATTACTCAGATTGACAAAGGTATTTTAATCTGTCAAACTAAGTATGCTAAGGATTTGTTGAAGAAATATGGTATGGGAGATTCTAAACCAATAAGTACTCCTATGGTTACAAGTGAGAAATTAACAAGAAAAAATGTTTCTGCACCAGTAAATCCTACAAGATACAAATATATGATTGGAGGTCTGCTTTATATGACTCAGACTAGGCCTGACATAGTGAATGTTGTTTCTATTGTTTCAAGATTTTAGAGTGATCCTAGAGAAAATCATGAGATTGTAGTGAAAAGGATATTTAGATACTTGCAAGGTACATCAGAATATGGTTTGTGGTACCCTAAGGATAATAACTTTACTTTATGTGCATATATAGATGTTGATTGGTCTGGAGATGTTGATGATTGAAAAAGTACATCCAGTGGAGATTTCTTTCTTGGAAAGAAGTTGGTTTTATGGATCAGCAAGGAACAATCATGTACTTCTTTATCTATTGTTGAAGCTGAGTATGTTGTTGCTCCTACTAACTATACATAATTTTTATGAATGAAGCAAATGTTGAAGGATATAAAGGTGGATTGTGATGCATCGGTAGTTATTCACTGTGATAACTCTGCTACTATTGATATATCAAAGAATCTAGCATTTCATTCTAAAACAAAGCACATATCTATCAAATATAACTTTTTAAAGGAAAAGGTGGAAGCAAATGAAGTTAGATTGGTTTATGTGAACACTATAGAGTAGATTGCAGATATTTTCACTAAACCTTTGCCCAAGGAATCATTTGAGTACCTAAGAGATAGATTGGGAGTTTCTGCCCCTCCAGTAGAAACTTGATTGATGCAGATTAGCATTGGTCTGGTATGCATTATCAAAGATATTTTTTCTGGCATTGATGTGGGGATGCTACTTCTTAAGGGGAGTAGTCAGCTTTGTGATTCATTAGTTTATGTTAAATTGTTTTGATATTTTTGTCAGATTTCTAGCATTGATGTCAAAGGGGGAGTGATATTGACGTGAAAAAGGAAAAAGAATAAGAAAAAGGAGAGATTCAGAGCTTTATAGAGATATTATTTATAGGGGGAGTTTGTTCTTTATTTCAAAGTTGTATGTGGGAGATTGTTGGCTGTCTTCCATTGGGGGAGACTTGTTTGGCATTTCTTGGTACTTAGATGTTTTCAAAATCTAGTGTTTCCATCAATGCCAAAGGGGGAGATTGTTGACCATTTGGTGGAATTGATTATGTGTTGCATTGATGTTTTGTGATTGATGCCAACACTAGTTGTTTGGATGCTTTACCGACACCCTTTTGGTCCCAGTAGGTTGAGTGGTTTCTGGTTAATTTGGATCTGTTGGTGTAAATAATTATTCATCTTGGATATTATTACACTTTACTTAAGTTTACTTAGGTACATGCATTTCATAGTAGTTTGGGTATGAGACACTTGGGTGTTTGTGCCACATTGGGATAGTGTGTGTAGGAGAATTTTCACCTTTTATAGTGTTGATCTTGTTGTTACACTCCACATTCAGTGGGTGATCGACCTCATGTGGAATATTATATTGTTTCTCCTACCTACCCTTGTTTCTTATTGAGCCACATGTCATGTTTATGTGCTCACATATCCATATAGCCTTGCCTATATAAGTAGGCTCATATTCATTGTATGTATCGATTGATGATCCAGTTGATCAATATTTTCATCTTGATAGAATACAATTTATTTCTATCATATATTTTGTCTCTCTTATTTGTGTTTTCCATTGCCTCCTGATCTTGGAAAAATCTCACATGGTATCAGAGCTGGTCCATGTCTCACATGGTATCAGATCCATTAGAGTGTCATTGGTTTGCTAATTGAGAGAAATTTGATGCTATTTGGGGTTGTGTATTTTGGAGTTTTCTATTACAGGTTATTATGGAAGCTTGATGGGTCAAATCTGAGGTTACCATTGGATTGAGGAGGACCAAGAAAGTCATTTTAGCCTTTTGTTTCATCCAAATCGGACTTCCGAGGCCAAATCTAGAGGCATTTGAAGTTTGACACTGTGACGACAATTTTCCAGAAATTATAATTTTGTAGGCATTTTTCAAATAGCGATATCTCACTCATCCGGACTTATTTTTTCGAGCATTTTTTTTTTTTGGGGGGTAGAATTTAGTGATCTGTACAATGGTGTAGGAGTTTTCTGATTTTTGGATATAGGTTTTTTGGAAATCATGAAATCCTAATTTTTACAACTTTGGAGGCTTCGTTTGGGCTCATATGGACTCCTTTTTAGGTGCCGTTTTTTTTTTAAAGTGCATATTTTTTCATCTACTTTCATAATCTACCATCTGTTTGCAGTGATTTTAAGTAGAAATTGTACTTTCTATATTTGGCCATTTTTTGGCATATTTGGTACTTGCATTTTGCTTGGATCTCAGTTTAGATCACTAGTAGTATTTGTTGAAGTCTCATAGATCTCATTTTGAGAATTTGTAAATTGAAATTAGAAGTCCACTTTGCCTTGTTTTGAAAGTGGCCTATTGTATACGCACTAAGTATAAAGTGCCAAAATCACCATTTTGTGGGATTTCTTGATTGAGTATTTTGGGGGGGTGTCTTGTGTGATTGTGCCTCTCTCTATCTTGTGCTTTTTCATTTTGGTGCTATGGGTTCTCCTAAATCTCCACTTTTAACTCCTCATAATTATGCATCATGGAAAAGTAAGGCATGGAGTAAACTAATGGAAAAGGGACTCATTCATTATATAAATGAAACTATAACAACACCACCTAATCCTAAGGCTGATCCTTATGCTCAAATTGAATGGCTTACTAAGAATGCTATGGCACTTGGAACACTTAGAAAGTATGTATCAGATGACCTCATTTTTCACATTGATAAGTGTACAACAATTAAAGAGGCTTGGGATATTTTTAAGAAATTGTATGGTCAAGTTGATGAGATTAAGAGCTACAAGCTTGATAGTGAACTCACAACTTTGGATCCCAAGGATTTTGATACAATCCAAGATTATGTCACAAAAGCAACTGAGATAAGAGCAAAGCTAAAGGATTGGGGAATTGACAAAAAGGATGCTCAATTGGTTTATAACTTGTTGGACAAAATTCCTTTAGAGTATGCAACCTTTGTATCTAGCTTTCACACCCATAGGTTAGCTCAAGGTTCCTCATACACTTCTCCCTCATTTGATTCATTCACGAAGATGTTGATACTTGAGCAATCTAAGTTGACCATGATGGGGATTCTCAAATCTTCAAAGTCACAAGCTTTTGTGGCTAACAAAGGGAATCAAAGTAATCAAGGAAAAAGGCAAGAATCAAAAGCAACCTAAGTCTAAACCACAACAAGATGGAGCACAATCTTCCTCTCCACAACAAGGTGATTCACCATTCTCACCTAAGAGGAAATCATATAAGGACAATCTTTTTTGTAGATATTGTAAGAAGTTAGGACATGATGAACTTCATTGTTATAAGAAGGATATTGATGAGTTGAAGAATCTTCTTGAGAAGAATAGAATCAACCTACCTTCTAGAATGTCTACATCAACTTCTTCTTCCAAGGATAAAGGAAAGGATCACTCTTTTGGGATAGATAAAGGAAAGGGACAAGCTCTTTGTGCTACTACAAGTCATGATTTAGGGAGATGGCTTCTAGATTCAGGGGCTTCTCATCATATGGCATCTTCACAGTCTATGTTTTCTACATTTGAGCCTTGCCACATGCCATAGATTTTGATGGGCAATCGTACATACACAGATGTGATTGGGAAAGGATCTATTGCCATTGGGGATAACTCCTTCAATAATGTGTTATGTGTACCCCACTTGACAAATAATCTTCTTTCCATCTATCAAATCACACATGGGGCAACTAGGATAATTGTGGAGTTCACACCTGATTCAGTTATCATTAGAGACTTGGAGAGTGGAGCTATCATTGTGACTGTGGTGGTTGATCATGCATCTCGGTTGTACTCTTTTTCAAATTTCGGTCCTATTTATAAGGTTGGTTCTTCCTATGTTAATGATTCAGATTTTGAGAACTTTGGGCATTTGAACTTGGGGATTCTCACATGTGACCCCATTCTTGAGTCTTGCATTTCATCTCCTTCTATTGATATCATACCACATATTACACCTAATGATGCAGCTAGTGTGATAGTTTTGCCTTCTTATGATTCAGTGCAGTAGGATATTTCATGTCTTCCAGCTTCAATTGATTGGGATGCCTACTTGACAAACATTGTAGGTTTGTTTGCTGACTCCTACATTGAAGATTTGGAAGACACCATTCATGACATTCATCTTCTCTTTGATGAAGATGATCCTTCTTTGATTGTTGTGAGGGATAACTCTGACCCTCTTGTGCATTCTCTACATCATCAATCTTTAGAGGTTGACATGATTGTGGATACTTTTGTACAACACTTTGAGGAGGTCTCTTTATCTTTTGAGGAGACATATGAGTCTTTGGATATTGTTCTACATTCATCTCCACTAGATCTTGGAGTGCCTTTTTCAACAGTGTGGCATAGTTTACCACCTTTGGAGGGGGCACCTTTCAGCATTGACATGGGGATACTTGAGCAGTTTTCAGAGATTCCTTTCATCATGAGTATTTTTGCTTCATCTTCCTTTCATGATTGGGGAGACTTCATGGATATGGCTTTGGTTTTGTTTCTTCCTAAGGAGAGGAACGTGGTTCGACATTCATGGAGTAGTTTCTTCATTCATCTTTGAGCTTCTATCATTGGTGCAGATTCCACATTGAGGGGGGATTCCTAGTCTCTCTTCTTCTTCTCTCATATGGGGGGGACTTTTTCCTCACATGGGGTTTTGTCCTTCACATACTTCTATGAGAGTTCTTTGTATCTAGTTTTCATCTCTCTTTTGGGGGAGGGTTTTTTCCCATTGGGTTTTTCTCTTTCCCCACTTTGTGAGAGATTTCATTGCATTGGTTTGCATGCATTTTCATTTGTACATAGGTACCTAAAATGGCCTCGTAGCTGGGACCCATCTTGAATTTCTTAGTTGCATTGTAGACTTCAGTACATTCCCCTAAGTTGCACTTAAGGGGGGCTGTTGGTATAAATAATTATTCATCTTGGATATTATTACACTTTACTTAAGTTTACTTAGGTACATGCATTTCATAGTAGTTTGGGTATGAGACACTTTGGTGTTTGTGCCACATTGGGATAGTGTGTGTAGGAGAATTTCCACCTTTTATAGTGTTGATCTTGTTGTTACACTCCACATTCAGTGGGTGATCCACATCATGTGGAATATTATATTGTTTCTCCTACCTACCCACACCTATTTCCTACCTACCCTTGTTTCTTATTGAGCCACATGTCATGTTTATGTGCTCACATATCCATATAGCCTTGCCTATATAAGTAGGCTCATATTCATTGTATGTATCGATTGATGATCCAGTTGATCAATATTTTCATCTTGATAGAATACAATTTATTTCTATCATATATTTTGTCTCTCTTATTTGTGCTTTCCATTGCCTCTTGATCTTGGCAAAATCTCACAGGATCCGACATGATCTAGTAGGCTCTGATATGTTTTGGTGATGGAATTGGTTTGTTCATGATACTCATGCTCATATTCAATCAGTTGGTTTTGGTCTGGTGATTGGATGCAATCTTGTTTTCTTAGAAGCTTGGTTTCTGGTTCTGGTGAGGGTTTCACCAATAAAGATTTGATGAATTACATAAGTGGCATTGGTGGAGCTTCTGGTGGAGTTTCAGAATATTGTTGGTGATCATGTTCGAGACTTGGCAGATGTAGATCATTGTTGTAGCATGTGGACCTATACTGGGTCCCAGTTGATCTAGGTTATGGACCGACTTTAATGTAACGTGTGGATTGGACCTCTCGATGTGTTTCTAAGATGTCTTATATGTTGGATATTATTTGTTTGGCCTAAGGCCAGCATAGTTTTTAATTATGTAATTGGTTTTTTATTTGGTGGTCGACCTAATTGTTTATGGTCAAGGGTTTGTATATATAGATGTAAGATCTCATTGTAGATCATCATGGTTATGTTAGAGGTCATGGTCAAGAGATGTAATGTGCGAATAATGTAATATCATTCAGGCAGAGGATTTGGTCGATCATTGGAGATCAAATTGGGTTTATGTAAGAGGATTTAGTCATCCGGTATTGAGCTTAACCGAACTGTACTCAGGCATAGGAGATGTTATCTTTTGCAGTTCAACACTTTTCTAGATTGTAGTCTAGATTTCTATGTAGTCAGTGAGGCTCCTTTTGTGATGAGAAGTGTGCTCTAGGTTGTTGGTCTTCCTGCAAGTGCAAGCCCCTCAATTGTAATTCACATACTTACTACATAAGTATTATCTGACTGTGGGTAGGCTTCCCATTGTGGTTTTTCCCTTTACCGGGTTTTCCACGTATAAATCTTAGTGTCATGTGGATGGTATTTATTTTGTGATTATTTTTTATAATTAATTGGTTTAACTGTTATTTCGGTATTAATGTTTTGGGTTGTAATATTAAAGTTTCAATTGCTAATAGTTTTGGTAATCTATGACAACTGATTCACCCCCCCTCTCTATTGTTTTCCGGTTATTTGAATTGTCTAACAAAATCAACTTCGAAGGCTATATGGAATGAATTGGAGACTTTGAATGAAGATGACCCTACTGCTAAAATTTCTAAACTTGATGGTTATCGGGTGAGATATGAGAACTTAAAGATGGAAGAAGATGAAAGGATTATTTCTTTTATGGAGTGAATTAATGAGATGGTCATGGGAATTCAGTGTTGTGGTGGATCTTTGAGCGAAGATGGAATAGTTTCTAAAGTATTGATAGCTTTGCCACCGACTTATAAGATGAAGGATACTACAATTAATGAGTTGAGAATAATGGAAAACACCTCTGTCAATAGGGATACTTTGGTTGGGAAGTTATCTGCTTTTGAGCTTGAGGAATTCAGTCCTTTAGGAGTTGCAAAATTTGAACTAGCTTTTCATGCATCTACATCATCTACTAGAAAGAGTGATTGGAAAGCCTTATATGATAAGGAACTTGAGAAAATGAAGAAAGAAGATGAAGAGTTTGAGAAAATTGAAGCCCTATTTGCTAGAAGAGTACCTAAAGGTCCTGCAGGAAGTAAGTATGAAGGAAATTCACCTTTTAAATGTTCTGCATGTAATAAGATAGGTCATTTTGCATAAAGATGTCCTGAAAGGAATTCAAGATTTGAGGAAAGAGTTAGAAGATATTTTAGGCCTAACCATGATTATCAAAACAAGCATAAGTATAGGAGAAACAAAGACAAATCATGCTACTATGCTGATGAGGAAGGTGTGGCTGATTCTGATGATGAACTGGCACAAGATTCAAATAGTGGATCTGCAAATGGAAAGGAATGGGTATTTTTGGTTATCATGGAAGACGATCCGGTACCTAAAGAAAAGGCCCTTGCTGCTAAAATTGAAGACACGCATGAATGGGTGATAGACAGTGGGTGTTCACATCATATGGCTGGAGATAAAAGGAAGTTTCTATCTTTGCAAGAATTTGATGGCGAACTGGTTAGATTTGGAGATGACAAAGCATGCATGATCAAGGGAAGAGGAACTATATCATTGGATGGTAAGCATGATACTGATAATTTTTATTATGTTGAAGTTTTAAGGCATAATATTTTTAGTGTAGGATAGTTGGTGGATAAGGGATTTCAGTTACAGTTCAAGGATGGAAAATGCAAGATTATCAACAGATCTGGATACGAGATTGCAAATGGTACTCAGACTAAATGTAGCATCTTTCATTTAAACTCCAGTGAGAAGACATGTTTGATTGCACAAATTGAGGAGAGTTGGTTATGGAATAAGAGGTTGTGTTATGTGAATTTTGATTGCATTGTAAAGATCAGTTCTACTAAGGCAGTTAAAGATATACCTAAGATTGTGAAGCCCTATAATCTGGTATGTAAGTGATGGGGTTCACCTAGCTTGCTCACACTTCACCTAGCTGGTGTTGCTCAATTACACCAACTCTTTAGGCCTAGATATGATATAAGACCTCCAATTCCTTATCAATCTCTTCTAGGGCTTTCATCTTGTCAATTTCAAGGTGTTTGCTTCAAGTGTTTAATTAGGAACCCTACCAATTCACAATGTTTCCCATGTGCTCATTATGGTTGTCTTGGCTTCAACTTGTCAATTTGACCTCCTACTATTGTGAGTTGATGCAGAGGTGTGGAGATGGCTTATAACATAATTTGAATACCTTTTGGGTCCATTTGAGGTTTGCATCCATTTTCTTTCTTACTGATTTCACCATTTTGCCTAGAAAAGGGCTATAAGGAATGAGCCCCTATTAGGCCTCCAAAATCCGGTTTTCTAGGGAATGGAGGAAAATGGTCCAAAAGACCTTACAACAAGGTTTTATATTCTTTAATGATACACCTATCCCCAAGTGATTTAGGTGGTTTTGGTTTCTCAACCCATCGTACAATGCCCTAACCCAAAAATGAGGGTTTTGAAGGGTTTCTAGTGTTAGGTCCCGGAGACAACTGAGAGGGGGGGTGGTGAATCCATTGTCTGATAAATTCAAACCAAAAACAACTTAACCAACTTAATGCTTGATATTGGTAAACCAATTTAATATTCCGGTAGATAGTTTGAACAGTTAATTGCAATACCGGTAAGGATTAATGTATGAAACAAAAAGACAAAGTCATCCACAACACATAACACCAATATTTGTAAGTGGAAACCCTGTAAGGGGGAAAACCACAGTGGGAAACCTTACCCAAATTAGATGATACTACTACAGATAGTAAGTGTATACAAATGGGGTCTGCACATGCAGAAAGGCCAAGCATCTAGAGCTCACTGCTCAATCACAAATGGGAGTCACACTAACTACAATTGGATGGTTAAATCCAATAAGAATGTACTGCTTAAGTTAGCATCTTTCTATGTTGGGTTTAGTACCGGTATAGTTCTGATTGTCTTTACAAAAAACCCTTCTTCAATCTTCAAATCATGTCTACGTGTATAGCTCTTCTTATTCTCGCATATACCTTTACACAATCCTTTTTTGCATTCCACATATGATCTTACAAATAAGATCTTACATTTATACCATACCCTAAGACCAATTTTAGTAGGTCGGCTCTACAAGATATTACAATAAAATCATTTTACAAACAATACAATATCCGATGTAATAACTGATTCAACATGTCAGATTGATGCATTTACAAGAATAATAAATCATCTCCATAGTGTGCCATGCTGATCTGGAAAAGATAAACCTATCAGTGTATAACCTGGACCTATTTGTTGGTAACAACAAATATGCAAATACGAATATGCCAATAAACAAATCACCAAGACAAGGTGTCCAAACGATGTCTTCGATATTACCAAGTGTTTTCCATGCCATTCCAAGTGTCGGTGGTCATTATATCCTATCGGTGTACCATATACCGGTGACTGTTCATAAGTCATTTCCTTGCTGGTGAATGTTGCTGATTCTCCAAAGTGCCAGAGTTGAGAAGTGTTTAGTAGGTGTTGACATCAATGACAAAACCATACCAAAATACCAACATCTAGGCCTTCTAACTGGCAGTGACTAGTCATGTTTGGAAAATGAGCATCAAATGGTCTTTTCAAGGCTTCCCCTTGCATAGGGAAATCTGTATGAACTTCATGGACCCCTCCAAAAGGTTAGGTTGTGGTTTTGCATTCACCCCTGCACTTTACACTCCAAATTCACCTTGTCTCCTCTAGCCGGGTTGCTCTTGAACTCGCCTAGAACAAGGTGACAGTCATATCAAACTTCATCTTCAGAACTTGTCCCTACATATGTACACTGTAAAAGTGGTTGCCTTCCATGTCCCAATAGGCCGTGATGGCAGCATAGAGGGATTTCATGGGGCAACTATTTTACACAAAAGTGTTATTTACAAGCCAAACCTGGTTGTTTGCAAACAAAGCAATGAAAACACTAATACAACCTAACTACTGTTGGCATATGTGCCGAGTTTGATGACATGATAATAATGTATGTTGTCATTGATGTCAATATACTGAAGTGTGAACCGATATGTTGAAGTTAGTAAACTGGCAAGTGAACTGGTATATGCAAAGTTTTTATCGAGGTTTCACCTTATATGACTACCGGTTGGTAATCTTAGCTTCAGGGTTTCTGGCTAATGCATTCCAAGTTTGTGCAATTCGACCAATGAAATCCTGTGATGAGTTAGCATTGAAATGAAGGTTAGATCGCGTTGCCATGTCATCCTTGTGCATGTGAATAATTTCCTTGAGGATCCTGCATAATAAGATTGATTATATGTACCTCAGGAATGTGCAAAGTCTTAGTAAATGGTGGAGAGCGCGTGATGGGTTATCAACTTCTAGAAGCAATGAAGAATAGATGATGAAAAACATCTTGAGATTTGTTCAAGATTGCTTTACCCAATGTAATGTTTTTAAACGGTCAGGATTAGAATGACTGTATTGTTAACCTAGATGCTTAGGGTTTTAGGTTTTGGCCACCGACCTAATTGTTGTCTATAAGGTTGATGATGATTTTCATTTGAAGTTGTTGGCAAATGAATGTATGTGAGGTGATTCTTGTCAGACCAGAGAAGTGAGTAGAGATTTGTAGAGTGTGATTGCAGATGCAAAGGAACTAAAGTGGATCTGCCTTGGCATTGAGTGCTGTTATCAGATCAATGTATTACCTGTTGACTTCTAACCATTTTAGCAGTTGGAAAATCCCTTTACCGGGTAGCTTTAATAGGCTTTTTGTAAATCCTTTAACAGGGTGACTCAAAATCATTGAGTTCTTCAAATCCTCTTGCGAGGTAACCTTTAACAAGGTTTTAACCTCTAACCAGGTATTTAGCCATCCCTTAACTAGGTGATCCCTAGCAGGATCGGTTCCTAGCAGAACTTGTTGTAAAGTCTTTAACCGGACTAGGCTCCTAACAGAGCGGACTTCAGAAGAGTTCAAGAGCAACTTGTGGGTATTCATCCCCACCGCGGTTTTTCCTAGTTGGGTTTCCACGTGAAAAATCAGTGTGTTATGTGTGATGCTTTTTCATGTGATGATTGAGTGTTTTCTATTAAGCGGTAAAGCATGTTGATCTAATGGTCATTGTATTTCTGATGTATTACCTACTTAAGCATATGGGTGAAGTTGAGATGAGATATTAGGTTTTGAGAAGTTCTAAGTGTTACCAGTTTATGTCTTTTATAATCTTACTGTGTTTTACTAGTATTGTCTTGGTTTAGGTTGATGATGTTGTTTGCCAATTAGTGCAGTCTTTGCAGTTTAAGTTGTCAGAGAAATTTTTGTCTGTATTGATTCACCCCCCCCTCTTAGTACCTATTGGGTATTTACTATTCATCATTATTCATCAACTACAAAGCTTGAAATGAAACTAATAACTGTAAAACACACCAAAGAAACTCAATCCATTTGTATTCACAATATGAGCAAAATAAGCCAAAATAGTGTCAAACAGTTCGAAAATGAGTAGTTTCAGATTGTTGATCTTACAAAAACAAAAATCCAACCTTGGTAACCATGCAAGAGAAGGTTTTTATAGTCTTCCCCACATGTGGAGGCATTCTAGGGTGTTGGGCTATCCCTAACTCCATCGCTAAGCAATTTAGGACAAAAATTGTCATGACAACGTTTTGCAACTTTGCACTTTTTGCACTTTTAGCTTTTCTAATCCATGAAACCTATTCTAAGTCATTACTCATGACTTTTAAAGCATTCTTAAGACTACTTTGACCCTCCCTAATGCTTATACCAATTTTTACCACTTTTGACCATCAAGAAGGTCAATTTCCTACTCAAACCACTACTTATGCACAAAATGCAAACATAAGAAGAACTAACTCAATCTAGGCCTACATTTTACTCATCACACTCACTCTTGGACCCTCCTAGAGTCCTTATTCAATACCTGACTTGGCTAAGGTTAGTACAAGCCAAAATTGAGAAAAACCTATAAGCCTAAGTCCTAGGTGCTCCTGCACCATTCTCCCAAACAAAAGAAAATTATGTCACCTCCTTGGGAATCAGATTTTGATCAATGCCTAGCTTCTTAAACTCTATCCCAAGCACCTATGTAGCTTCAGAATCATCCATACCCTACCACTTGATTAGGTGCTCACAATAGATTTGATGCCTTGTCTTCTTGGCGATCCTTGAACTCAATACCTTCTCAGCCTTTGGATTTGGTTTTGCTGGTAGTTGAAGGTTGTTCACATCATCTAATGCCTCTAAGTGACTATAATCTGAACCTTGAATTGGTCCTTTGTTGGCAACTAAGTCTTCTATGTTGAAAACCGGTGACAATCCTATGTCACTAGGTAGGTCCACCTTGTATGCATTTTCTGCATACTTGGCTAGAATGGCACATGGAAGAAACCTTCTCATTTGCAACTTGTTAGGCACTCCTTGTTGTAGCCTTGCTTTGTTTAGGTGCACCATGACAAGATCTCCCACTTGAAATTGGAGGTTCTTCCTTCTTTCATCAACTTTTTGCTTGATTTTGCTTGTGTTCTCCATCAATGCTTGCTTGACTGATTCATGTACCTCCTTCATTGACTGAGCAAAGTCTTTTGCATATCCACTTCTTGCTGCTGCACTACCTTAGTCTCTTAACTCCAATATACCCCTTGAGTGAACACCATAGACCACTTCAAAAGGGCTCTTGCCGGTGGTCCTATTTATTGTGTCATTGTATGCATATTCAGCTTGTGAAAGCACTTGATCCCATGTCTGACCATACTCTTTGGTAAGGAACCTCAATAAGTTCCCTAAGCTTCTATTCACCACTTCGGTTTGCCCATCTATTTGAGGATGGTAGGCTGATCCAAAGGATAGTTTGGTGCCAAGCTTTTGCCAAAGTGTCTACCAAAAATGACTCATGAACTTTGAGTCTCTATCTAAAACAATGCTCATGGGTAAACCATGTATCCTTACTATTTCTTTAAAGAGCAAATGAGCTATTTGGCATGCATCATGAGTAGTCTTGCAAGGCACAAAGTGGGCCATCTTACTAAATCTATCCATAATGAGATAAATGTTGTCAAATCCCTTCTTTGTCCTTGGTAAACCTACTACAAAGTCCATACTAATGCACTCCCAAGGTCTATTTGGTATGGGAAGAGGTTGGTACAAATCAGCATTTGAAGAAGTACCTTTGGCCTTTTGGCAAACTATACAAGTCTCCACATACTTTTTCACATTTTGATTCATCCTAGGCCATAGTAATACCTCTAAACCAACTCTTGAGTCTTATTGACTCCAAAATGACCACTAAGGCTGCCATTATGCTTCTCTTGTATGAGATTTTCTCTCATTGAGCCTCTAGGCACACAAAGCTACCCACCTCTAAACAATAGTCCATTTTGCAAAGTAAAATCAGAATACTCACTATGGAAATGATTTTGACACTCCTTACACACCTTGTAGGAATTTGAGAAGTCTTCATCCTCTAGGTATAGGTCTCTAGAACTGTCAACACCTATGCTCCTCAATTGGATTTCTTGGACTCTCAAAAGTCTCCTGCTTAATGCATCAGCAACCTGATTTAATTGTCCTTTCTTATGCTTGATTGTGAATGTGTAGTCTTGCATGTACTCCACCCATTTCATGTGTTAATAACTGAGTTTTTCTTGTGAGTTTAGAAAGCTCAATGCTTGGTTGTCCGTATAGACTACAAATTCCTTAGGAAGGAGATAGTGTCTCCATTTCCTCAAAGCCTGCACTAAAGCATATAGTTCCAAGTCATAAGAGGAGTACTTCCTCTTTGCATCACTTAGCTTCTCACTATGGAAAGCTACTGGCCTTTCTTCTTGGCTTAGGACAACACCTACTACAATATTCCTTGCATCACATTCCACTATGAAAAGTTTCTCAAAACTAGGCAATACCAACATCGGTTGAGTAGCTATCTTCTCCTTCAAGGTTTCAAAACCTTTATTTGCTTGTTCACCCCATTGAAACTTTGCCATCATTCCACCTCTAATGGTGTCTAACATTGGTGCACATATAGCACCAAATTTCCTAATGAACTTCTTGTAGTACTAAGCTAGTCCATGGAAGCTTCTCACCTCTGTTGCTGACTTAGGAGTAGGCCAATTTACTATGGCTTCAACCTTTTTGGGATCCATCTTGAGGTTTCCTTGAGACAACACAAACCCAAGGGAAACCAACTCCTGCTTAACAAATTCACACTTGTCCAAGTTCATGGTTAGTTTTTCATCATACAATCTTTGTAGCACATCTTGCAAATTATTAATATGATCTTCCCTATCCTTATTGAAAATGAGAATATCATCTAAATATACCACCACAAATTTACCTATGAAGTCCTTCATCACCTCATTCATGAGTCTCATGAAGGTTCTTGGAGAATTGGATAAGCCAAATGACATTACAAGCCATTCATAAAGACCCTCTGTAGTCTTAAATGCAGTTTTCCACTCATCACCCTCCTTAATCCTAATTTGGTGGTATCCACTTTTAAGGTCAATCTTGGTAAAGTATTTGGCTTCCCCTAAACGATCCATTAGGTCTTCTATTCTAGGAATTGGAAACCTATATCTAATGGCGATCCTATTTATAGCTCTAGAATCAGTACACAATCTCCAAGTACCACCTTTCTTTGGGGCTAACACGGTAGGGATAACACAAGGGCTAATGCTTTTCCTAATTAGGCCTTGGTCTAAAAGCTCTTGGATTTGCTTGGCAATCTCAACATTTTGTTGGGGAGTCATTTTTTAAGCTGTCTTGTTAGGTAAGGATGCTCTGGGAATGGAGTCTATTTGATGGCTTATGGTTCTTTTAGGAGGTAAGGTGGTTGGTTGTCCATCACTCATTGTGCCCTTGAACTTATTCAATAGGTCTTGAACCTCTATTGGCAAATCTGGTTGCTCTTTCTTATCTTCCTCCTTAGGCTTCACTACTAATGCAAACCCTATACCTTCACGTTCCTCTAGTGTCTTCAAGAATTGTTTTTCACTCACCAAAAGAACATTAAGACCTGCTACCCTCTTTTCACTTTCCTCAAGGATAGACTGAATCTTGAATGTGACTCCATCATTCTTGAATGAGTATGCATTCTTGGCTCCATCATGAATAGCTTGTCTATCAAATTGCCATGGTCTTCCCAATAAAAGATGGCATGCATCCATGTGTAGGTGCCCAATGGTAAAATCCACCAATCCTTTCTCATTGACTAGGACATGTTGGCCTTTGTTCAACCAAGTGACTCTATATGGGTTGTTGTGAGGTATCCTTTGCAATTTGAGCTTACTCACTACCTCTTCTGACACAGTGTTGTCTGTATACCCTGAATCAATGATCTCTTTGCAAACCTTGTCAATAATCTTGCATTTGATCCTAAATAAGGACCTTCTTTGTCTTGGCTCTTCTCTAACTGGTTCTTTGAGCAAAGTTCTCCTTATCATTAAGTTGTCACCTACCTCTGGTTCTAAGGCAACCTCTGAAGTCTTGCTTCTTGAAGATAGTTCACTCTCCTTTCATTACCTTGTGATGATGATCCCTTCTCTGGACACCTATATGTTGGATGACCAAGCTGGTTACAATGGTAACACTTCATTGTTGCAAAATATGAGGAACCTCTAACTTGTACACTAGATCTTCCTCTAAAACCACTATCTGATCTCCTTTACTAGTGCCACTCTCTTGTTGCTCAGTGAGTTTAGACTCACCTTGTGTTCCTTGTTCAAAACTTCTTCCTCCAAAGACTCCCCCTATGGCCTCTATTGTCTTTTCCTCTACCTCTTCCCCTGTTGCTACTTGAGTCATGTCTTCTTTTCAGTTTTTCTTCCACTTTAAGGGCAAGTTGATAGGTTTGATGAACTATCTTTGGACTCATTAAACTAATTTCTTCTTTGATGTTCCATCGTAGACCATTTAGGTACCTAGTAACTTTGAGACTCTCTTATTCCAGTGCATGAGATCTAAGGCTAAGTTAATGGAACTCCTCCATATAACTACTGACATCAAGGTCTTTTTGTCTTAATTTTTGTCTTTTCCTATGAATTTTCACTTCATGGTCATCAGGGAGATAGACTTCTTTGATTTTGACTAACATCCCTTTCCAAGAAGAGATGGGTGCTTTGCCCATTTTCTTCCTCTCATTTTGCACAAATTTCCACCATGTGAGAGCAGCTCCTCTCATCCTTGACTTGGCCACTTTGACTCTTTGGGCTTCAGTTATGCCTTCACATTCAAAATGGTTCTCCATGCCTTCTATCCATTCTAAGACCACTTCTGCTTCCATCTTACCAGTGAACAATGCCAATCCTTCTAATGATTTACCACTTAAGGCCTTCAATGCCTTTAGGAAAGGCTCTTGTTCTAAGATAGGATTAGGTTCAAGTGCTTTTTCTATCTATGACACTTCTTTACCCTTCCCTTCTACTCCTTCAACCTTTACGAACACTTCATCTGCCTTGGTTTCAACCTCACCAAGCTTACTCTCCAATTCTAGAAACTTCTCATTCAGGACTCTATTCTCTTCCTCTTGATCATCCACTTTCTTTTCCAAATCTACATTGGTCACCATGTTGTTGTCTCCTATAGATTCCACTAAGGACATCTACTCACCTATCCCAAATCTTATAGGCTCTGATACCAATTTGATGGGGTTCACCTAGCTTGCTCACACTTCACCTAGTTGTTGTTTCTCAATTCCACCAACTCTCCAGGCCTAGCTATGCTATAAGACCTCCAATTCCTTCTCAATCTCTTCTAGGGATTTCTTCTTGTCAAGGTGTTTGCTTCAAGTGTTTAACTAGGAACCCTACCAATTCACAATGTTTCCCATGTGCTCATTATGGTTGTCTTGGCTTCAACTTGTCAATTTGACCTCCTACTATTGTGAGTTAATGCAGAGGTGTGGAGGTGGCTTCTATAATGATTTGAATACCTTTTGGGTCCATTGGAGTTTTTCATCCATTTGCTATCTTACCGATTTCACCATTTTGCCTAGAAAAGGGCTACAAGGAATGAGCCCCTATTAGGCCTCCAAAATTTGGTTTTCTAGGGATTGGAGGAAAAAGGTCTAAAAGAAAATGCAAAAAGGTTTGATATTATTCAATGATACACCTATCCCTAAGTGATTTAGGTGGTTTTGGTTTCTCAACCCATCGTACAATGCCCTAACCCAAAAATGAGGGTTTTGAAGGGTTTCTAGGCCTTCTAACTAGCAGTGACTGGTCAAGTTTGGAAACTGAGCATCAAATGGTCTTTTCAAGGCTTCCCCTTGCATAGGAAACTCTTTATGAACTTCATGGACCCCTCCAAAAGGTTAGGTTGTGGTTTTTCATTCACCCCTGCACTTTACACTCCAAATTCACCTTGTCTCCTCTGGCTGGGTTGCTCCTGGACTCACCTAGAACAAGGTGACAACCATATCAAAATTCATCTTCAGAACTTGTCCCTACATATGTACACTTTACAAGTGGTTTCCTTCCATTTCCCAACAGGCTGTGATGGCAGCATAGAGGGATTTCATGGGGCAACCATTTTACACAAAAGTGTTATTTATAAGACAAAACTAGTTGTTTGCAAACAAAGAAATGAAAACACTAATAAAACCTAACTAAAAATATTGAAATGAAAATAATAACTCTAAAACACACCAAAGAAACTCAATCCATTTGTATTCACAATATGAGCAAAATAAGCCAAAATAGTGTCAAACAGTCCAGAAATGTGTAGTTTTAGATTGTTGATCTTACAAAAACAAAACACCAACCTTGGTAACCATGCAAGAGAAGGTTTTTATAGTGCTACCCATGTGTGGAGGTATTCTATGGTGTTGGGCTATCCTTAACTCCATCGCTAAGAAATTTAGGACAAAAATTGTCATGACAACTTTTTGCAACTTTGCACTTTTTGCACTTTTAGCTTTTCTAATCCATGAAACCTATTATAAGTCATTACTCATGACTTTTAAAGCATTCCTAAGATTATTTTAACCCTCCCTAATTATTATACCAAGTTTTACTACTTTTGACCATCAAGAAGGTCAATTTCCTACTCAAACCACTACTTATGCACAAAATGCAAACCTAAGAAGAACTAACTCAATCTAGGCCTACATTTTACTCATCACACTCACTCTTGGAACCTCCTTGAGTCCTTATTCAATACCTAACTTGGCTAAGGTCAGTACAAGCCAAAATTGTGAAAAACCTATAAGCCTAAGTCCTAGGTGCTCCTGCACCAGTAAGGAATGTCAAATGGGAAAGCAAGTCAAAACTTCTTTTAAGAGTATAAAAGACAAATCTAATGATGTTCTTGATCTTATTCATAATAATTTGTGTGGTCCTACTAGAATCAAAAAAAATTCAAGGTGATAGATATTTTATCCTAATCATTGATGACTATTCTAGAATGATGTAGGTTACTTTTCTAAGGGAGAAATCTAAAGCATTTGAAAAGTTTAAAATCTTTAAAGCTAAAGTTAAGATAGAGACATGTTTGAAGATTAAATGATTAAGGTCAGATCAGGGTGGAGAATTCACATCTGGTGAGTTTAACCATTATTGTGAAAAGAATGGGACAAGGAGACAATTATCTACACCCCGGACACCTCAGTAGAATGGAGTTGTGGAAAGGAAGAACAAAACTATCTTGGATGCGGCTAGAACTATGATGATGGAAGCCAATCTGCCTCATATCTACTAGAGAGAAGCCGTGAGAACGGTGGTATACACATTCAACAGAGTTCATATCAAGGGAGACATCAGTAAGGAACCTTATGAGTTATGGTTTGGTCTTACACCTACAGTTAAGTATTTCAAAATATTTGGTAATAAATGTTATATCAAAAGAGATGATTCCAGTGGAAAGTTAAATCCTAGATGTGATGAAGGAATATTTCTTAGTTATTCTAATGAAAGCAAAGCATATAGATGTTATAACAGAATATTATAGAGAATTATGGAGAGAACTACTGTCAAGTTGGATGATAAAAAAAAAAAATCAAATCAGAACTTATGAGAGAGAACCCGCAGTGGAGATGATCATAACTAAACTAGTAGCACCTACACCAGAATAGAATGTTGAACTAGTTACTCTGGTAGTATCAGAAAATTCAATAGTAACTGAAGATCATAGTAGAGCAACAAAAGTTAGAAGATTCCTCGGTATGTAAGGTTAAACCATTCAGAAGATCAGATCATTAGAGATAAGAACAAAGTAGTGATGACAAGAAGAAGGTTGGTAGATGATGAGGTATGTTTAATTTGTCAAATTGAACCAACATTAGTAATGGAAGTATGTAAAGATGAATGTTGGATGAAAGATATTGAAGAGAAATTAGATCAGATAGAAAAGAATAACACATGGACTTTAGTTCCCTGACCTAAAAATAAGAATGTTATTGGAACTAAATGGGTTTTTAGGAATAAATTGAATGAAGATGGACAAGTTGTGAGGAATAAAGCTAGATTAGTTTTTAAAGGATATTCTCAGAAGGAAGGAATTGATTATGATGAAACTTTTGCTTCAGTAGCTAGGATTGAAGCCATGAGATTATTTCTTGCTTATGTTGCCCATAAGAACTACAAGGCTTATCAAATGGATGTTAAGTGTGTATTTCTGAATGGAGATCTTGAAGAGGAAGTTTACATTGAGCAACCTGATGGATTTTCACTTTCAGATGACAAAAACATGGTTTGTAGGCTAGCAAAACCTTTATATGGATTGAAACAAGCCCCTAGAGCTTGGTATGCAAGATTGGATAAATATCTTCTGAAGCTTGGTTTCACTAAAGGTAATGCTGAAAGTAATTTATACTATAAGATCACTAATGATGACATATTGATTGTTGAAGTATTTGTTGATGATATCATTTTTGGAGGTGAGGATAAGTTATGTATGGAATTAGCTAAAAATTTGAAGAATAAATTTGAGATGTCTATGATTGGGGAAATGAATTTTTTCTTAGGTTTGCAAATTACTCAGACTGATAAAGGTATTTTCATCTATCAAACTAAGTATGTTAGAGAGTTGTTGAAGAAATTTGGTATGGAAGATTCTAAATTGGCTGGTACACCTATGGTTACAAGTGAGAAGTTGAATAAGAAAGATGCATCAACACTAGTAAATCCTACAAGGTACAAGTCTATGATTGGAGGTTTGTTATATCTGACTTAGACTAGACCGGATATAATGAATGCAGTTTGTATAGTATCAAGATATCAGAGTGATCCTAGAGAAAATCATGAGAGTGAGGTGAAAAGTATTTTTAGGTATTTGCAAGGAACAATTAAATTTGGTTTGTGGTATCCTAAAAATGATGACTTTACACAATGTGCATATACAAATGTTGATTGGGCTAGAGATGTTGATGACTGGAAGAGCACATCTAGTGGAGCTTTCTTTCTTGGAAAGAAACTTGTTTCATGGATCAACAAGAAGCAGTCATGGACATCTTTATCTAGTGCTAAAGCTGAGTATGTTGTTGTTGCTACTAACTATACACAAGTTTTATGGATGAAGCAAATGTTGAAGGATATAAGGGTGGATTGTAATGAACCGGTAGTTATTCACTGTGATAACTTTGCTGTTATTGATATATCAAATAATCTGGTATTTCATTCTAAGAAAAAGCACATATCTATCAAGTATAACTTTTTGAAGGAGAAGGTGGAAGCAAATGAAGTCAGATTGGTTTATGTGAACACTAAAGAGAAGATTGTAGATATCTTCACTAAACCTTTTCCTAAGGAATCATTTGAGTACTTCAAAGACAGATTGGGGGTTTTTGCCCCTCTGGTAGAGATCTGAAAGATGTTGATTGGCATCAGTCTGAAATACACTTAGAGAGCTACTATTCATTCTAGATTGATGTGTTGGTGCTACTACTCAGGGGGAGTAGTTAGTTGTATGGTTTAGTGGATTTATGATTTTTCTTTGATGTTCATGTCAGATTTTTGGAATTGATGTCAAAGGGGGAGAAATGTATGTGAAAAAAAGAGATTAATAGAACATCAGTCAAGAGGAGAGATCAGATCTTAACAAAGCTATCAGTCATAGGAGGAGTTTGTTAACTTCATTGTTATATCATCTTTTGGAAGATTGTTGGTTGTCTTCCTTTGGGGGAGACTTGTTTGGTATTTCTTGGCACTTGGATATTTTTCACATCTAGTATTGCCATTAATACCAAAGGGGGAGATTGTTGGCAATTTGAGGAATTGATTATGTGTTGCATTGATGTTTTGTCATTGATGGCAACACCGATTGTTTTGGTTGCTTACCAGTTTTCGGTTGGTTCTAGTAGAGTTGTTGGTTTATGATATTGATTTAGTATGCTCCGACATGTCTTGGCTTGTGGAATTGGTTTGGATCTATTGTTCATGCTATTTAGATGGGTATCACAATCAGTTGGTTTGGGCTTTGATGACTCAGGAGCTATCATTTGTTCTAGTAAGCCTTTTGGTCACCAGTAAGGATTCTGCTGACAAAGCTTTGTTGAAGACCTTTTGATGCACGTGATAAGTGGTGTTGGTGTGGCTTCTAGATGGATTTTGAGATGTTGTTGGTTATCTTGTTCATGTTCTTGTTGATCGGTGGTGTTGGATTTGGGTCCGGACCTAATGCTATCTTATTCGGCTATGTTATGGACCAGTTTATATAATGTGTTGGTGGATGATCTTGATGCATTACCAGTTGGGTTTATTGATTGGAATATATTGTTTCGGTCTCAGGCCAACTTGGTTGATCATTAGATTGCAGGTTTAAGTTATGAATTTATTGTATTATTGTTTAAGTGGCCGACCTAATTGTTTAGGTCCCGGGTTGGTATAAATATGATGTAAGATCTCTTTGTAGATCATGGGATTATGGCTATGGGATTATATGTGTGCGAATAAAGTTGTAATGATATGCAGAGGTTTTTGGTCAAGCATAGGTGATCAAATTGGGTTGGTGAAAAAGGTTTAAGACCTCTGGTACTGAGCTTAACCAAAACTGTACTCAAGAATAGGAGATGCTATTCTTGCAGTTCATTCTTCTTCCATATTGTAGTCTAGATTTATTTTGTAGTCAGTGAGGCTCCTTTTGTGATGAGTAGTGTGCTCTAGGCTGTTGGCCTTCCTACATGTGCAGGCCCCTCTTATTGTAATCACATACATACTGCATAATTATTATCTGACTATGAGTAGGCTTCGCACCACGGTTTTTCCCTTTATCGAGTTTTCCACATACAAATCTTGGTGTTATCATTTGTGGATGGTTGGTAATTGTTATGTGGTTTATATTTGTGCTTAACTATTATATCTGCTATTCCAATTTTTGGTTTATGTATTTCGATAATGAGGCTTTGGTGCTTAAAGTGCTATAATCTATTGACAACTGATTCACCCCCACCCCCTCTCAATTGTCCTTCGATTATCTGAGTTGTCTAACATTCCATGTACAATCCAAAAATTAGTGTAAGTTAGAGTTTTATCTTCACCTTGTAGATGTTTTTTCTTCAAATAGTATATGGCTAGTATGAAAGAAGGTTTTTAATATTTTGTTGAAGTTGTCTCGAGCATGTAAGAACACTGTTTCATGGAATGAATGATTAAGAATCATCTATTTTGTCCTAGCAAGTTTTGGTTATCATCTTATTTTTTGCTTCTCTTCAAGAAAGAGATTAAAGTTCTTTTAATAAGTTGAGGAATGGTGATCATCTACATGCAAGATCTTCAAGTATGACCATAATGAAACTTTAATGGGTGTTAATGTAATGCATTAATGCTTAGAATGAATTGGTTATATTTTACTCTATTTGGGTTTGATGTCTACTTGTTGTGGGTTGACTCTGCTTCCCTAATAAGGCATTGGTCATGGAGCTTGCCTAATTTTCAGAATCAATATATTCTTGAAATGTCTTTTTATTTATACTTGTAGGAGTAGTGTTAGTTTATAAAACTAGTCCCAATGGTTGCTTAAGTGTTCATAAACTAAGGTTGTAGCCATAACTAGGAGTTTATCCATTTTCCTTTGTATATTTTCATTGGGATAATATGCTTTAATGTACAATGTCTAAGCCCAAAGTGTTGTAAGTCATTGGGACATTGTAAAGGGAGACCCACCTTGGTTTTGTAGAGCCAAAAGTGTAGGAGATTTTTGTCTTATGACTGAATCTCGTTTGTTGGCCAAATCCTATTCTAAGTCTATTGATAAGTTAGTGACTATTTCTTTAGGATTTAGAATCTATTGATTTGGGAATCAACAGTAAGGACTAAAAATGTTGATTGGATTCAAGGGGTGGATTTGTTTACCCTCTTTTGTGAGTTGAATTGCTGAAATTAGGGTAAAGTGCTAAAAATGAAGGTAAAAACATGGAAACAGTGAGCTACAGTCGTCGAATTGAGGCACACACATATATCTAAGAAGCATAAGAATGTTTAGACCCGATCCTCGAAAAATCTCCAAAAATGTCAAGACCATAGCGAAATTCATCCTAGTCCTCCTAACTTTTCGCACACCAAAAGGAGTTGATTTGTCTTTGCAAATAATCCTAAATCTGAAGATCACAACTTCATATCTATTTCTTGCACACAAAAATAAAGGGAAATAGGTTGAGAATAGGGGATTGCCTAAGTCAAACCCCAATTTAGGAATTAACCTTGATTGAAATATTGCAAATACTGAAATAAATAATGGAAAAATATACCTCAGATTTGCAATGATCGATAATGATGCTTTGCTTCTTAAATATAATCAAATATGTTATCTGCAATGGCATGCACATGACAAAACCATAATCACACACACATGCTTGCATGTGAAAGGTGTATTGTTGCTCCACAATTGATGAATGAAGAATGCAGCCTTGAAAACCTTTAGAGATGCTTGATGATGAATGATTGAATGCTTGATGATTATAATTTCGTTGTTTTCTTATGATCCTTGTATATCCAAATGAGAGGGGAAATCCTCCTTATATACTTTCCCATAAAAAAATATGTTATTTTTTCGACATAGGTCGACATGGGGCTAGGTTTCTTTCCCAAATTTGAGAATGCCAAAGGGGTTCAAAATGGGGCTCAAATAAGGAGGACCATAGCATGACGCCATGGTCACAATGAGGACCAAGGCATCACACTCTGGTCTTACCCTATTTTAGGGCCGAACTAAGGGGCCATGTGATGTATGAAGTGAAATCAAGGCCATATTTGCATGATGCAATCATAATAAGGTCTCAGTTAATCATTGAGGGATTAACAAGTTAAGGTGAGGGCCCAAAATGTGGACTAAATTGTAAGGGAGTACAATTTATGGTGCTACAAATACAATCTAAGAGACACCCATACCTTTTTCTCCTTTTTGAAGGGAGACAAAGTCAAAAGAATTTGAAAAATTGGGAACCTATTTATTAATAGTTTTTATTATCCAAACGATTCTCCAATTAACTACCACCTCTAGTTTTCATCCCAAAACTTGCCAAGCTAATATTTGAATTGATGGGGCCTCAAATTATTTGACTCCATCTATAGAACACTACTAAGAAGGGAAATAGGTGGTATAAAATGCTCCTTGTTTAGATAAATATAAGGAAGTGGCTACCCCATATATCCCTCTCAAGTGATCCTTCTCAATGGGACAAGTATTTTCAAATAATGAAATAGGAAGAAGCTACATAACCATCAAATGGAACAATTAAGCTCTGTTCCAATATGTTTTTATTGGAAGATGTTAGTTTTCTTACTAGATAGCTAGCAAAAAATTCCTAACTTGAAAGCATTTTCAACATATAAATGTTATATTCTAATAGTCTAAAACTTGTTTCCAAACCCAATCCTCTACTTGAAAACATACCTTCAAAAATAGACCTTTGACAATATCATTTGCACTTGAATTGAAATGAAATGAATTAGACTATCCTATTTAGGATTGAATTTAATTATTTTTTAAAGCATTAATGATTCCCAAGAATCATTGTTCCACCCAAATTTGAAGGATGAGATGTGGAATTTAAACCTAGATAGGTAAAACTAAGAAAGTCTCCATCATTGGATTAAATGTGGGAAACATGGTTTCATTAATAAACATTCTTATCCCAAAACTAGGGACACATTTATAATATGAACAATCTATCCTCCAAGACTTACATCATATAAAAAAGTATCACATGCTATGAAATATCCTCAAGGATTTGGATCTCTAAAAGAATATCTTACATGCATGTATACTGGGGTATTTAATAAATAACTAATATTCACCCAATATATAATTTTAGTATTAGGGAGATAGGAGATAATTTTATTGGTGTAATAAGGGTAGGTACTAGAGTTTGGTAAGAATACATAGAAGAGTATCACTTTTCATCGGTCAAATAGAGGAAATACAATTCATTATGTTGGTTTTTCTTAAGTCATGAAGCTTTCTTTTTTAAGAACCACATAGCCTTGCATTAAGTTAAAGCCTCATAATCTTAGATGCACTTAATAATCTCTTCTCTATTACAATCAATAAAGGAAGCAATGGTCGAACACCAAGGTCAATACTATCCTACCCAATTTCCTAAACCAATTATTTGATACCTTTTGACAATAAAAAAACCCTACCCAAAAGAATCACTAAGTATCTCTAAAACTCTTCCATTATAATTTAAATCAATACATAAACTGTAAGTAAGATGTACATGATATTAGCAGGATTCATTTGTTAGAGTTTGTATGGCAAGGATTTGGAAGTGGTCATAAATAGGTTTTGTTAAGTCATATATCCTTTTTGCAAGATGTCATATTTGTTCTAAGGGTTTAATGCATGTAATGGTTAAATAAATTGGTTTTACAAAAAATGTAGGTGTGGGTAGTGATTTTGGTTGATAGGGGAGAAGTAATAAAGAGATATAGAAGTGTAATGAAAAAATAGGTACATAAGATACTTGGTGAAAATACTATTGTATGTAGTTGGGGTATCAAAAGTATATATTCAAGGGGTACAAATAAAACTGGGGGTGATTATTAGTACCCTAAAAATGCATGTAATATGCTATTGCTTTATTAAATAAATCCTTTAGGGGAGGATTTTTATAGTCTTAACACCACTTAATATTTATTTGTAGTCCACTAATACAAAACTGTAATGATAGGTCATAAGGAGTTGAACATCTAAATGAGACCAAGTTTTGAATATTTTACATCATTAGGTACAACACAATATTGTATGTAAATCCAAACCAAGAACTATCTCTAGCTTTCACATTAATTTTGTTGAAACCACCACCTTTTCTACGAGTTTAGCCTTAACATAACCCATATTTGACAAACACGACAATTACCACCTCTCCATGTTACACCAGTGACCAGATTTTAGCACTTTATTTCCTCTCTATCTTGCTTGCTAGGAATTACTATTGCCACTTGTATTGATCTGTGCACCCCACCTTAACCCAAATAATTTTTTTTCTTAACTATATCTCTAGGAAATCTATACCATTGAACATATTGAGATAGCTATTTATTGTCATAGTCTACTATATAGAACCTATAAAGTACACAACCTAAAAATTTGACCAATAAATAAAAATCTCTATACTAAAATTCATATTATATTAATAATTATTTTTAACATTAATATACCTAATAACAATTGACTTTCTTTTATATAAATATTTGACTTAATATATTAATTTTTTTTTATATAATTAATTATTTTTCATTAATAATGTATGGAGTGTAATGTGCATGAACAAACATAAAATTATATGCAACCATTTATATTTTAAAAAATAAGAATTTAAAGATAATATATTAAGTGAGAAATAGATTATGTAAGTTAGAAATAAGTAATAACAAGTCTTACATCGATATGCTTCCAAAATATTGAGTTGATATCATCTTTATCGTGTGTCTCATTGTGTGGCCATGATAGACTCCTAGCTAAACTATTCCTTTATGAGTGAGACATTTTACTGATGAATTCTAACTCTATTTTGTAGTCAAACAAAATATTGCAGGGGAGATTTTTTTGCATAGGAAGGCATGTGGTAGAGAAGACAACAAGTATATATGTCAATGACAAAGAGTTCTCGAGATCATCAATATTGCATAATGAGAAGCTAGATCTGAAATGAAAGTTCCCAAGAAAAGGATAACCTTGTTGGCACTCTTGAAAGGCATATGGATATTCCATCAATATCGTATAATGATAAACTTGTTCCAATACTAGATCTGAAATGAAAGCTCCCAAGAAAAGGATAACTCTATTTGTACTCTCGAAAGACATAAGAACATTAATTAACATAGCAGTCAATGTAACCAAACAAAAAGAAGTTGTTGATTTGTCTCTTCATATTGTCAATTTGTAAGCAGTTCAGTCAAACATTTTATTTAATGAGAAAAGACATGATTTTCTTCCCCCAAGAAAAGGATAACTCTGTTTGTGCTCTTGAGAGGCATAAGAACATTGATTAACATAGTGGTCAATGGAAGCAAACAAAAAAAAAAGTTGATGATTTGTCTCTTCATATTGTCAATTTGCAAATAGTTCTGTCAAATGTTCTATTTAATGAGAAAATACATGATCTGCTTCCCCAAAGAATAGGATAACTCTTTTTGCACTCAATGCATGCAAGCAAAAAAAGAAAGTTGTTGAATTGTCTCTTCATATTGTTAATTTGCAAACAGTTCAGTCTAAAGTTTTATTTAATGAGAAAAGACATGATCCACTTCTCTTAAGAAAAGGATAATTCCTTTTGCATTCTCGAAAGGCATAACAACATTAATTAGCATAGTAGTACATGCATGCAAGCAAAAAAAGAGTTGTTGATTTGTCTCTTTATATTGTCAATTTACAAACAGTTCAATTTAACATTTTATTTAATGAGAAAAGACATGATCTGCTTCTACAGCTGTACAGCTGTAGAAGATAGTTAAGGCGATGGAGAACGCTGCAACACTAGCAAACACTCACTTTCTTATTGACAGCTAGACTGAACAATGAATGCATGGCCGGATTCATCAATGCTGCTTACTATTGAATGACATTATTCCTTATCTCTGTGTTCTCATACAACTTTATTCAGATCAATAACGCTATGAACTGCTTTCTATTGAACTTATATGTTAATAATTTCTTAAAACTTCATTAAGCTGTCTCAGTCCAATGTTCTTGCTACTGTCGCTGATTTATATTTGTTGCTGTGGTAACAGACCCCATCATCTTGATCAATGTGAAGTGGACCAAATAAAAAATACTCGACATTTCTGTCCATTTTAAAAATTAAAGTGAGCATGGAATACGCATCCCTCACATTTTACTAACAGCTGGTGAGATCAATTGGAAGATGTGGAAGCTCAGTGTTCTAGTTGTCATGAACAAGATTCTTATTAAGAAACTCAATTCGGTTGGTCTTGGTGTCACAAGTTTTTTTCAATTTCTTATAGCTATAGTGAAACATTTCCATACAATGGGAAGCTACAACATATTCTTAATAGCTCCTACACTTATTGAAACTTACATGTTTCTTCTTCGATTATTCCCGATTTGGGGTCATAATTATATGCACATGCTTATATAATTTATAGTCATGTGTTCACATGAGGTACCATGTATGGAGTCATCTTAACCCTAAAGTTTTGGTGTTCTCCAAATTATAAGCACTTTAACATGTATGCATGCACACACTCCTTTAAAGTCTTGATGGGTTTAGATTGCATTAGATCAAAGATATTATGAATGTCAAAATCAAGGGAGTATCAACAAATTTATTTTTATGGCTATTAGATTTCTACAGTCCACGTTAAAATTCACTTGTTATTTTTGGATTCTATTGTATACAAAAAAAATTTGTCATCGACTTTTTGAATCACACTCCGTGATTCATCATCAGGATGAAAAGAGTTCTAAAAAGATGTATGATAATATCTTACATTTTTATGTTCACTGTGTATGAAAGAATTCTAAGTTGTGTTGGATTGAGGCATATAATGTACCATTCTATAATTGTCATGGGAGTTCATATTGCTTCCTATAGCTATCTAACTTATTTTTTCCCCTTTTTATCTAGAAACCATGTAAATCCTTAAAAAAAGTCTAGTTTGACATTTGACAAAAGATACTAAAACACCTGAGCTCTTAGAAATCATAAAATGATACATGATTTATTGAAGACCATAAATAAATATTTCTATTTTATTTGACCATTTGTATATATATCTACATGGAATTTGATGCCCTTCCTCACTAATTTGAGCTATAAATATCAGTGGGTTGTATCTTATTCAGCTATTACCTCAAATGATAAAGTGGTCCTCTCAAATGGTGGTCTAGAATCTTGAAGTGTTGAAAGATTTATAATCTTTTCCAATGATGACCTTGTAATGATGATTTTACATTTAATATCCTTATGTGGATAGTTAGCCACTTGTATGAGAGATTATTCTATCCTTAGAAGCACGAGAATTAAAGAGGCATTAAGTTGTTTGTATGGTACTAATATGAATTTTTATCATAGATCCATTTGTCTACAATAATATCTCTATGAAACTAATCCATCTTTTACATTTTAAACTTATTTAAAAAAAACATGGATAAGGTAGGAAAAACTCATCCTAATAAAAAACAAAACCAAACTAAAATTTAAAGAGAAGAATAATCAAAGAAAGCAAATATTAATGACAACACATGAAATCAAATTTTGAATCCCGACATAGTTTAGTCACTTTTTCTTTCCATTTTAGAACTAAGTATCATAGTTTAATTTGTAGTTGGCATACACATTTTTTAAACAAATAAAAGACTATTTATTGATGTTGAAAATAAAATCCTTTGTTGATTATCTTTTTTCATCTAGCTATAGTAGTTATACTATCCTTACTAGTAGTTTCTTAATCAATTCTAGAAATGTAAGATTTATAATATTGGAAAAATGACTTCCTTGCCATATGCTAATAGGTATGGGGAATTCAAAATTAGCCTATTAGGAATGATTTTATCAAGCCTTAAGACCATTTTCATATTTAATGTCATTATCTCTAATATTCTACTCCCCTTGATTATTTTCGTCAGTTTTTTATTTATACTAAGTTATTTCCTTGAGAATAATGGTTCAACAATTTCATCAAATAAATCTCCTATTTCATAAAAAAAATAAAAAGTTAGGTGTCTAAAAATTCCTTTATATTATTATTTACCATAATTTGAGGCATTATGAATCTAGTAGTATGATCGTATGGAATACTAAGGATAACTACTCCAATGGCTTCCTCAATTGTAACTATTGTGGTCCATATTATGAAATATTTTTTTGTTGTAAGGATCCGCTTGTAACCTTCATTCATTACAAGGTCAATCATTCTAATGAAATATTGATGCAAGAGCATCCCTGGTTCTTGGAAATCTTGCATCAACCAAAAATGTTTTCTTTTTAGTTTGTTCCTATTTTGCAGTTTCAACATTTCATTATGTGTTTCTTTGCATTTTTTCATTGGATTTTGCAGAGCTAGATTTTGATGATGAAAGTGTTCATTTTCCTTAGCCTAAGTCCGCAAGATGTTTGGATCTTTTCCTGGTCACTTTCGGAATCCAAGACATTTTTTTTGGCTTAGAACACCAGAACCGCTTGAACCTATTTACTATTGGTGAATCTTACAGATCTCTACCATAGCTTGCAGAGCTTCAGTTCGTTGATTTCAACATTCCTTGGCATGTGGCCGACCTTCCATTAGGTCCGCACTTCATCCTATGATTTTTTCAGATAGATCTCTTTGGTGGAGGCTGACCTGGTGGTTTTACACGTTTCATCTTGTTCATCGGCATTTCATTCTTATTGGGCTGACACAAATCCCTATTGATCATATAAATCAATGTAATTGAGCATTAAAAATCAATCGATTAGAGAATAGAAGATAGATCTTGAGATTAAGAGGTTTGAAGTTGACCAATACTGTAATTGAGCATGTATGTATTCTAGTAAGTGAGCCGAATCTTGTAGCCCACATATTACCGACAGAGTGTAAATGAATTTCATTATATAATTTAGTCATTTTTTCATTGCCTCCATCACATTGTATTTCTTTTGTTGTGTTTACTCTTGCTACACGGTCCAGATTGTTCTGTTTGAGCACCCTCCTCACCATGTCTGCACCAAGTCATATTAGAGTAAGATTTTGTTTCGAAGATTGCGTTATCCTATAAGATTTGTTGTGGGGTGGCGAATTGAAGATCCATCCTGCAGCTATAGAGGACTTGCATGAAGATGGTGCGAAGAGGAAATAGAAATGGTGGAGCTCATGGAAATGCAGACCCTACTGTGATGGAAATGTTGAGAGGAATTGCAGCCCGATTAGAAGCCGTTGAAACAGTCCAGAGGAGAGGTCGACATGTTGGAGATGTAAGTGATGAAGAGAAAGAAGACATAGATAGAGAACAAGGAGAAAATCCACTGGTGAACGATCCGAATGAAGAAAGGTTTATAGGAGAATTGCCTAGAGAAAATAGCAAACCACATTTTACCCCACCAGATTATGATGGCAAGTTGGATTCAGATGAAATACTAGATTGGATCATAGAGATGGAAAAGTATTTTGATTTTGAAGGCACTAAAGAAATTAGAAAGGTGAGATATTCTTGCACTAAGTTGAAAGGACATGCATCTCTTTGGTGGGAAAATTTGTAGGTAGATAGACAGAGAAGAGGTAAAGAGAAGTCAAATCTTGGGAGCGGATGGTCAGTAAGTTAAAATTAAAGTTTATGCCTATCGATTATCAAGTGAATCTATTCCGGAAGTTGCAGAACTTGAAGCAAAAGGAATCTAGTGTGAAGGAGTATACCGAATCATTTTACAAATTGAATATCAAATCCAGACACATTGATGATGATATCGAACAAGTTGCTAGATATTTGAATGGGTTGTGGATGTCTATACAAGATGAACTCTAATTAATCAAGTTGCAGAGTGCTAAGGAAACCTATCAATATGCCCTAAAATAATAAGAGAAGTTGAACAAAAGACATGAGAAGAAGCAAAGAGGTAGAGGCGAAAGGTTTTTTGGAAGAAGATTTCAAGGAGGAAGAAGCTATTCTGGAGGAAGAGAACCCTGTACAAATTTTTGGCAAATGCACACTCCAATGAGAAATTGTAGGTGATAGAAGGTTTTGTTATTGATGGCAACCTTGCAATCATATGATACTAGCAAGATAGGATATCGACACCGACAATGAAAAACTCTACACTGGGACACAAAACACCAGTAGTGAAAGGAAGGATACCGACACCCTGGCTAACAGGAATTTGTTTATAATGTATTTTGTAATTAATTGTAAAATCATTGTAAGCCGACATGGCAAGTTGTAAAATGACTCATATATGTATGAGATCATTGTAGAACATTTTGTAATAAGGAGATAGGCGAAATTATGTAGACCTAATATGCAAATTATAGGTTAAGGGTTTATGTATGTAGCAGAGCTTAAACCGGTACTGGTTCTCGCATAGAAATTGCTAATTTGAACAGTACAAGACATTGGATTTATATAATCCATTATTGTAAGTCAGTGTGACTTATTTTGTGATTGAGCAGTGAGCTCTAGGCACTTGGCCTTCCTGCATGTGCAGGGCCCTATTGTAAGAGTAATATTCCCATCGAGGTTTTTCCCACACCGGGTTTCCTCATTAAAATATTGTGTTATGGTGTGCTTCTCATGTGGTTGTTGTTATTCTTGTTTACTAAATTATTTCTAGTTTGCCGGTACACAGTTTTAATTTGTTTTTCATGTTTTAAGTCAAGTAAATTTATATACCAGTTAGATACTGATTCACTCCCCCCCCCTCTCAATATATTTGGGAATCCAAGCAATTGGTATCAGAGCCTGGTCCTCTATTTTCAGAAGCCTAACAGGTTGAGGAAGATCTTATCATTGGTAGAGGTGGAAAACTTGAGAAAACAATTGGAAATAGCTCTTTCAGACTATGATGCAGAAAAGGTGAAGAATATCAAACTTGAAGATGATCTAAAGGCTGCTCAGGATATTATTCAAGCACTTCAAGAGAATTTTACTATTGCAAGGAATAAAAGAAGAGAACTTTGTGAAAAAATGCAAAATGAAGAAAATGAAAAGGAAACTCTTAATGATCTGGTAAACAAGCTAAGACAAGAGATCAATACAACACAGAATGAGATGCAGGATATGACTATGAGATTTTGTAAAGAAATTTAAGATAGAAAGAAGAATGAAGAAGACTTGGTTAGAAGACTAAATGATGCTAAAAATGAAAACACAAGACTCAGTCATGAAAATGATATGTTGAAGACAAATCTAATACACACACAAAATGACAGAACTGAACTCATAAGACAGAAAGGAATCTTAGAGAGTGAACTAACTGCTGCAAATCATCACAAGGAGAATTTCAAGAAAAGTTCAAAAGAACTTGGTAACATGTTGAAGAATTAAAAACCTAATGGTGACACAAATGGCCTTGACTTTGAAGTTGGTGAAAGCTCCAGTACTGCAAACAATCATGATCATAGCAAACCAGTAAGACAACCTACTGCTTACAAGTTTAATGGCAAATGCTTTAACTATAACAAGTATGGTCATAGAGCAAATCAGTGTAGATCTAGAAATTATCAGAACACTAATACACCCACCAGTCAATGTTCTAAATGCAATAAAGTTGGTCATAATTTAGAAAAGTGCAAAATGAATGTGAGATGTTATGTTTGTGGAAGATTTGGGCACTTATCTAATAAATGCAAAACACATACCGGTATATGATATGGGAAAGCTATTCAGAAGAACAATGTGACTTGTTATGCCAATAAAAAAATTGGACATATTGCAAAATTTTGTAGAAGTAAGGCATCACTGACAAATAACAAAGGTCCTAGTTTGAAAGGTAAAGAAAAAGTTGAAGAGGTAAAGCAAGAATTCTCAAAACAATGGATCAGAAAGTCAGATTAGAATGTTGATGTGAATACTCTTCCACCGGTAGAACAAAGTAACACTCCATCAACAGGAGACTCTTCATCTATCTGAAGAAAATTCTTTTGGGGGTTTAGCAACAAAATGAAAAACATGCTATTATTCCCTTGGTTGATGGTGAGAAGTTGAAATTACTTCTATATCGGAAGATAAGTTAAGTTGTGACTTAACTGACAAGAATTAAATGTGGTAGTTGGTGAAAATAACATTATAAAGCAAGTGTTTTGGCTCCTTTTTCATTCAACGAGCATTCAAATCTTTGAGAGTGCAAAAATTATCGAGTGAAGGTACTCCAAGCAAAGAAGTGAAGCGGTCTATCAAATCATTCATCCTTAAGGTAGATTGAGGTATTTATAGCTATGGCATCTTCATCCACTCCTTCCAAACCCTACTGTTGTTGAAATTGTTAAGTGACCTAGACCCGTTTTTAAGCTAGTTCCCAAAATTGCTAAGAAAGATGATAGCATAGGTGCATTCTCTCAAATCCCTAAAGGAGTAGTATATGCTAAAGACCCTACAATGTATATACATTGTCATATTGATGAACTAGGTGATGATGAAATTAAAAATATGTATAAGACTGTAATTTGTGATGAATTCGGAAATGTCAAACCTAAACATAAGATAGTAGAAACCCTAGGTTTCACTGAAATTCTTAGTATCTTGGATTTCCCCAAGGATATCATAAGGATTGTGTTAAGAAGAGTACATGGTGAATTCTTCTGGTTAGACTCTATTCATAAAATCACAAAAGAAGTAGTAAAAGTTGTAATAGGGTTACCCTCCACTGGCAACATACCTGACAAAACTAAGAAGGTCTCAAATGGCTTAGTGACAAACCTAACCGGTGCAACATTTGATAAGAGATCTCTAAGGGTAAATGATGTGAAGGATACAAATATCAGATTTATCAATATGATCTTAGGTTATAAGGCTACACATGCAAATAGGTTAAACTCAGTTTGTAGCCTATGTATCAAGAGTGCCTATGATATGATAAATGATAATGAAAGAATAGACATATGTGAATGGCTCAAAGATGAGTTGATAGAAAATTTGGGTAAGATCAAAAGAGACAAGAAAGGAACATTCAGATTTCGAAACTTACTTATTTGTCTAATGCTATACATAACCAAACAAGTACCCGGTATTGGTGCTAGAGATTTTTGATTTGATATACTGGTAGGAAAACAACTATCAGAACTTTTGAACAATATGGGAGAGAACAGGGAGAAAAACATAAATGAGCATTTTCAAGCATTGAAGGCTCGAATGAAGACCAGAGTAAGACTATCCCAATCTATTGTGGATAAGTATCAAAAGGAAATCTATTTTGTGATCAAGAAAGATGAAATTTGGATGGAGGCAGTTATCCCTAGAACCATCTAGGTAACTGAAGTGGGCTATGAGATAGATGATAACATCATAGAAACTTATGAAAAATCCCTCCTTGAAGATCCTAAGGAACCGGAAGAGAAAGTATTTGGTAGTGCATAAATAATTGAGAGCACTATACAATCAAGGAAAAGAGTTAAGAAGGTAGAAACAACTATTAGAAAAGGAACCCGACAGACAAAGCAAATCAAGGAAGATGTGCTAAAATAAACTAGTATAACTGAAAGTGAGTTGGAAGCACTTCAACCAAAAACTCACCTTTCACCGGTTGGAACTTCTTCTGAAAGTGAAATACCTATTGTATTCAAGATAGTTGAGAGGAAAATAAAATCTTCACTGGTACCATCTCCTACACCAAAAAGGACAAGACAAAAGCAACAGGCAGTAAGGCCTCCAACAAAGAAAATGACTCCTAAGAAGAAGAAGGTGAAACAAACTATTGCCCCTATTGACAAACTTCTTAGTGAAATTATAGAGGATGGTAAGCTAAAGAATATCAATAAAATATACAATACACTATCAGCTAATGATAAGGAAAGTATAGAGAACAGTGTAATTCTACACTTCGATATATACCAAAAATTTTTGATGCAAATTATTGATGAAATTCCAAATGACTTGTATAGGAGATTAGAAGCTAGAAGATTATCTATTGTTGAATTGGATAAAAAGATTAAGATTGAAAAATTACTGGCAGTGCATCCAGTTAACTCACCTGAAGAAATAGACAAATTAATCAGTGAGGCTAACTAGACAGTATTCTCTACTGCTCACCGACATGTAGCACTTATGGCTGGTAGAGTAACTGAAGTATTTGAGGAAACTACTGATGGATGGAATATTTTATTTGTGGAAAAAGAAAAAGAGGAAGAATTACTTAGACCTAAGCCTATCAAAGTTTACCAAAAGGACAAAGATAAGGAGAAAGGTAAGGTAGGTGGACCACCAAGTTTAAAAATAACTGACAATATGCCCCCACCTCTTTCAGATACTCCACCGGTAGACACTACTGCAAATCAATTGGCCACTGAGAGTATGGAACTCTGGTAGAAGATACAAAACCTGAATCAGAAATTTTGTATTTAGTAAATATAGATACTTAGGAAGTTAATGTCGTGGTTGACAGGGAGACCACTGAGGATAAGGAGAAAGATGTGACTACTGAGTCACTGGCTATAGAGGTTGAGTTAAACACATAAAAACCTACATAGGCAGAGCAACTGGCAGAGGGTACCACTGAGAAACTAGTAGAAACAATAGATAAACCATCTGAAGAACCAGCTAAAGAGAATTCAGAGGCACAAACTAAGAAACCGACAACTGAAAACTCAAAGAAACCATCTGAGACACAAATAGAGAAACCAAAACTGGTACAGGTTGAAGCACAGGTTCAGACAGATAGAGTTCCATTGGCCCAAACTGAAAAGCATAAACCTTTGTTTTGGAAATGCAAACACAGACAGACCTACTAGAGGTCGAACAGAGAAAGGAAATAACTACAATCGATAGCATGGCTATTGTAAAAACTGTTGGACAAACATCTGGTACAACTATGACAAAATTCAGACCTACTAATGTAACTGAGGTCTTATTAGATTCAATAAAGAAGATCACATAATGCAATGCACAAGCCTATAAGGCTATTGATGATACAATACCAATTCTTAAATTGATAGCACTAAAGTGCAGTGTTGAGAATAAAGATTCTTTAGGTCAACTAGACACATTGTCTAAGTTTATTACCAGTAACCTATTGACTATTGATAAAATAAATGAGGATACATTTAAGGAGAGAATGATTAAAGAAAAATAGAAATTATTTGAGGATCTCGTAAAGAAAAATAAGGAAGAAATGGACACCCTTTTACTAGAACTTTGAGAAATAATCTATGACTTCATGAAATTGTACATGGACACTTGTAAAATGAATGTCTTAATAGAGGATCTTGACAAGGAGATCAGCAAAGCTCAAGAGAAGATAAATAATATTGCTGACAATTTGATTGGAACATCAAATTCATTTTTGGAATTAGAAAAGAAAATTGGAGAGCAGGAAAAAAAAATCAAGAAATTGAAGAAAGACAAACATGGAATAAAGGATAAGGCAAAGGACTTAAAATGCAGACTTAGTCCAAGACTAGAGTATCTTATATCTTTGAGAAAAGAAATATCCGAGGTTCTGGTTCCCAGACTGAAGACACCGGAAGAGAAAATGCACATACTCATTGGTACAATGCAGAGAACACAAGAGGCCATAAAAGACTGCAAAACATTCATCAATGGTATAAACTTAGTTTTGACAGATATCTTTCAGATTGTAACCCATCGGTTACAAGAATCCAGACAGGACTCCATTGACAATGAATGACAACCTTTGTCATTGATGTCAAAGGGGGAGTAGTGGGATGGGAAAAATGATAAAAAAAAAAGGACATCATCTGCTCAGGGGGAGTATATAATTTTGAGCATACATTTTTGGTAAGACAATTTTGGCAGACTATTTTTGGATATCATTTTGGACACTTTTTGATTTTTCTCATGAGTGTTTCCATCAATGCCAAAGGGGGAGATTGTTGGCAAATGCACACTCCAATGAGAAATTGTAGGTGATTGAAGGTTTTGTCATTGATGGCAACCTTACAATCATATGATACCGGCAAGACAGGATACCGACATCGGCAATGACAAACTATACACCGGCACACAAAACATCGATAGTGAAAGGAAGGATACCGACACCTTGGCCGATAGGAATTTTGTTTATAATGTATTTTGTAATTAATTGTAAAATCATTGTAAGCCGACATGGCAAGTTGTAAAATGACTCATATATGTATGAGATCATTGTAGAACATTTTGTAATAAGGAGATAGGTGAAATTATGCAGACCTAATATGCAAATTATAGGTTAAGGGTTTATGTATGTAGTAGAGCTTAAACCGGTACTAGATCTGGCATAGCAGATGCTAATCTGAAGTAGTACAAGACATTGGATTTATATAATCCATTTTTGTAAGTCAGTCTGACTTCTTTTATAATTGAGCAGTGAGCTCTAGGCACTTGGCCTTCCTGCATGTGCAGGCCCCTATTGTAAGAGAAATATTCCCTTATTGGCCAGTAAGCAAATATTGTGGGTCACAAATCCCACTGAGGTTTTTCCCATGTTGGGTTTCCTCATTAAAATACTATGTTATGGTGTGCTTCTCATGTGGTTGTTGTTATTCTTGTCTATTTCATTATTTTTGGTTTACCGATACACAATTTTAATATTTTTTTCATGTTTTAAGTCAAGTAAATTTATATACCAGTTAGATACTAATTCACCCCCCCATCAGTATCTTTGGGAATCCAAACAATTAGAGTAAAGACAAGGAAGTTAGCAGAGATGGAAGTTCATACCAAAAGGATGATATAAATGTTTACAAGAGAAGAGAACCTGATGGATATCGGAATGAGAGTTATGGTAAAGATGATATAAGACAAGATAAAAGAGTGTTTAGAGGAACCTGCTTTAAGTGTAGTGGAGAAGGACATCATACTTTTGAATGTAATAAGATAGAGAACACTGGGAGAAGAACATTGGTGGAAGAAGACCATACCGGATCAGCTAATAAACCAAAAGATGGAGAATTATTGGTGATGAGAAGATATTTGTGTCATACTAGAGATGATGAGGAGCCCTTGTAGAGGAGGAATTTGTTCAAGACCAGATGCAAGGTATCCGGTAAGTGTTGTAAAGTTATAATTGATAGTGGTAGTTCAAATTAGATCTTGTTTCAGAGGAGATGGTGAATAAGCTGAATTTGGAAAGGTTGAAGCACCCTAAGACTTATCAAATAGCATGGATTAAGGATGATCATAAGATAATAGTAACTGAAGAATGTTTGGTAAAATTTAAAATTAGATCTTATCATGATGAAGTTTTGTGTGATATTATGTCTATGGATATATCATATCTTGTTGGGTAGACCTTGGTAGTATGATAGATAGGTAATACATGATGGGAGGAAGAACATATACACTATTGTTGCAAATGGAATGAAGAAGACCTTGTTACCCTTGGAAGATCCCCAAAAGAGTGAAGTTTGTACCAGTGCTAGAATTTGTTTGGTGGATGGAAGAAAATTCTTGGATGGGATGAGACATGAGAATGTGTGTTTTGCTTTAGTTCCTAAGAAGACTGAAGATCCAAAGAATGAAGAAGAACAACCAGAGGAATTAAAGGAGTTGTTGACAGAGTATGTAGACATCATTTTATATAATGTACTTGATGGATTACCCCCTGTGAGAAGTATCATTCATTGCATGGACCTGATTCCCAGAGCTAGTTTTCCTAATAAAGTAGCACTCCCGATGACACTGACAAAGAATGAGGAGCTGAATAGACAAGTGCAAGATTTGTTGAGGAAAGGTTTGATCAGAGAAATTTTGAGTCCTTGTGCCATTCTAGTAGTGTTAGAACCTAAGAATAATGGAGAATGGAGGATGCATACTGACTCTAGAGCAATAAGCAAGATCACATGAAGTAGTGATTTCCTTTGCCAAGGATGGATGACATAATAGATTGTTTGAGTGGAGTCAGATACTACACAAAGATAGAATTGAAGAGTGGATACCATCAGATCAGAATCAAAGAAGGAGATGAGTGGAAGATAACATTCACGACAAATGAAGGATATGAATGGTTTTTGCTGCATTTTGGATTGACTAATGCAACGAGTACTTTCATGAAATTGATGAATGAGGTATTGAAGAAGTTCTTGGGTAAGTTTGTTATCGTGTATTTTGATGACATTGTGATTTTAAGTAAGAGCAAGGAAGAACATATGTTGTATTTGAGAGAAGTTTTTCTGAGGTTGAGAGAAGAAAAGTTGTTGATAAACATTAAGAAGTGCAATTTCATGAATGAAGAGTTAGTCTATTTGGGATTTGTGATATCTGAGGATGGATTGAAGATGGATCCTGAGAAGGTAAGAGCAATTTTTGAATGGCCTACACTAGAAAGCATTGGAGAGGTAAGATCATTTCATGGATTGGATAATTTCTACCTGAAGTTTATAAAATATTTCAATTCAATTTGTAGCCCTATGACAGAAACAATGAGAAGGGATAGAAAGGATTTCAAGTGAACAACCGAAGAAAATAAGAGCTTTGAATTGTTGAAGTAGAAGGTGATAGAGCATCTTGTGTTAGCTTTACAGGATTTTAGCAAGGTATTTCAAGTAGACTATGATGTAAGTGGAAATGCAATTGGAGTTGTGTTGAGTTAGGAAGGAAGTCCAGTCACTTATTTCAGTGAGAAGCTGAATAATGCAAGGAGGATATATTCCGCATATGATTAGGAATTCTATTCCATAATTCAATCATTAAATAAGTGGAGACATTATTTGTTTACTAAGGAGTTTGTGTTGTATATATATGATCAATATTTATAGTATTTGAATAGTCAGAGTAAGTAGAATCAGAGACACATGAGATGGGTAGAGTTCTTGCAGAGTTATACCTTTGTGTTGAAGCATAGAAGTGGAAATTCAAATAAAGTTGTTGATGCATTAAGTAGAAGGAGGAATTTAATGACAAAGATGAGAGTGGAGGTAATAGGTTTTAAAGAGTTGAAGAACTTGTATTAGGATGTCCTGGATTTTGCAGAACCTTGGAAAACCTGTAAGGAACTGGTTATGGTAGATAAAAGTAAGTGGTTGGACTATTTCATTCAAGATGAGATGTTATTTAGAGGAGTTTAGTTGTGTATACCTAGAATTTCTATGAGAGAGTCTAATAAAGGAGAAGCATAGTGGACAATTAGCCGAACACTTTTGGAGTTGATAAGATAGTGGCATTGATAAGTGAGAATTACTTTTGGCCTTAGATTCATAAGGATGTCATGAAATTTGTGCAGAGCCATAGAATTGGTCAACTTACAAAAGGTAGTGGTCAGAATGGGGGATTGTATAAGCCTTTGACAATTCCGAAGAGACCTTGGGAGGACATAAGCATTGATTTAATACTTGGATTGCCTAGGACATAGAGAGGAAATGATTCTATATTTGTGGTGGTGGATAGATTCTCAAAGATGGCACATTTCATACTATTGGAATTTGCATGAAGATTGCATTAATGATATGTTATGTTTCCATTGATGTCAATTGAACTGGTAATGGTATTTATGATATTATTGTTATTATTGATATTATCTTGTAACCAATAGGAAGAGCTTTATGGAAGATATTGTAAACTGGTATATAAGTATGTGAGTTGAACCAGTAATTGGTGTATAAGGTTAAACTCTTTCTATGCAATGTAACCAGTAAACCCTACCAGTTGTTGTTTTTTAAACCCTAACCGATTAAGTTTGCTGAAATGTTTATGTTGGTTTATTATATGATGTTGAGCGGTAATGATGGTGACACATGTGGTCATTGTATGAAGATAAGTTGAGATTATTTTGGTGCGTTTGTTTGATTGTCTAGGGAATGAGAAAAGTGGATTGCATCTAAGCAAAGCATGTGATTAGTTACAATTCCAATGAAGTGGTGATCATGGAGCAGTTGGAATTTTATTGAAGAATGTGTATAGATCGCTATGTAAATCCAATGGTCACACTTGAACCGATTTGTTTGTAATCTCTATGAGAGAATTATGTTTTTATTGTTTTACTGGACCTAATTGATTTGTATTTAAGGTCGATGAAGTTGTTTTACAAAAGATGTTGGCAGAAATCAGTAGAGTGTGTGGTTGCCTAATCGGAGAATGGATCTGCAGTTTGTGTAAAGGCAGATTGAAGCTTAAAAGGATCTAATCAATAAAATGTAGTGCTATTCAAACAAATCAAGAAAAACTTATTGTCTTCTAACAATTACAACAAAATTGAAATCCCCTAACCAGGAAAGCTCTAACAAGCTTTGTTACTTCTTAAATCCTCTAACAAGGTGGTCCATTACCTTGGATTCTCAAATCCTCTACCGAGGTTACTCCTAATAGGGTATTTTGTTTTTATCAAGGCATTTGTAAATCCCTTAACCGGTTGATTCCTAACAGGATTAGTTCTTAACATGACTTATTGTAAAAGCTTTAACAAGCTTGGCTTCTAATAGGGTGAACTTCATAAGAGTTTAGATAGCTATCTTGTGAGTCTCATCTCACCATGGTTTTTACCTATTTGGGTTTTCCATGTATAAACATTTGTGTCATGTGGTGAATGTTTTTGTGGTTATGATCTTATTTGTTGATTTGATTAAGTACTTAACTATTCTGATAAGGCATGATAACTAGAAGCATTGAGAGATGGAGTGTGTTGATATATGATTAAGCATTTGGATGTTTACAAGTTAAATATTGTTTACTGTTAAGTTGCTATAATAGTCAACCGGTATTCTTATGAATATTGATCTTGACAATGATATTTTATTGATAAGTTTGAGTTTGAGTTTGGGAAGTTTGTATCAGTTTTTCAGTATACTGATTCACCGCCCCCCCCCCCCCCCCCCCTCTCAGTAATCTACCAGATACTTATTCTTTCATCATACCATCAATTGGTATCAGAGTGTCTCAGGTCCTCTATAATCTAAATCCTAACAGCTTGAGGAAAAGATCTTGTAGGTCATGATGAAGAAGGAAGGTCTGAAGTTCAACAGAGAAAACTATAGGATATGGAGTGACCAAATGAATATTTACATCAAGAGTCTGGGAAGTCAGTATTGGGATCATGTAGAAACTAAGTATATTGCACCTATTGGAACTCTAACTGATGATAAGAAGAAAGAACAACAAGAAAATCATCAAGCATTGCAGGCTATTATCAGTTCCATGTTTGATGTTGAATATGTAGATGTTCATGGTCTTGAAACTGCATATGAAGTATGGAAAAAATTTGAAGAGATTTATAGAGGTGATGAACATGTTAATATTGCTAAAGAGGAGAGCCTAAGAGGAAAGTTTGATGACATGAGAATGTCTGAAGGTGAGAATATCTAGCAGTATGGTCAAAGGATAAAAGAGATAGTTGGTGAAATAAAGAGTGCAAGAGGGAAAGTGGAAGATGCCACAGTGATCAGTAAGGTACTAAAAACCCAGGTACCAGTTTATGTTATCTGAGTTGCAGCTATTCAGAAGATGAAGTCCATTGACAAAACTAAGGTAACTCTTGACTCTATCATTGGTAAACTTACTGATTTTGAATTAAATGGCTATGATGGTAGTGTATAGAAATCTAAGTTTGCATTTAGAGCTTCTGTCTCTAACCCATCTATGAGAAAAAGTAGAGATACTTGTCATGACTATGAATCTAGATCCAATAGAGATGCTGATGATGAAGACCTCCTAGTGGAACTTGAAGCATTGTTGGCAAATGACTTCCTAGAGGCATTGGGAAGTACAGAGGTAAACTACCTTTAAAATGTTTTGCATGGAACAAGATTGGTCATATAGCAGCTAATTGTCATAATGGTGAAAATGAACACAAGAGAGACAAGTTCAAGAAGTATAAGGGTAAATGCAAGAGAGATTTTCTTATAGAAGTTGACAGTGGTATCACTTATGAAGAATCTAATGATGATGCTAGTGAAAATATTGTGTTTGTATCTATGAAGGAAGATATATCAGATCAAAAGGCACTACTATCTAGGATGGATAACTCTGATGATTGGATCATTGATAGCAGTTGTACACATCATATGACCTGTGATCGAAGAAAATTTCTTTCCTTAAAGGAATTCAATCGCAATGTTAGATTTGGCAATGAATCACCTTATATGGTTAAAGCTAAGGGAGTTATTTCTCTTAATGGGAAGAGCAGTGTTGATGATGTCTATTGGGTTGAAGGTCTAAAGTAGAATCTTCTAAGTGTGGCACAACTTAATTATAGAGGATGCCCACTGGAGTTTAGAAATGGTATGTGCAAACTCTTTGACAACAAAGGTGAATTAATTGCAACCGGGAAACAAACATCTAGAGGTAATATGTTTCATCTTAATCCTAAAGTGAGCAACTATTTGATTGCAAAGATAGATGATAGCTAGCTTTGGCATAGGATATTTTGTCATATAAACTTTAATAATATTGTTAAAGTGAGAAAGTCCAAGATAGTGAGAGGTGATAGGGAGCTTGATAGGGAAGTGCTCACAAGGAAATTTGTTCAAAAATGATCAATTTGTTTCCAAGGACTTATAGATTTTGTTGAATATGTTTACTGAATCTACCTGATTGTCATGATGTCAAATTCTCCAAGGTTTTCTTTCCCAGCAAACTCCCTTACTGGTGATGACTCTTGCCTATGCACAAAACTACTCAAAATACTTAATCCTTCCACCTATACTTGCTCATGCTTGTCTCTTGGGGCCCTCAACCTTCAGTTTCAATGTGAACTAAGGTCTTTCATCATGTAAACATAGGGGTAGTGAGGTACTACTCACCTTTGGGTGCTCAAGATCTTGTTTTGAGGTCAAATGCCCTTAACTTACTCAAAGTCCTTAACAAGGCTCAACTACCCCAAATGAGGCTGCACACCATCTAGGAGTCCCAAAATACAATTGGTGGATTTCTTGGAATGTTTCTAACACATTTCATGAGTCACCAAGTGTAGCGTCATAAATTGTACGCACTTGCTAGGGTGGTACAATTTCACACCTAGTTTAGCACCCGCCTTAGTGCATTTTACATTTTGCATTGCATTGCTCCTTTAGCATTTAATTAATCAAATTAATTAGGTCTAAGGTCCTATTTCATCATCCTCTACATCATAAAGTTGGGCCCTTTCGTTAAAGTGTGCCCTTTTCATTTTATTCCTCCAATACATCATTCAATCAAAAACCCTAATTAAGTCCTATTTTGAACTTGGGGGCTTGGTTTCGGGGGTCAAAACATCTCGAAATCACCTGTAACTTCGGGATTCTCTCTAAAATCATCATATCCGACGGCCCTGAAAATTTGGTGAAAAGTTGTCAGGACCGTGGCGCCCGGAGTGCACATGGTCCCAGACATTTTTCCCAAAATTTTAGGAGCACAATCCAATCATAAAATAAAGCTTAACCCCAAGAAATTGGCGGGAAATTCAATCTCTAGGTCGGCCAAAAGACAAAATTATGATCTAGGGTTTCCTAAATAAGAGCTCTCTTTCTTCATTTGAAGGGATCCGATTTTTGTTTTCAGGAACCTCATATGTAGCGAAAGAGCAAATCTTTGAAGACTTCAACAATATTCAACATCCCTCTATCAAGCATTTATCAATTTTATTCATCCACTTAGGGCTTGGAAGACATTGAAGAACAATAGGAGATTACCGACTGAAGATTGGCTTGTACTCCTCCCTTGAGGGTTGGGTATGATTTCATGTCTTTGCATAAGCTTCAATATATCCTTTATTCATGCTTTAGATCACTTTGCATCTTGATTTAGAGCATTTACATTATCATTTACAAGCAATTAGGGTTTACTTTCTAGGTTGCTCTAGTTTGCTTTCTTGCATTTTAGGACCTTGCACACACACTAGGTCTGCACACACAATACATTTTACAAAACAACTTGGCTCTTTGTGGAGGTAGAAATCACCGAAGTGGGGGTTTGACTAAGGCAAAACCCTATATAGCCGCCCATACCATTTTCAGATATAAGTGCAGGTTTCAGGACTCAGACGACGCCGCAGGTGACAGATCTGGGAAGAGCAGGTCGAGACAACACTCCACATCAAACTGCAGAGCAAAAGACTTGGACAGGGGCGCTGGGTGCCCTGGTCCTGCCAGGACAGGGGCACTGGGTGCCTTGGTCCCTGGGACAGAGGCGCTGGGCGCCCTGGTCCTCCTGACAGACAGTGTTTTTTGACATTTCTGGCAGTTTTCCAAAGTGCAAAACAATAGTTTCAGGTGCAGTTTTCGGGACAGAATCAGGACATTGGTGCCCGCGCCCCTGTCCCAAACATTTTCAATCAGATTTTGACTCTGGGTATGCATCTGCATTCTTATTTTGTCCTTGTGTTTACAGCTATTCATTGTTTAATCTCAATTCTGCAATCTTGTTATTAGTTTGTTCTTGCATTTTGGGATTAGGGCTTGAACTTACATCATTTGATCTTCCAATTTCAACAAAGGAATAGAAATCCTAATAGGTAGCCCGTGGCTCTCTCTTTCACAAGAAGAAGTAGCCAATTGTGTGATACCTCTAGGCTCTTTCGTATTCCGTAATGTGTGTCAAAAGGTAGGATTAGGACATGTTAACCTAGTCTCACTTTTTCTCCTACACATTTTGGTGAACCCGACGTGAAACTATCATTGCTTCCTCTTGCATTGCATTTGTTAGATCTAGATCTAGATTTCGTGTGTCTTCATTTCATTTTTTTCATTAAAAAAAAAAAAAAAAAAAAAAGAGGGTGTGTTTCTTTGCATTGTGTGTCTAAATTTTATGCAACCTTTATTTCAAAATGTCAGATTTTTATTTGCAAAATGTTCGTGCTTTTGATGATTATTATGAGTATAGCCAAGATGAATTAGATGAAGCTTTAGATGAGTTTTTAAACCCTAAAGATGCCAAACCTTCATTTTACCAAAAACTCATAAACCTTGTTACTATGCCATTTAGATGTGATGAGAAAGATAAGTCGAATGGTTCCTCTCAAGGGTACATTCCTATCAACTCTTCCACTGAATCTAGTAACATGGTTGTTTTCAATAATCCCCTCTATGAGGAGATGTCTCCTTTTGAGTCAAAAGATAAACCTTTTAATCGATATGATCATGCTTTGTTGGATGATGCTCTTGATGACTTTGTGGCTTTATCGAAATCTTTAAATAAGAACAAGACTTCTAAATTGGTTAACATGATAAACTTGAATGAGCATAACAAGCCTCTCTTTGAAGTCCAAGGTGATTATCCTTCTCCCACCTTTCAAGTTCCTAAATCACCTCTCCTTATTGTCCAAGGAGGGTATGATCATGATTCCTTTTGTACCCCGAATAAACCAATTATCACCGTGCAAGGAAGAAAACCTATAAGTCCTTATAGTTATGCCAAGCAAATAACTAGAGAGAGTTATCATGCGGTTGCCCATACTTATCACACTAGAAATAATAGGCAGCCTAATCCTCCTCCTGTTATTCCAGTTTCTCTTCCTAATCCTCAACCAATTCTTCCACAAGCTCCCCGTATTTCACAAGTTATGGGTAAGGAATATGATCTCATAGAACAACTTAAAGCTACCCCTGCTAAGATATCCCTTTGGGATTTGATTCAAACTTCTTCCACTCATCATGGAATGTTACAAGATTCCTTGAAAGATTTGAATGTTCCTCCACCTAATACATCTAGTAATATAGCATCTTTGGTTAATTCTGTGATGAATCCTAAAGCTCAAATTGTGTTTACCCAAGATGAGTTGCCTACTAGTGAAATTCAACAACAATATGATCCCTTGATGATTGTGGTTATCATGAAAGATACTACTATAAGACGAAAACTAGTAGATAATGGCTCTGGCCTTAATGTGTGTAGCATCAATCTATTGCATAAAATGAATGTGGATACATCTCTCATTGAGCCTGATTCTTGTCCCATTCGAGGCTTTGACAACGTGGCTAAGACTTCATTAGGTATTATCACCCTACCTCTCACAGTGGGACCTGTTACTTTGCCTACTCCTATCCATGTTATGTCGGGAAATTTAACATACAACTTGTTATTAGGGAGGCCTTGGATTCACAGTATGCAAGCTGTCCCCTCTACATTGCATAGACAAGTTAAATTTATCTGTAACAATAAGACATATACCTTGATAGGTGACACTAATTTCCAAGCTTGCTTACAAACATCTACTTCCAAAGGGGGTTCTTCTAAGTCATCCTCATCTAGTGATGACTCCTTAAACAAGATACCTATCGATGAATCTTCGCCCTCAGATGATCAAAATTCTTTGGATGAGTCCGAAGCTCCTGAAGAAGATTCTTCTCAACTTGAATCTACACATAAGAAGGATTTTGATCCTGAGAAGGTTCTCACAAAAGATGATTGGGGATCTCTTGATTTCAATCCTACCTTTGTGGGTGAATATAAGGTTCCTTCTAGAGAGCTTAAAGTTGAAAAGAAGGAAGAAGCTAAAAATCAATCAATCTTACCTGAACCTATGAGTAATAATTTTGTGGCCGCTTCTCAAACTTCTTCTCCTCATACCTCAAATTATGAAGAGTTTGATTCTTTGTCTTATGAAAAACCACCTCCTCTTTCTGAAATGGCTGATCGTTATGGTCATGGTTTTCACATTTTTGCTAAGCATGGGTATCATGGAAAAGGTTGTGGTGCTCATGAACAAGGGATAAAAGTTCCTCTAGAGACTAATTTTCACAATTATGCCTTTGGACTTGGCTATAATCCTTGCAAACGTACTAAAGCTTCTAAAAGACCATGCATTAGTGTTAATACTATTTCTACATCTCTATCAATGCAACACCCTGAGTATATTGATGGGGATCCTTCGAGTGACTGTGCTTTGGATGTCTTCCCTACCGATGACGCTTTAGCTGAATTTTTGGGAGCCTATGACACTCTTCCTCGTTATCATCACAATAGGGAACTCCCTTATTGTTTGAACACTGAAGCCTATTTTGGAAAAGAGATCGATAATGATGAGATTGTGAAAGAATTCCCTTAGCTAAAGGATACTCCTCAACAAAGTAATCTTCTCATAAGTGACACCACTGATGTTAAGATGGATCCTTGCAATAAAGAGAAAGTTATTAAAATTGGAAAATGTTTGGATGAAGAGGAACAGAAACAATATGAAGAACTATTGCACGAATTCCCTGAGATCTTTGCTTGGACATACTCTGACATGCCTGGTATAGATCCTAATATTGTCACTCATAACATTGTCTTAGTTCCCGATGCTAAGCCCGTGAAACAAAAGATTCGAAAAATGAATCCTAAGGTGGCTCTGCTTGTTAAGGCTGAGATTGAAAAGTTATTGGAGGCTGGATTTATCCACCCTATTGACTATTCCCCATGGATTTCAAATATTGTCGCTATGGCTAAACTATATAACAAAATAAGGATGTGTACTGACTTTCGAGATTTGAATAAGGCTTCCTTGAAAGATGATTTCCCTCTTCCAAACATTGACATGATAGTTGATTCTACGGCAGGACATGCCTTGTTATCCTTCATGGATGGTTTTTCAGGACACAATCAAATTTTCATTAACCCTCAAGATCAATTTAAAACCGCTTTCACCACTCCTTGGGGTACGTTTTGTTGGATAATGATGCCTTTTGGACTTAAAAATGCCGATGCGACTTATCAATGAGCGATGACCCTTATCTTTCATGATTATATGCATAAGATTTTAGAGGATTATGTTGATGATATTTTAGCCAAATCTATTCTTCGTATAGATCATATTAAAATCCTTCGTCAAATCTTTGAAAGAGTTCGTAAATATCACATGCGCCTGAATCCCCGGAAATGTGTTTTTGGTGTGGATAGTGGAAAACTATTAGAATTCATAGTTTCGCATCGTGGGATTGAGGTGGACACTAAGAAAATAGATGCTATTGTCAACATGCCACCTCCTAGAAATGTGTCTCAACTTAAAAGCTTACAAGGAAAGATTCAAGCTATTCGTAGGTTCGTATCTCAACTTGCGGATCGTACCTTTCCTTTTACTCAACTTCTTAAAAAAGATATCACTTTTCAATGGAACGAAGATTGTCAGCAAGCATTTGAAGATTTAAAAGTGTATTTGGCTAGTCCTCCTATTCTTCAACCTGCCGAACCTTCTAAACCTTTCCTTCTGTATACAACTGCTTCCTCTCATGCTCTCACAGCATTGTTGGCACAACATGATAAAGATGGTAAGGAATGTCCGGTTTATTACATAAGTCGTACCTTACTCAATTATGAGACCCGATATTTTGCGATAGAAAGACAATGCTTGGCCTTGGTGTTTGCGACTTAGAAATTGAGACATTATCTTTTAAATTCATAAGTCCACGTCATGTTAAAGTTTGATCCTTTGAAGCATCTTTTCTCTAAAACTGATTTATCAGGACGCCGAGCTAAGTGGGTTATGATGTTAACTGAATTTGACCTTAAATTTGTTTCACAAAGAGCAATTAAAGGGCAAGCATTGACCGATCACTTAGTTGAGGCCCCTTCACCTTTCTCCTTCCCTAATTCTGAGTCTTTTCCCAATGACTTCATTCTTTCTATAGAGAAAGATGAAACTTGGGAATTATACTTTGATGATTCTAAGTGTCGTACGGGATCGGGGGCAAGTGTTGTCCCGATTTCTCCTACAAGGAAATCTATTCCCTTATCCTATCATCTAAATTTCCTGTGTACCAATAACATTGCTGAGTATGAGGCTCTTATAGCGGGAATAAAAGTAGCCTTAGTTCTGAACATAAAACACATACATATTTATGGAGATTCGTAATTGATTATAAGACAAGTAACAGGACTGTATCAAGCAAAACAAGACAAATTATCACAATATAAAGACCTTGCCATCTCTTTATTACAAAAATTTGATTCTTATACCATGGAACCTGTTCCTCGAAAAGATAATCAACATGCAGATGCAATGGCATGTGTGGCTTCTCTTGTATCTTTAGAGGACCCTGTGGTTGATCTTAAATTTGTTATTCACAACCTTATTTCTCCAGCTATTGTAGACGATTCTAGCTTGGTAACATGTTGTGACTTTGTAGATTTAGACGAATGGTATTCGCATATCATAAGATATTTGACCGATGGTACCTTTCCTGATTCCGCTAATAGGAACACTAGGGCTAGAATCCGCAAGCTATCTGCTAGGTATATTATTCTTTCTAATGTCCTTTATCAAAGGGGTTATGATGGTCTTCTCCTTCACTGTCTTAACAAATCAGAAATCCCCGTTGCTCTTGAAGAGGCACATTCAAGTGCCTGTGGGGGGCATTTTGGAGGGAAATCCTTGGTTCAAAGATTACTTCGTATGGGATACTATTGGCAAACTATGCAGAAGGATTCTTTTTCATTTGTTAAGAAATGTCATCAATGTCAACAACATAATAATCTGATTCATGCTCCTGCCCAAGAACTTCATTCTCAAGTAGCTTCTTGGCCCTTCTCCGCATGGGGTTTGGATCTCATTGTTAAAATCTCTCCTCCTTCATCTCAAGGACACGCCTTCATTATAACCGCAACAGATTACTTTACGAAGTGGGTAGAAGCTATTCCCCTTCACTCTACCACTGCTGAAGTGATTTGTCAATTTCTTCTAGAAAACATCATTTCTCGATTTGGGATACCTTCCACTATAATCTCAGATAATGGGACATCATTTAAGAACAATGACGTGAAGAAATTCCTTGAGAAGTATCATATCAAACATCGATTTTCTACACCATACTATCCTCAATCAAATGGTCAAGCCGAATCATCCAATAAGATAATTGAACAAATTCTTCACAAAACCGTGAATAAGCATGGTAAGGATTGGAGTAATCAGCTAATCTATGCTCTTTGGGCCTACCGAATGAGTGTACGAATTGCTACAGGAACTACTCCTTATAATCTTGTTTATGGTGCTGATGCTATTATTCCTTTAGAGTTAGAGATTCCATCACTTAGGGTTTCTCTCAAGGGTATAGTAGATGATGACTCTTATAGAGAACAACGACTTCAACAGCTTGAGATGCTTGATGAACAGCGTATAAACGCTCTTGAGCATATTCAAGCATATCACAAAACTCTATAGCGAAGCTATAATGATAAGGTTATTCAATGTTCCTTCTCAGTAGGTGACTTAGTCCTCTATGAGAATCAACGCAATGTGAATGCCTTACCTGCAGAAAAGGGAAAATTTAGTCCTAATTGGCTTGGACCATACATTGTTATTGAAGATTATGGATCAGGTGCTTACAAAATAGCGGATGTAGACGGTACGCCTCTTAAAGAACCTATCAATGCTATGCACTTGCGTAGATATTATGCTTAATTCTTCATTCCTTATTTTTGTTCTTTTCAGTTCTTCAACATTGAGTAATATGTTAGTATCTCCTAATTAGAGAAAAATAGAATTAAATGTTATGGTGTTTAATCTATATTGCTTCGTTCTTGACAAGTGTGTCTTCTTACTTCATAGTTTGTCTTGAATTCATTTATGTAAATTGTAAAAGATTTACGTTTCCATTATGCTAGCATATTATACAATGTCTTTATGTGTTAAGTAGAATCATATCATGTTGTGTTTAAGTTCAAAATTAAATCACATTAGTTATATGATTCTTAGACTTAATGCATATTTCTTCCCTATCATCAATGTAGTACTTGATTATTTTAGTTAAGTCACATATGTATCAATTTAATCATGGAGCATTGAGAAATCAATCACATGGAAATTAAATCCTGAACATACATGTACATCTACCAAATGTATTAGATTTAATCAAAACAAAATATACATTGTTTTAAGCATTAAAGATAACACATTTGAGACAAAAGAGAAGCATGTATATATATATATGTGGATCGTATAAAAATATAGGTCACTATACATCCAAAATGTGACCTATCCTACATCATAAAATCATCTCCTATCCCTAGGGTTGGTGGCTGGAGAGTGTCGACTAGATGCTCCCTCCTGATCCGGTTGTGCAGGTGGACCCATAGGTGTGTAGCGTGATATAGACCGCGAGTGACTCCAAGAGGAACTCCTACGATCCCTATCCATAAGGATCGCGTGATAGGAGGAAGCCTCACTCTGAGCAGCTGCTAGATCTTGCCGTGCCCGTTGAAGGTCCTCTGATAGGACTCTCTCTCTCTCCCTCCATATGTCTACCTATACTCGAAATGGGGAGAACAAGTCCTCATGCCGACCCGCGTTCCCCTGAGGCCTATAAGCAATCTGTGAGGAACTTAGGATCTGTGCCATCGTGGAAATGTCTGTCACTGCTTGCTGAATTAGGGAACGCCACTCCTGCACATTAGCTGTAGCAGTAGAACAGATTTTTGTTAGTACCATTCTATATCATCAAAACATTAATCAATCAATATAAACCTACTATACCTGGGTCTCCCTCACGCTAGTAGGGATCATGATACGGTAGCATCTATGACTAGGATCTACTAGGCTCCCCTCGCTCAACTAATCTATGCACGATGGGTGTAGGATGGGTGGTACTAGGAACAGGTCTCCGTATCACCTCGTGTTCCCCCTTTTGGGGAATAAGAGGAGGATCCAAAGCTATGGTATCATCTCCTGAATGGTGGGGAGCTGCATCTAACCCCTCCTCATCATCTCTATCCTCCTCCTCCTCATCGTCCTCCTCGTCATCCTCATCCTCATCCTCGTCCGCATCCTCACCTGCATCCTCCTCATCCTCATCTCTATCCGTGTCCTCCTCCTCCTCCTCCTCGACACTAGGCTGATCTCCTGTGGGTGGATCAAGATCTCCTGCCTCCTCATGACCCTCTCCCTCCTCTATCTCCTCTGACCTAGATCCCTGGTCCTCATCTTGGTCTCCATGTCTCCATGGGCCGGGATGGCCTATCGGGTGATCTGGTGGAAAGATAGGCCCTGGGTATGATCTCATAAACCATGAAACATACCTGCGCTATGCTCCAGGCTCTGTAGAGTAATCAGTGACTACATCCTGATCAGATCCCTCTATATTTGTAGTCTCGATGTCATCTATCATCGGTCTCGCTACTGCTCTAGGTCTGGGAAGGACCCGTGAGTGTCGAGTATAGATGGGCACATTGGCTGGAACACACTGCTCTAGCCCAAACTGCCTCCGTACTCAGTCGAAGTAGAATGAGACTATGATGTGTGAATATCATCCCTGCAGTAGGCAGTTCCTCTGTAGGCATGCTAACTGTCTCTCCATCCCATCCCATCTGTGCACCCACAGATAGGGTCTCCATATGGTCACCTCGGTTGTCAGTCTATCAAAAATCACTCTCCAATATAACAGATCTCCAAATCTCCACTCACTGGTAAGTGGATAAGCAAACACCCTAGGTCGCTCGCTCGCTGTACTCAGCGAAAAGCCGACAGGCCTGGTGCATGTGAAGTGCTCAAATACCCACACCTGCAGAAGTGTGCATGTCATCAAGCTGCAACCCTGTCCAAACACATACTCCTCAAGGTCGTGATAGAGATGTGCAAGCATACTCCAACCCCAAGCATACACTCTCCTGTGTCTCTCCATCACTCTGATGCACCATGTGAGACCCCTATGCATATGCGTACCTCGCCCATTAGGGCAGATGGCTAGTGCTATGATGGCGATCATAAGGCGTCTCACAAGGGGCACCTCTCCTGTAGGATGTAAGAGCCAGTTGACCATGATGCGACCTCTTGTCTCGCTCGGCATGACTCTCCCTATGCAATATACCTGCTCTCTCTGATGGTCCTCCGCTGACCGATCGGTCACGTATGTAATAGTAGCTCCTTTGATAGGAAGATGAAGTATACGGTACACATCCTCAAGTGTAATCGTCAGCTCCCCTACTGGAAGATGAAATGTGCATGTGTCAGGATCCCATCGCTCCATCAGTGCCATCAGCATCACAGGATGGAACCGAATGGCTGGCATGAGGATCACATACCATAATCCCACAATCGACAATGTGTCTCTCTCTGCCTGAGTCAGCCGTGGAATCTGATCTCACAAACTACGAAGAATATGTCCCGCCGTATGCTCTCTCATGTATGGGAGACCCTGCAACACAAAAACATAACTGTAATCAATACTCAATCATCAAAATCACTCATGCAAACTGTCGAACATCGTATGATAACCCTGAAATCCCTTGCCAAGCCCTGATTGGGGACCATGGCACCCTGTCAGGGACCATGGCGCCCTGATTGGGACCATGGCGCCCTGTCAGAGTCCATGGTGCCCTATCAGGGACCATGGCGCCCTATCAGGGACCATGGCGCCCTGAGGGGACCATGGCGCCCTGAGGGGACCAGGGCACCCCACAGGGACCATGGTGCCCTGGGTGGGCCCCGGGTCAGACTTCAGGGCCCGCAAACGATCACAGAAAGACAGAAAATCAAAAGTCAACGTTCAGTCAACTCACCTCGTCTAGTGGCTCATCGTCGATCATGACCTGGCACAGGATCTCAATCCTCGTGGGATGCTCTGGTCATCGTGAAGGCATGATGATGGCTATGTGGGCTCTGCTGCAATGAACAATATTTTGAAATCAACAAAGTGACAAATGCAAATGTCACTTTCACAGTATATACTTTCATTCCTTTACCTTTCGAAACCCTAATTTTCCTTTATCACTCATTTCATCATAACTTGAGTTTGGGAGATGTGATTTTCGAGCCGTTTGTTGTGTAGGAATCGTATTTTCATTCCCCTACTCTCGGGATGTTCCAAAAAGTGTTCTGATGAAGCCTATTTAGTGAACGTCCCTCATCAATACTCTCTTACACAATTTGTCGTAAGTAAACATGCTACCCTGTTTCACCTCCCTAATAAGCAAGTCGAAACAGGGGGGGCATATAGCTACTCACAAATTTCATCACTTTCCTTAGTAAGCATTAGGTGATTTTGTGATCTAACATGTGTTTTGTAGGGTGTGGTTCCTAACTATGTACTACAGATACCGCTGGGGGCTTCGTCCGACAACTTATGGATATATCCTTTTTCAAATGATGTTTACTTTTATGTACTTTAGCTTGCATATGCACGTAGTACTCATATGACCGCTAAAGTGGGGGCTAAATGTAGCATCATAAATTGTACGCACTTGCTAGGGTGGTACAATTTCACACCTAGTTTAGCACCCGCCTTAGTGCATTTTACATTTTGCATTGCATTGCTCCTTTAGCACTTAATTAATCAAATTAATTAGGTCTAAGGTCCTATTTCATCATCCTCTACATCATAAAGTTGGGCCCTTTCGTTAAAGTGTGCCCTTTTCATTTTATTCCTCCAATACATCATTCAATCAAAAACCCTAATTAAGTCCTATTTTGAACTTGGGGGCTTGGTTTCAGGGGTCAAAACATCTCGAAATCACCTGTAACTTCGGGATTCTCTCTAAAATCATCATATCCGACGGCCCTGAAAATTTGGTGAAAAGTTGTCGGGACCATGGCGCCCGGAGTGCATATGGTCCCGGACATTTTTCTCGAAATTTTAGGAGCACAATCCAATCATAAAATAAAGCTTAACCCCAAGAAATTGGCGGGAAGTTCAATCTCTAGGTCGGCCAAAAGATGAAATTACGATCTACGGTTTCCTACATAAGAGCTTTCTTTCTTCATTTGAAGGGATCCGATTTTTGTTTTCAGGAACCTCATATGCAGCGAAAGAGCAGATCTTTGAAGACTTCAACAATATTCAACATCCCTCTATCAAGCATTTATCAATTTTATTCGTCCACTTAGGGCTTGGAAGACATTGAAGAACAATAGGAGATTACCGACTGAGAATTGGATTGTACTCCTCCCTTGAGGGTTGGGTATGATTTCATGTTGTTTTCATGTCTTTGCATAAGCTTCAATATATCCTTTATTCATGCTTTAGATCACTTTGCATCTTGATTTAGAGCATTTACATTATCATTTACAAGCAATTAGGGTTTACTTTCTAGGTTGCTCTAGTTTGCTTTCTTGCATTTTAGGACCTTGCACACACACTAGGTCTGCACACACAATACATTTTACAAAACAACTTGACTATTCATGGAGGTGGAAATCACTGAAGCGGGGGTTTGACTAAGGAAAAACCCTATATAGCTGCCCATACCATTTTCAGATATAAGTGCAGGTTTCGGGACTCGAACAATGCTGCAGGTGATAGATCCGGGAAGAGCACGTCGAGACAACACTCCACATCAAACTGCAGAGCAAAAGACCTGGATAGGGGCGCTGGGCGCCCTGGTCTCTGGGACAGAGGCACTGGGTGCCCTGGTCCTCCTGACAGACAGTGTTTTTGGACATTTTTGGCAGTTTTCCAAAGTGCAAAATAGCAGTTTCAGGTGCAGTTTTTGGGACAGAATCAGGACAGTGGTGCCCGCGCCCTCGTCCCAAACATTTTCAATCAGATTTTGACTCCAGGTACGATCTGCATTATTATTTTTTCCTTGTGTTTATAGTTATTCATTGTTTAATCTCAATTCTACAATCTTGTTATTAGTTCGTTCTTGCATTTTGGGATTAGGGCTTGAACTTGCATCATTTGATCTTCCAATTTCAACAAAGGAATAGAAATCCTAATAGGTAGCCCGTGGCTCTCTCTTTCACAAGAAGAAGTAGCCAATTATGTGATACCTCTAGGCTCTTTCGTATTCCGTAATGTGTGTCAAAAGGTAGGATTAGGACATGTTAACCTAGTCTCGCTTTTTCTCCTACACACCAAGTTTCATCTTCTACCAGGTACATGAAATTTGCAAAACCTATCAAAGTTGTGTGTTATGCAGAAGGGCTACTAGCCTGTGGAGGCCTAATTGGCCATGTTTTGCTCCCTCGGTTAACGATGGCCTTTTAAACCACAAAGAAAGTTGGGGATGTTATTTTAGGAGTGTATGCTGAAGGTTTTTTGGGGATTTGCCCATTGCTGGTGCAGTTTTCAGACTATCCACTTTTTATGGCATAAATGGAGGGTTTTGTAGGGTTTAGAGCAAGCAATGTTTGAAAGACTCTCCCACTCCACTCTTCAAGCCTCCTCCATGGTGTAGAACCTCTGCCACACCTCAAGGAACCTTCCCCTTCTTTTTCTCTGCAAGGATAACATCAAACACTTGGCACACAAGAAGGAAAACATAGAATTGCCTCTGCCACTGTCTTTTCACTGCCTTTTACCAGTCAAATTGCTGCTAACTCTTTTGGACCTGCATTTTAAGAGTTAGTAATGGAGTTATACCTCAATTAGGTCTTCCACATAAAAATATATCTCCTATTACATTGCCTTTAATGTTCCAAGGTGTGGATAATGCTTTGAGCATCCCATTTAGCAAAATGACAACAATTTTCACAAAAATAGTGAACTCACTATTTTGTCTACAAAAAGAGAATGATTACAAGATGTAAGCTATTCTAGTACATAAAGATGGTACTTCAAATCCTTGGTCACATGTCCAGACCTTGTCGCATCCATTTTCTCACCCAAATCATTTTTTAGTGCAAACTTTGAGTGTTATTCAAACTACTAGCCAAATGACAAACACTTGCCTAGTATTCACTCAATGGCATCTTTAAACCATTCTTCTAGAACAAAAAGAAAATAATGTACAACATATATACATGTATTAGCTTGGAAGAATCCATTGGAGGGATCCCAGACCTGGATCAACCAAGTTGACACATTTTACAACCCCAAACCCCTGGCAGGGCAGCAGATGCACAGTTTACAAATATTTTTGAATAAACACCTTGTAAATGAAAAATAAATGATACAATTAAATTAGAAGCCTTAATACATCAACATATAAACTTAAAAGAAGGTACAATATGGATTGTATAGCTACAGTATAGACTACCCTTCAAAAGGAGAGAAAAATAGTCATAAAAGCTAAAAAAGCTTGTTTTCTATTGAGTTTCTCTTGCAAATACCATCACTAACCCTTTCCAAGGAAAAGGGAGGCCTTATATAGTTTCTCTAGTTGGTTTCCATGCCCTTGTATAGACAAGAGGCTTCAATAATTACATTTTTCAAGAAAATGACAAATTTGACAACTTTCTTAAGTCAAATGACAACTTTTCTTGCTCACAAAGGTGTTTTTGACAACCTAGCCTTATAAACTCGCCTAAACAACTTATACATGCTTAGAAACACTAAAAAATCATGTTACAATTCTCTTGAAGCCATTAGGAGACCTTTTTGGCAATTTTGCACATTTTGGCCAAAAATTGTCAACTCAAGGCTTGAAATGCAAAATTTGATCTCTTAAGCCCAAAATGAGATCAAAACCACTACAAATGACTCAAAACAACCTAAAACAAAAAAAACAACCTAACACAATAATTTACAAACATAAAAGCATAAAATACCCAAAAATGGAGTTTTGACTCAACTAGGTGCTCCTACACCATACTCCCCCCAAAACAAAGAAGTCACGTGACTCCTTGAGGCAGAAAAGAAGAAGGAATGCCAACTTTATGAAAGTTAGATTTAGGTATCCAAGTGGCCTCTAAGATAGGTTGAACCTTCCACTTGATGAGATGCTCCATGTAGGTGTGATTCATTGTCCTTTTTAGAACTCTGGAGTCTAGAACCTGTTCAGCATGGGGAAAAGAAAGAGAAGGGAGAGATAGATCAAAAAGGGAGTTGCAAACATCTGAAACTCTTTGAGCCTCCTCAAGTGGCTTCCCTTTGAAAGAAAATGGATCTACAACATTAAAAATGGGGGACAAAGAAACATTAGTAGGCAAATCAACTTTATAAGCATTAGACTCATACTTAGCCAAGATCTTGCAAGGGCCTATCCTCCTCATCTGAAGCTTGCTTGGGACTCCCTTTTGTAGCCTTGACTTATTCAAGTGAACCATCACATAATCACCTATGGAAAACTAAGTATCTCTCTTTGTAGCATCCACTCTTGCCTTAACTTTTTTAGAGGTGTCTTGGAGAGCTTGTCTCACTTGCTCATGAACCTCCTTCATGGAGTGAGCCATGTCATCTACTGTCCCACTCTTATGCTCCAAGTTAGTGGTATCCTTCAACTCAATTATACCTCTTGGATGCATACTATAAACAACTTCAAATGGACTTTTACCTATAGAGCGGTTAACACTATCATTGTAGGCATATTCTGCTTGATGAATGAGCTGATCCCAACTCTATCCATATTCCTTTGTCAAACACCTAAGCATGTTTCCAAGAGACCTATTCACAACTTCTATTTGGCCATCAGTTTGTGGATGATAAGCTAAACCAAAAGAGAGATTAGTACCCAATCTCTTCCACAATGTTTTCCAGAAATGACCAAGAAACTTAACATCTCTATCAGATACAATGCTAGTAGGAAAATCATGAATCCTAACAACTTCCTTGAAAAATAAATAAGTAATATGACTTGCATCATGTGTTTTTTTGCAAGGAATGAAGTGAGCCATCTTACTAAATCTATCAACTACCACAAATATGCTATCAAATCCTGCTTGAGTTCTAGGTAACCCTACTACAAAATCCATGCTAATGCAATCCCAAGGCCTATGTGGAATGGGACGAGGCTGATATAAACCAGCATTAGAGGAGTTACCTTTTACTTTCTGACATACCAAGCACTTCTCAACATACCTCCTGATGTCTCTTTGCATCTTAGGCCAATAATAGAATCTTTGAACCAGCTCTAAGGTCTTGTTTAGACCAAAATGTCCACTTAAGCACCCATTGTGCTTCTCTTGAATGAGGTTCTCTCTCATAGAATCTTGTGGAGCACACAACTATCCACCCCTAAATAACAAACCATCCTGCAAAGTGAAATTAGTGTATGCACCATGGAAGTTATTCTCAAAATCTTTACAAAATTTATAAGCTTCTGCAAAATCATTATCAGTAGGATACATGTCCCTGAAACTATCAATACCAATACTTTGAACTTGAATCTCATGAATAGTTAACAATTTTCTACTCAAAGCATCTGCTACTTTATTCAACTGACCCTTCTTATGCTTAATAGTAAAAGTGTAAGCTTGTAAATATTCTACCCATTTAACATGCCTATGATTTAGTTTATCTTGTGAGTTCAAGAAACTGGGTGCCTGATTATCTGTGTATACAACAAACTCTTTAGGAAGAAGATAGTGTCTCCATTTTCTAAGTTCTTGTAAAAATGCATAAAGTTCTAAATCATAGGATGAGTACTTTTTCTTTGCATCATTTAACTTTTCACTAAAGAATGCTACTGGCCTATTTTCTTGACTTAAAACAACTCCTACAACAATATTGCTAGCATCACATTCAATAGTAAAAAGCTTATCAAAACTAGGCAAAATGAGCACTGGTTGAGTAGCTACTTTAGTTTTTAGTGATTCAAACACCTTATTTGCTGCACTTTTCCATTGAAACTTTACCTTCACACCCTCTTTGATAGTGTCCAACATTCGAGCACAAATCTCACTGAATCCCCTGATGAATTTCCTATAAAATTGAGCCAAACCATGGAAGCTTCTGACATCACTGGCTATCTTAGGAGTTGGCCAACTGGTTATTGCAACAACTTTTGATTGACCCATTTTCAGATTGCCTCCTGATACAACAAAACCAAGATAGACCAATTCTTGCTTCATAAAATCACATTTTCAAGATTAATGGTTAGTTGTTCATCAGATAACTATTTCAAAACATTAGCTAAATGTTGTAAGTGTTCTTCCTTAGTCTTGCTGAAAATAAGAATATCATCTAAATACACTACAACAAATTTGCCAATGAAATCATGTACAACTTCATTCATGAGCCTCATGAATGTGTTGGGAGCATTAAAGAGTCCAAAAGGCATGACTAGCCATTCATAGAGACCCTCATTCATTTTGAAAGCTGTCTTCCAATCATCCCCCTCTTTGATCCTTATCTGATGGGAACCACTCTTCAAATCAATCTTATTGAAATACTGTGCACCCCCCAAACAATCCATCAAATCTTCTATCTTGGGTATGGGAAATCTATATCTGATGGTGATTTTTTTTATGGCTCTGGAATCTATACAAAGTCTCCATGTTCCACCTTTATTAGGTGCCAATATTGTAGGTACTGCACAAGGACTAATGCTTTTCCTAATCAGCCCTTGGTCTAAGAGTTCTTGTATTTGTCTTGCTACATCTTTGTTTTGTTCAGGGGTCATCTTGTAGGCTGCCTTATTGGGCAAAGAGGCTCCAGGAATAAAGTCAATTTGATGGCTAATGGCTCTAGGAGGTGGTATGGCTGCAGGTGTACCATCACTGATTATGTGTTTGAAGTTATCAAGGACTTTTTGCACCTCATGTGGTATCTCAAATTTCTTTTCTACCCTTTCTTCCTTAGGCTTCACTATGAGTGCAAATCCTACTCCTCCACCCTCTTCTAGTGTTTTTATGAACTCTTTCTCATTCACTAACAAGATGTTAGGCACCTTATTGCTACTCTCTCCTTCTTCAATGAGGGATTGAATATGATAGCTTACTCCATCTTTCTGAAAAGAATAGGAGTTTCTTTCCCCATCATGTTGTGCTTTTCGGTCAAACTGCCATGGTTTACCCAGTAGCAAGTGGCAAGCATCCATAAGAAGGATGTCACATAGGATCCTATCTACATATCTCCCAATGTGGAAATTTACCCAAGCTTGCTCATTTACCAACACATGTTGTCCCTTATTCAACCAGGTGACTTTGTATGGCTCCTTGTGTTGTATCCTAGGTAGTTTCAATTTGCTTACTGCTTCTTCTGATATGATGTTATATGTGGATCCTAAATCTATGATCACCTTACACACCTTTCCCATGATTTTACACTTAATCTTGAACAATGCTCTTCTTTGTGAGGCCTCTACACTATGTGGCTTCTTCATTAACACTCTCTTGATCATTAAACTCTCACCATCTTCTGAAGCTAGGTTGTTGAATGTTGAAGTTTTGGTATTACCTCCATCTTATTGAACATAGTTTACTCTCTTTTCACCTCCATAGGATGAACTAGGCTTCTTTGGGAATCTATAGGTAGGGTGGCCCAACTTTTGGCAGTTATAGCATTTCATGGTTGAGAAGTAGGACCCTCTCCCTGGTCCATTAGATCTACCCCTACTTAGGTTGCTTGATCCCCTACCCCTATAGTTGGGTTTGCTCTTAGAATCCCCACTTTTCTCAATAAGCTTAGACTCTCCCTCAGACCATTGATCTATGTTTCTTCCCCTAAAACTACCTCTATTGCCTCTACCATCTCTTCCCCTACCTCTTCCTCTATTGTTTTGTTCTTGCTTTCTCCTACCTTTCTCTTCCACTTTAAGTGCCAATTCATAGCACTTGTGTACGGTTTGTGGGCACAACAAGCTCATCTCTTCTTGGATGTTCCACCTTAACCTAGTCAAGTACCTTGCCACTTTGATAATCTTATCCTCCACTACTCTGGATCTCATGCATAGTTTATAAAATTCTTTAGTGTAGCTACTGACATCTAGGTCTTTCTATCTCAAGTTTTGTCTTTTCTTGTGAAGTTGTATCTCATATTATTTAGGAAGGTAGGTCTCTTTGATTTTGGCTACCATTGCCTTCTTGGTGGCTATTGGTTGCTTACCTTCTTTCACCCTTTCCTCTTGGATGAATTTCCACCATGTTAAGGCTGCCCCTCTTAGCCTTGATTTGGCCACCTTGACCTTTTGTGCTTTAGTCACTCCATCACACTCAAAATGGTTTTCTAACCCTTCAATCCACTTTATTAGAGCATCTGGATCCATCTTTCCACTAAAAAGGGCCACTCCTTCTAAGGTCTTACCACTCATAGTTGTCAAGGCTTTCAAGAATGGTTCTTGCTCAATGACAGGGTCAGGTATGGGAACCTCATCTTCTATGGCCACCATTTTACCTTTATTACCAACCTTATCATGGACCTCCTCAGTTCTAACTTCTACTTCAGCTAGTTTCATTGCTAGTTGATTTAATCTATCTCTGAGTGCCCTATTTTCCTCTTCTTGATCCTCACCCTTCTTGGCCAAATCTGCATTGGTCACCATGTTTTCCTAATGTGTCTTTCTCTTGAATCTTTTGTTGGCTCTGATACCACTATGATAGGGAGCTTGATAGGGAAGTGCTCACAAGGAAATTTGTTCAGAAAGGATCAATTTATTTCCAAGGACTTATAGATTATGTTGAATATGTTTACTCAATCTGCCTGATTGTCATGATGCCAAATTCTCCATGGTTTTCTTCCCTAGCAAACTCCCTTACTGGTGATGACTCTTGCCCATGAACAAAACTACTCAAAATACTTAATCCTTCCACCTATACTTGCTCATGCTTGGCTCTTGGGGCCCTCAAACTTCAGTTTCAATGTGAACTAAGGTCTTTCATCATGTAAAAGTAGGGGTAGTGAGGTACTACTCACCTTTGGGTGCTCAAGATCTTGTTTTGAGGTCAAATGCCCTTAACTTACTCAAAGTCCTTAACAAGGCTCAACTACCCCAAATGAGGCTGCAAACCATCTAGGAGTCCCAAAATACAATTGGTGGATTACTTGGAATTTTTCCTTCACATTTCATGAGTCACCAAGTTTCATCTTCTATTGGGTACATGAAATTTGCAAAAACTGTCAAAGTTGCGTGTTATGCAGCAGGGCTACTAGCCCGTGGAGGCCTAATTGGCCATGTTTTGCTCCCTCTGGTCAGTGATGGCCTTTTAAACCACAAATAAAGTTTGGGATGTTATTTTAGGAGTGTATGCTCAAGGATTTTTAGGGATTTTCCCACTATTGGTGCAGTTTTCAGACTGTCCACTTTTTATGGCATAAATGGAGGGTTTTGTAGGGTTTAGAGAAAGCAATGTTTGAAAGACTCTCCCACTCCACTCTTCAAGCCTCCTCCATGGTGTAGAACCTTTTCCACACCTCAAGGAACCTTCTCCTACTTTTTCTCTGCAAGGATAACATCAAACACTTGGCACACAAGAAGGAAAATAGAGAATTGCCTCTACCACTGTCTTTTCACTACCTTTTACTAGTCAAATTGCTGCTAACTCTTTTGGACCTGAATTTTAAGAGTTTTTAATGGAGATATACCTCAATTAGGTCTGCCACATAACAATCTATCTCCTATTACATTTCCTTTAGTGTTCCAAGGTGTGGATAATGCTTTGAGGATCCCATTTAGCAAAATGACAACAATTTTCACAAAAACAGTGAACTCACTATTTTGTCTACAAAAAAGAGAATTATTACAAGATGTAAGCTATTCTAGTATATAAATATGGTACTTCAAATCCTTGGTCACATGTCCAAACCTTGTCACATCCATTTTCTCACCGAAATTGTTTTTGAGTGCAAACTTTGAGTGTTATTCAAACTACTAGCCAAATGACAAACACTTGCCTAGTATTCACTAAATAGCATCTTTAAACCATTCTTCTGGAACAAAAAGAAAATAATGTACATCATATATACATGGATCAACTTGGAAGAATCCATTGGAGGGATCCCAGACCTAGATCAACCAAGTTGACACATTTTACAACCCCAAACCCCTAGCAGGGCAGCAAATGCAAAGTTTACAAATATTTTTGAATAAGCACCTCGTAAATGAAAAATAAATGATAAAATTACATGAGAAGCCTTAATAAATCAACATATCAACTTCCAAGATGGTACAGTATGGATTGTACAGCTACAGTATGGACTGCCCTTCAAAAGGAGAGAAAAACAGTCATAAAATTCAAAAAAACTTGTTTTCTATTGAGTTTCTCTTGAAAATACCATCACCAACCCTTTCCAAGGAAAAGGGAGGCCTTATATAGTTTCTCTAGTTGGTTTCCATGCCCTTGTATGGACAAGAGGCTTCAATAATTACTTTTTTCAAGAAAATGATAAATTTGACAACTTTCTTAAGTCAAATGACAACTTTTCTTGCTCACAAAGGCTTTTTTGACAACCTAGCCTTATTAACTTGCCTGAAAAACTTAGAAATGCTTAGAAACACTAAAAAAACATGTTACAATTCTCTTGAAGCCATTAGGAGACCTTTTTGGCAATTTTGCACATTTTGGCCAAAAATTGTCAACTGAAGGCCTGAAATGCAAGATTTGATCTCTTAAGCCCAAAATGAGATCAAAACCACTAAAAATGACTCAAAATAACCTAAAATAAAAAAAACAACCTAACACAAGACTTTACAAACATAAAAGCATAAAATACCCAAAAATGGAGTTTTGACTCAACTAGGTGCTCCTGCACCAAGAGGTCTGCCTCAGCTAGACAAACCGGTTAATGCTCTTTGCAAAGAATGTTAGTTAGGAAAGATGACTTCTTAAACTTTTAAGAGAATGTACTTCTTAGCACAAAACTTATTAGATTTGGCTCATACAGATCTATGTGGACCCATAAGAACAAGAAGCATTCACAGTGATGGATATTTCATGATCATCACTGATGATTGTTCAAGGATGATGTGGGTCACATTCTTGAAGGATAAGAATGAAGATTTTGGTAAGTTCAAGGCATTTAGGGCCTTAGCTGAGAAAGAGAGTGGCAAAAAGATAAAATGTCTGAGAACAATTCAAGGCGGTGAATTTACTTTTGAGGGATTCACTAAGTACTGTGATGAGAATGGTATCAAACAACAACTTTCTACACCAAGGACACCACAATAGAATGGTATCATAGAGAGGAACAACCAGTCAGTGGTTGAAGCTGTTAGGACAATGTTGATACAAGGAGGTGTAGCGAAAACATTTTGGAAAGAAGCTATAAGTACAACTGTCTACACAATAAACTAAGTTCTAGTGAAAAGAGATAAGGACAAGACCCCTTATGAATATTGGTATGGAAGATCACCTGATGTTAGCTATTTTAAGATATTTGGTAGAAAATGTTTTATTAAAAGAGGTGATTACATTAGCAAGTTTGAAGCTAAGAGTGATGCAGGTATATTTCTTGGCTATTCCACCAAGAGTAAGGCCTACAAATGCTTCAACAACCAGACACAAAGAATTGTTGAGAGTGCTGATGTTCGAGTAGATGAATGTCCAGAAGTCTCAGAAGGAAATCATTCAGAGAAAAAGGATGAAGATCCTTGCATTTTTCTTTTGGAACCTGAAACTGTTAAATCAGAAACCGGTAAAGCAAATTTAGATGCACTTGTTCAATTGGAACAAATAAATTTAGAAGAAGATAATGAACAAGGTGAACCTAAAGAGAATGATCATGTTATTCCTAGGTATGTGAGAGTGAACCACATTCCTAAACAAATTATTGGGGATAAGGATGTTGGAGTACTAACTAGAAGGAGAATAGGAGGGAACTCTTGCATGATCTCCATCATTGAACCTAGAAGTGCTAAGGAGGCATTTGATGAGAATCATTGGGTTAAAGCTATGGAGGAGGAATTGGATCAAATTGATAAGAACAACACTTGGACCCTGGTACCCCGACCGGTAAATAAGAATGTTATACATACTAAATGGGTATTCAAAAATAAGTTAAATGAAGATGGTGTTGTAGTTTGCAACAAGGCAAGATTAGTCTACAAGGGTTATGCACAAGAAGAAGGAGAAGATTATGCAAAAACTTTTGCACTAGTAGCAAGAATGGAAGGTGTCAGAACTTTACTTTCATTTACAACCCATAAGAAGTTCAAGGTATACCAGATGGATGTTAAGTCTGCATTTTTGAATGGGATATTGGAAGAAGAGGTGTACGTAGAGCAGCCAAATGGTTATGCTATGATAGATGAGAAAGATATGGTATGCAGATTGAATAAAGCTATGTATGGAATAAAGCATGCACCCAGAGCATGGTATGAAAGGCTTCATACACATCTGATGAAGATAGGCTTTGCAAGAGCCAGTGATGATAGTAATATTTATCTCAAGTTTGAAGGAGATGAAATACTGGTCAGTGAAGTATTTGTTGATGATATTATTTTTGGAGGTAATGATGTCATGAGCAACAATTTTGCAGATGAAATGAAAAATGAGTTTGAAATGTCTTTAGTAGGGGAAATAAAAAATTTCATAGGCTTGTAGATACAACAAATGAAGAATGGTATTTTCATTACACAATCTAAGTATGTGAAAGAGGTTTTGAAGACTTTTGGCATGAGTGACTGTAAAATAGTTGGAACACCAATGGTTACAGGTTGTAAGTTGTCCAAGAAGATGAATCTAAGTCTGTTAATGAAAAGGAATATAGGTCAATGATTGACAAATTACATTATGCTATTTAGAGTAGACCAGATATAGCCCATGCGGTTGGCATAGTTGCTAGATTCTAGAAGAATCCTAACGAGACACACTTGATAGAAACCAAGAGAATCTTTAGATACCTGAAAGGTACTGTTGACTATGGATTATGGTATCCATATGAAGGAAACTTTGACTTGAAGGTGTACACAGATGCTGATTGGGTAGGAAATGTTGATAACTGAAAAAGAAGTATCGGTGGAGCATTATTTCTAGGAGGAAGGCTTATTTCATGGAGTAGTAAGAAGCAAAGTTGTACTTCACAATCTACTACTGAAGCTGAGTATGTTGCATCTTTTATGAATTGCACACAGGCTATTTGGATGAGGCACATTTTGGAAGGTTTTAAGATGAAAATCTTAGAGCCTATAAAGATTTTATGTGATAATACAAGTGCCATAAATATTTCTAAGAATCTTGTTTTGCACGCACAAGCCAAGCACATTGAATTGAAGTATCACTTTTTGAGGGAAAAAGTTCAAAGTACAGATGTTATCTTAGAGCATGTTTCTACCAAGGAGCGGCTTACATATATCTTTACCAAAGCTTTGCCTAAAACTACATTTGAGTGTCTTAGAGGTCAACTAGGGGTTGTACCCCTTCATGAAGTTAGTTGAGCATGATGCTGATTGCATCAGACCCTGAATCACTTATAAAATATTAGGAGGATTGATGTAGAAGTGGATGTATTCCATAGGGGGCACTTCAAGTTGCAGTATGTTGTTGATGCATAGTAAAAATTTGCAATTACATGTTTTACTTTCAATTTGGCATTGTTGTCAAAGGGGGAGAAGAATTATTTGATTGGGGAGAAGAATTATGTGATTGGGGAGAAGAATTATGTGATTGAGGAGAAGAATTATGTGATTATGGCAAAGGGAAACTAGCGATAGGCTGAAGACAGACAAAGCATGGTGAATACTTCGTAATGTAAACCAGGATTCCTATTCACCATTCACAACAACAATTGGAGGCATTAATATTTATATTGCTATCAATACCAAAGGGGGAGATTGTTGGCATTTGCATGAAGATTTCATTAATGATATGTTATGTTGTCATTGACGTCAATTGAACTAGTAATGGTATTTATGATATTGTTGTTATTATTGATATTGTCTTTTAACCAGTAGGAAGAGCTTTATGGAAGATGTTGTAAACTGGTATATAAGTATGTGAGTTGAATCGGTAACCAGTGTATAAGGTTAAACCCTTTCTATGCAATGTAATCGGTAAACCATACTAGTTGTTTTTGTTAAACCTTAACCGATTAAGTTTGTTGAAATGGTTATGTTGGTTTATTATCTGATGTTGAGCGGTAATGATGGTGACACATGTGGTCATTGTATGAAGATAAGTTCACATTGTTTTGGTATGTTTGTTTGATTGTCTAGGGAATGAGAAAAGTGGATTGCATCTAATGCAAAGCGTGTACTTAGTTACAAGGCCGATGAAGCGGTGATCATGGAGTGATTGGAATTTTCTTGAAGAATGTGTATAGATTTCTAGGTAAATCCAACAGTCACACTGAACCGATTTCTTTGTACTCTCTATGAGAGAATTAGGTTTTTTGTTGTGTTACCCAACCTAATTTATTTGTATTTAAGGTCGATGAAGTTGTTTTGTAAAAGGTGTTGGCAAAAATCAGTAGAGTGTGTGGTTTCCTAACCAGAGAATGGATCTACAGTTTGTGTAAAGGCATATTGAAGATTAGAAGGATCTGATCAAACAAATGTAGTGCTATTCAGACAGATCAAGAAAAACCTGTTGTCTTCTAACAATTACAACAAAATTAAAATCCCCTAATAGGGTAAGCTCTAACAAGCTTTGTTAATTCTTAAATCCTTTAACAAGGTGGTCCATTAGCTTGGATTCTCAAATCCTCTACCGAGGTTACTCCTAACAGGGTATTTTCTTTTCATCGAGGCATTTCTAAATCCTTAACTAGGTGATTCCTAATAGGATTAGTTCTTAACATGACTTATTGTAAAAGTTTTAATAGGTTGGCTCCTAATAGGGCAAACTTGACAAGAGTTCAGATAGCTATCTTGTGAGTCTCATCTCACCATGGTTTTTACATATTTGGGTTTTCCGCGTATAAACATTTGTGTCATGTGGTGAATGTTTTTGTGGTTATGATCTTATTTGTTGATTTGATTAACTACTTAACTATTCTGATAAGGCATGATAACTTGAAGCATTCAGAGATGGAGTGTGTTGATATATGATTAAGAATTTGGATATTTACAAGTTAAATATTGTTTATTGTTAAGTTTCTATAACAATCAAGCTATATTCTTGTGAATATTGATCTTGATAGTGATATTTTATTGATAAGTTTACTTTGTGAGTTTGAGTTGGAGTTTGGGAAGTTTGTATTAGTTTTTCATTATACCAATTCACCCCCCTTCTTAGTAATCTACTAGATACTTATTCTTTCATCATACCATGACATACCTTGTAAGAAGACAACAATTGCAGTATATGTAGCAAATTGCATGGATTACATAAGAGCATAGTTTCAGACAAAGACACTAAGTTTGTTGGATATTTCTAGAGGATACTTTGGAAGAAGATGAAGACAAATTTGAAGTTCTACTTTTCACCCACAAATGGACATACATATAGAAGTAGTGAATAGGAGCTTGGGAAATGTGTTGAGATGCTTAGTAGGAGAGAAAACTGGAAGTTGTGACTTGATTCTTGCACAAGTAAAATTCACCTACAATAATTCAATGAACAAGAGTTCCGAAAGAACACCTTTTGAGATTGTTACTAGAGCACACCCTAGAGGCATATCAAAATTGAGAGATATGAGTAATGAAGATAAGAGAAGAACAAAAAGAGAAGAATTTGCAGAGCATATGAAGACAGTACATACTCAAGTTAAACAACATTTAGAGGACATGAATAGTAAGTATAAGGAGAAATAAGATGAGAAGAGGAGACATAAAGAATTTGAAGCTAGAGATGAAGTGATGGTGTATTTGAGAAAAGAAATATTTCTAGTTGGAACCTATAATAAGTTAAAGATGAGGAAGTTTGGACCTTGTAAGATCTTGAGGAAATTCAATTCTGTAAATGCATATGAAGTGGAGTTACCACATAGTTTGGGTATTTCACCTATATTTGACATTGTAGACTTACATCTATATCATTAGGCTAAATTCAATGAGGATAGTGTAGAAGACTTAGAGAAGAAGATACCCCGTAGGGGACCAGATTAGATTAAAGACATTGTGGATAGTAGGATTGAACCTAGCACCCAGAGTAATCAGTATAGAGAGTATCTCGTGAAGTGGAAGGGAAGACCAATTGAAGATTCATCATGGATTTCTCAGGTAGAGGTAGACCATATTGGTTTTCCTCTAACCCCAAAAAAGTGAGGAACCCACTTTTTTCAATAACCCCGCATGTATTTAATGCAGGAGCATCCTTGGTTCTTGGCAATCTTGCATCAACCAAAAAATATTTTCTTTTCAGTTTGTTCCTGTTTTGTAGTTTTGACATTTCATTTTGTGTTTATTTACATTTATTCACTGGATCTTATGGACCTAGATTTTAATCATGGACATGTTCATTTTCTTTATCCTAAGTCTGCAGGACATTTGGATATTAACCGGTAAGTTAATTGCTTCTAGAATCGAAGGAAATTTTTTTAGATTAGAACACCGAAACCACTTGAACCTATTTTCTATTGGCAAATCTTATGGATCTCTTCTGTAGCTTGCAGAGCTTCAACTCTTTGTTTCCAATGTTCCTTGGCATGTGGCCAAACTTCCCTTAGGTCCACACTTCATCGTATGGATTTTCCAGATGGATCTCTTTGGTGGAGGCCGACCTGGTGGTTTTACACATTTCATCCTATTCATCAGCATTTGATTCTTCTTGGCTTGATGCGGATCCCTCTTTATCATATAAATCAATGGAATTGAGCATTAGAAATCAGTCAATTAGAGAATAGAAGATAGATCTTGATATTAAGAGGTTTGGAGTTGACCAATATTGTAATTGAGCATGTATGTATTTAGGCCAGTGAGCCAAATCTTGTAGCCCGCATGTTTCTAGCAAATTGTAAATGACTTTCATGATACAATTTAGTCAGTTTTGCATTGGCTCCATCACATTGTATTGTTTCTATTGTGTTTACTCTTGCTGCATGGTCCAAATTGTTCTCTTTGAGGACCCTCCTCACTACAACTGCACCAAATCTAAAGCCCATTGGAAAAATGGGTTTTCTACTATATTTGGCCTTACAAAATCACAATATTTCTCTTATTTCATGTATAGAAATGACATTTTGAATGTTTTCTAATCTATCTATATAAAATACTAAAAATTGATAGCTAATAGTAGCTACCATGAGCTATCTTTATAGTAGTACTTGAGGTGAAAAATATTATTCTATATTCCCTTGATGTCATTTTCTAATATACATCTTAACAAAAATCTATTAAATCTATTTTTGAATAAAATATCATTAATTAAAAGAAAACAAACTGCATGTAGTGTATATGATCTCTTAGAGAAAGACATATTTCTTAGATATTCCCCTATTTTCATAAATTATACTATTTTATCAATCCACATCTCTAGAAGTTCCTCGATCATTATGATTTTTTTCTTTTCATGGACATTTAGCTTCATTCAACCTTTTATCATTAGTAATATGTTGGCACAATGCCCTTCTTTTTATCTTTTTTTTGGGCTTGATATCAATGTCATATTCTATTATCTTAATGATCTATTTCTCACCCATAAATCACTTCTCTCCTTCCATATATATTTCATTATAGCTAGATAAACTCCAGATAATATTATTCTATTTCTTAATATAAAGTTTTTAAATTTCTTCTAACCCTTAAGTAGAGCATATTTTTGTTTCCCAATAAAATTATACTTTACATAAGAACCCTTTATATTTCTTTAATTAACATTTTAATCATGCACTCACATTTTCTTGAGCCATCTCCTTTTTCTTTATACTATTGCAAGTGTATGGTCTCTATCATAAACCTACATTATGAAATTTTAGAAGAATCTATTATTCACTAAATTCGGTATTGTTAATATCACCCTTTTTATTTTCTTGAAAGATCACTTTCCTTCCATGATCCATTTGAATTATTTATCTTTATTTATCCTAATAGTTTTAGGCCTTACAAGATCAATAAAATTAGTTAGAAATGTTGGTATATTGGCATAACTGATGGAGATGATGATGTACTGGTAAAGGACTGTTGGTGATGATTTAATTATGATATGATGTTTTATGATCAATTATTTGTGTTTTCATTGATGGTAACAATGTTTTTTATGTTTGATATATCCTCTATGTTATCTAATTTATCTAGCCTAACCGGTAATGGGATGTTTGCTAAGTTGACAGTGAATCGGTAAGCAAGAGCAGTGAAGGAGATGATTGCAGTAGAGATCCATGTTGATTTAGGTGTTGCAGTTTGGAATGTATGCTTATGACATTTTAATGAGTCTATGACTAGAACCGTATCATGTTTGGAGAACTGAAAGTCATGTTTGTAATTGATCATTGTTTATGTTGGCATTGTGTTGTCATTGATGTCAACTGGTATAGGATGGCAACTAGTATGGGAGATGTATGTGCAGTATTGTCATTGATACATATTGAATGTGATGTCTTTGATGTCACCTAGCTCAGTAGGTCACCGTTAAAGGAGAGAATGTCACCTAGCATAATGGCCATTGGAGTCACCGGTACATAGGTTAGTGTTTGACTTGTGTTCAAGATATGGAAAGGAGACCGGTATGATATACAAATCGGTAAATGATGACATCTGCAAGTGGATATCATAGAAAGAAGAGAATAATGATAGAGATTGTGCTCAACAAAATTATATGTGGTTTTTTGAAGATATGCCTGCTCAAACAAGGAAGCCACATTGGTGTAATGCAGGATGCAAATGACAAGGATCCACTCCCACTGAGATGTGTACCAGATTTGAAGGGGCATACATGATGAGTTGTCGGTGTAGAGATTGAATCATATATTTGTCACCTTGACAAACCAGTTGAGATGGTGTTCGATCTGATGAAGAAGAATGAAAGGTTGAGAAGCCACAGATACAAAGTGCAACTGGTATGAAGATGCCTCAGATGGAAACAATTGAAGATTCATGACATGGTGTCATCAAAGTGGTTACTGGTAAGTATGTTCACTGGTAAAGTTGATGAAGTCACAAGTGAAAGTCTCTTGTCTAATGAAGATGAGCATACTATGGATTGGCATTTCTTGTGATCGGTTAAGGTGTTCCACCAATAGAGGAAAAAAGTGAAGACTTGAAGGTTGACCAATTAGGGTATAACTGATAGGGTTTGTGAACTGGTAGATTAACCCGGCTATGGGGTTGGTTAGTGATCCTATCTAGAATGACATAGATGACCAAGAAAAGGTGGATGATGATAAAGATTCCACATGGAGTTGAAGTGGAAAGAATGCATGCACAGGTTAGCGTGGTGTGTCGGTGAAGTGTTTGTCAATGAGGTAGATGGTGGCAGGTTAACATTTATGTCAACTGCATGATTCATGGGATGTGTAGCAGAGGTTTGTGGATCGAGATCAAATGGACAATAGAGATCTAGGAAAGACTAATTGAGTGGATCGAAGTAGGTGAAGGAAACTACCAAACCATTCTTGGTGATTGACCAAGAGATCAACTGACCGATTAAATGTAGATTGCTAAATATAGAAGGCATATTTTGGAAGGGAGGACAATGGCGGTGTTGATTGATGAGTTGCAGTTCATCAATAAAAGATATCAGATCTGATGCAATTTGATTGGATTTGGTTTGCCTCAAAGACAATGAAGAAACCCTAGCATGCCAAAAGTTTGAATGCCATTTTTGGTGGGAAGGTATAGTATAAACATGTAGATCGAAGACCAGATTTGTGTTGCTTGCATGAGAGAGTTAAGAAGTGAAGAGGATCATTCATTCAAGTGCTCAACATCGATTAGAGAAGAGACTGAGTGTGTGTGAGAGAGAATCGGGTTGAAGAGTTCAATCGGTGAGAGTGAGGCAACCGGTGAAAGGGTTCAGTAGAGTTTTAACCGGTAAGGCTAGAGCAACTGGTAAACTACAAAAGTGCATCAGTGAAGTCAATCAATAGTAGTAGAACCAGTAGGGAGGAAATTGAGAGTGAAGTGGTGAAGAGTGAGTTTTTGAAGAGATCTGATAGGCAGGAAACAGAGCAGAGATAAACCAGCAAGAAGAGGAACCGACAACAAGAATTTGGTCTAACTGTGGATCCGAAAAAGAAGAGTTAGAACCAGTGTGTAATTAGGAGTAGGTGAGGGAAAGAAGAGAGAGAGAAAGTGAGAAGAAGAGAATAGAGGAATAAAAACTGATAGAAAGCAAATTAGAGGGTAACCGATAGAGAAGAGTAAACCGATAGAGAGATTATTTTTAGTGGTTGCAAGACTCACTTGTAATCGGACTACTACTGTTGTATTTGATAATGTTCATTGTAGATCACTTAGTTGGTGCTCGGTGTAGGATTTGTTTCTCCTTAAGTTGGTTCCCTAAATCAGGGGTTGGTGCCCTAAATAAGGGGTTGGTTCTCCTTGGGTTGGTGCCCTAAATTAGGGGTTGGTACTCCTTGGATTGGTGCCCTAAACATTGTAATCAGATTTTTATTGTGAGGTTGGATTGGAGAAGTAGACTCTAGTAACATTTCTCACTGAGGTTTTTCCTATCTTGGGTTTTCCTCATATATACTAGTGTCATGTGATGTACCCTTGTGTATGCTTGCACTACATTGTCTCAGTTTATCTTACCAGTAGGCCTTCTAGGTATTAGGATGTTAATCGATACACATAATTAGATGATTAAGGGTTAGGAAATTGGAAACCATTGATTCACCCCCCCTCTCAGTGGTATCTTGTGTCCAACAATTGGTATCAGAGCCTAGGTTCCTGGTTGATAAGCTTTGTCCATCTTAGGTAGGTTTTGGTATAAGGACACAATGGGTTGTTTTGAGTCAATCTCTACTCCAGTGTTTAATGGGTTTAACAATTCCATTTGGTGTTATAGAATGGAAGTCTACGTGTCCTCATTAGGTATGATGTCTCGATGTCTATTGTAAATGGTTTCCCTAGTAAAGTCAATCCTCCCATCGATTCATATGTAGAAATAAGAAACTGGTGTAATGATGTAGAAATGAAGGTTATACTTTGTGGGTTATCAGATGATGTCTCCTCATATGTGGACATATGCAGATCGAAAAAAATCTTATGGGATAGATTGAAGAATCTTTATGGAAATGAGCCTACTACTGCAGAACCGACTTGTGAAGATAGGATGAGAAATGCATCTCATGTATCTACAGATGATGAAGGCAGATGTATTAGTAGCCACAATAATGATGATGAAGAAACTCATCTCTTCATGGTCTAAGAGACAGAAAGTGAGGAGCACACATCTAAAATTTATAAGGCAAATAGATCCCACCAATGAGATTTGTTTGGTAGTGATAATGAAGGTGAAGAAGAAGAAGAAGAAGAAGGAGAAGTTGATCTTGAAGGATAAGTTGTAAGTGCACTTGAAGAACTTAGTAAAGTGAGGAATGAGTACAAGTTATTCAAGAATGCTGCAATTGTGGAGCAGAACCAGTTGATCAGATGCCTTGAAGAATCTGAGAAATGTGTCTAAGAATTAAACTCAACAAGAAGACACCAAAATGGGTCGGTGTAATGATCTAGAATATGAGCTAGAAGTCAAGGATAAAGAATATCAGCAGCTCATAGGAGAAATGGAGATTCTCTGAAATGACCTTGAGAAATGTTAGTATAAGCTCAAGGTGAGAATCCGGTTTGATGGTAGCAGTGATGCCTTGGATAAAATATTGAAAAAGAAAAAGCATGCCAAGGATACCAGTGGATTAGGAAGTGGTGTCGATGAATGCTCCACCAACAAGAATGTCCCCCATAATGATATTCTATTTGTCTCCTCAAATGGAGATAACATGGGTTAGACTTTCATAGTTAGAGATGCACCTCGAAAGAAGGTTGATCTAACTACAACTGGTCAGGACATGTAGACAAGGATGAACACTGGTACTACAAGAAGGAGAGATAATTCAGATCCCAAAGGAAAAGGAAATATGGGAGAAGGCAGCTTCAACGGAAGCATGAACATGAGAAGACAACAAAGAAGACCTCCTACGAGTAGAGGACAAGGAAATGCTACCACCCACTAGACAAAGCAAGTGTGGGAAAAGAAGAGATCAGATGAAAGAGCTATAGATCATGGACAATCCAGGATCCATTCTCAGAGAAGTAGAAATGGAGATGCCAAACCGATAAGATCTCCACATGCATGGAATTTTTTTTTTGTAAGTTATGTGCCCCCTTTCTCTGGTTACTATTTTGCATGTAAAGAATATGGCCATATGATAGATGAATTTAGAATGAAGTCTAGGAATACATAGTATGTTCTTCCTAGAAACAATAATGTCATTTGTTGGAGGTGTAATGGCTTTGGCCATAAAAGTCATAACTACAGAAGGATGAACTTACAGTCACATGACAACTAGTGTAGCAACTATGCTCAACATGGAAATAGATATAGAGCATATGAGAGACAAAATGTTGTGCTAAAAAAAAGAAGAATAGGCTTTGTTCCTACAAGATCAAGTGGTCCACTGATTCTGGTAGCAGGTTACAATGGCATGACCAGAGGAAGATGGTCTAACCAGTTTCACAGAAGATCCCCCAGTCATGTGTTTGGCATGAACACTATTTGATTCTACAACAATGTCTCCAGTCATGTGGCAGAATCTGACAATGCAAGGACCTATCAGCAAAAGAAGGTAACACTTGCTCCTGAGATTGAAAATGGGAAGAAAATGAGACCAAGCTGGTATGGAAGAAGAAGCAAGAAGATGCAACCATGGATCGACACTGTGCATTCAATGCACAACTGATATCTCATAAGGCTTAAAGGAGATGCTGGACCTTAGGGGGAGTATTATACTAACCTTATCACTCACCCCTTCAGTGGAAGTGGACACATGGAAGAGGGAATATGGGAGAAGGCAGCTTCAATGGAAGCATGAACATGAGAAGACAACAAAGAAGACCTCCTATGAGTAGAGGACAAGGAAATGTTACCACCCACTAGACAAAGCAAGTGTGGGAAAAGAAGAGATCAGATGGAAAAGTTGTAGATCATGGAAAATCTAGGATCCATTCTAGGAGAAGCAGAAATGGAGATGCCAAACCGATAAGATCTCCACATGCATGGCAAAAATCAATTGTAAGTTATGTGCCCCTTTTCTCTGGTTATTGTTTTTCATGTAAAGAATATGGCCATAGGATAGATGAATGCAGAATGAAGTCTAGGAATAGACAATATGTTCTTCCTAGAAACAATATTGTCATCTATTGGAGGTGTAATGGCTTTGGCCATAAAAGTCATAACTGTAGAAGGATGAACTTGCAGTCACATGACAACTAGTGTATCAACTATGCTCAACATGGAAATAGATATAGAGAATATGAGAGACAAAATGTTGTGTGGAACAAAATAAGAATAGGTTTTGTTCCTACAAGATCAAGTGGTCCACTGATTCCAATAGCAGGTTATAATGGCATGACCAGAGGAAGATGGTCTAACCGATTTCACAAAAGATCCCCCAATCATGTGTTTGGCATGAACACTACTTGATTCTACAACAATGTCTCCAGTCATGTGGCGGAATCCGACAATGCAAAGACCCATGAACAAAAGAAGGTAACACCTGCTCCCGAGACTGAAAATGGGAAGAAAAATGAGACCAAGGAGGAATGGAAGAAGAAGCAAGAAGATGCAACCATGGATCAACACTGTGCATTCAATGCACAACTGATATCTCATAAGGCTTAAAGGAGATGAAGGACCTTAGGTGGAGTATTACACTTACCTTATCACTCACCCCTTTAGTGGAAGTGAACACATGGAAGAACATGATGATGTCAGTAAGAAAGAAGAAAATGAGATGGAAAATATGTGTAGTGGTTGCATTGGCTACACACTTACATATGTCAATGGTTAGGAAATTTGTAATTGGGATCAAATGCAAATTGACACAAGAAGACATGAGTTACAGGAAGGTACTCTGATAATGATGATGGAATAGTACAAGAAACCGGTATATGAAAGATGTTACCAGAATGAGTTCTAATAGGTACTTGTAGATTATGTAAGACAATGAGGTTCGAGATTATTGCATTAGCCCTGGTAGCATGAAATGAGGATTTTATGTCTCAGGTGGTATTGGAGATGACCCAAATAATAGATGTTGGCCTGGTTGTTGATTATATATGCATGCATCCTTTGTGGGCTAACCGGCTTGATTCATGGCAAGATGATGATATTGTATGTAATTGTGTACATCCATGATCATGTCATATGTTGTGGTAAATATAATGGAGCTGATAGAGCATTAGATTGATAGCATATGCACAACTCAACTGGTATATGGTAAATATTGGAGCTCTAGTTTTGAACTTGATAGGCAAAGAGAACCTGAGATGTAGGACTCGAGGGGAATTGATAGCCATGATTTCTGACTTGTATTAGATTTGCTTCACACATAGGGTGTGCAAGTGTTTATAGCTATACCAGTATGATTATGCCTTTGGAATTGTCTAGGGTTGTGAGATATTTTAATGTCTATTCAATTGAAATCACCACTAGACCATTGAGATTGTTACCTCAAAAGAAGGAGAGTTACCTACACAAGAGAACATGCGTTTGGTATCGAAAGAGATACAATTGATATCAATGTTAGCTCAAACACTTGGTATCAATAATTTGAGGTTAGAATGGCTTATGCATATCAAGGGGAGATGATGTAGTTTGACTAGCAGGTATGTTGTATTCACTAACACATGGGCCTTCAATTGGTTTTAGTCTTACATATGCATTAGGGGTTTAGTTTGCATATACACTTGGTTGCTAAGAAATTGGTGTCAGTTGATGGTTGAGCCCTCCATCTCAAGTGTTGTTATTTGAGAGGATGCAAAGTATAAAGGTTAAAGGAGAAGATGCATCCGGTAAAGAAAAAGGGGAGAAAAGTATTAGTGCCTGGTAGACATAAGGAGAAGAGAAACCCTATCAGTTCCCTTTTCCCTTATTATCAAAGGGCGAGAAAGAATCTGTAGTATGCCAGATACTACATGTCTTGACATCAATGCCAAAGGGGAGATTGTTGGCATTGTCTTGTCATTGATGTCAACTGGTATAGGATGGAAACCAATATGGGAGATGTATGTGTAGTATTGTCATTGATGCATACCAGATGTGATGTCTTTGATGTCACCTAGCTTAGCAGGTCACTGGTAAAGGAGATAATGTCACCTAGCATAATGGCCATTGGAGTCACCAATACATAGGTTAGTGTTTGACTTGTGTTAAAGATATGGACAAGAGACCGGTATGATATAGAAACCAGTAAATGATGACATCTGTAAGTGGGAAATTTATTGGGTTGTTGATTGTGATGAAGAGGGGGAATGTTACTAAGGATCACATCAACACCAGAGGTGAAGTATGTGGATTCCATCAATATGTTGTTGAATGTGTAGATGTGAAACAAAAGGACTCCCACTGGATAAAGATGCAGTCACTGGATGAAGAAGATATCATAGAAAGAATAAAAGGTTGACAGAGAGTATGCTCAATGGGATTATATGTGCAATACAGGATGCAGATGAGAAGGATCCACTCCCACCGGGATGTGTACTAGATCTGCTGGGGCACACATGATGAGTTGCTGGTATAGAGATTGAAGGATATATTTGTCACCTTGACAAACCGGTTGAGGTGGTGTCTGGTCTGATGAAGAAGAAGGAAAGGTTGAGCAACTACAGATAGAGAGTGCAACCAGTATGAAGATACCTTAGATGGAAATAGTTGAAGATTGATTATATAGTGTCATCAAGGTGGTCACTAGTAAGTATGTTCACCTGTAAAGCTGATGAAGTGACAAGTGAAGAGATCTTGTCTGATGCAAATGAGCATGCTGTGGATTGGTATGTCTGGTGATTGGTTAAGGTGTTCCACCGACAGAGTAGCAAAGTGCAAACTTGAAGGTTGACCGGTTAGGGTATGACCGATAGGTTTTGTGAGCTGGTAGATTAACCTAGTTATGTGGTTGGTTGGTGATGCTAACAAAGATGCCACATGGAGTTGAAGTGGCAAGCATGCATGCATAGGTCAACGTGGTGTGTCAGTGAAGTATCTATTGGTGAGGTAGATGGTGGCAGGTTGACATTTATGTTGACTACATGATTCATGGGATGTGTAGCAGAGGTTTGTGGCTCGAGATCAAATGGACAACAAAGATCCAGGACACACTGATTGAGAAGAGTGAAGTAGGTGAAGGAAACTACCAAACCATTCTTGGTGATCAACCAAGAGATCAGCCGACAGATTAAATGCAAATTGCTAAATATAGAAGGCGTGTTCTAGAAGGCATGAAAATGGTGGTGTTAATTGATGAGTTGTAGTTCATCAATCAAGGAGATCAAACCTGATGAGATTTGACTGGATTTGGTTTTCCTCGAGGATGATGAAGAAACCCTAGCACGCCAGAAGTTTGAATGTCATTTTTGGTGAGAAGGTATAATATAAACATGGAGATCGAAGACCATATATGTGATGCTTGCATGAGAGAGTGAAGAAGTGAAGATAATCATTTAGTCAAGTACTCAAAATCGATCAGAGAAGAGACTGAGTGTGTGTGAGAGAGAATCGGATTGAAGAGTTCAACTGGTGAGAGAGATGCAACTTGTGAAATTTTAGAAGAGGTTTAACTAGTTAGGCCAAAGAAACTGGTAAACTGCAAAAGTGCATCAGTGAAGTCAAGCAGTAGTGGTAGAACTAGCAGGGAGGCAACTAAGAAGGAAGTGGTGAAGAGTGAGTGTTTGAAGAGATCCGGTAGGCAAGAAATGGAGCAAAGATAAACTGGCAAGCAAAGGAACTGACAACAAGAGTTTTGTCTCATAGCAGATCCAAAAAGAAGAGTTAGAACTAGTGTGTAAGAAGGAGCAGGTGAAGGAAAGTAGAGAGAGAAAGTGAGAAGAAGAGAGGAGAGGACTGAAAACTGCCAGAAAGAAGAGTAGAGGGTAGCTCGTAGAGAAGAGTAAATCGGTAGAGAGATTATTTTTAGTTGTTGCAAGACTCACTTGTAATCGGACTACTACTATTGTATTTAATAATGTTCATTGTAGATCACTGATTTGGTGCTCAGTGCAGGGGTTGGTGCTCCTTGGGTTGGTGCTCTTTGGTTTGGTGCCTTAAACATTGTAATCAGATTTTCATTGTGAGGTTGGATTGGAGTAGTAGACTCCAGTAGCATTTCTCACTGATATTTTTCCCATCTTGGGTTTTCCTCATATATACTAGTGTCATGTGATGTGCCCTTTTGTATGCTTGCATTGTATTATCTTTCTTTATCTCACCAGTAGGCCTCCTAGGTATTAGAATGTTAATCGGTACACATACTTAGACAATAAAGGGTTAGGAAATTGGAAACCAATGATTCACACCCCTCTCAGTGGCATCTTCTATCCAACAGTTTATTCAATGAAGGGTTTGAGAACCAGTAACAAGATCTTTTAACCGATGATGTTTTATGGTTTGGTGGTGATTCTTTTCATGTTCATAAGTTGATGATGATGTGTCACAATCCATGTGAAGAGATAAGATGTTGTTTAAGTGCGTACATAGATCATTTTTTTTGAGAGACAATGAAGTGCTTAGCAAAATGTGTTAAGGGTTTGACAACTATAGTGTCATAAAATTGTGGCCCCTATGATTTGAACCACATTTGGGGTCCTCACCTTGGCAAAAACATCTCCTTCCTTAACTGGGACCTACTTTTGCATTTTTAACCCTTCTCCCTCCCTCCTTTATGTCTTGTGGCTTCTCTATATCCTGTCTAGGGCCCAAAATAGGACAAGACAAGGGCATGGTACCCCTATCCCCCTAGGATAGGGGTGTAGCACCCCTCTCCCCCTAGGATAGTGGCATGGTGCCCCTGTCCCTACCTCCTAAGGTGGTCCTATATGTGGGTTTCCCGATCTCCTATCCATTATTTGTCTTTGGGGTTTGCAATTCCTCTTTGTTGACCTTCGGTGGTTGAAACTTAATCCTTGAGGCATGTATAAAAGGGAATTCAATACCCTCATTTATGAGAGGACAATGAATGGATAGTGCATAGATAGATAAAGAGCATAAGGAGAAGATACGAGATTTCAAGGTCATCATCAAGCATTCAAGTCTTCTTCATTCATCCATGGGAGCAACATTACAACATTCATTTGCAATCGTTTGTGTGTATCAGGGTTTTGTCATGTTACATGCCATTTCGTACAATATTTGTGATTACATTCAAGAAGCAAAGCAATCATCATCAACAAGTTGCAGATCTATAAGGTATACATCTCCATTATTTACATTCAAGCATTTGCAATTACTTTCTTTCTAGGTTGATTCCTCAACTGAGATTTGACTAAGGCAAACCCCTATCCACAACCCCCCTTTTTTTGTCTTTTTTGTGTGTAGGTTGCAAGTGTGCAGCTATAATTGTAGGTTTTGCTTTCATTTATAGAGATAGAAGAACCCTTTTTTGCTTCACATATTTTGTGGCGGACCATGTACATTCCCACCACGGTCTCAACGAATTTTCTCTAAATTTGTAAGGAAGATCCATGTCAGTTTAATTAACTCAGATCTGAAGTTACAACACAATCCCAAACTAGTAGCACCTCATTTCACTCATTTCCTCTCTTTCTTCCACATAGTCAATAAGTTAGTTTTCTCATTCACAAAAGAGGGTAAATCACACTTCAACCACTTACAATCCACTTAGTATTTAGATCCTTGTCTCTCTTGGATTTGGATCTAGTGGATTCAACCCCTCTTTTGAATGTAAAGCTCCCCCCAAGTGAAAATCATCCTAGTGGCTTCCTTTCTCTCTCCTAGGTGGGAAGTCACTAGGATCTAATTTTTCACTTTACATTTTGGTGAACTTGACTTCTTACACATTAATTCTGATTTCTCATTCTTAAATCTAATTAATTTCAAATTTTCATTTTCAATTTTGATCTATTTGCAAATTTAAAAGGTTAATTGCATAAAACCCTAATTTTTCATGTTGAGAAAATTAAGCTTGTTAAGTGCAAAATTTTAATTGCTTGTTTTAGATCTGATTTCTATTTCAAAATTGCAATTCAAATCTATCTTTTTATTCTGAAAAATTTAGTGGTTAAACCATAAAACCCTAATTTTTAAGATCTTTTCATTTTTGAACTTTGACTGCAATTTTGACCAATCTTGACATCTCCAAATCAGCCATTTTTTTGGATTCCCCATTAAAACCATAATATCTATCATCCTTGAAAATTTTGAAAAAAGTTGGTCAGACCATGTGTGTTCCCGCCATAGCCCTCGACTTTTTTCCTGAAATTTTGGGAGATGGAATTGATTTTATTTTTCTGTTCAAATTCAGAAAATCAGTGTACTTTATCATTTTTAACACTCTCTAAGGTCGAACACAAATTCAAATTTCATCAAATTCACATCTTAAAATTAATTTTCATCAAAAGGTCCTAATTTTAGATCTGCTTCTCCAGCAAATTCAGATTTCACTTAAGAGACTTTTAATGGCAATTAATAAAATGGATTTACTTTCTCTTTCACATGTGATTATATTAATTTTTGCATAAATTTATCATGTGTTGGATAAGAGTTTCTTCCATTTCCCATTGCTTCTCTTTCTTCATAGCACTTGGTCATATTGTGTTGTTAGGATCTCCAAATTATTTCCTTTTCAATTAGATCTCAAAGCTTTCATGTATCATTTATGTTGCATTATGGTGACGTTGTTAACAAAATGCATATCCTATGTTAATCACTTTAAAGCTTTTGTAGATCCTAAACCTAGAGATCCTAACCCTTGTACCTCTCCTAGGGTATCTTGTGTGAAAGAAATGAGATCTAATGCTTTACCCAATGGTCTTTCTACAAGAGAGAAAGCATTGGAAGGTAATGTGGATCCATCTTCTTCTTCTACACATACCCTTGAGCAAGAGGGGAAATATGACAACATCAACATTCTTACATCTTTATATCCTCCTTATTCTCTTAGGACCTATCTTCAACATCAAAGTCTATGTAGAGAGGAAGATGTCATGAATTTTATTCATGACCTTTCTCCTCGCATAGAAATCACTAACAATGGTCTTTTAGATGATGAGGATATTCTTCCCCAATCTTCCAAAAAGGATAAGCTTGATAAAGGAAAAGAGATTCTCATTTCACATGATACTCCTCCTTCATCAACAAATCCTTTTCTGCCTTCTTACACATCGGATTTCAAAGAAATTCACAATCTTGTTCCTCCATCTAGTCAATTGCAAAATTCTTATAGTTGTGGCTTTCATATAATTACAAAACAAGGTTTTAAAGGACAAGAAATTGGGAAATTTGAACATGGAATTCATGTCCCTATAAATTCTCCTACACAAACTACTACAAGAGGCCTAGGAAGTGGTACCCCTCTTTCTATGGATGAATTCCTTAAACTTCAAAACTTTATAGATTACCTTCAAAAACAACAAATCAAGAGAGCCCGCAAGAATGCTTCTTCTTCAAAGCATCCTTTTTGTTCATTTCATCAAACCCATGACCATAATGCTGATGATTTCCCCAATTTTCAAAAATCTATTCAAGATGGCATAGATAGTGGCAAAATTATAATTGTGGATAATGAGACTCCTTCTAAAAAACCTTCTTCTTCATGGGAAGATGATATTTACCATCCTGATAGATTATCTCCAAGAATCTATTAGAGATTGAAATATGACAAGAACATTTCCTTTCCTTCTCAAAATAAAAACAAAAATCTTAAGCAAGTGAAAGGTATTGAATATTGTATTTTTCATGATTTGTATTCACATTCTACTGAAAAATGTTATGCATTCGAGAAAATTTTTCAATTACAATATGATATTGCACACATTTGTCTCACATAAGATTTAGTTGTCTTTCTTGGTAAAAAAATTGTGCCTTAGCACTTCCTTTCCCTTCATGTTTCTCTTCATCCTATGGCATAATTAGCCAATTTCATGGGGGCTCTTTATCATTGGTAGTGGTATTGTTTTAGTTTAACATACTTTAGGGCAGCAACATGAAGTCCTTTTTCTCTTCTTTCTATTCATTTATATTTATCTTTGTGCATTATTCATTATTAGATCTCTTTTTCTTGCATAGGGCTATTCCTATGTGCGCATATAGTTGTTCTTTGGTTTTCTTCTTTGCTTGGAGAGGGGCATCTTTAATGAGTATTGCACTTCTTCTATTTCCTTCATTCTCTTGGAAATCTTACCTCTTCTATGGTTTCAATTAATCAAAAGTATGATATGTCCCTTAGCAAGGAATGATCTCTTGGGAAGTACGTGTCCTTTCCTTGAGAGGATTTGTTCCACTAGGATGACATATCACTTGAAACTAATCACCATCAGAAAATGTGTAATATTTCTCCTTATTCTCCTCACTTGGGGGGCAAGGATTTTCACTCCTTTCCCTTTTATTTCTTATAATTATTTCCTTTAGGGGTTGTATTTTTCATATGTGATTATCATTTCTTACAATGGTATTATTTTCTGATTAATCTCACTTGGGGAATATATGATTCTTTTTCTCTCTTCTTTTCAAAGGTTACCACTTCTTGAGATGTGTATTTTACATTTGCTAGTGTCTTTTCTTGCATGTGTTCATGTAAGTTCATTGCACATTTGCTTATGTTTAATCTCTCTCTAGTAGATTGTGTAAGCTCTTCTCACTGTCCCTTAGCTTGGGGGGAAATGATCTCTCTCTCTTTCTCTAGGGATCCACTTTTTCCTATTAAGTGGATGGTGTGAGTTCTATTACTTGATGAAATTCCTTGTGCAAAATTGTTGGTTATTGGCTTAAGGATTCTCTCTTATACAAGAAGTGTTAATCCTTTACAATGACCTCTTTTACACTTGGTTATGTACTTCTATTATAAATCCAACCATCCCTCTAGGGGATAAACATGAGTCATCCCTCATCAATAATCCCTTTCACCTAGAAATAGGAGGAAGGATTGCATTCTTGTTCTAGAAGATGTTATATTTGTCTAAGACAAATCCTCTTGTGGGTAGATATATTTTTGAACAAAGATCTCTTCTCCTCCAAAGATCACCTTTACACTTACATCAAGATATCTCTTATCAACTATCTTATCTTCGCTTGAAGATTATTCCCTCTCTTGCTTGGATTTATGACATTGTTGCATAGAGGATATCCTCTTTGTGGTGAAGGTAGGTATCCTTGTTCTTCTTTCCTTAAGATATCAACATCAACCTATATTGACATCTTAAGGGGGGGTACCCACACTTCTCCTTTGTACTATACTTCTCTCATGCATTGAACAATGGGACATTCTTGGAACCAGAGGAAAACCTATTAGAGAAAGATATCGTCACTTTTTGTACGGTGGGTCATTCTCAGAACTAGATCATAGTCTCTTAGAGAGATATGTCTTCACTTCTTCTTATCTTGTATAGTGGGACATTCTTAGAACTAGAGGGAAACATCTTAGAGAAAGATGTCATCACTTTTATCTTGTACAGTGGGTCATTCTTGGAACTAGAGCACAGTCTCTTAGAGCGAGATGAAACCACTTTTCTCTTATGTGGGGTGATTATTCTCAGAACCAGAGTATGGTCTCTTAGAGAGAGATATCACGCCTTTCTTGACACTTGTGGTATACATTCTATACAGGTTGTAGCGTACTCGGGCATAGACTCCTATGAGGTGCTTCAAACCTTACTTGCACACACGTGCATGAGGTTGAGTGGAACTAACAAAGTTCTCTCTCTCTCTCTCTCTCTCTCTCTCTCTCTCTCTCTCTCTCTCTCTCTCTCTCTCTCTCTCTCTCTTTACATGGATCACCTAGGCAAGCTCTAGGGGCAATATTTTCCATGTCCTTCTCTCCATGGATCACCTATTTTTAGGGGCGAGATGTCCATGGTTTCTTTCTTCTTCACCTTTATTCTCATGGATCACCAAAGTGTGTATTCATGTTCTCTCTCTTCTTCCTCTCATGAACTCATAGTTTTACTATTTATAGTTCATGGATGATGTCAGATTTTATCTTTTATGTGATCACTTGTGTTTATGTGATGGCATTGGTCTTTGTGTCTTGATTAGTTGTTGAGACATCTGAAGTCACAATCTCTTCAGCTAGTTAGTTTGTCATTTTGTGTCTTGTTCTTGTTGTGTGTCTTTTTACTCTTTGTCTTTATTTTTGTGTGTTTTGTGCCTTTTTGTTTTGTGTGCTATTGCATATGTCGGCATGAGTTAAGACCCTAAGATTGGGGGCTTTTTTCTCCTCAATATTAGTGGTGTCTTATACTTTACCGATAGTAGTGGTGTAAGCCATACTCCCGCTAAAGTGGGGGCTAAATGTAGTGTCATAAAATTGTGACCCCTGCAATTTTAACCATATTTGGGGTCCTCACCTTGGTGATAGCATCTCCTTCCTTAACCGGGACCTACTTCTGCATTTCTAGTCCTTCTTCCTTCCTCCTTTGTGTCTTGTGGCTACTCTATATCCTATCTGGGGCCCAAAATAGGGTAGTTCAAGGGTATGGCACCCTTGTCCCCATAGGATAGTGGCATGGTGCCCTTTTCCCCACCTCCTAGGGTGGTCCTATATGTGGGTTGCCTGATCTGCTATGCATTATTTGTCTTTGGGGATTGCAATTCCTCTTTGTTGGCCTTCACTAGTTGAAAACTAATCCTTGAGGCATGTATAAAAGGGAATTCAATACCCTTATTCATGGGAGGACAACAGATGGATATCACATAGACAGATAAAGATCATAAGGAGAAGATACAAGATTTCAAGGTCATCATCAAGCATTCAAGTCTTCTTCATTCATCCATGGGAGAAACATTACAACATTCATTTGCAAACATTTGTGTGTATTAGGGTTTTGTAATGTTACATGCCATTTCATACAACATTTGTGATTACATTCAAGAAGCAAATCAATCATCATCAACAAGTTGCAGATCTACAAGGTCTACATCTCCATTGTTTACATTAAAGCATTTACAATTACTTTCTTTCTAGGTTGATTCCTCAACCATGGTTTGACTGAAGAAAAAACCTATCCACAACCCCCCTTTTCTTATCTTTTGTATGTGTAGGTTGCAGGTGTGCAATTGTAATTGCAGGTTTGGGCTTCATTTGCAGAAATGAAAGAAACCTTTTTGTTTTGTGGATTTTGTGGTGGACCATGTACTTTCCCACCATAGTCCTGATGAATTTTCTCCAAATTTGTAGGGCAAATCCATGTCAGTTTAATTAGCTCAGATCCAAAGTTACAACATGATCCTGAACTGGTAGCACCTCATTTCACTCATTTTCTCTCTCTTTTCCACATAGTCAACAAGTCAACTTTCTCATTTACAAAAGAGGGTACATCACAATTCAACCACTTACAATCCACTTAGTATTCTGATCTGTGTCTCTCTTGGATTTGGATCTAGTGGATTCAACCCCTCTTTTGAATGTAAAGTTCCCCCCCAAGTGATAATCATCCTAGTGGCTTCCTTTCTCTCTCCTAGGTGGGGAGTCACTAGGATCCAATTTTCCACTTTACAACAACTTATCAGATCGATGTGCATTGATGTGTTATGATCATTCAATGACTATAATTGTCTTGAAATTTGTTGTAATAATCTATAATGATGATATGTAATGTTTTGTAATGATCTAATATGATCTATGACGTAAATTCAATGTATTTTGAATGTTTTTAAGGTTTTGTAACCAACCTAGTTGAAAAGTATATTTAGGTCAAGTTTTAGAAGGTTTGTTGTATTGGTGATCAGAGAAGGAGATTGTGTCGAACTAGATTGAGATGTTTGTGTTGTTCTCCATTTTGAAAACTTCTGTTTCTTCTCTTTAAAAGTGAAAATTACTGCCTCTATGCTACAATGGAAGAGAACAACAAAAGTTTGAAATAAAGACAACAATATGAGGTTCCATAATTAGGAAACCTCCTACACTTTAAGCTTATATAAGCTTGTGAAGGTGAACCCTTTTAAAGACTATTTTCTCACAAAAATAGTAAATGGTTTGCAGAAAACTAGTGTAAACTCGTGCAAACTTTCCTTACTGACTAGTACAACTAACCTAAATAGAAAATTGATTTGACTTTTTAAAATAGGATCACAAAATGCATCAAAAACCAACAGATAAACTAGTTCCTATTGGTATTTTGGTATGGTTTTGTCATTGATGTCAACACCTACTAAAACACTAGCACTTTGGAGATCCAACAACATTCACTGGCAAACAAGTAACTATTGCATAGTTACTGGTATATCATTCACCAGCAATATATAATGATCACCAACACTGGGAATGGCATGGAAGACACATGGTTATGTTGAAGACATCATCTGGACATCTTGTCCTGGATTTTTGTTCATTGGTATATTCACAGCTGCATATTTGTTGTTACCGGCAAATAGGTCTAGGGTTACACTGACAGGTTTATCTTTTCCAGATCAGCATGGCACACTATGAAGATGATTAATTATTGTTGTAAATGCATTAAGCCAACATGTTCAATTAGTTATTGTATCAGATATTATATTATTTGTAAAATGCTTTTATTGTAATATCTTGTAGAGTCGACCTACTAAAATTGGTCTTAGGTTATGGTATAAATGTAAGATCTTATTTGTAAGATTAGATGTGGAATGCAAAAAAGGATTGTGTGAAGGTATATGCGAGTTTAAGTAGAGCTATACATGAAGATATCATTTGAAGGTGAAGATACATTTTTGTGGAAGCATATCAGCATTACACCGATATTGAATCTAGCATATGAAGATGATATTTTGTGCAGTACATTATTATTGGATTTAACCATCCAACTGTAGTCAATGTGACTCCCATTTTGTGATTGAGTAGTGAGCTCTAGGCTGTTGGCCTTTTTGCATGTGCAGACCCCATTTATGTACACTTACTATCTACAGTAGTATCATCTGATTGTGTGTAAGGTTTCCCACCGTGGTTTTTCCCCTTACAGGGTTTCCACGTACAAATATTGGTGTTATGTGTTGTGGATGAATTTGTTTTTATGTTTCATGCATTAATCTTTACTGGTATAGAAATTAACTATTAAAATTGTCTACCAACATACTTAACTCGTTTATTGATATTAAGCATTAAGTTGGTTAAGTTGTTTTTGGTTTGAATTTATTTGACAACTGATTCACCCCCCCTCTCAGTTGACTTCAGGACCTAACAAGTGGTATCAGAGCTTAGTCCTCTTTTGCAAAAGTTTAATAGCTTGAGGAGACCCAATTTCTACTAACTATTTCAAGAAGGACAATCCTAAACTTGATGGAACCAACTATGGCATATGGAAGATCAGAATGGAGACACATCTAAATTGCATTGGAAATGACATCTGGGAAGTTACAAAGAATGGTTATATTGCTGCTACACCTGGTCAGCCCAATCCAACTAACTTGACAAAAGATGAGCAAAATGATTACAAAGCAAGAGAAGCACTTTTGAGTGCATTATCAGATCAACAAATCATGGGACTATCAGATAGGTCTACTGCTAAAGCTATTTGGGATCATTTGAAAAAACTAAATGAAGGAGATTCCATAGTCAAAATTGCAAAACTTGAAAGCTTCCGAGTCAGGTATGAACATCTGAAAATGGAAGAAGATGAAAGGATTTCTGCTTTTATGGAAAGAGTAAATGAAATTGTTTTGGGTATTAAATGTTGTAGAGGAATCTTAAGTGAGGATGAAATTGTTTCAAAATTTTTAAGAGGATTGCCATCGGCATACAAAATGAAGGTTACTACTATAAATGAGTTGACAACAATGCCTAATACATTAGTTACTAGGGATACATTGATTGGGAAACTTTCAGCTTTTGAAATTGAAGAACTTGGTCCTATTGCTACTATAAAGACAGATTTGGCCTTTAAAGCATCAACATCATCTACTCCATCATTTGACAAATCTGATTGGAAAGCCTTTTATGCAAGAGAACTTGAAGAAAGTAGGAAAGAAAATGAAGAACTTGAAGCACTATTTGAAAGGAAAATGCCTAAAGGTCCAGTTGGAAGTAAGTATGAAGGTAAAGAACCCTTTAAATGTTTTAACTGAAATAAGATTGGTCATATGGCTTCAAGATGCCCTGATAGACATGCTAGACTAAGAGAAGAAGCTAGAAGAACATACAAGCCTAATCTTGAATATCAAAGATACAAATTTACGAAGAATAAAGACAAATCTTGTTATATTGTTGATGAAGGTGTGATTGATGATTCTGTTGAGGATTCGACAGACAATGGATGGGTTTTTGTTTCTATAACAAAAGATCAACTTGCACCTAGTGCTCAACTAGTAGTACAGGCCCTGGCAGCTAAAGTTGAAGTAAAGGATGAATGGATCATTGATTCAGGATTCTCACATCATATGACAAGAGACAAAGGTAAATTCTTGAACTTTCAAGAATACAATGGAGATTAGTAAGATTTGGAGATGACAAAGCTTGTTCAATCCAAGGTAAGGGTATAATATCTCTTGATGGTAACCATAACACTGACAATGTCTAATATGTTGAAGGATTAAAGCATAATCTCTTGAGTGTTGGTCAATTAGTTTTTAAAGGATTTCAATTACAATTTAAAAATGGAAAATGCAAAATCATGAATAGAACTGGTTTAGAAATTGCAACCGGTAATCAAACTAGAGGCAATATCTTTCATTTGAATAACAGTGAAAAGACATGCTTAATTGCACATATAGATGAAAGTTGGTTATGGCATAAGAGACTCTATCATGTAAACTTTGATTGCATGGTAAAGATCAGTACTACTAAGGCAGTTAGAGATTTACCTAAAATTGTTAAACCTTAGAATATAGTATGTAAGGAATGTCAATTTGGAAAAAAAGTTAGAGCTAGTTTCAAAAGTATTCCAGAAAAATCAAATAATGCTCTTGATTTGATTCACATTGATTTATGTGGTCCAACTAGAACTAAAAGCTTACAAGGTGATAGATATTTCATGCTAATTATTGATGACTATTCTAGAATCTGTTGGGTTACTTTTCTCAAAGAAAAATCAGAAGCACTTGGAAAGTTAGAACTATTCAAAGCAATGGTAGAAAATGAAACTAGTAAGAAAATCAAATGTTTAAGATTAGATCAAGGAGGTGAATTTACATCTAGGGATTTTAATACATTTTGTGAAGTGAATGGAATCAGAAGATAGCTATCAACACCTCGGACACGACAACAAAATGGAGTTGTTGAAAGAAAAAACATATCTTGGATGCAGCAAGAAGTATGTTATCAGAAGCAAATTTACCACATGTTTATTGGAGAGAAGCAGTTAGCACAATGGTCTATACATTCAACAAAGTTCACATCAAAGGTGAAACTAGTAAGACCCCTCATGAACTATGGTTTGGTAATACTCCTACTCTTAAGTATTTCAGAATTTTTGGAAGTAAATGTGATATTAGAAGAAATGAGTATATTGGCAAATTTTATCCTAGAAGTGATGGAGGAATATTTCTTGGTTATTCATCTAAGAGAAAAGCATATAGATGTTTTAACAAAAGACTGCAAAAAATTGTTTAGAGTACAAATGTAAAGATTGATGAACAATTCAGAGAAACTTCAAGGTATATAGACTCTGAACCGGCAACAAAAATTTTGACAAATGAACCTACTCTAAATCCACCGGTATAGAATGAAGATCTAGTTACCCCGGTAACATCTAAGGATTCCATAGTAATTGAGGAACAACAACAAACAAAGACACCTTGGTATGTAAGACTGAATCATTCTGAAGATCAGATAATTGGAAACAAGTTTAAAGGAGTTATGAAAAGAGGAAGATTGGAAAATGAAGAGGTATGTCTTATTTCTCAAATTGAACCATCATCTATTAATGAGGCATGTGAAGATAAATTTTGGATTAAAGCTATGGAAGAAGAATTAGAACAGATTGAGAAAAACAACACTTGGGCATTAGTTCCTCAACCTTAAGATAAAAATGTAATTGGAACCAAATGGGTATTTAGAAACAAACTTAATGAACATGGTAAGGTTGTTAGAAATAAAGCAAGACTAGTGTGTAAGGGATATTCTCAAAAAGAAGGAGTTGATTACAATGAAACCTAGCTAGAATTGAGGTAGTCAGATTATTTTTGGCTTTTGCAGCACACAAAAACTACAAAGTTTATCAAATGGATATTAAATGTGCATTTTTGAATGGAGATCTTGAAAAGGAAGTATACATTGAACAACCTGATGGATTTTCTTTGACAGATGATAATGATATGGTATGTAGGTTAAGAAAAGCTTTGTATGGATTAAAACAAGCCCCAAGAGCTTGGTATGCAAGATTGGATAAGTATCTTTTAAAGATTGGTTTTACTAAAGGAAATGCAGACAACAATTTATATTACAAAATAACTAATGATGACATCTTGATTATAGAAGTATTTGTTGATGATATAATCTTTGGAGGAGAAGATGGTTTATGTAAATAATTTTGTATTAAAATGTAGCAAGAATTTGAAATGTCTATGATTGGAGAAATAAAATTCTTTTTAGGATTGCAGATTTCATAGACTGATAAAGGTATATTCTTGAGTCAATCCAAATACTTAAAAGAGTTACTAAAGAAATTTGGTATGGAGAACTCTAAACCAGTAAGCACACCTATGACAACAAATGACAAATTATCACAAAGGGATGAATCTACACTTGTTAATCCAACTAGATACAAATCTATGATAGGAGGTTTACTGTATTTGACACAAACCAGACCTGATATTATGAATGCAGTATGTATTGTTTCAATATTTCAAAGTAATCCTAGAGAAAATCATGAATCAGCAGTAAAAAGGATTTTCCAGTACTTACAAGGCACTATAAATCTTGGATTATGGTATCCTAGAGATGAAAACTTTGAATTATGTGCATACATAGATGCAAATTGGGTAGGAGATGTGGATGATAGGAAAAGCACCACCAATGGAGCATTCTTTCTTGGAAATAGACTAGGTTCTTGGTTGAGTAAGAAATAGAGTTGTACATCTTTATCAACAGTAGAATCAAAATATGTTGCAACAACAACTAACTATACTCGGGTACTATGGCTTAAGCAAATGTTGAAAGACATAAAGGTAAAATGCAAAGAATCTATTACTATCTATTGTGATAACACTATAGCAATTGATATATCTAAGAATCTGGTATAACATTCTAAAACCAAACATGTTTCTATCAAACATGTTTATGTGAATACTAAAGAGCAGCTTGCATATATTTTTACAAAACCTTTGCCTAAGGAGACTTTTGAATATCTCAGAGATCAGCTTGGAGTCATACCACCACCGGTAGAGACTTAAACAATTGATGATTGTCATCAACCGATATAATTAACAGAGAAATCTTTTATTCCAGTCTTTGATGAGGAAGCTACTTCTCAGGGGGAGTAGTTGGTATATTAAATTGATTGGTATTTTGTATATGAACTTGGTTTTATTATAACTTTGGCATTTGATGTCAAAGGGGGTGAGATATATGGAAAAACACATGTTCTTTTGAGGAGAGATTAGTATGAAAAGCTTTGGAAAACACATGTTGCTCCCAAGGGGAGAGATTGGAGAGATTGTTACTTAGGAGAGATTATTACTTTCTAGTTATGTTCTTTTTGGAGATTGTTGGTGTTTTATACTTGGCATTTTTGTTTTGGCACTTTGATGGTTTTTCCATCTTGTTTCTTCATCAATGCCAAAGGGGGATATTGTTGGTATTTTGGTATGGTTTTGTCATTGATGTCAACACCTACTAAAACACTAGCACTTTGGAAATCCAGCAACATTCACCGGCAAACAAGTAACTATTGCATAGTTACTGGTATATGGTTCACTGGAAAGATATAATGATCACCGACACTAGGAATGGCATGGAAGACACATGGTTATGTCGAAGACATCATCTGGACATCTTGTCCTAGAGTTTTGTTCATTGGTATATTCATAGTTGCATATTTGATGTTACCGACAAATAGGTCTAGGGTTACACCGACAGGTTTATCTTTTCTAGATCAGCATGGCACGCTATGGAGATGATTAATTATTGTTGTAAATGTATTAAGCTGACATGTTCAATCAGTTATTGCACCGGATATTATATTGTTTGTAAAATGCTTTTATTGTAATATCTTGTAGAGCCGACCTACTAAAATTGGTCTTAGGTTATGGTATAAATGTAAGATCTTATTTGTAAGATCAGATGTGGAATGTGAAAAAGGATTGTGTGAAGGTATATGAAAGTTTAAGCAAAGCTATACATGAAGATATCATTCGAAGGTGAAGCTAGGTTTTTGTGGAAGCATATCAGCATTACACCAGTACTGAATCCAGTATATGAAGATGCTATTTTGTGCAGTACATTATTATTGGATTTAACCATCCAACTGTAGTCAGTGTGACTCCCATTTTGTGATTGAATAGTGAGCTCTAGGTTGTTGGCCTTTCTGCATGTGCATACCCCATTTATTTACACTTACTATCTGCAGTAGTATCATCTGATTGTGGGTAAGGTTTTCCATCGTGGTTTTTCCCCTTACAGGGTTTCCACATATAAATATTGGTTTATCAATATAGCATTAATTTTTACCATGCATTAATTTTTACCAATATAGCAATTAACTATTAAAACTGTCTATCGACATACTTAACTGGTTTACCGATATTAAGCATTAAGTTGGTTAAGTTGTTTTTGGTTTGAATTTATTTGACAACTAATTCACCCCCCCCTCTCAGTTATCTCTGGGACCTAATAGTGCCTTATCCAGGTAACAGATTCATCTATAATAGACTGCAACCTGACAAGAGAAACTAGTACACAAATCATAAGTCCCCGATGTATCAACTCTAAATATGCCTGACATACACATAGTCCTAATCTGCATTAGACTTCCTCATCCAATCCACACCAAGAGTATTGATATCAATGACTTTTTTCAAAGTATTTTATATTTTTCTCCTTAAGAAAAAGACTTAGAACAACTTCATTAGATGCCTAACAAATCATTCAAATGAGCAATCCTTGATTACTTAAATGAAATAAACACCAACACAGTGACATAGAGATAATACAAATCTAAATTTTAATTCTCTGGACTGTATATTTCATTCCTCTATCAGAAGGTTACAAGTACTTCATTTTTGACTCAGAAATTGCAAAGATAGAGGCCTGTATTAATTTTGCCAGAGTTTAGCCTCAAAAATTTGTGTTCCTTTTCTAGGTAGCCTTGGTACCCTTTTATAGAAATCAAGATGCAACAAGCTGATAGTTATGATACTTAATATAAGTACAGATCCAATAGCCAACAAGATGAGAGGGGGGGGGGGGGTGAATCATACAAACTTAATCATCCATAAAAACATCAGATTCAACCTCGGTAACATATATATTAGTCATATAACCAAAACTGTTAAACTTGCAAACTCAAAAGCATATGAACAATATAAACCTCATAACACCAGATTTAACGTGGAAACCCAAATAGGGAAAAACCACTGTGGGATTTTGGACCCACTAAGAAATATACTCTTCTAGAGTATGCTCTGTTAAAAGAAAATCCTATTAAAGATTACAAACACATTGCTAGATGTGACCCGATTAAGGGATTTCCCTCAGATTTGTTAGGATCTTCACTTTGTTTGAAGTGACCTTGTCAAAGTATTTCAAAACACTCAATCAGAATGTCACCTTTCTAGAGGATTTACATATAAGACTGTTAAGTCCACTCGGTTAAGAGATTTTCTGTCACTTTCACAAAATAACAGTAATGAAAATCTATCTGCAACTTCACATCTAAAATGCTAAAGCAGATTCCTATTTGTTCAATACAATCTAGACATAGAACTATTCTTTTCTATCTACAGGTCTTTAAGCTTTTGTGCTCGGTAATCACTATGTAGCATCCATGTGCATACACTTGCCCGCATACATTGTTTATCAATAGTTTCCTATTTATAAACAATTAGGTAACCGCTTAATCTCCTTGATCACATTTCCCATGATCAATCATAGCCATCAGATCTTCAATCTTGTCCAAGTTCAATGCATCTTTCGATCTAAAAAATGTTTTACCCCACCTTGGAACTTGCATAATAGTCTTGGAACTTGTGCCAGGGTATTGTGGTTCAATCTAAGTTGTAGATCTTCATGCCAACTTTCCATTGTCTTAGATTCATTAACAAACTTCTTCCATGGCTTACCAATCATTTAATCCACTCCAGCTCATCATCTTCCTTCATTAAATACCGCATGAAAACATTTAATGCATTCTATTATAGCTCGGTTACAACTCGGTGAATACTAAACCTCACTTGGTAGACATTCTGCTTTCATTAACCGATAGCGATAACCTTAGGGTTTACCGACTAGGTTCCTTAGGGTTTACCAACTAGGTTCTTTGCTTGATAACATAGTATAGTATTAACCTTTACAATTTACAACATATGTATGATGTTAAAACAATGTAAAACATCATGATCTCATCATTGTTTGATTCGGTAGTAGTTTCCCATTGAATACCTTATTCATCATATTCTTTCCTGTGTCTTTTACCGACATCTTTATAATCTTCATATCATCTCAAGATATGGCAACATCATACTGAATTAGAATATCAATTTCTTGACATCAATGACAAAATAATAATATCAAGATAGTAAAACATCTTTAATCAGTTATATCCATAATCATCAACAACCTTCCCAATATCCTTAAGAAATGCCAACAATCTTTCATTGTCTGTTATAATGCAATATTGCCAACAATCTCCCCCTTTGGCATTGATGGAAAAACCAATTGATTTGACCTTAATAGATTCAAATTGTTGTGATTCTGAAATGCTGAAATGCTCTCCCCCATACATTAGACTTCTCCTCAATCTATAGTTTGCTTAGTTTTCTCTTAGTCTTCTCTTCTTTATAGGTCTTCTCCCCTATATTGGTCTAATAGGTCTTCTCCCCCTTTGACAACAATGGCAAAAAGAAAAGAACTAAAACATAATTTCTTTATGTAAGAAGTGATTTCCTGCTGTTGTGTATCAACTGAGTCTCGGTCAGAGTATTTGTCTTCAATTCTTGTTCCCACTATAATTCCTATATTAATTCCAATACACTTTTAGAAAACATCCTAAAGTGTATCACTCAACATCAACTCCCAAAAGATATTCATTAGAGTCATCGGATTGATGCTTTCACCGAAATCAATCATTGAGTAGAAGATAGGGGTAGGACCCCTAACTTGCTTCTGAGATATTCAAAAGTGTCCTTTGGTAGTGGCTTGGTGAAGATATCTGCTATTTTCTCCTTTGTACTAACATATTCCAACACCACTTTCTTCTCTTGAGCTTCTTCTCTAAGATAATGATATTTGATAGATATGTGCTTTGTCTTAGAGTGCATAACAGGATTCTTTGAAATATTAATGGCACTAGTATTGTCACAGAATATAGTTACTAGCTTGGTAACTTTCTCATTTATACCTTCCAACAGTTGTTTGATCCATGCAATGTTGGTACAATTCAATGCTACAACAACGTATTCAGCTTCTGTTGTTGACTGTGAAACACATCCTTGTTTCTTCCTAAGCCAACTCACTAATCTTTCTCCTAAAAAGAAAGCTCCTCCACTTGTGCTTTTTCTGTCATCAATGTTGCTTGCCCAATCAGCATTAGTATAAAATTTTAAATCAAAATCATTTCCTTTCTGATATACTAAACCATAATCCTCTATGCCTTTCAAGTATCTAAAAATTCTTTTGATTGCTGTCATGTGTGTTTCCTTAGGATCTGCAAAGAATCTTGCAACTATACCTACTGCATGTGCTATGTCTGGTCTGCTGTGAACAACTTATTGTAGTTTTCCAATCATGGATCAGTAGAGTGTCTCATCAACAGATGCAGATTCATCATTCTTAGATAATTTATAGTTGGTAGTCATAGGAGTACTTACTAGTTTTGAATCATCCATTCCAAATTTCTTCAAGATTTCATTTTTGTACTTGGATTGAGTAATGAAAATCTCATTTTTCATTTGCAGTATCTGTAAACCTATAAAATACTTTATCTCACTGATTAATGACATCTCAAATTATTTGCTCATTTCATTTCCAAAGTTCTTGCATAAAGAGTCATTTCAACAAAATATAATATCATCAACAAATATGGTTGAGATCAGTATTCCATTTTCATCATTCTTCATGTACATGTTGTTGTTCTCACTTGTCCTTATAAAACCAATCTTAATCAAATAAGAGTGCAATCTCTCATACCATGCTCTTGGTGCTTGTTTCAAACTATATAAAGCTTTGTTCAGCTTACATACTTGATCTTTATTATTGTCTTCAACAAATCCTTCAGGTTGTTCAATGAAAACTTCTTCTTCTAATATTCCATTCAGAAATGTAGATTTAACATCCATTTGATATGCCTTGAAGTTCTTGAAAGCAGCATAGGCCAACAATTTTCTTACTCCTTCAAGTCTAGCAATAGGTGCAAAAGTTTCACCATAATCAATTCCTTCTTATTGAGCATAACCTTTGCAAACTAATCTTGCTTTGTTTCGAATGACTTCTCCTTTTTCATTTAGCTTGTTTCTAAAAATCCACTTTGTACTGATTACATTTTTGTCCTTCGGTCTTGGGATTAGTGTCCATGTGTCATTCTTCTTGATTTGACCAATCTCTTCTGTCATAGCATTTACCCAATCTTTATTGTTAAATGTCTCTTTCACTATTCTCGGTTCAAATCCAGATATCAAGCATGTGTTCTATCTTAGTTTGTTCCTTGTCATCACTCGATCATCCTTATCTCCTATAATTTGACTTGGTGCATGATGTCTTTTGACATACTTGGCTAATATAGGCTCGGTAGGCTCTATATGATCTTCTTCATCACTCGATAACTGGATATTCTCTTCATTTTCTTCAACAGTTTTCTCGGTACGACTTCTTGATTGAACAAGACAAATTCATCATAGTATTCTGGTTCCTTGGAATTTCCTTCATCATTTCTTTCTGCAAATTCATCAATTTTCACATTTGCACTTTCTACTATTTTGTTAGATGATTTGATTAGACATTTAAATGCTTTGCTTCTGGAAGAATAACCTAGAAATGTTCCTTCTTCACTTTTCTGATCAAACTTGCCATTTCTATCATCTTTATGAACATAGAATCTACTTCGAAAGATTTTAAAATAACTAACATTAGGTTTCTTATCATACAAGACCTCATATGGTGTCTTCAAAGTACCTTTCTTCAATTGAACTCAGTTCAAGGTGTAAACAGTTGTGCTTATTGCTTCCCTCCAAAATATTTGTGGCACCTTCTTTTCAATCATCAGTGTTCTAGCACAATCCACAATAGATCTATTTCTTCTTTTAGCTATTCCATTCTGTTGTGGAGTTCTCGGTGCAGAGACTTGTCTTTTAATACCATGATCATTGCAGAATAAGTTGAATTCATCAGATGTGAACTCTGCTCCTCTATCTGATCTTAAGACATTTCAGTTGTCTTCTTGTTTCATTTTCAACTCTTGCCTTGTACCATTTAAACATTTGAAAAGCTTCTGATTTTTCCTTTAAAAACATTACTGACATAATCCTTGAATAGTCATCTACAAATAATATGAAATACTTATCACCATAATAACTTTGAACTTTCATAGGACCACAAAGATCAGTGTGCACTAGATCTAAAATTCCCTTAGAAGTGTATGACTTACTTGTAAAGCTTGATCTTGTCATCTTACCCATCTGGCATCCTCAACACATAGCATTCTTAGGTTTTTCAAGACTCAGTAGACCTCTTACTCTATGCTTCTTACTTATTTTGATCAAATTATCAAAATTTACATGACAAAACCTTTTATGCCATAACCAAGTATCATCAATATTTGCATGCAAACACTTATTCCGAGTTGAGTCAAGGTGAAATGTATTACCTTTTGTTTGTGTCCCGGTAGCAGCTAACTTTCGATTCTTGTCATGAACTTTGACAATTCCTTTCTGAAATTCTATTCGGTAACCTGTGTTGTTTAGTTGTGCTACACTCAACAAATTGTATTTCAAACCTTCAACTCAATAAACATCATTGCATCTTGCATTATCAAGAAGTGTTATAGATCCTTTACCTCTTACCAGACATGGTGCATCATTACCAAATATAACATAGCCTCCATCATAATCTTCTAACATAAAAAACTTGTGTTTATCTCTTGTCATATGATTTGAGCATCCACTATTTATAATCCAAGAATTATTAGTATTTATGTGAGATATTAGGGCTTTTTCTTCATACCTTTCTTCATCTAATCCATCCTTGATAGCCACATAAACTACTTCCTCTATATTAGTCCCATCTGATTTATCATCATTAGATTCCTCATCAGCTATTAAGCATGTCTTTCTATCTCTTCTTCTAAAGTCTCGGCAATCTCTCTTTTCAGTAAAATCTTTGTCAGGACAGTTAGAAGCCATATGTCCTATCTTATCACAATTGAAACATTTCAAAGGTAATTTTCCTTTATACTTGCCTTTGCCTCTCGGTAACCTTTTGGCTAATAGTTCTTCAAACTCTTTTTGCTTTCTGATTTCCTCATATAGTTTGTGTACTTCTTCCATGTTCTTCCAAAATCTTTCACTTGCTCCACTGTGATCTCCTTCAGAGTACTTATACTTTCTTTCATTGTAGTCATTAGATTCATCAAGATGAAAAGAACTAAATGCAGATTCAACTTTATTTACTGAAGATCCACTATTATCAAAATTACTTAACTCAAATGCATGTAGCTTACCAATAGTAGCATCCAAAGAAACTAGCATATTAGGTACAGACCTCAATTCTTTGATTGCAAAAAATCGGATTGCATAAGCTGGTAGAAGGGTTCTTAACAACTTACTTGTTATATCCTTTTCTTCAATAGTTCCACCTACTCCTTTGATTTGATTGACAATCTCCTTTAGTCTTGTATTGTACTGAGTTATGTTCTCACCTTCATTCATCCTCATAGATTCAAGTTGTCCTCTTAGACTGTCTACTTTTTCTCTTTGAACATGTTCATCTCCTCCATATACTGATATGAGCTTATCCCACATTGCCTTTGCATCATTGCAACCTTCTAGATCATTAAACTCTGAATCGGTCAATGCAGATGTTATTTCAATCATTTCTTGAATATGTTCTTGCTTTGCCTTTATCTCTTCCATAGTCAATGGATAGGTGCTCGGTGTGACAAAATCATTCTCCAGATAGTATACAACATATTATCCAACTCCTGATAGATGTAGCTTCATCCTTTTCTGCCATGTAGAGAAACCTGACATGTTTAGCTTTGGTGCATTCCTCTTATACATCTTTGGATCTTTAACTCAAGTGCCTTTAAACTTTCCTTCCAGAGTCCAAAGCTCTAATACCAATTGATAGTTCTGATACTTAATATAAGTACAAATCCAATAGCCAACAAGATGAGAGAGGGGGGGGTGAATCATACAAACTTAATCATCCATAAAAACATCAGATTCAACCACAATAACATATATATCAGTCATATAACCAAAACTATTAAACTTGCAAACTCAAAAGCATATGAACAATATAAACCTCATAACACCAGATTTAACGTGGAAACCCAAATAGGGAAAAACCACTATGGGATTTTGGATCCACTAGGAAATATACTCTTCTAGAGTATGCTCGGTTAAAAGAAAATCTTGTTAAAGATTACAAACACATTGCTAGATGTGACCCAGTTAAGGGATTTCCCTCAGATCTATTAGGATCTTCACTTTGCTAGAAGTGACCTTGTCAAAGGATTTCAAAACACTCAATCAGAATGTCACCTTGCTAGAGGATTTACATATAAGACTGTTAAGTCCACTCAGTTAAGAGATTTTCTGTCACTTTCACAGAATAACAGTAATAAAAATCTATCTGCAACTTCACATCTAAAATGCTAAAGAAGATTCCTATTTGTTCAATACAATCTAGACATAGAACTAATCTTGTCTATCTGTTGGGCTTCTATACTCTGTTATTCTAACAGGTCTTCAAGCTTATGTGCTCGATAATCACTATGTAGCATCCCTGTGCATACACTTGCCCACATACATTGTTTATCAATAGTTTCTTATTTATAAACAATTAGGTAACCACTTAATCTCCTTGATCACATTTCCCATGATCAATCATAGCCATCAAATCTTCAAACTTGTCCAGGTTCAATGCATCTTTCGATCTGAAAACATTTTACCCCACCTTGGAACTTGCATAATAGTCTTGGAACTTGTGCTAGGGTATTGCGGTTCAATCTGAGCTATAGAACTTCATGTCAACTTTCCATTGCCTTAGATTCGTTAACAAACTTCTTCCACAGCGTACCAATCATTTAATCCACTCCAGCTCATCATCTTCCTTCATTAAATACCGCATGAAAACATTTAATGCATTCTGTTATAGCTCAGTTACAACTCAATAACAACTCTATGAATACTAAACTTCACTCGGTAGACATTCTACTTTCATTAACTGATAGCGATAACCCTAGGGTTTACCAACTAGGTTCCTTAGGGCTTACTGACTAGGTTCTTTGCTTGATAACATAGTATAGTATTAACCTTTACAATTTACAATATATGTATGATGTTAAAACAATCTAAAACATCATGATCTCATCATTGTCTAACTCGGTAGTAGTTGCCCATTGAATACCTTATTCATCATATTCTTTCCTGTGTCTTTTACCGACATCTTTATAATCTTCATATCATACTTCTCAAGATATGGCAACATCATACTGAATTAGAAAATCACTTTCTTGACATCAATGACAAAATAATAATATCAAGATAGTAAAACATCGTTAATCAGTTATATCCATAATCATCAACAACCTTCTCAATATCCTTAAGAAATGCCAACAATATTTCATTATCTGTTATAATGCAATATTGCCAACACAAGCTTCAGACCACCTAGAAGAAAAATCTTACCCTAATAGTCATTTATTGAAAAAGTTATATTTCTGTGCCAATGCAGTTGAGGGAGAAGCCTAACATTCTTTAGGGGATGTGTGCTTCATTAATTCACTGAGAATTCATTTGGAAGATGGCTGAAAGGGCAGGCTCCTATTACCCAAAATTGGTTGCAACAATCGGCCGCTCCATAATGTTGGTGGATCATCTTGTGCTAGAGAATTGATGAGTTCTTATCTAAGAAGACATAGAGTGACACACCATTATGTTCTTTGCATATCTCCCTGCAGATCTCCTAGATACCTCTCACCAACCCATTTTCATCTTGAAGCAATGTTAGATGCAACTTGCATAGCTCTGCTGATATTTCTTTTAAATATCTAAAATTCTTTGGCACCAATGGATCAGGAGGCCTTCTCTCAGAGAATTTTTCCTTTAGTCACCAAGTCACGACCTTTAAAGTTTAGATGAGTTTCCATCATGGTATAGCGACAACCATCTGATCATGGGAAACTAACATGCCTTTTAACTTCCTTGACTAATCCTCTTAGAAATAGGCCCCACCACTTGGTCTCCGGCTATTAAAAACTTAACTGCTACTGCACTTGGCCTGGAGAAAGTCCAATCTTTCTAACTGGAGAATAAACCATGAGATCCCAAAGTCACTGTCCCAAAAATACTTGCTATGGGTTAAAATTGACTACAAAATCAGATTCCTCAGATCAAGAGCCATCCACCGATATTTGACAAATCCATATCCGGGCAAAAATTAACCCCCACAAATCTTGGCCACATGTGACCACCTAGTTTGCTTGTGAGTCCCTGTGGACTCCACCTATCCTACCACTTCATCAGTCACCAAGTCATGGCTATTAACAGTCAATCATCTCCATCTTGCGGTATGGCCACAACCATAGCTCTTCTTTGAACTTGCTTGCTCTTTACTTCCTCCGAACTAATCTCCTTCTCTATCGGGCCCCACCTCTTGGTCACCAAGTCGCCAATTTTAGCCATCAAGCAAATTTTTGTTGCGACTTGGTGATAGATGTTGATTTGTCTCAGATCACCATTGATCTGCCCTAACTTTCCCAACTTTTACCTCGCCTGAGCGGCTCCCATTATCACTTTCTCTTCTACATTGCCTAACACATGTCACATCTTGACTTGCCCTTGGATCCATCTACCTACCACCTTGGACTTGCTACTAGACTTGGGCCTACCCTGATTCTTCTTATACTCCTGCTATGTGGCACGTCCTGATTCACCTCGAGCCCAACTAGATTGCCACCTCAACTGCCACCTGGTCAGTCACTATGTCGCATGTGATAACCATCAGGCACTTTCACATGGCAGTATAGTGACAGCCATAGATCCTCCCCCAAGCTTCTCAAACCTTAAAGCCTGGGCTGCTTTCATTTTAACGCACATGCTTTGTCACCAAGTTGCATGGGATATTTGGCATTCACTTTCAGACCATGACATGGAAACAACCATTGGATCATCTTGCCCAATCGTTGATCTTCCTAAACCTGCTCGGCCTTTAGCTTCTCTAAATGGCTCTCGCCTATGCCATGGTGTCACTGGGTGGTACCTATGGATTTTCTCTGAGATTTATGAGTGTGTAGGGTTTTACAATGTAAAGGAGAACTGATTGCTACTGGTAAATAGACTAAATGCAACTTACTCCATTTGAATACTAATGTGAATAGATGTTTGGTTGCTAAGGTTGAAGATAGTTGGTTATGGTTTTTTCCTGTGAACTTTGATAATATGGTTAAGGTCAGCAAGTCAAATATGGCTAGAGGTATGCCACAACTTGTTAAACCAGGCAGTGTGATTTGTAAAGAATTTTAGTTCAGTAAGATGACTACATCTTCTTTTAAGAGTAAATCTTTTTCTTCTAAGCATATTCTAGATTTAGTGCACACTAACTTATGTGGTCCTATGAGGACTAGAAGTTTTTATGATGACAAGTATTTCATGTTATTTACTGGTGATTTTTCTATAATGACATGGGTTACTTTTCTGAAGGAAAAGTCAAAAGCTTTCAGCAAGTTCAAGGCATTCAAGGCCTTAGTAGAAAAGGAAACCAGTAAGAATCTTAAGTGTCTACGATCTGACTGGGGTGGAGAGTTTACATCAGATGAGTCTGTGAGATATTGTGATGAAAATGGAATAAAGAGGTAGTTATCTACTTCAAGGTCACCACAACATAATGAAATTGCAGAAAGGAGAAACTAGACCATTATTCAACCAGCAAGGATTATGCTGATACATGGAGATGTACCTAAGATATTTTGGAGAGAAGTTGTCAGCACTGTAGTATACACATTGAACCAGATACTGGTGAAGAAAGGTAATGACAAGACATCTTATGAGTTATGGTATGGTAGAACTCCTAATGTCAGTTACTTCAAAGTTTTTGGTAGCAGGTGCTTTATAAAGAGAGATGATTATGCTAGCAAATTTGAACCTAAAAGTGATAAAGGAACATTCCTTGGCTACTCTACTAAGAGGAAATATTTCAAGTGTTTTAACAAAAGGACAAAGAAGATTGTGGAAAGTATCAATGTAAAAGTTGATGAATACTTTGATGAAACTGATGATACCTGCAAATTTGATCCAACAAATGATGAACAAAAACTTGTGATTATTGAACTGAAAGTGCAGAAAGATGTTGAGAAGAACAGTGTAGATGAAGATGGTCAACTAGTAGAAGATGAAGAACAAGAAGAGGTTATTGCACCAGAACATGTTATACTTAGGTATGTAAGGTTAAATTATTATGAAGACCAGATAATAGGTGACAAGAATGCTAGAGTATAGACCGGAAGAAAAATCAGAGAAAGTGCATGTCTTATTTCCATAGTTGAACTGAAGACAATGAGAGAAGCTCTTAAGGATGATGATTGGATAAAGGAAATGAATGAAGAGATTGATCAGATTTAGAAAAATAACACTTGGTCACTTGTTCCTAGACCTGATGATAAAAATGTGATTAGTACAAAGTGGGTATTTAGAAACAAGTTGAATGAAGATGGTGAAGTTGTTAGAAACAAGGAAAGACTAGTTTACAAAGGGTGCACAAGAAGAAGGTCAAGATTATGGAGAGACCTATTAGATAGTTCAAATAACTAAAAGACAACTAAGAGGGGGGGGGGAATGAATCAGTTTTCACAAATTACAGGAACCATTAGCAATTTAAAATTTAATATTGGAACCCAAAACATTAATACCAGAATAGAAAATAAACCAATTAATCATAAACAATAATCACAGAATAAAAGCCATACACATAACACCAAGATTTATACATGGAAAAACCGGTAAAGGGAAAAACCATAGTGAGAAGCCTACCCATAGGCAGATAATACTTTTGCACCAAATTATGTGAATTACAATTGAGAGGCCTACACTTGTAAGAAGGCCAACAACCTAGAGCACGTTGATCATCACAAAAGGAGCCTCACTAACTACATATAAATCCACAATACAATCCAAAGAAGTGTTGAACTACTAAAGATCGCATCTTCTATGCCTAAGTATAGTTTTGGTTAAGCTCAATACAAAGGACTAAATCCTCTTACATAAACCCAATTCAATCTCCAATGATCAACCAACTCCTCTCCTTGAATGATAATACATTATCCGCACATTACATTCCTTGAGGATGACCTCTAACATTAACCATGATGATATATAATGAGATCTTACATCTATTTATACAAACCCTTGACCATAAATAATCAGGTCGGCCACCAGACAACAAACAGATTACATAATTACAAACCATGTTGGCCTTAGACCAAACAAATATTATCAACACATAAGACATCCCATAAATACATTAATAGGTCTTATCCACACGTTGCACTAAAGCCAGTCCATAACCTAGATCAATCGGGACCAAGTATAGGTCCACACGCCACAACAATGATCTCTATCTACCAAGTCTCAAACATGATCAACAACAACATCCTGAAACTCCACCAGAAGCTGCACCAACACCACCTATGCAGTGTATCAAAGATCTCCACCAAAAGCTCTATTGGTGAAACCCTTGCTGGAACTAGAAACCAATCTTCTAAGCAAGAAGGATAGCATTTGATCTCCAGACCAAAACCAACTGAAAGAATATGAGTATGAGTATCATGAACAAGTCAATTACATCACCAAACTATACTGGAGCCTACCGGATCATGCCAGATCCAAGTTAACCAAAAACTACTGAACCTATCAAGACAAGAAGGGTGTCAGTAAAGCATCCAAATAGCTAGTGTTGGCATCAATGACAAAACATCAATGCAACACATAATCAATTCCACCAAATGGCCAGCAATCTCCCCCTTTGGCCTTGATGGCAACACTAGATGTGAAAAACATCTAAGTACCAAGAAATGTCAAACAAGTCTCCCACAATAGAAGACAACCAACAAACTTCCACAGATAGCTCTGAATATCAATATCTCCCCCTGTGAATAATATCTCTATAAAACTCTGAATTACTTCTTCTTTTTCACATCAATATCTCTCCCCCTTTGACATCAATGCCAGAAATCTGACAGAAATATCAAAGCATAAACATAAGCCTCTGAATCACAAAGTTGACTACTCCCCTTGAGCAGTAGCATCCCACATCAGTGCCAGAATGAATAGTATCTTTGATAATGCATGCCAAACTAATGCCAAATCACATCAATCAAGTCTCTACCAGAGGGGTAAAAACTCCCAATTTGTCTCTTAGGTACTCAAATGATTGCTTGGACAAAGGTTTAGTGAAAATATCTACAATCTTCTCTTTAGTGTTCACATAAACTAGTCTAACTTCATTTGCTTCCACCTTTTCCTTCAAAAATTTGTACTTGATAGATATGTGCTTTGTCTTAGAATGAAATACCAGATTCTTTGATATATCAATAGGAGAAGAGTTATCATAGTGAATAACTATCGGTCGATTACAATCCACCTTTATATTCTTCAATATTTTCTTCATCCATAAAACTTGTGTACAGTTAGTAGCAACATCAACATACTCACCTTTAGCAGTAGACAAAGAAGTACATGATTGTTTCTTACTGATCCATGAAACCAAATTCTTTCCAAGAAAGAAAGCTCCACTGAAAGTACTTTTCTGGTCATCAACATCTCCCGCCCAATCAACATTTGTATATGCACATAAAGTAAATTCATCATCCTTAGGGTACCACAAACCATATTCTGTTGTACGTTGCAAGTATCTAAAAATCCTTTTCACCGCACTCTCATGATTCTCTAGGATCACTCTAAAATCTTGAAACAATACAAACAACATTCATTTTGTTAGGCCTAGTTTGACTCAAATAAAGAAGACCTCCAATCATAGATTTGTATCTTATAGGATTTACCGGTGTAGAAACATCTTTCCTTATCAATTTCTCACTTGTAACCATAGGAGTACTTACTGGTTTAGAATCTCCCCTACCAAATTTCTTCAATAATTCCTTAGCATATTTACTTTGACAAATGAAAATACTTTTGTCAGTCTGAGTAATCTATAAACCTAAGAAAAATTTCATCTCACCAATCATAGACATCGCAAATTACTTCTCCATATTCTTAGAAAATTCTTTGTATAACTTGTCTTCACCCCCAAAAATAATGTCATCAACAAATACTTCAATTAACAATATATCATCATCAGTGATTTTATAATATAAATTACTGTCAGCACTGCCTTTAGTAAAACCAAGCTTCAAAAGATATTTATCCAACCTTGCATACCAAGCTCTAGGTGCTTGTTTCAATCCATATAAAGCTTTCCTTAACTTGCAAACCATATTTGTATCATCTGATAGTGAAAAACCATCAGGTTGCTCAACATAAAATTCCTCATCAAGATCCCCATTCAAAAATGCACATTTAACATCCATTTGATAAACCTTATAGTTTTTATAAGCAACATAGGCAAGAAATAATCTTACAACTTCAATCCTAGCTACAGGTTCAAAAGTCTCTCCATAATCAATTCCTTCCTTCTAATAATATCCTTTACAAACCAATCTAGCCTTATTCCTTATAATTTGACCATCCTCATTTAATTTAATCCTAAAAACCCATTTAGTTCTAATAACATTTTTATTTTTAGGTAGGGAAACCAAGGTCCGTGTGTTATTTTTCTCAATCTGATCTAATTAGTCTTCCATAGCTTTCAACCAATATTCATCTTTACATGGCTCAATTACTAATACCGGTTAAACTTGTGAAATTAAACATACCTCATTAGTTCCAAGTCTTCTTCTTGTCATTGATAATACAATGATGAACAATGAGTACCAAACCGATACTGAGAGGGGGGGTGAATTAGTATAGATATAAAAACTTTTCTTGAACCAATTTGATTGTAAACAGTGAACTTGACTGGCAATCACTAACACCGGTCATAAACCAAATTACTACCAGTTAAACACAATGAGATTGTGAAAGATATAAACCGGAAACACTTATCTTACCACATAACCTACACCCTCATTTCCACATTATCCTTGTGCATAAATAGGTAATCTATCATAAAAAATATAATAACATGCTAGATCAACATGATTCACCACTTGACAGAAAACAACAAAGCATCACATGAAAAGGACATCACACATGACACACATATTTTTCATATGGAAACCCAACTGGGAAAAACCATGGTGGGGATGAATACCCACAAGCTATTTTTGAACTCTTTAGAAGTCCACTCTGTTAGGAGCTTTGTCTGGTTAAAGACTGTTACAATAGGTTCTGTTAAGAACTAATCCTATTAGGGATCACCCAGTTAAGGGATGGCTAGAATACCCAGTTAAGGGTTAAACCCTGTTAGAGGTTACCTTGTTAGAGGATTTCATGAACCCAATGGCCTTGAGTCACCCTGTTAAAGGATTTACAACAAGCTGGTTAAAGCTACCCTGTTAAGGGATTTTCCAACTATTGAAGTGGTTAGAGATCAATAGGTATTACAGTGATCTGGTAATAGAACTTCAATGCCAATGTAGATCCACTTTAGTTCGTTTCTTCTGCATACACACTCTACAGGTATCAACCCTCTTATATGGTTTGGCAAGAGTCACATATCTTTGCACTTAGATACACACACAACATTTGCCAACAACTTCAACATGAAACACAACATCGACCTTATAGGAAACAGATAGGTCGGTAACATAAACCCTAAACCCTAAACATTTAGGTTGAACAATTTAGTCGATTCAATCCTAACCATTGAACACTTTTCATTTGAATACAACGGTCTTGAACAGATCTCAAGACATTCTCCATCATTCATTCTTCATCGCTTCTTGGAGGTGATAACCCATCATGCATTCTCCACCATTTGAATAGACGTCGCACATTCTCGAGGTAGACAGGATCAATCTCCTTCATGTAGGATCCTTTACATGCATGAGGTTGACGTGGCAACATGATCTGATCTCCATTACAATGCTAACTCATCACACAATTCCATCGGTTGAATCACACAGGCTCAAAACACTTCAACTAGAAACCCTGAAGCTTCAACCGGAAACCCTAAAGCTAAGACTACCAACTAGTAGTCATACCATATTAAACCTTGATAGAAAAAATTCCATATACCGGTTCACTTGGACAAACGTACTACTTCACCTTTTGCACATATACCATTTCTCATCATTATACTGGTTCACTTTGCTAGTTGCTTAACTTTAATAAACCTTTTCACTCTTCATCATATTACCGGTTCACTCTTTAGCATATTACCGGTTCTCTCTTTTAGCATATTGACATCAATGACAACAAAATATCATCATGTCAACATATTCTGCACATATGCCAACAATCTCCCCCTTTGGCATTGATGGTAATATATAAAGATATCTCTCTTTCTACATCACATCTTCTCCTTTATACTGCAGATATCTTTTCCACTTCACATATTCTCCTCCTTTGACAACAATGCCAAAGTGGAGGCACAAGCTTCCTTGTTCCACTATGCTACTCCCCCTAAGGAGTAGCATCCTTCAACACATCAACCCTGAAAAGATAGGCAAAGTAAGATTTGACTAATGTGGAGCATATACCTTTTAGATTACCTCTTGAAGGAGCAGCACCCCTAATTCACCTCTCACATAGGTAAAGGTAGCCTTCAGTAGAGGCTTGGTGAATATGTCTGCTAACTTCTCCTTACTGAAACATGTTCCAATACCACCTCTTTGTTCTGAACCTTTTCCCTCAAGAAATGATACTTGAGTTCAAAATGCTTGGTTCTAGCATGTAAAACTGGATTTTTGGAAATGTTAATTACACTTGTATTGTCACAAAATATACTTATTGGTTCAGATATAGGAACTTTGAAGCCATTCAATACATGCTTCATCCAAATAGTCTGGGTGCAGTTCATAAAAGCTGCAACATCCTCCTCTTCTGCTATAGATTGAGAGATACAACTCTGCTTTTTACTCATCCATGAGACTAGTCTACCACCGAGAAATAATGCACCATTGGTTGTGCTCTTCCACTCATCCACATTACCAGCCCCATCAGCATCTGTGAACACTTTCATATTGAAATCATCATTGTATGGATACCATAATCCATTGTCAATAGTTCCCTTTAGATATCTAATAATCCGCTTGACTGCTACCAAGTGGGATTCTCTTGGGCTTTGCTGAAACCAAGCGGTAATACCCATTGCATGTGTAATGTTCTATCTACTATGCACTACATAATGCAACTTACCAATCATTGATAGATATTCTTCTCATTTACCAATGCTGAGTCATCCTCTTTTGATAGTTTTCAACTGGTCACCATTGGTGTACCAACTGGTTTGTTGTCTTCCATGCCAAAGGTCTTCAACGCCTCTTTGACATACTTGGACTGAGTGATAGAGATTCCATCTTTCATTTGCTGAATCTGCAGTCCAATGAAGAACTTAATCTCCCTATGAGTGACATCTCAAACTCTTTTTTCATCTCATCTGCAAAGTCATGACTCATCTTGTCATCTCCACCAAAGATTATGTCATCAACAAATACTTCACAGATCAGAATCTGATCTCCTTCTGATTTCAAGTAGATGTTTCTATCTTCACTTGTTCTTTCAAATCCAATCTTCACAAGATGGGAGTGCAAGAGTTTATACCATGCTCTAGGTGCCTTCTTCAGTCCATACAAGGCTTTATGTAGCCTACACACCATGTCACTGTCTTTTGATAGGGAAAACCCATCCGGTTTCTCTATATATAGCTCCTCTTCAAGTATTCCATTCATGAATGCAAATTTTACATCCATTTGGTATACCTTGAATCTTTAAAAAGCTGCATATGCAAGGAGCATACAAACTCCTTCCAATATTGCTACTAGAGCAAAGGTTTCTCCATCGTCTTCTCCTTCTTCTTGGGCATATCCATTGTTAGGATTCCCACAGATACTAAGAGGGGGGGGGGGCGGGGGGCGTGAATCAGTATCTAACTGGTGTACATAATTTCTTGTCTTAAAACATGTAGAACATATTATAACAGAGTACCGGTATGTAAGAAATAATGCAATAAAGAGAATTATAAACATCCACATGAAAAGAACACCATGACACAAGGATTTAACGAGGAAACCCAGTGTGGGAAAAACCTTAGTGCGATTTGTGACCCACAATATCCACTTACTGGCCAATAAGAGAATATTACTTACAGGAGGGGCCTGCACATGCAGGAAGGCCAACTACCTAGAGCTCACTGCTCAATGGGAAGTCTCCCTGACTTACAATGTGGATTATACAAATCCAATATCTTTTACTTCTTTACAATAGCATCTATAATGCTTGATCTAGTACCAGTTGCTGCTCTGCTTCTTACATAAACCCTTTAACCTATATTTCGCATAATAGGTCTGCCTTAATAACTTTCTTCACTTACTTACCAAATGTCTACAATGATCTCTTTTATATATAAAAGTCATTTTACAACTTTCTAAGTCAGCTTACAAAGTTTTTACATTAATAAACAAAATATAATATAATGAAATCTTGTTGGCCTCTATGCTGGTACATTTCCTTTCTCTGTGTCGATGTCAGTGTCCTGAGTGCCAGTGTAGAGTGTGTTTGTTGATGCTGGTGAACTATCTTGCCAATGTAATGCCTTGTTGGTGTCATAGGATTGTAAGGTTGCCATCAATGACAAAACCTTTAATCACCTACAATGTCTCATTGGAGTGTGCATATGCCAATAATCTCCCCCTTTGGCATTGATGGCAACACTCATGAGAAATTTCAAAAGTGTATCAAAAATGTGAAGTCCAAAAAAATGTTACCAAAAATGTGTGCTCCCCCTGAGCATATGATTCCTGTGATATTTGAATTTTCTCATCCCACTACTCCCCCTTTGGTATGAATGACAAAGGTTGTCAAGATGTTAGTAGAGTTTGTAGTTTCAACCTTATAACTGGGTAGTTACAATTTGAAATAGATCTGCCAAAATCAATTTTATACTCTCCATAAACTTTTTACTCTCTCTTATTGTTGTCTCTGTTCTTTCAACTGTACCGGCGAGATGTTGCAAATGCTCTGCCAGTGTTTTCTATCCCTATATCAGTGCCTCAGATATTTCCTTCTGCAGTGATGCTAGATAGTCCAATCTTCGACTCAATTTTAATCTTAGATGCTTTGCCTTATTCACCATTCTCTCTTTTTCTCTTTCCAATTTAAGTAATTCTTCCTCAAAATTTGTTATCTTCTGTTCAAAAACTGATAATGTATCAAGTGAGTTAACAAAATTATCTGCAAGTTTATTGATTTCATCCTATACCTTTCTCATCTTCTTATCTATATCTATAGTCAAAAAGTTTGTCTTACAGGTGTCTTTGTATAGAGTTTTGAACTCTTTCAATAAATTACATAGTCCCGGTAGAAGTGTGTCAAAATCTCTGGTACACTTCTTTATCTGCTCATCAAAGAATCTTTGCTTTGCAATTTCTACTTTGTCCTTTAGTGTTTCTTCCTTTATTTTCTCAATGTTTTTTGTGATATATTTACACAAGGTATCAAGTTGTCCTAAAGAATATTTATTGACTATATTATAGTTAGGAGCAATTACCTTCAAAATTGGTATGGTGTCATCTATAGCCTTATAAGCTTGTGAGCTACAGTCTGTTATCTTTTTAATTGAATCTAAGAGTACCTCAGTCACATTAGTTGATTTGTAGCCTGATGATGAGCCTACATTCTGAGTACCACCAGTGGAAGTAACCAAGCTTGTATTGACCTCTAGTAGGTTTGTTTGTGTTTGCATTTCCTTAAGCAATGGTTTTTCTATTTCTCCAGTTGCCAGTGGCACTATTTCCTTATGAACTTGTTCCTATTTTTATTGATGTTCCTATTCAGGAGCCTTTTGCTCTATTTGTTCCTCTTTTTGTTGCATTGTCTCAGTCTGGGTCTAAGTTTCTACCTTTCGCTCTTTGTCATCTGTTAGTTTCTTTTGTGTGTTATCAGTTTACTCATCTACTGGAGGCTCACTAGCCAGTTCAGTCTTATCAGATGTATCTTTGTCTACCACAATGTTGATCTTTTGAGTATCAACATCCACTGTATATAAGACTTTAGGATTAGGATTGACATCCTCTACATCCATACTTTCAACTGCCAGTTGATCTTTTGTAGCTGTTGTTTTTACCAGTGGAGTAATTAAAGGAGGTGGGGTTAAGTTGTCTTTAACCTTGATACTAGAAGGTCCACCAACTTTACCTTTACCCTTGTCTCTTTCTTTCTGATATACCTTTATAGGTTTGTGGCTCATGTATTCTTCTTGTTTTTCTTTTTCCACTAGGAAAATGTCCCATGCATTTTCTGTCTCCTCAGTCACCTCATTAACTCTTCCAACCATTAAAGCAATGTCTTGGTGTGCAGTAGAAAATATTGACCGATTGGCTTCAGCAATTAAGTCATCAGTTTCTTTGGGTGAGTTCACCGAGTATACAACAAGTAGCTTTTCTATCTTTATTTTCTTGTCAAGTTCTACTATTGCTTGTCTCCTTGCTTCCAGTCTCTTAAATAGTTCATCTAGTACTTCATCTACTACTTCCATCAAAAATTTCTTATACATGTCCATATACAATATAACACTATTTTCTACTTGTTCTTTTTCATCAGCTATTAGAGTGTCATATAGTTTCTCTATATTCTTCAATTTCTCTTCCTCTGTAATTTCATTCAACAGTATGTCAAGAGGGGCCAATTCCTTGTTTGTCCTCTTCTTCTTCTTGGGTGTTAGTTTCTTCTTCTTTGGTGTAGCCTTTCTTACCGGAGATCTCATTGCTTGTTGTTTTTGTCATGTCCTCCTAGGTGAGGGTGTGGTTGCCGGTGAGGGATCTATTTTCCTTACAACTCTTTTGAAAGTTGTAGGCATGTCATTCTCTGAAGATGTGCCTACTGATGATAGCTGAGTTTTAGGTTGTGGAGCTGCTAACTCATCCTCTGTTATACCAGTTTGTTCCATTACTCTATCCTTGATCTCCTTTGCTTGCCTAGAACCTTTTCTTACAATTGCCTCAACCTTTTTCACTCTTTTCTTAGATTGTATTTGGCTTTCAATAGTTTTTGCACTACCAAATATTTCTTCCTTATGTTCTTTAGGGGCTTCCAAAAGTTCTTTAGCATAAGTTTCAATTATATGATCATCTATTTCGTAGCCCATCTCTGTTACCCAAACTATCCTAGGGATGACTGCTTCCATCCAGATCTCATCCTTCTTGATTACAAAGCATTTTTCATTTTGTGATAATCTGATTCTTTTCTTCTTTTTGGCCTTTAGTGCTTGAAAGAAATCATGGATATTGTTTTCCTTATCTTCTCCCGTATTATTGAATAGTTCTGTTAACTGTTTACCTACTGGTATATCATATCCAAGTTCTTTGTAGCCTATACCGGGAACCTATTTGGTTATATATAGCATTAGACATACTAACAAATTTCCAAACTTGAAAGTTCCTTTCTTGTCCTTCTTAATCTTGCCTAAGTTTTCAATTAATTCGTCCTTCAACCACTCACATACATCAATCTTCACGTTATCCATGACCATATCATAAGCACTCTTAATGCATAAACTTGAAACTGAATTGAGTCTATTTGCATGAGTAGCTTTATATCCTAATATCATGCTGATAAATCTCACATTTATATCTCTTACATCATTTACTCTTAGGACCTTCTGTCAGAAGTGGCACTAGTTAGGTTTATAACTAGGTCATTGGAGACCTTTTTAGTCTTGTCTAGCCTTTTGCTGGTGGTCAGTAACCCTGTGATAGCTTTCACAGCTTCCTTGGTGATTTTGTGAATTGCATCTAACCAAAAAATTCACCATGTACCCTGCTTAAGACTATCCTAATCACATCCTTGGGGAATTCAGGAATGCTAAGGATCTTTGTAAATCCTTTGGTTTCAATGATCTTATGTTCATCTTTTATATTACCAGATTTATCACATATGACATTTTTAACATGGTTTTAATCTCTTTATCTCCCAGTTCCTCAATGTTATAGTGAATGTAAATTTTGGGGTCTTCAACATAAACAACTCCCTTAGGAATTTGAGAAAAAGCACCTAAACTATCATCTTTGTTTGCTACCTTAGGAACTAATTGAAATATGGGCCTAGGTCTTTTTATAACTTCGAAAATAGTAGGGTCTGCTATATATTCAATTGCAGAGGTGGATGCCATGATAAAATACCTTTTACTGCCTTTAGGATGGATGATTGCTTGAAGTGTTCTTGCCTCTTGCTCGAAATTCCTTAGCTCAGAATCTTCGCGCTCTTTGTAGGTTTGAAATCTTGGTGAAATGAAATGGAGCCAAAACCTCAAATTTATAGTGTCTTTTTGCCATCTACCACATTAAATGTATGTCAGTTAAGTATTCACTTAACATTGTCTGCCGGTAATAGAGTAATTTTCACCTTATTATCTCTAACCGAGTGAATAATAGCACATGTGTCATTAGATTGCCAAACCCTCAAGGAAACTTTCTTCAATTAGATGAAGAACTTCCTACGGGTGGAGCATCACTTTGTCCTGCTAGTGAAGCATTGACTAGTTCTACCGGTGGAGGAGTATTCCCAATATTTAGATCAGCTTTTCTAATCCATTGCTTTGAGAATTCTTGCTTAACCTCTTCAACTTTTTCTTTAGCTTTCAAGCTAGAACTTTTGTTGTCTACCGATGATCCTTTACTTCTACAGAATTTTGCAATATGCCCAATCTTGTTACATGCATAGTAAGTTACATTATTCTTTTGATTAGCTTTTCCATAACCTATGCCGGTTTGTGTTCTGCATTGATTAGATAAATGTCCAAATCTTTCACAAAGATAACATCTCACATTCATTCTGCAATTTTTAGAGTTGTGACCAACTTTGTTGCATTTAGAACATTGATTGGTGGGTGTGTTGATATTCTAATAATTTCTAGATCTACATTCATTTTCTCTATGACCATACTTATTACAATTAAAGCATTTTCCATTGAATTTATAAGCATTAGGTTGCCTTATCGGTTTGCTATGATCCTAAGTATTTGCAGTACCAGAGCTTTCACCAACTTCAAAGCTAATTCCAAAAGTGTCACCTTTAGGTTTTTGATTATTTAGCAAGGTGACAAGTTCCTCTGAGCTTTTCTTGAATTTTTCTTTATGTTGATTAGTAGTTTCTAGTTCTCTTTATAAGACCTCTTTCTATCTCATCTATTCATTGGAGTCATTCTGAGTGTGCATCAAATTTGTCTTTAACATGTCATTTTCATAGCTAAGTCTTGTGTTCTCACTTGCTGCATCACTTAGTCTTTTGGTCAATTCTTCTTCATTCTTCTTCTTATCTTCAATTTCTTTACAAAATCTCATAGTCATATCCTACATCTCATTCTTTGTTGTCATGTTCTCTTGTTTCAGCTTGCTTATCTGATCATTAAGTGATTCCTTTTCATCATTCTCATTTTGCATCTTTTCACAAAGTTCTCTTCTCTTATTTCTTGCAACAGTAAGATTTTCTTGAAGTGCCTGAATGATATCATGAGCTACCTTTAAATCATCTTCTAGTTTGATATTTTTCAATTTTTCTGTATCATAGTCTCAGAGAGCTCCTTCAAGTTGCTTCATTAGATTTTCCATTTTTACTAGTGTCAAGATCTTCCTCAAGCTATTAGGCTTCTAAAAATAGAGGACCAATCTCTGATACCAATTGTTAGGATTCCCACAGATACTAAGAGGGGGGGTGAATCAGTATCTAACCGGTGTACAAAATTTCTTGTCTTAAAACATGCAGAACATATTATAACAGTGTATCGGTATGTAGGAAATAATGCAATAAATAGAATTGAAAACATCCAAATGAAAAGCACATCATGACACAAAGATTTAATGAGGAAACCTAGTGTGGGAAAAACCTCAGTGGGATTTGTGACCCACAATATCCACTTATTGGCCAAAAAGAGAATATTACTTACAAGAGGGGCCTGCACATGCAGAAAGGCCAACCGCCTAGAGCTCACTGCTCAATGGGAAGTCTCACTGACTTACAATGTGGATTATACAAATCCAATATCTTGTACTGCTTTACAATAGCATCTATAATGCCTGATCAAGTACCGATTGCTGCTCTGCTTCTTACATAAACCCTTTAACCTATATTTCGCATAATAGGTCTGCCTTAATAACTTTCTTCACTTACTTACCAAATGTCTACAATGATCTCTTTTATATATAAGAGTCATTTTACAACTTGCCAAGTAGGCTTACAAAGTTTTTACAATAATAAACAAAATATAAGATAACAAAATCTCGTTGGCCTCTGTGCTGGGACACTTCCTTTCTCTATGCTGGTGCCGGTGTCCTGAGTGCCGGTGTAGAGTGTGTTTGTTGATGCTGGTGAACTATCTTGTCAGTGTAATGCCTTGCTGGTGTCATAGGATTGTAAGGTTGTCATCAATGACAAAACCTTCAATCACCTACAATGTCTCATTGGAGTGTGCATATGCCAACATCCTTTACATACTAGTCTAGCTTTGTTTCTTACCATTGTGCCATCCTCATTTAGCTTATTTCTGAAGACCCATTTGGTTCCAATGATATTTTTATGCTCCAGTCTGGGTACCAAAGACCATGTACCATTCCTCTCTATCTGGTCAAGTTCTTCTTCCATTGCCTTGATCTAGTCTTCATCTTTGTGTGCCTGTTTGAATGATTTATGCTCAAATTTAGAGATCATACATGAGCTTTCTCTAACCTTTCTTCTTGTAAGAATTCTTGCATCTTTGTCTCCTATGATCTTTTTTAGATCATGATTGAGTTTGACATACCTAGGTATATTCTTAACAGATTCCTCTTTCTTTTCTTCTTCATCAACATCAACATCCACCAGTGTAGGAGCACAATTACTAGTACTCGACTGATTTGCAACCGGTTCCCAGAAGGTCACTACCGGTTCATCTCCTACATTCTCTCTACCAATTTCCTCAGGTTTCTCAGAGTTTTCATCAACCCTAACATTGATGCTTTCAACAATTCTCTGAGTCCTATTGTTGAAACATTTGAGAGCTTTGCTCTTTGTGGAATACCCTAGGAATATTCCCTCATCACATTTAGCATCAAACTTGCTCTGATGTTCACTCCTCTTGATATAACATTTACTTCCAAATACTCTGAAGTAGCTTACCACTTGTGTCTTACCAGTCCATTACTCATAAGGAGTCTTATCCTTTCCTTTCTTGATGAGTACCTAGTTCATTGTGTAGACTGCAGTGCTCACCACTTCTCTCCAAAGGGTGTGAGCAACCTTTCCTTGGATTAGCATGGTTCTAGCCACTTCAAACACCATCCAGTTGTTTCTCTCTACTAAGCCATTCTATTGTGGAGTCCAGGGGGCAGACAGTTGCCTCTTGATGCCATTCTCTTCACAATATTTGTTGAATTCATGGGAAGTGAATTCTCCTCCTTGATCATTTCTAAGGCATTTGATTCTTCTACCACTTTCCTTTTCTACCAGTGCTCTGAAAGCTTTAAACTTTCCAAAGGCTTCAGACTTATCCTTCAAGAATGTGACCCACATTATTCTTGAGAAATCATCTATAAGAATCATAAAATACCTATCTCCTTGCACACTCCTAGTTTTCATAGGACCACACAGATCGTTATGCACAAGATCAAGTAAATTTTTTGCAGTGAAAGATTTACCTTTGAAGGTTGAGGAAGATATTTTCCCTAGTTAACACTCTCTGCACAAAGAATTTTCCAGTTTTCTCAGCATCGGCAATCCTCTAACTACCTTGATCTTACTGGCCTTCATAATGTTATCAAAGTTTACATGGCAGATTCTCCTATGCCATATCCAGCTATCATCAAACCTAGCCATAAGACACATACTTATACTTGCATTCAGCTGAAATAGGTTGCCTTTGGTCTACATACTGGTGGCCATCAGTTCACCAGTCTTTCCTTTGGTTTTGCACATTCTATTTCTGAATTCCAGAGTGAGTCCACTATCATTCAACTGGGCAACATTCAATAGGTTGTGTCTAAGACCTTCCACCCAATACATGGTGCATCATTACCAAAATGAACCACACCACCATCATATTCTTCCAAAGAAAGAAACTTACTCCAGTCACCAGTCATATGGTAAGAACAACCACTATCAATAATCCACTCATTGGAATTATCAAAGTGGGAGACAAGAGCCTTCTTATCTAACATATCTTCCTTTATTTCTACAAACACAATATCCTCATTTTCTTCATCTTCTGATTCCTCATCATTGACACCTTCATCAACTGCTACAAAATAGTTTCTTTGGTTTTCTCCTTTTAACTTCTTGAACTTTTCTGATTTGTCCTTGCTATCACCATTAGGACAATTTACAGCAATGTGTCCTATCTAGTTACAAGAGAAGCATTTCAAAGGAAGCTTACCTCTGTATTTACCGGTTCCCTTAGGAAGTCTCTTGGAAAGAAGAGCTTTAAATTCTATCAAGATCTCCTCATCATCCATTTCTTTGCTCTGTCTTGGTTCACCACTAGTACTAGCTTCTTCTCCTTTTCTAGATGGTGCAGCAGATGCTCTAAAGGCTAATTCAGCCTTCTGAACACTGCCATCAAAACTATTTAGCTCATAGGTTGTCAACTTTGCAATGATGGAGTCTAGAGATACCTTAGTCTTGTCTATTGACCTCAACTCCTAAATAGCAGCAACCCTTATTACATAGACCGGTAATAAGGATCTCAAAACTTTGCTAACAACAATGGAATCTTCCATTTTACCACCTGCACTCTTGATATCTCCAACAATAGTTTTGATTCTTATTCCATATTGTTGAATGGTCTCTCCTTCAACCATCGGCATATCTTCAAACTTTCCCCTAAGGCTTTATTCTTTATCTTATTTTACATGCTCATCACCACCATAGATATTGTCAAGAGTATCCCATACTTCCTTGGGATTTTCTTTATCATGGACATCAATAAACTCAATGTCAGATAAGCTATTGATTAGGGCTTCCATGACTTGCCCATTCTCCTCGATCTCTCTCTTTTGATCATCGGTGAGAGTACCGGTAGGAATAACATAAGCATTCTCAACATAGTTCTAGTGTTGAGCACCCATGCTTCCGATGTATATCTTCATTCTGTCCTTCCATATTTTGAAATTATCTCTATTGAACTTTGGACCTTCCCTCTTCATCATTACAATATGATCTTTCCCTCAAGTGCTTAAGATTACAACACAGAGGACCTGGAGGATGCTTTGATACCAATTGATAATACAATGTTGAACAGTGAGTACCAAACCGATATTAAGAGGGGGGGATGAATCAGTACAAATATAAAAACTTTTCTTGAACCGGTTTGACTGTAAACAGTGAACTTGACTGGCAATCACTAAAACCGCTCATAAACCAAATTACTACCGGTTAAACACAATGAGATTGTGAAAGATATAAACCAGAAACACTTATCTTACCACACAACCTACATCCTCATTTCCATATTATCCTTGTGCATAAACAGGTAATCTATCATGAAAAATATAATAACATGTTAGATCAACATGATTCACTGCTTGACAGAAAACAAAAAAGAATCACATGAAAAGGACATCACACATGACACACATATTTTTCATATGGAAACCCAACTAGGAAAAACCATGGTGGGGATGAATACCCACAAGCTATTTTTTAACTCTTTAGAAGTCTACTCTATTAGGAGCCTTGTCCGATTAAAGACTGTTACAATAGGTTCTGTTAAGAACTGATCCTATTAGGGATCACCCGGTTAAGGGATGGCTAGAATACCTGGTTAAGGGTTAAACCCTATTAGAGGTTACCTTGTTAGAGGATTTCATGAACCCAATGGCTTTGAGTCACCCCGTTAAAGGATTTATAGGAAGCTGGTTAAAGTTATCCTGTTAAGGGATTTTCCAACTGTTGAAGTGGTTAGAGATCAACATGTATTACAATGATCTAGTAATAGCACTTCAATGCCAATGCAGATCCGCTTTAGTTCCTTTCTTCTGCATACACACTCTATAGGTATCAACCCTCTTATTTGGTCTGGCAAGAATCACATATCTTTGCACTTAGATACACACACAACATTTGCCAACAACTTCAACATGAAACACAACATCGACCTTATAGGAAACAAAAAGGTTGGTAACATAAACCCTAAAACCTAAACATTTAGGTTGAGCAATTCGGTCGGTTCAATCCTGACCATTGAACACTTTGCATCTGAATACAATGGTATTGAACAGATCTCGAGACATTCTCCATCATTCGTTGTTCACTGCTTCTTGGAGGTGATAACCCATCACGCGTTCTCTACCATTTGCATAGACTTCACACATTCCCGACATAGATAGGATCAATCTCCTTCATGCAGGATCCTTCACATGCATGAGGCTAATGTGACAAAATAATCTGATCTCTATTACAATGCTAACTCATCACACAATGCCATTGGTTGAATCACACAGGCTCAAAACACTTCAACCAAAAACCCTGAAGCTTCAACTGGAAACCCTGAAGTTGAGACTACCAACTGGTAGTCATACCATATTAAACCTTGTTAGAAAACATTCCATATACCAATTCACTTGGACAAACATACCGCTTCACCTTTTGCACATATACCGGTTCTCATCATTATACCGGTTCACTTTGCCAGTTGCTTAACTTCAATAAACCTATTCACTCTTAATCATATTACCAGTTCACTCTTTAGCATATTACCAGTTCTCTCTTTTAGCATATTGACATTAATGACAACACAATATCATCATGTCAACATATTTTGTACATATGCCAACAGTCATCACTCCATTGTTCTTATCCCCAATGATTTGATCTTCTGAATGATTCAATCTCACATACCTAGGAGTCTTTAGACTTTATGTTCCTCTTCCCTGTTCTTCAATTATTGTAGAATTCTTTGATGTTGTCGGAGTAACTGATTCAACTCTTTGTTTCAGTAAAGGTGCTATGGATTTAGATATAATCATTTCCACTATCGATTCCTTCTCATAAACTTTGATTTGACTTTTGTTTATCTCATCTACTTTGACATTAGCACTTTCCACAATTCTCTACAATCTCTTGTTATAACATTTATATGCTTTGATTTCATTATAATAACCAAGAAATATGCCTTCATCACATCTAGGATCAAATTTTCCAATAATATCATCTCTTCTAATAATTAACTTCCTTATTAGCAATCATCAACCCTCGTGGACCATCAAGAACATCATAGACTCTGCTAGAGATCTGCTAAAGGGATTTAAGAAATTTCACATCACACATGTCTTCAAAGAGGCTAATCGAAGTGTAAACTAGGGGGCCAATGCAGTAGTACAGAGTAAAACTATAATTACCTAGAATGGCACAAGGGATCTACCATGTGCGGCATGTGATATAGTTATTTATGAAAGATTACATGGTAAGCAAGGATAGATTTAGTATCATTTCCTGAAGCGAAAGACAATGTCGTGGTAACAGGCATTGGCTCTGCAGGTTATCGAGGAGGAAGTACAATCATCATTGTAGTGTAATATTGTATGCTTTATGGGCAATTTTAACCCTCCCCAACAACTACATTAGAAAGTGATGTAGTAATTGAAGTGGCTCTCACAGAGACTCTGGCAAGAAGAAAGTTATTAGTTTGAAGCTTTACATTGAAATTAATAGAACCATGGGAGGTAAAAGGAAGAGAACGGAGGTGACTACCATTGAGAAATGGAAGAGTTGTCTGCAGGTCTGGAGCATCCTCCATGCTACCAAGATGATGAAATTTATAGAGAAAATGTAGGAGAAATGGCTTGAAATCACCAAGATTTTCAAGAAGGGCTGGAACAAAGGGGCTCTCACCATCAAAAACAGGAAGATTAAAGTAACTAAGAAAATTATAGCAGAGGCCACTAGCATTCCAATGGAGGGTATCAAGTTTTGTAGGAGAGAAAAATCTTTGATGCTACTATGAAGAAGTTCCTGAAGAATGAGGAGGAAAGGGCTAAGCCGGTGAAGGGCAACCACACCTACTTTTCGCCTAAGGTAATCAAATTAATTTGGGAAAAGGTTTTACTTTCTATTATGGAGTTTATCAAACTTGATGGTAGATATACTAGGGTTTATAGCTACCACTTTGTTCTGCTAAATCATTTTAGGCATAAGGATACATTTTCTCTTCCCTACTATCTTTTTTGCTCCCTTAATGTGGGGATTAAGGATGCAATTTCCAATCCCCACATTAACCCAGCAATGCATGAAGGCTTGATGGTGATTTTGTATAATTACATCAAGAACACAATTGTCTAGATGAATATTGCAGAGACTTCTAACTTGGATGAAGATTTTGATGAGTTTGAAGAGGAAGAAGGTGACGGCTATCATACAAAAGAAGAGACTGAAGATGAACCCCAAATGGGTGGATCAAGTAGACAAAAGAAAAAATTGGAAAATGGGAGACAAAATAGAGGGTTTTCTAAAAATAAATAGAGAGGGGAGGATGATAGTTGGAACAAGGAGGAGAAAGTGATTGACAATGACACAGACACTAGAAGTGAGGAGGCTCAAACCCAAGTGAGCCTGAAATAGAAAAAGAAGAATTCAAAAGGCAGGGAGGTGGAAGAAAGGTCACCTCTTAGGTTTGATTTGAAGCAAAAGAGCATCATGGAGGAGGACACGACAATGAAAGATGATCAAAACACCAAGGACAAAGAGGTTACTCTAGAGGTCAATCTTAATACCATGGATGTCAAGAACTAGGAAGAGCATCAAGTGGACATAGGCCTTTGCATAAATAACGGGATGAAGAACTTCAAACAAGTAGTCAACTAGATTCAAAAGGAAATTGAGGGCATAAAAGTCAAGAAAGCCCATGAAGTTGGCAAAATTGAAACCTTATAGGCCCTAGGTTCCAAAAAATTCAACTCCCTCCGAGAATGTATTAGTGAGCTAACCAAGGTGATTGGTAATGCAGAGGAGATTATAAATTCCAACCACAACAGTTTTACTTCCCTGGAAAATAGAGCAGATGCTACTGATCACAGACTGGATGGTATTGAGAACACCGTTAAAAAAATTTGGGAGCATAGCCATAGGATCTTGAAGGCTGCCTCAATGAGCATGAAAATACTCATCCATAAGCTTGAGAGCTACTAAGGGGAAATGGTTGTGGAGGGTATTATTGAGGTCAAAGACAACACCCCTAAGGATAAGGAAATTGGGCTTGGAAGAAGAACCAGAGCCAGTACTAAAAGGATGCGGAACCAGAGCAAAGAAATAGAGGACATCAAGTGGGTTGTGGAAACAATGGATCAGTTGGAGTTGGAAGTAGTGGAGATGCCCATGCTTCTATCGATCATTTTTGGTTTTTAGTCTGCTCTGATCTTTTACTTGCTAGTGTCTTGTACGTCAGTTGTCTTTTCTTAAGTTGATGTCTTTTATTTTGTTGTGCGTTAATGCTTATCTTTTGATCTTCCTTTTGTACTGGGTTCAGGGACCCATCAAAACCTGTTTTCCCTTAATAAAAAATATTTACTACCAAAAATTTTGAAATACTTAACTATAGGTGTATTGCCAAACCATAATTCATAAGGTGTCTTACTGGTTTCCCCTTTAATATGTACTCTATTGAATGTATAAACCGTTGTGCTCACTGCTTCTCTCCAGTAGATATGAGGTAGACTAGCTTCCATCATCATTGTTCTAGCAACATTGAAGATAATTCTATTCTTCCTTTCCACAACTCCATTCTATTGAGGTGTCTGGGGAGTAGGAAATTGTCTTCTTATACCATGCTTGTCACAAAATTTATTAAACTCACCAGATGTGAATTCTCCACCATGATTTGATCTCAAACATTTTGTTAGAACATAATGTTATTAGGGATCACATCCTTATAACATTTATATATAATGTTCTAATATAAGGTTATAAAACCTTATATATTATATGCTTTATAAGCATATCCCATTTGAAATAATTATAATCTAATAACTATTAGATTATTAATTATTTATGAATGGGGGTTATTGAAAAGGTGTGACTAGTGAAGTCACCCTTCCTCCTATATTTAAGGAGGTTCTCTCTCATTTGAGAGGTGTGTGAATTTGGAGCTTTATGGTGAGTTGTATCACTATGCATATGAGGTATTATTAGCCATGTGGAAGTATTGGAGGAGTGTCCCCAGGTTCATGTCTATTTTATGATAGACTATATTTGTAAGTGTTTTAATTAAATGATGCTTTATGGGGTTTTTTACCCGAAAGGGTTTTCCCCATGTATATCTTGTGTAATGTGTACATTTTGCATGTATGTTTCATATTTCATTTACTTTATAATCTTGTTTATAATGATTAGTATCCTAAGATCCTAATTTCGAACATGGTATCAGAGCAGGTTAGGCTAGTACTAATCATTTTTACAGGTTATACTAGAAGACATAAAATTTGATGGAAATCTTATTTATGCTTATCAACAAATTTTTGGTAATATCTCTTCCTTTCTACTATGTATTTTTTTAGAGAAGTGCATCTTTTATTATATTAAAAAAATAATTATCTTCATTGACCAATGTGATTACAATAAAAAGTTGGCCTCATAAAAGTTGACATTTGAGCATACATCATAAGAGGTAAATATTAATTTATTTATTTTTTCAAAATTTGGCTTTGAGATTTTTTTATTTTGTCAACATCATAAATTAATTACTCTAATAAATAAACCATTATTTCAATTACTATTAAATCAAATTTATATTAAGTGGATACTTGATAATTGACAAGACTTTTTAATAGATTGCGTCATATATAATATATGTGGATATCTAAATAATGATTATGATATCCCTATTTATATATTCATTCCTTTACAATACCATATAATACATTATAGTATAGTGTCAAAATAATATTTTAAAGTCATTGTGTATACTTGATACCTACCCATGTTTTGAGATAACAAGGTGAAGAAACCATTAGCTTTCTAGATTCCTTACTAACTATATATATACAAAAATATATCTCAAATAAGACTATCATGATTCTTTCCAACAATACTAGATTTATTTTCAAGAGGATCTAAAGTATATACAATTTAATAATACAATATCTAACTATATCTCCATGATAATTTTTTTAATAACCTTAGGAAAATCCATCCCACAACTTCTTCTCTTGCTAAAAGATCTTCACTTGATTGATTTTTGAGATTAAATCAATTAAAAAAATCATAAATGAGTTACACCATCTCAAAACAAGTACATGAACACAACCATTTTAAATTCATCATATATCAAATAGTTTAATGTTTCAATCAATCTTGTTGATTTTATACATTTTTTGAGAGGTATGTTCTCTTTAATAGATCAAAACCCTATACAAATTCTAAATCTAAATGATGTGCCTTTTGTGAAAAGGTAACTATCCTTTAATATTGATAGTGCATTGTTATGGGCCAACCACAATGATCAATTAATATTGAACTAGTTATCATAAAAAGCATTGATGCAAAGCATCTATCACAAACCATAAAACCTTCATTCAATATTTCAGATCATAATATTCACCATAACATGAGAGAACAAATTCTTTATTGCCCTGGAATACCCTAGTTCAGGGTTTCATCCTTTAAAAACTATTTTCACCAAAATAACCACACAAAATTCAATTCTTAACCAAATTAAGTAAGACAAAAAGAAATGGAAAGAAGATTCAGAGACCTTTCCAACATAGATAGCATTTCTTCATTACTATTCCTCATGTGACCACACCAAATGTTGCAATCGGACTGTTGTTGCCTTCACCAGTCTGCCTTTCACCATGAACTGTCAAAAATAGTCATCAATAACGTTGCAATAATAATCCTAAATACAATCCCTTCAATCCTACTTTATATTACTGAGTTACACAATTCCTCTTAAAATTTGAGCCAAATCCAATAGTTAAATAAAAAGTTATGATCATTTTACCAAAAACGGGTAACCCTTAGCAGGGTTTTGACAATTATTGTAAAGATAAACATATCTTGCCAAATACTCCACAAAAATGCATAATAAATGATTCATCTGAAATATATTTCATTAATATATCATTAAATAAATTCTACATATAAAAATTACAGAAAATGGGATCCTCCATGGATCTATGACAACCACAGATTCCTTAAAACCTCATGACAATTTGAGGGTTTGATGGATAATCTTTGTCAAATCCCCTCCAAACTGATCTACCCTCTTGATTTCAACCAAACATGGTTTTATAAACCATTTCCAACTCCTTTCTAACTACTCTAACCACCTCATGACCAATGGATTACATTTTTACACTTTTGTTGCACTTTTTGACAATGTTGCAACTTTACAATTTTTACAATTTTTTTATTTTTGACATAAATGACTCTAACCCTTACATGGACACTTTTAACACTTCAAGATGGACTAAATATGATATCTTTGGACAAAATGGCTCACTTGGAAGCAAAGAGATGTAACTCTTAATGTGCCATGTGAAAGCACAAGCTTTTTATCTATAAGTTAGACATGCCATAGAGAGTCATATGTACTTTATGAATAAACATGTACAAGCTTTTTATGAATACATGTTAAATCTACATTTTATTTTATTTTTCAAAATGCACAAGGGAAGTGAATTGTTTGAAAGAATTTAAATCAAATAGATTAAGACTGCAATGATAGCTAGATGTGCACAGAATAAATAATTTGATTTCATGGAAGATTAGGTATATATATGAAGAATAGTCTTAATGGGGTTTCTTTCACAATGTTATAAGAGATGGTGTAGACTTGTCCCTTCCTAGATCATCCATTATAAGTGTTGATATTTCATAATTCCCTTATAATTGTTTTTTATAATATCTTTGATAGTCATTTAGTATGAGTGGATGTAGTAATGTCTCTTTTGTCATTTTATGCTATCTTTTATAAATAACTTGTTAGTGAGACATGAACAAATAAACAAGCACTTCATAACTAATGGTGTTGATCCTTCCATATGAATATTTAATATAGTTGATTCATCTAGTCTTAGTTCATATTTTCATGTGACCCTCCCAAAGTACCTGTTATTATTTATATTAGTCCTTTAAGTGCATCACAAAAAGTCACATGTGAACTAGTAGGAATAAAGGAAGGAACATCATGATTTATCTCAAATTTAATTTTTATAGGTATTTGATGGAGGATATGCCTTATGTTAACATTAAGAATATTATTGATTATAGTATGTTTGATAAGCAAATTCCTTGATATCAAACTATCACAATGATACACAGGAAATCATCTCTCTATCTATAAATGTAGGGTAAAATATTTTTTTATGAAATGTACAAGCTAGTAAATATGCATAAGTAAATTTAAAAATTTCTCATTAGCATCCTTTTTTGGAGATCCGAGTGATTTGTTATTCTATTCTATGTTTGATCCATTTTTTTCAATCATACTATTTATAATGGGTGACTATCGCCCTTATAAACTATTTGGGGAGCAAACCTAGAAAGGATAGCTCACCCGTTGCCTAATTTTTTATGGATCATTACTATATGTAGTAGCATGTCTATTTTTGTATTTTAAATAAGACAACAAATTATTCATTCCTACTCTCATGAAAATATATGTTGATCTCCTTTCTACCAATCATTGGACTATATTTTATATTTATAAGGAATATTATATGATCTTTGGCAAATGACAAAAAAATAATATTATGTTCTTTCCTTGCACCAAAAATGAAGTTGATTACTAAGTTACTAACTATATTGTTTCTTCTATGGCGAGGTTATGCCTTCAAAACATATGGTGCAAGTGCTATTACATGGATGGTGCAATACTTTAATAAGAAGACTATCTTCTATGTGTCTTTGAATCAAATGGACAAAATATGAATGTAGCTCTTGAAGAATCAATATGGCCTTGAAAATTTATTGAAGAGTTCCATTTGGATACATATGAAAGTACCATATTACTTGAAGTTACTTTACTCCTTCTAGAGAATATCATTTCTAAAGATCAAAATGAACATTGAAGATCATAGGCACCTCACTCAAGTGAAAGCATTCTATAATAAAGGCACCTTGAAGATCATGGGAACCTCACTCAAGTGAAATTATTCTATAATAAATATACTTTGAAGATCATGGGCACATACTATATATTATAATTTTAGCCATCACTTTGAAATCCTCTATGTAGTGATTGGCTTTGAGGTGATTCCATTAAGGGGGAGTGTACATGACACCACCTAGTGGCTAAATCCTATATCTAAGACCTAATAGGCATAAGACCTTTAGGCATTATATGCTCCAAATTCAAATAATTATTGGCCTTAGGTGATGCCATTGAGGGGGAGTGTGCATGTCAATGACACCACCTAGTGGCTAAATCCTTTATTTTTTAAGTCCTACAGGCACAGTATCGTAATACCTACAGGCAGATTTTTTTTTATTTTCTACGGGCATATTGTAAATTCTTCTCCTTGTAAATCTTTCACTTGTAAAAGCATTGTATTAAGACCTACGGGCACTATGTAATGAACCTGGGGAGAGGCTAATTTGAGGGGACTGCGGCTCCAATATAATTTTTTAAGACTTCACAGCATCATTTATAAAACACTGGGATTATAAATTATGACAAGATGACTTTCATGTAGTCCGAAATGCATGATCTTCATGTTGGCATATATTTGTGTCCCTGTTTATCACTATCAAAGAAGACCTGCATTACTGGGGTGCTTCATTTTTTCTTCTATGGAAATTGACATGTGATCCCCTATTAACATTAAGGGGGAGTGTTAGAACATAATGTTATTAGGGATCACATCCTTATAACATTTATATATAATGTTCTAATATAAGGTTATAAAACCTTATATATTATATGCTTTATAAGCATATCCCATTTGAAATAATTATAATCTAATAACTATTAGATTATTAATTATTTATGAGTGGGGGTTATTGAAAAGGTGTGACTAGTGAAGTCACCCTTCCTCCTATATTTAAGGAGGTTCTCTCTCATTTGAGAGGTGTGTGAATTTGGAGCTTTATGGTGAGTTGTATCACTATGCATATGAGGTATTATTGGCCATGTGGAAGTATTGGAGGAGTGTCCCCAGGTTCATGTCTATTTTATGATAGATTATATTTGTAAGTGTTTTAATTAAATGATGCTTTATGGGGTTTTTTACTCGAAAGGGTTTTCCCCATGTATATCTTGTGTAATGTGTACATTTTGCATGTATGTTTCATATTTGATTTACTTTATAATCTTGTTTATAATGATTAGTATCCTAAGATTCTAATTTCTAACACATTTAATCTTCAATCTTGTCTCAGTTTCCACTTTAGCCTTAAAGATTTTAAACTTTTCAAATGCTTTCAGAAAAGTAACCCACATCATTCTAGAATAATCATCAATGATTAACATTATATATCTATCACCTTGAAAAATTTTAACTCTAGCATAGCCACACAAATTAGTATGAATAAGATCAAGAACATCATTTGATTTATCTTGTATACTCCTAAAAGAGGTTCTAACCTATTTACCCATTTGACATTCTTCACATACTAGATTATAGGGCTTCATAATATTAGGTATATCCATAACCGCCTTAGTTGAACTGATCTTCACAATGCAATCAAAATTCACTTGACATGGCCTTTTATGCCATAGCCAACTCTCATCAATCTTTGTAATCAAACATATCTCCTCACTAGAGTTTAAATGAAATATATTACCTTTTGTCTGTGTACCGATTGCAATCTCCAATCCAGATCTATTAATAATTTTGCATTTTCCATCCTTGAACAGTAATTAAAATCCCTCATCTACCAATTGTCCTACACTCAAAATATTATACCTCAAACCTTCATAATAATAAGCATTGTTAGTATTGTTCTTACCATCCAATAATATAGTTCCTTTTCCTTTGATCATACATGCCTTGTCATCTCTAAATCTAACTAGGCCACCATCAAATTCTTGCAAAGATAGAAACTTCCCTTTATCTCTAGTCATATGATGTGAACAACCACTATCAATTACCCATTCATCCTTATCTTTAATTTTAGCAGCAAGTGCCTTCTCTTCAGGTACATTGTCTTCTAGTGCTGGATCACCTTTCTTGATAGCTAGGAATACCCATTCCTTCCCATTATCAAATCCATAAGCAGAGTTTTCCATTGATTCACCATCAGAATCAGTAATGCCTTCCTCATCCGCTATGTAGCATGATTTGTCTATGTTTTTCTTGTATTTATACTTGTTTTGATATCTAGGGTTAGGCTTAAATGATATTCTAACTCTTTCTTCAAATCTTGAATTCCTTTCAGGACATCTAGATGCAAAATGACCAATCTTATTACATGAAAAACATTTAAAAGGTGTTTTTCCATCATACTTACTTCCTACCAGTCCTTTTCGTACTCTTATAGTAAATAGTGCTTCAAGTTTCTCAGACTCATCATCTTCTCTTTTCATATCTTCCAATTCCTTTTCATATAAATCTTTCCAGTCTTACTTACCGGTTGTAGATGTAGATCCATGAAAAGCAAGTTCAAACTTCACAGCTCCAGAAGGTCCAAATTCTTCAACCTCAAAAGCAGATAGTTTTCCAACCAAAGTATCTCTATTGATAGATGTATTAGCCATTCTTCTCAACTCATTAATAGTAGTAACCTTCATTTTGTAACCCCGTGGTAGGGCTCTCAGGACTTTAGAAACAATTTCATCTTTGCTCAGAGTTCCACCACAACATTGAATTCTGATTGTAGACACCCAAAAATGGTCAACGCTTGCGAAGTCATACTTTAACATTTGTGCATTGCCTCATTTTAGGTTTTTGCGTCGCATTAACATTTCTCCTATGTCATGCACTTGATTTTTATCATTTGCAAACATCGAGTCATTCTTCTACATTCTTCAATCATCTCGTCTTCGAATTTGGTCTTGTCGACAACATTATCTAGTCATGATTTTGATCGATTTTACCCTGTCGCATCAATGTGCGTATTCATTTGTCATCATTTTGGACATCGTCAATCCTAATTAGGGTTTTGTCCTCCTGTCAATCTTATCAATTTTATCATCAATCTTATCATTTTGGACATCGTCAATCCTAATTAGGGTTTTGTCCTCTTTTCAATCTTGTCGATTTATCATCAATCCTTCAATCTTGTCATTTTGCGATCGATTTGTCATCGATCGTGGTCATGTTCAATCTTGTCATCTTGCGATCAATTTGTCATTGATCGTGGTCTTTATCAATCTTGTCATCGATCATTCTTTGTCTCAATTATGTCAATTTGGATCAATTTGTCATTGTTCCTCGTCAATTGGCGCATTTTCTCAATCGAATCATTTTGTCGCATTGGTCATTTATCAATTCCAAATCATGACATTAATTATCTTTAATCAAGACCTAATTGTCATTTTCGCATTTCTAATTCATCTTCTAGGGTTTTATGATTTAGTCATTTAACCTAATTCGCCATTTCTTCCTCTAGGATTACTAAATTATTTATTAATCCTAAGTCTTCTTATTACAATTAAATCTTTATTTAATTGGCTAATTATTCTTCTTTGTGAATTGATTAATAAATGAAAAATTATTAATTAATTCACTAATTCCTAAATCCTATTTTTCATCAATTTCTAATTCCAATTTCCTAATTTGTCATCAATTTCATTTTCCTAATTTTCAAATTTCTAATTCCTTTTCCCTCCTAATTCATCTCCTAATTCTATGGGAGTGGCATTTCAATTTGTCATGAAATTGTCATAATTAATAATCAATCAATTTGACATGGAATTTGTCATAAGTTTGTCATCAATTATCAATCAATCAAATTGTGCATGGAAAGTGCATAATTTGTCATATTTTGTCATGTTGATTGGCAATTTCCATTTGAATTGCATCATGCCAATCTTGTCATTTATCCAATTTCTCTATAAATTGGATGTTTTTTTCAATCAAACCCCCTTCGAACCCCTTGAATCCCTTCAATTACTTCATGAATCCGAATTGCTATCAAACTACCGAACTTTCATTCTAGTACTCTTGAGCTTTTTGCTTTCAATTGTGTGAGCACTTATAGGTGAGATCCACAAACCCATTGAAGAGGAAAGAACAACAATGGAGCCGCATGGAAGAAGCATCCGAATTGGTATATGGTTTGCATGACATTTTCTTTTAGATGCTTTGTTTTTGTGCCTCTATTGAATGTGCTTTAGAATTAGGTTCATTTCAATGAGTGTTTCATGATTAAGTTATCATGTCTTGTGTTTTGATTGATCTACTTGTCTTTGATGAATCCTAATTTCTACGCTACATTAATTGGTGAACCCGACGTAAATACTAACCTTCTAACCATCTTACTGTGTTTTGGAGTGCTTCTAAGTTGATTTGCAGGTCAAAAACTCAAAGACAGGGCCGTGCAGTGCATTCTGGACACTCCTGCGCCTGTGTGAAGCATTCTGCGCCTGTGTTGAAACATCTTGCGCCTGTGTTGAAACATTCTGTGCTTGTGTTTGACATCCTGCGCTTGTGTCCTAACTTCTGCGCCTGTGTAAAGTCTAGATCAGAGGTGAAAAATGCAATTTTTACTTGAAATCTTTGGTATTTTTGCTTTATGTTTTAGTAAATTGCAATTTTGAGGGTCTTCGGTGCATTTTTGGACAAATATGGTGCCCGTAAACATGATGAGATATCATTGATGTTTCCAAAATTTGGTTCGAGATTATTTGAATACCTTTCCAATGCATCAAACGGTTTGTAATTTGGAGCTAGGATGAGAAAGTTATGCCTTCTCAAAGTGGACTGAAATTGTAATCTGGTTTTCATAAATCAGATCATCTGTGCTTTGGATTTTAGTACTAATTATTTGTGTAGGATCTTGGCATACGCATGGCAAAGACTACAAATCAAACTACTAACATGTGTTATGCAGATTCGATGGTCAAAGACAACAAATCAAACTTCTGACATGTGTTTTGCAGGTTGCCTTGGAGAAACAACCAAATTGTGTGTTTGAGTTTTTTAATTAGGCACTTAGTGATTTATAAATAGGTGGGAATGAACATTTGTTTGCTTTGATTGTTAAGTATGACATTGGAGTAGGAGAGTATGCTCTCATCCTTCATAGGGTGATCAGAAATCCAGATCTTCGATACCATGCTTGAGTTGTTGATTGTTTGTCTCCATTAGAGGGCCTGCCTTCCCGACCACTTTGCTTTAGTAAGCGAGTGATAATCGTGAGAAGGGAACGACCCAAAGTGAGTACGGCTAGAATTCCTTGGCATTCTAACTCACTATAAAAAAATACCTGATGGGCGAAAGCTTGGAAGGAAGTGTTACGTGGGAATTGCAGTTACTTGGGAAGTGATGCCCCTTGAAACTCTTTCTCATATCAACATCTAAGTAGGGCCTTTTGGTCTAAATCGTGCTTGCGCGACTACATTTGTTTGGTATCTTGATGGGCTTAATGTCTCAATCATGCTTGCATGACATCAAGGAGTAATGCTTAACAGAAATCCTTACTACATACCTTGTTTTTAGAGGCCAAAAACCTTTCTAGTTGCTTGAGAAGGACAAATTCGGATACTTGGAAGAGATACTAAGTTCGCCATGGGGAGATTCCATGGGGACTGATGCTTGGCTGCCCTGAGAAGTGAGTGCCGTGGAGGGGAGCCCGTGGGGTCAAGCATCTATGTATTCTCCTTGAATCTCATAATGAGTCTACCTCTCAAGTACCTAATGTCTTTGCCTACCCTAAGGAATGTGGAAATGAGCATGATTGTCTTGAGTCTAAGTTATAACATCTTGTATTCTTTGATTGTCAAAAGTTGAATGTTATCCCATTTCAAGAACAAACAAATTGATCAAAACAAGATTAATCACAAGAGACATTCATCCAACAAACATTCAACAAGGTTTGAAACACACCTTCAAGCATGGTTATCCAACATTGTTCAAAAACTTGTCTCAACTCTTATGTCACTTACATTTAGGTTCATCCTAGGTTGCATTTTGCAAAGTCATCATCAAGTATCAAGTTTAGGTTTCACCTAAGTCATACTTCTTTTGCATAAAAGTCATCCATTTGCATATGTCCTCTTGCATAAGAGCAATATCATTTCATAATTAAACCTTAGGTTTCATCTTAGGTTGACATTGTCATACATTTGCATTTGCATATTCCAAGTCTCTTCATTAAGCCTAAGTCATTATCATATCATATTAAGATCATTTGCATATTAATTGTCCTTTTGCATATAGTGTCAAACCTAGGTCTTGTCATACTTGAGCAATCCAAATCTTTGATAAACCCTAAGTCATTGTTAAGAAGTCTAGACCTCATCAAGTCTTTTGTCCTTTTTGTCATCAATATCATTTTGTCAAACCTAGATTAGTATCCAAGCATATAGGTGAGACATTGTCATCTTGCCCTTTGTCAATTAAGTCCTTTTGTCCTTTGAGGTCTAGATGTCATTTCAATTTTCTAAGGGTCTCTTTTAGATTTGCATTCAAAAGTTTGTCAAAATCTTCAAAAACAACAAAAACATAGATTGCATTCTTGCCATAGATTGCATTTTCATATATTTAGTTTGCATTTAGTTACATATCATATATTGTCTTTGAAAAATTCAAAAAAAAAAAAAAAAAAAAAAAATTGCATTTGCATAAGTGACATGCCTGTTGAGATAAGATCAAGATCTAAGAAGATGAGTGAATCAATGTATCAATCCATGGATAACATAGTAAATTCGCAGTTTCAAACTAGTCAAACAGTGCAAGTTGAAGGTTCATTAAACACATCTCTACCACCATATGGAATGGTTCAACTTGGACCACCTCTATTATATGAACCAGTGTTTGTACCTATGAAACCAGGACATGGGAGTGTTCCACCAACTCCAAGAGGAAATGCACCTTTCGATTGGAATCAGTCTAGCTTGCAACAGGAAATACAAACATTGTATGAAGAACCAACTCTATCTCAAGGATTTGGTTCAGATCAAGGCATTCAGCAAGAAACAAATCCAAATATTTTACCAGATTCTTCATCAGATTTCGATGTCTCTAATGATGTTGTTATGTACCTTAAGGATCCAAAGTTGACAAAAAAGATGGATAAATTCTTGAATAAGCTCTTTAAGAGGTTCCCACAAAAATATCTTGACATGATGAGTAATGTGACCTCCTCAAGTAAGCAAATTAATGTGCAAAAACGACAAGGCGGTGAGTTGTTAAGTTTCTCTCCACATCCAACTGATGAAAATGTGCAACAAGAACTCCAACCCACCTTGATGAGTAAACGTGCTTCAAAGGCATTGACAGTGACTATTCCTCAAAATTCCACACTCAAAATAATAAACAATCCATTGTTTAATGCAACACCTTTAACACCAGATCAAATGAAGGCCACAAAAATGTTGATGACAGGTGTCCCTCAACAAGAAGTGATTCCTCAAATACCAAAAAGTGGATCCAAATCTAAGATGCAAGAAAGCTTTATGATTGGAATGTCTGATCTTACAAATGTTCAAATTGCCTTTCCTTCATGCCAAAGCATTAATCCCTTGCCAAAATCCCCCATGCATATCCAAAGTCCAACCCCATGTCAAAAGGATAATTTAGAACATGAAGAAACGTGTCTTAGAACATATCAAGATCAAGATCCTGAAACCTTATCATCCCATCCAATTGTTGACCAGGACTCCATGTTCCTAGACACTCACAATGATTCCCCTATTCTTGTCCATCCTATCCAAAGTCCTATTGACACTCCATTCCCTGAGCAAGATCAAGATATCCCAGTCCATCCAATCCCAAATGATGCCCTTCCATTTCATGAACACGGTGTCCTTTCAAATCCCATTGACATTCCACTTCCTAAGAAAGATCAAGATATCCCTTCCATCCTTTCCGATGATCCCATTGAAAGTCAAGAGCAAAGCATCTTTAAAGAAGATTCCAATGACCTTCCTCCTTGTCAAGATCAAAGTATCCTTCCAAATTCATTTCCAACACAAGACCCTATCATTCCTTCAAATCCTCCACAAGATCTACTTGTCCCTCCATCTCCACGTCCTAATGCTCCATATCCACTCCAAGAGGGCATTTCTTTTGATGATCCCATTATTTCTCCCATTCCATCTCTTGAAGAGCCTATCATTGAACCTTGTCCAATACATAATCCTAGTCCCCCTCATGATCCTGATACTCCTCATGATTCTAACGTGTCAGTGCAAGATGTTCATGAACCCTTAACATGCATAATGGGTTCTTCCACTTTGGTGCAATCAGATCCACTTCAAGATCTCATTATTTCTCTCATATCATATCCACCTCATAATGGACTCTCGTCTTCTTCCCAAAGAAAAGAGTATCCTATTAGTCAAAATATTGATAAAGGCAAAGGAGTAGACCTTCATAAGCAAGAATCTCTCCATATCAAAGAGTATACTAATGGTCATGGCTACGCAACTCACTCTCAAGACGTTGGTATCCCTCCATCAAAATCAAAACATATCCCTTCCCCATCATCGCTTCCATCCATTCTAGGTCCCTATATCCCTCCATCTCCTATGCAACATCAGCAAAGGCACACATCTTGGAGAACCTTCCATCCATCCCACATGCCTCCATATCATTCCCATCCACACCGACATTCATTTCCTCCTCCAAGCAATTTGGATGCCAAGTATAAAAGTCATAAGTCTGAAAATCCACATGTATTCAAGGATCAACATGTCCAATGTAATCGGCATGTCAAAACAAAGAACAATATGATTTATAAAGAAAAAGAAAAATACAAAAGGCCACAAAGGCCCACTGAGCAAAATCAAGCAAAGTCAAAATATATATGGGTTCCTAAATCCCTTGTGCAAGCAATGCACAAAAGGAACCACAAAAGCATGAAACATCAAAAACCATGTAGATTCCCAAGAAGCTCCTTGAAGCCCAAAGAGAAACATCAAACTTGGCATCTAAAATTGTTGTTCCTCCATCCAAATTTTCCAAGTCTATTTCTCCACCACCTCCTTCTTCCATTTTGGGCCCTTATGTCCCAAAATCCCAGGCTATTCCCCCATCCAAATCTCAATATCCAAAATACGTCTTTCCTCCATCAGTCCATCACCCCTCAAGGTGTGTGCCAATGTTGATCTTGCCAACATTTCCATCCACTCAAGGCCAATTCTTCCAGTACCCTATCCATTATCCAATGCATATTTTCCATCCTTCCATCCCTCTCGTCCAATCCTTTGCATAAATCATTGCCTTAGTTTCATCTCATTGTCCATGTCCTTATCCTACCAACGTCTTTGAGCATACTTTTAAAGGTCATGGCCCATTCTTTTCAAGGCTACTATCCAAACAAAAAGATGCTTGAGTCCTTCTTCCATTCCCTATCATGTGTCCGTCTTCTTCTGAAAAAGTCAAAATGCAAAAAAGGAAAAAAAGTGAAAAAAAAAAAAGTGAAAAAAGAAAGAAAAAAGCAAAAAAAAATAATTCGTTCATTGGCGAAAACCTGGCAAACAGGCGCTTTGGGCAAGTACCGTGATGAAAACCTGGCAAACAGGCGTCATGCGTAATTTATGAACTTCTTGCACACCACACTTGGGGGCAGGTTTCCTCCTCCATATCCTGTTGTACTTCATTATCCTATCATACCCCTGTCATTACCCTCCATTATCCTGTTGTCCCTCATGTCCATTTTCCTCTTTCCTCCTTTGATCTTGACAAGGCTGATGATCGTCATGAGCATCATGTATCTTGTTTGCAGCTTTTAGTCCATCATAGCTTTTGGTCATTTATCCATTTTCTTATTACAACCTTTCGTCCATATTCCCTGTCTTATTGCAACTTTCTACCACTATCACGTATACTATCCCGACCTTCAGTCCATGTCCCTTATCCATTCTTGGTCTTGCTTATCCTATCCATATCTTATCACTATCCATACACTCTTCTTCATTCCTTGATCTAGATCTGACATAAGGATGTGAAATGCAAAATTTAAACATGGTTTCAATAACCTCTTGACATGGCCCTCATGCCATGTCGCTGCTATACATTGTCATATCCAGTCTCTTGTCCCATCACGCAATAGCTCTTGGAAATTGCATCTGCGTTGTCTCCATAATAAAAGGCCTTTGTCTTCCCTCTATCCACCATCATTTCAGCAAGCCTATTTATTCACCTGTCATATTCCTTGCCTTGCTAGACACTGGGGACAAAATTTGAAATAAATCCATAAAAAATCCAAAAATGTCCTGAAATAAATTCATAAAACATTTAAAAACGTCCTGAAATAATTCAAAAAAAAAAAAAATTGAAAAAAGTCCTGAAAAAAGTCTTAAAAATTGAAAAATGTCATGAAAAAGTCTTAAAAAATATTGAAAAAAGTCCTGAAGAAAGTCTTAAAAATTGAAAAATGTCATGAAAAAATCTCACAAAAAAATTGAAAAATGTCCTGAATTAATCCAAAAAAAATTGAAAAATGTCCTGAAAAAATTCATAAAAATCAAATAAAGTCCTGAAAAAAGAATGAACGAACAAAAAAATTGTAAAACTCCAAAAACCAAAAACACGCATTTTGCAATAAGGTATTCCCTTTGTGCATCGACAGATCTCTGAGCATTCATTCAAGAACACTTGCAATCAAACGCTGTGCTTTAATGAAATCATGCTTTAACCAGATGAACTTTTTCAACTCAAACCAAGCATTCAAACTAATCCAAATTGTCTTATCAATCGAATATCCGCATTAAAAATCATTTGTCCTTGTCACATTATCATGGGTCTTATACAGGGTGTGGTATATTCGAAACCAGACTGTGTCCTATCTTAGACGGGGTACCACATTTCCTGAAACCAGACAGCATGATCGTCCTATCAGCACGTTCAACTTTTGACAATGAAGATCAAGATGTTTGTTTGATTTTCTTGAATTTGTGAGTCTTATCTTTTTATTGATTTGTCTTTGGCTTCGATCATGTCCCTATGTTGCTCGATGATGTCACTGAGTGATTTAGAGTGACCGGGATGGTTCATGATCCTTTTCTTTTTTGATTGTGATTGTCGTTTGTTTATGCTATGTCTGTCTTATGAAAATCGGGTTGCATTTCAGCTCTGGCCTTCAATGCCATGATGCTACGCATCCATTTTGCTAAATAAAAATAAAGGTTCTCACCTACAAAGTGCATTACTGAAGGCAAATTTTTCGTCATCTCTAATGGTCCTCTGTCTCATTTCTTACTAACATTTCTTCCGTCAGTCCAGATAGTCAGTTCGGTCTAGTGCTCCGATATCTGAGCACATATGCTGCATCCTGCATTCATTGGTTAGTACATTTGCATTCCATATTACCTCAAGCATTTTAGCCATTTCATTTCATAAATACATCCAAAGTACATAAAAATGCATCCATACATGTTCATAAACCAGTGCATAAGTCATCCATACATGCAAAAAAACATAAGTCATAACATATTGCATCCATCATGTCGATGCATATCATATCACATATCATAATAATATCGAAGTACAAAATCGGACTGTCTGTCCTAAGTATGGCCCGCAAGCTGACTACAAAATGTCAAACTACATAATGTCCACTGTCTGTCATAAGGAGTACGTGCCTCTGTCACTGGGTGCTCCCTCTATCTTCCTCATCCCCGCAATGTCCCGCAAACAAGTTAAATTCATCAAATTGCAAACATGGGTTTTCGAGATACATACCACTGCTCCTGCGTCCTCCGGTCGTCTGAATGTGCGTACACATTCTCCAAGGTGATCCGTCGTTGGAATGTTCGCCATCTGTCTGCAAGTGTCCTTGTCCAGAGCAACAAATCCTCCTCTTTAGCTAGTGCAAATGAGTCATTTTCACCCTCTTGGTCCCATTTATAGCTCTTTGTCATTACATAGATGGGCGTCCGTCCTCTCCATCTTATGTTGGTCGTGGTCTTGTGCACATTAAATTGATTGTCTGTCATGCATCCGATCTCCGATTGTCAGTCTATTTGATCCTATCATTTTTATCGATCAATTGGCCTCTTTTCTGCATGTTTCCGGCCAATTCCTCGAGGGGGCATGCATATGTCATTATCATTGTCTGGGGCATTTTCGTTATTGTTCTTTGAAACAATGCTCAAAATCGCATTGTCTCAAAGAGGGGCAAAATGTAGACACCCAAAAATGGTCAACGCTTGCGAAGTCATACTTTAACATTTGCGCATTGCCTCATTTTAGGTTTTTGTGTCGCATTAACATTTCTCCTATGTCATGCACTTGATTTTTATCATTTGCGAACATCGAGTCATTCTTCTACATTCTTCAATCATCTCGTCTTCGAATTTGGTCTTGTCGACAACATTATCTAGTCATGATTTTGATCGATTTTACCCTGTCGCATCAATGTGCGTATTCATTTGTCATCATTTTGGACATCGTCAATCCTAATTAGGGTTTTGTCCTCCTGTCAATCTTATCAATTTTATCATCAATCTTATCATTTTGGACATCGTCAATCCTAATTAGGGTTTTGTCCTCTTTTCAATCTTGTCGGTTTATCATCAATCCTTCAATCTTGTCATTTTGCGATCGATTTGTCATCGATCGTGGTCATGTTCAATCTTGTCATCTTGCGATCAATTTGTCATTGATCGTGGTCTTTATCAATCTTGTCATCGATCATTCTTTGTCTCAATTATGTCAATTTGGATCAAATTGTCATTGTTCCTCGTCAATTGGTGCATTTTCTCAATCGAATCATTTTGTCGCATTGGTCATTTATCAATTCCAAATCATGACATTAATTATCTTTAATCAAGACCTAATTGTCATTTTCGCATTTCTAATTCATCTTCTAGGGTTTTATGATTTAGTCATTTAACCTAATTCGCCATTTCTTCCTCTAGGATTACTAAATTATTTATTAATCCTAAGTCTTCTTATTACAATTAAATCTTTATTTAATTGGCTAATTATTCTTCTTTGTGAATTGATTAATAAATGAAAAATTATTAATTAATTCACTAATTCCTAAATCCTATTTTTCATCAATTTCTAATTCCAATTTCCTAATTTGTCATCAATTTCATTTTCCTAATTTTCAAATTTCTAATTCCTTTTCCCTCCTAATTCATCTCCTAATTCTATGGGAGTGGCATTTCAATTTGTCATGAAATTGTCATAATTAATAATCAATCAATTTGACATGGAATTTGTCATAAGTTTGTCATCAATTATCAATCAATCAAATTGTGCATGGAAAGTGCATAATTTGTCATATTTTGTCATGTTGATTGGCAATTTCCATTTGAATTGCATCATGCCAATCTTGTCATTTATCCAATTTCTCTATAAATTGGATGTTTTTTTCAATCAAACCCCCTTCGAACCCCTTGAATCCCTTCAATTACTTCATGAATCCGAATTGCTATCAAACTACTAAACTTTCGTTCTAGTACTCTTGAGCTTTTTGCTTTCAATTGTGTGAGCACTTATAGGTGAGATCCACAAACCCATTGAAGAGGAAAGAACAACAATGGAGCCGCATGGAAGAAGCATCCGAATTGTTATATGGTTTGCATGACATTTTCTTTTAGATGCTTTGTTTTTGTGCCTCTATTGAATGTGCTTTAGAATTAGGTTCATTTCAATGAGTGTTTCATGATTAAGTTATCATGTCTTGTGTTTTGATTGATCTACTTGTCTTTGATGAATCCTAATTTCTACGCTACATTAATTGGTGAACCCGACGTAAATACTAACCTTCTAACCATCTTACTGTGTTTTGGAGTGCTTCTAAGTTGATTTGCAGGTCAAAAACTCAAAGACAGGGCCGTGCAGTGCATTCTGGACACTCCTGCGCCTGTGTGAAGCATTCTGCGCCTGTGTTGAAACATCTTGCGCCTGTGTTGAAACATTCTGTGCTTGTGTTTGACATCCTGCGCTTGTGTCCTAACTTCTGCGCCTGTGTAAAGTCTAGATCAGAGGTGAAAAATGCAATTTTTACTTGAAATCTTTGGTATTTTTGCTTTATGTTTTAGTAAATTGCAATTTTGAGGGTCTTCGGTGCATTTTTGGACAAATATGGTGCCCGTAAACATGATGAGATATCATTGATGTTTCCAAAATTTGGTTCGAGATTATTTGAATACCTTTCCAACGCATCAAACGGTTTGTAATTTGGAGCTAGGATGAGAAAGTTATGCCTTCTCAAAGTGGACTGAAATTGTAATCTGGTTTTCATAAATCAGATCATCTGTGCTTTGGATTTTAGTACTAATTATTTGTGTAGGATCTTGGCATACGCATGGAAAAGACTACAAATCAAACTACTAACATGTGTTATGTAGATTCGATGGTCAAAGACAACAAATCAAACTTCTGACATGTGTTTTGCAGGTTGCCTTGGAGAAACAACCAAATTGTGTGTTTGAGTTTTTTAATTAGGCACTTAGTGATTTATAAATAGGTGGGAATGAACATTTGTTTTCTTTTATTGTTAAGTATGACATTGGAGTAGGAGAGTATGCTCTCATCCTTCATAGGGTGATCAGAAATCCAGATCTTCGATACCATGCTTGAGTTGTTGATTGTTTGTCTCCATTAGAGGGCCTGCCTTCCTGACCACTTTGCTTTAGTAAGTGAGTGATAATCGTGAGAAGGGAATGACCCAAAGTGAGTACGGCTAGAATTCCTTGGCATTCTAACTCACTATAAAAAAATACTAGTGGGAAGGCCAACAGCCTAGAGTGCATTGCTCATCACAAAAGGATCCTCACTAACTATATATAAATCCAGACTACAATGCAGATAAGTGTGCACTACAAAAGATATCATATCCTATGCCTAAGTACAGTCTAGTTAAGCTCAATAGAAAAGGACTAAATCCTATTACATAAACCCAATTAGATCTCCAATGATCAACCAACTCCTTTTCCTGAATGATATTACATTATTTTTATATTACATTCCTTGACCATGACCTCTAACATTAACCACGATGATCAACAAAGAGATCTTACATCTATTTATACAAACCCTTGACCATAAACAATCAGGTCGGCCTTAGACCAAACAAATAATATCAACACATAAGACATCCTGGAAATACATTAATAGGTCCTATCTATACATTACATTAAAGACAGTCCATAACCTAGATCATCCGGGACCAAGTATAGGACCACACTTTGCAATAATGATCTCCATCCGCCAAGTCTCAAACATGATCAACAATTATTGGTATTATGGATGTGTTGCATTGGTTTTTATCATTGATGTCAACACTTGTCAAAACTTATCAACACTTATCAACACCTATATTTCTGGAGATCTTTGGTTATGCTCACTGACATGCTCAATGACTTATGCATAGTCACTGGTATCTAGCTCACCGACAGGTTATATTGCTCGCCAGCATAGAGGATGACTTGTTATCATCTGGATATTACTTGGTTATGTCAAAGACATGGTTTGAATGCTTGGTTTTGGTGATTTGGTTATTGGTCTAATCAAGTTGGCATATTTGTTGTTATCGGCAAATTGGTCTAGGTTATGGACTGACATGTGTTATCTATTCCAGATCAGCACGACACATTATGGAGATGATTTATTGATTGGTTATTATTCTAAATGCATTGAGCTGACATGATGTATCACATATTGATTCATTTATAATTGATTTAATTGTAATATTCTTAGTGAGCCGACCTACACATTTGGTCTTAGGTTTTGGTATATATTTAAGATCTCATTTGTGAGATTGTGTGGTAGAGGAATGCAATAAGGTATATGCGAATATAAGAAGAGCTACTCACACAGAAATCATTTGAAGATTCAAGGAAGGTATGAAGGAGATAATTTGAGCCTAACCAGTATTGAATCTAGCATATGAAGATGCTATTTTGAGCAGTACATTATCTAGGATTTAACCATCCTATTGTAATCAGTGTGACTCTCATGTTGTGATTGAGTAGTGAGATCTAGGCAGTTAGCCTTTCTACATGTGTAGACCCCATTTGTACACACATACTATCTACAGTAGTATCATCTGATTGTGGGTAAGGTTTTCCATGAACAAATATTTGTGTTGTGTTGTGGATGTTATTTCTCTTTTGGTTTCATGCATTAAGCTTCACTAGTATTGTCATTAACTGTTAAACTGTCAACCAACATTAAGTTTGGTTTACCGATATTATGCATCAAGTTTGATTAAGTTATATTTGGGTTGAAATTAATAGACAACTGATTCACCCCCCCCCCCCTCTCAATTACCTCTAGGTCCTAACAATTGGTATCAGAGAAAGGTCCTCTTTTTGCAGAAGTTTAACAGCTTGAGGAGATTCTATCGCAATGAACTATTTCAGGAAGGACAGTTTGAAACTTGATGGAACTAACTATGGTATATGGAAGATCAGAATGGAGACACATCTGAAATGCATTGGAAGAGACATATGGTATATTACAAAGAATGGTTATGTTGGTCCTACACAGATTCAACCTAATCCACCAAACTTGGCTAAAGATCAGGAGAATGATTGCAAAGCAAGAGAAGCACTTTTGAGTGCATTGTCAGATCAACAAATCATGGGATTATCAGACCAATCTACTGCTAAAGCTATTTGGGATAAATTGGAGACATTGAATGAAGGTGATACCACTATCAAAATTGCAAAATTGGAATGCTTCCGGGTTAGGTATGAAAATCTAAAAATGGAAGAAGATGAAATAATTTCTGCTTTCATGGAAAGAGTTAATGAAATTGTCTTGGGTATACAATGTTGTGGAGGATCCTTAAGTCAAGATGAGATTTTTTCTAAATTTTTAAGAGCATTTCCACTGGCATACAAAATGAAAGTAACTGCTATCAATGAATTAAGAACAATGCCTAATACATCAGTATCTAGAGATACTTTAGTTGGAAAACTTTCAGCTATTGAACTTGAAGATTTTGGTCATGTTGCTACAATTAAGACAGATTTAGTTTTCAAACCATCATCATCATCTACAACATCATTATCATCATCTAAGAAATTTGATTGGAAAGCACTTTAGGCAAGAGAACTTGAAGACATCAGAAGAGAAAATGAAGAACGTGAAGAGCTTGAAGCACTATTTGCAAGAAAAATGCCTAAATGTCCAGTTGGAAGTAAGTATGAAGGTAAAGCACCATTCAAATGTTTTAACTATAATAAAATTGGTCATATGGAATCTAGGTGTCTTGATAGACATGCAAGATTAAGAGACAAAGCTAAAATAAAATATAAGCCTAACCCTGAATATGAGAGATACAAATTTAAGAAGAATAGAGACAAATCATGTTACTATTTTGATGAAGGAGTTACTGATGATTCTGATGAGGAACCGATAGACAATGGATGGGATTTTCTTGCAATAATATAAGATCAACCAACACCTACTGTACAACCGGTAAAGCGGGCCTTGGCAACTAAAATTGAAGAAAAGGATGAATGGGTCATTGATTCCGGATGTTCACAACATATGACTGGTGATAAAAGTAAATTCTCAACTTTTTAGGAATACAATGGAGGTCTAGTAAGATTTGTGGATGATAAAGCTTGTTTGATGAGAGGAAAAGGAACTATATCTTTTGATGGTAAGCACAATATTGACAACATTTATTATGTTGAAGGTTTGAAGCATAATATTTTGAGTGTTGGTCAATTAGTTGAAAAAGGATTTCAATTACAATTCAAGAATGGTAAATGCAAAATCATGAATAGAACTGGTTTGGAAATTGTAACCGGTAATTAGACTAGAGGTAATATCTTTCACTTGAATAACAATGAGAAGACATGCTTTATTGCACATATTGATGAAAGTTGGTTATGGCATAAGAGACTTTGTCATGTTAATTTTGATTGCATTGTAAAGATCAGTACAACTAAGGTAGTAAGGGATTTACCTAAGATTGTAAAACCTCACAATCCAATATGCAAGGAAAGTCAACTTGGAAAGCAAGTTAAAACAACTTTCAAGAGTATTCCAGATAAACCCAATAATGTTCTTGATTTAATTCATACTAACTTATGTGGTCCGGTAAGAACTAGAAGTCTACAAGGAGATAGATATTTTATGCTAATCATTGATTATTATTCTAGAATGTGTTGGGTTACTTTTCTCAGGGAGAAATCAGAATATTTTGGGAAATTCAAACTATTCAAGGCAATGATAGAGAATGAAACTGGTAAGAAAATAAAATGTTTAAGATCAGATCAAGGAGGTGAATTCAAATCTAAGGAATTTAATAGATTCTGTGAAGTGAATGGAATCAGAAGACAACTATCAGCACCTTGGACACCCTAGTAGAATGGAGTTGTGGAAAGGAAGAACATAACTATTCTGGATACATCTAGAAGCATGATATCAGAAGCAAACCTACCGCATGTGTATTGGAGAGAAGAAGTGAATACAATGGTTTACACATTCAACAAAGTTCACATCAAAGGTGAAACCGGTAAGACCCCTCATGAACTATGGTTTGGTAATACTTCTACTCTTAAATATTTCAAAGTATTTGGAAGCAAATGTTATATTAGGAGAGATGAGTATATAGGTAAATTTGATCCTAGAAGTGATGAAGGAATATTTCTTGGTTATTCATCTAAGAGAAAGGCATATAGATGTTTTAATAAAAGATTGTAGAAAATCATTGAGAGTGCAAATTTGAAGATTGATGAACACTTTAGAAGAGATTCAAGGTCTATGGACTCTGAACCGACAGTTGAGATAATCACAAATGAACCTATACAGAATGCACCAGTATAGAATGTTGATCCAGTCACACTGGAATCATCAGAGAATTCCACAATGATTGAAGAACAATATCAAGTGAACACACCCAAGTATGTAAGATTGAATCACTTTGAAAGTTAGATAATTGGGAATAAGTATCAAGGAGTTATGACAAGAGGAAGATTAGCAACTAAAGAGGTATGTTTAATTTCTCAAATTGAACCAACATTAGTAAATGAGGCATGTGAAGATAAATATTGGATGAAGGCTATGGAAGATGAATTGGAACAAATTGAAAAGAATAACACATGGACATTGGTTCCCCAACCTAAAAACAAAAATGTAATTGGAACTAAATGGGTATTCAAAAACAAACTTGATGAAGATGGTAAGGTAATCAGAAACAAAACAAGATTAGTGTGTAAGGGATATTCAGAAAAAGAGGGAATTGATTACAATGAAACCTTTGCACTGGTAGCTAGAATTGAGGAAGTTAGACTATTCCTAGCATTTGTAGCACACAAGAACTATAAAGTATATCAAATGGATGTTAAATGTGCATTTCTGAATGGTGATCTTGAAGAGGAAGTTTACATTGAGCAACTTGATGGATTTTCTTTGACAAATGACAAAGATATGGTTTGCAGGCTAAGGAAAGCTTTATATGGATTGAAGCAAGCTCCTAGAGCTTGGTATGCTAGATTGGAAAAATATCTTTTGAAGCTTGGTTACACTAAAGGTAATGCTGAAAACAACTTATATTTCAAAGTGACTAATGATGACATCTTGGTTATTCAAGTTTTTGTTGATGATATCATTTTTGGAGGAGAAGATGGATTGTGTAAAGACTTTTCTAATAAGATGCAGGAAGAATTTGAAATGTCTATGATTGGGGAGATAAAATTAGTTTTAGGATTGCAAATTTCACAGACTAATAAAGGTATATTCATATGTCAATCTAAGTACTTGAAGGAACTACTAAAGAAATTTGGTATGGAAAACTCTAAACTGATAAGTACTCCTATAACTACAACTGATAAACTATTGTTGAAGGATGATTCAACACCTGTTAATACAACAAGATATAAATATATGATTGGAGGTTTACTATATTTGACATAAACAAGAACTGATATTATGAATGCAGTATGTATTATTTCAATATTTCAGAGTAATCCTAAGGAAAATCATGAATCAACAGTGAAAAGGATTTTCCGATATCTACAAGGCACAACAAATATTTGTTTATGGTATCCTAAAGATGAAATTTTTTGATTTATCTCCATACATTGATGCTAATTGGGCAGGAGATGTAGATGACAGAAAGAGCACCAATGGCAGATAATTCTTTCTTGGTAATAGATTGATTTCATGATTGAGCAAGAAACAAAGTTGTACATCATTATCAATAGTAGAATCAGAATATGTTGCAATAGCAAATAATTGTACTCATGTATTATGGATTAAACAAATGTTGAAGGACATAAAGGTAAAATACAAAGAACCTATAATTATTTACTATGATAATATGGTAGTAATTGATATATCTAAGAATCCGATATTTCACTCTAAAACTAAACATGTTTTTATAAAATTCAATTTTCTGAAAGAGAATGTTGAAGCAAAAGAAGTGAAACTGGTTTATGTAAATACTAAAGAGCAGATTGTAGATATCTTTACTAAGCCTTTGCCTAAGGAAACTTTTGAATATCTCAGAGAGCAGCTTGGGGTAATACCCTCACCAGTAGAGACCTAGACAATTGGAGAATGGCATCAGACTGACAGAATTTATAGAGAAACCTTTTTCTGGCTTTGATGGAGGAGAGCTACTTCTCTGGGGGAGTAATTGGTATTTGTAATTAGTTTTATGAACTAGTTGTATCTAGTTTTTGTAGTGCTTTGGCTTTTAATTTCAAAGGGGGAGAGATATCTATGGGAAAACACATTATCTTTTTGGGAGAGATTACTCATTGGGGGAGAGATATTTTGTATTTTGATTTCTGGTAATTGATATCTTCAGTAGATTGTTGGTTTTTAGTTTATTGGCATTTCTTCTTTGGCACTTAGATGGTTTTTCCATCTTGTGTTGCCATCAATGCTATAGGGGGAGATTGTTGGTATTATGGATGTGTTTATTTGGTTTTGTCATTGATGTCAACACTTATCAACACCTATCTTTTTGGAGATCTCTGGTTATGTTCACCAACATGTTTAGTGACTTATGCACAGTCACCGGTATTTGGTTCACCAGTAGGTTATATTGTTCACCAGCACAGAGGATGACTTTTTATCATCTGGAGATTACTTGGTTATGTCGAATACATGGTTTGAATACTTGGTTTTGGTGATTTGGTTATTGGTCTATCGAGTTGGCATATTTGTTGTTACCAACAAATTGGTCTAGGTTATGGACTAGCATGCGTTATCTATTCTAGATCAACATGACACGTTATGGAGATGATTTATCGATTGGTTATTATTGTAAATGCATTGAGCTAACATGATGCATCACATATTGATTTATTTATAATTGATTTAATTGTAATATTCTTAGTGAGCCGACCTACACATTTGGTCTTAGGTTTTGGTATATATGTAAGATCTCATTTGTGAGATTATGTGGTAGAGGAATGTAATAAAGTATATGCGAATATAAGTAGAGCTACTCATGTAGACATCATTTGAAGATTCAAGGAAGTTATGAAGGAGATAATCTAAGCCTAACCAGTATTGAATCCAACATATGAAGATGCTATTTTGAGCAATACATTATCTAGGATTTAACCATCCAATTGTAGTCAGTGCGACTCTCATTTTGTGATTGAGTAGTGAGATCTAGGCAGTTGGCCTTTCTGCATGTGCAAACCCCATTTGTAAACACATACTATCTGCAGTAGTATCATCTGATTGTGGGTAAGGTTTCCCACCATGGTTTTTCCCCTTACAGGGTTTCCATGTACAAATATATATGTTATATGTTGTGGATGTTATTTCTCTTTCTATTTCATGCATTAAGCTTCACCAGTATTGTCATTAACTGTTAAATTGTCAACCGACATTAAGTCTGGTTTACCGGTATTATGCATCAAGTTTGATTAAGTTATATTTGGGTTGAAATTAATAGACAACTGATTCACCCCCCCCTCTCAATTACATCTGGATCCTAACAGTAACAACATCCTGAAACTCCACCAGAAGCTGCACCAACACCACTTATGCAATGTATCAAAGATCTCCCCCAAAAACTCTATTGGTGAAACCCTTGCTCAAACCAGAAACCAATCTTCTAAGCAAGTAGGATAGCATATGATCTCCAGACCAAAACCAACTGACCAAATATGAGTATGACTATCATGAAAAAGTCAATTCCATCACTAGGCTATACCAAAGCCTACTGGATCATGTCAGATCCAAGTTAACTAGAAACCACTCAACCTACCGGGACCAGTAGGGTGTCGGTAAAGGATCCAAAAAACTAGTGTTGGAATTAATGACATAACATCAATGCAACACATAATCAATTCCACCAAATAGCCAACAAGACCTTTGTACTGGTTGCTAGGCTTGAAGGCGTTAGAATTCTACTTGCATTAGTAGCCTTTAAAGGTTTCAAAGTTTATCAAACAGATGTAAAGTTAGCATTTCTGAATTGTATTCTTGAAGAAGAGGTGTATATTGAACAACCAGATGGGTTTGTATTGACTAAAGATAAGGATATGGTATGCAAACTGCATAAAGATTTATATGGATTAAAGCAAGCACCAAGGATATGGTTTGAAAGACTTTATGTACATCTAATAAAGATAGGATTTCAAAGAACCAATGAGAACAACAATATCTATTTGAAGACTAAAGGAGACAAGATGTTGATTGCAGAAGTATTTGTTGATGATGATACATATTTGGAGGAAATAATGATATGAGAATGACTTTTGTAGATGAGATGTCTCTGATAGGTGAGATTAAAATTTTCATTGGTTTGCAGGTACAACAGATGAAAGGTGATATTTTTATCTGTTGGTCTAAGTATGTGAAGGAAGTATTAAAGACCTTTGGAATGGAAGACTGTAAACCAGTTGGAACACCCATGGTTACAGTTGCAAATTGTCAAAATAAGATGACTCACCCTTAGTAGATGAGAAGGAATACAAATCCATGATTGGGAAACTTCACTATGTTGTTAGTAGACCGGATATTGCCATGCAGTTGGTTTAGTTGCAAGATTTTAGAAGAGCCCTAAGGAGACACATATGACATTAGTAAAGAGGATATTCAGATATCTTAGAGGGATAGTTGACTATGGATTATGGTATCCATACAGAGGAGATTTTTCTTTGCCGGTATTCACTGATGCTGATTAGGCAGGAAATGTAGATGATCGAAAGAGCAAAACTGGTGGTGCATTCTTTCTAGGTGGTAGATTGGTATCTTGGACCAATAAGAAACAAACTTGTATTTTTCAGCCTTCAACATTCATCAATTGTACACAAGCTATATGGATGAGACATTTCTTGGAAGGATTGAAGCAGGATATGATAGAACCAATGATCATACATTGCGATAACACTAGTGCTATAAACATTTCGAAGAACTTGATACTGCATGGTAGGACTAAACATATTGAATTGAAGTATCACTTTCTGAGAGAAAGAGTTCAGGAAAAGAAAGTGAGACTGGGGCATGTATCAAGTAAGGAGCAGTTGGCTAATATATTCACTAAGACATTGCCTAAGGCTACCTTTGAATATCTCAGAGGTAAGCTAGGGGTTTTACCCCTACCCAAGGTCAACTAAGAAGATGTGGAAGCATCAATCTAGTGGACTCATTAAATATCCTTAACTATGGATTGATGAGAAGTGGGATACTCCTCACAGGGAGCAACTAAGATAAGGAACATAAAGATGAGATGATGGAGATGAAGCAACAGAGATGAAGATAGAAGATTCCTTTGCACCTTTGGCATTGTTGTGAAAGGGGGAGAAGAAATGTAATAGTCAATGACAAGGAGAAGATCAAGTGAAGCACATATTGGTACAACATGGCATGATGAGTTCCTAGTATTTGTCAATAGTTGATTGTTTAAGTTGTTGTATTCTTTTAGTGTAGCCATCAATGCCAAAGGGGGAGAATGCTGGAATATTGGCATAACTGATGAAGATGATGATGTACTGGTAAAAGACTATTAGTGATGATATATTAATGGACTGTTGGTGATGATATAATTATGATATGATTCTTTATGATCAGTTATTTGTGTTGTCATTGATGGAAACCATGTTTGTTTATGTTTGATACATCATCTAAGTTATCTAGCTTAACCAATAATGGGATGTTTGCTAGGTTGACAATGAACCCATAAGCAGGAACAATGAAGGAGATGATTTCTGTAGAGATCCATGTTGATTTAGGCGTTGTGGTTAGAATGTATGCTTATGACATTGTAATGCATCTGTGACTGGAACCACATCATGTTTGGAGAACCGAAAGTCATGTTTGTAATTGACTATTGTTTATTTAGTGAAGGGTTTGATAATTGGTAACAAGATCTTTTAACCAGTGATGTTTTATGGTTTGACGGTGATTCTTTTCATTTTCATAAGTTGATGATGACATGTCAGAATCCATGTGAAGAGATAAGATGCTATTTAAGTGCGTAAAAGGATCAAATTTATTGGGAAAAAGTGAAGTTATTAGAAGAATATGTTAAGGGTTTGACAACTTATCAAATTGATGTGCGGTGATGTGTTATGATCATTCAACGACTGTAATTGTCTTGAAATTTATTGTAATAATCTTTAATGATGATATTTTTTTAATGATCTGATATGATCTATGATGTAAATTCAATGTTTTTTTAATGTTGTTAGAATTTTGTAACTAACCTAGATGAAAAGTGTATTTAGGTTGAGTTTGAGAAGGTTTATTGTGTCACTGATCAGAGAAGGAGTGTGTGCCAAACCAAATTGAGATGTTTGCATGTGTGAAGTATATTGGAGATGAAATGGATCTATACTAGCAAGAAGAGAGTTATTTGATAATATCATTTACTTTTTGCTTCCTAAGAGTTGCAACAGTATTAAAATCCCTTAACTGGGTAGGGCCTAACAGGCCTGAGCTTGTAAATCCGTTCACTAGGTGGCCCATTAACTTGGGCTTAAATCCTTTAGCAACGTTACTCCTAACATGGTAGAGCTCCTAACAGAGATGAGATTAAAATCCATTCACCATTTGACTCCTAACAAGGTCTTCTCTTAACTGGGCATTATTGTAAAGCTCCTAACCGGGCTAGACCTTTAACAAGGCACATTCCAAAAGAGTGCAAATATTTTATGGGTACCAATTCCCACTGTGGTTTTTTCCATTTGGGTTTCCACATGAAAAATCCTTGTGTTCATGTTGTAGACAAATTGTTGAGTTATTCATTTGATTTATTTACTATATTTACTTAATAATAAACACTTAAGTTGCTATCGATATTAGTTTGCTAAATCTATTTTGGAGACTATTTGATCAGCTACCCGTACTAGTTATGAACTATTTTTGGTGAAGTATTTTTTAGATTGATGATAAGATTGGAGTTTATTGTTATTATTGATTCACCCCCCTCCCCCCTCTAAGTAACAACTAGATCCTCACATTAACATCATCAAAAAAATTAATCTTCTTAATGAAAGATTAAAATTCCTTATTTTTTATAGAAAAAGAAAGTTCCAAATTATATTGCAAGCTATTAATCTATCAATATAAATTGCGAAAAGATATTATTTCATCTTTAAGATTATAATAAGGTTGTCTATATATATTAAAATGATCTCATCAATAAGTTCAACAAAATTAATGTCCATGGGTATTTTGAAGGTACTTCTTGTATTTGACAATCCAAAAGACATCTTGGTATATGTGTATCTTCACACTTTATGATAAATATTGTTTAATACCAATGTTCTTGTTTGACCAAAAAATGATTGAATCCTAATAATCTGTATAGTAAGGAAAATTTCTTTGAACTAGTAACTGTTTATAGTATTTCTTTTATGGAGGGAAGAGGATAATGATCCTTTAATGAAGCTTTATTTAAAACATTAAAATAAAGATAGAGTTGAATTGTTCCATTTTTCTTCTTGATTGGTACCAAATAAGATACCAAGTAGAATGTTTGATTAGAAAATCAATCTTTGAATTCATTATTTTGGCAAGTTCTTGTTTCATTTAAGGTTAAATACTTAACTTAAGTAGTCTTTGATTTTGTTTAATTAGTTTTGGGTCTAGCAAGAACTCAATATTATTCTAAATTACGTTCTTATCATTTTTATTTAGTTCTTCATAGTTCCATGCAATAACCCTATCATATTTCTCACATAAATGAATTAAGATGGTTACCTCTCCTTGGATATAGACCTTTTTTACTTTGACCCATTTACCTATAAAAATTAATTCTAACATCTATTACATGATATTTGGGTCGAGGTTAGTGTAAAACCATTGTGATCATTATGATTGTGGTTATTTTTTGTTATTTTACTTCATTTATACTTTGGGTAGTAACATTTAATATCTTTAATTTATTTTATTTGATCAATTTAGAGAAATCGAAAGAGCCATAGAGATTAGTTGTGAGGGATTTATGTTGTGGTATTTTAATTGACAGGTTTTGTGTATGCATATAGATATTCTTTGGTATTAGATGATAATGATGATATTTTATACACTTCTATGTCAATGCTATTGTTGTTGGAATTTTGGATGCCTTCATTATTTTTTGATTAGACATTAAAAATCTAGTGGCGGTTTCAAGTTGTATATGTGTCCTTTATTGTATCATTGAGGTATTGTTTATTTCTACTATTGGGATCTAAGAACACTGAGAGGGGGGGGGGGGGTGGTGAATCAGTTGTCTATTAATTACAACCCAAATATAACTTAATCAAACTTGATACTTAATACCAGTAAACCAAACTTAATGTCAGTTGACAGATTAGTAGTTAATATTAATATCAATGAAACTCAATGCACAAAATAGAAAGAGAAACCACACCCACAACACATAAAACATAGATTTGTACGTGGAAACCCTGTAAGGGGAAAAACCATAGTGGTAAACCTTACCCATAATCAAATGATACTACTACAGATAGTATGTGTATACAAATGGGGTTTGCACATGCAGAAAGGCCAACCGCCTAGAGCTCACTGCTCAATCACAAAATAGGAGTCACACTGAATACAATTGGATGGTTAAATCCAATGATAATGTACTGCTCAAAGTAGCATCTCCAATGCTGGATTCAGTACCAATTAAGCTCTGATAATCACCTTCAAACCTTCCTTGAACATTCTCTATGGTCTACTCATATGATCTTCAATATTTCCACATACCATGATATAATACCATATATTGTATACCATTATCTTCCTATTACATAATCTCACAAATGAGATCTTACATATATACCAAAACCTAAGACCAAATGTGTAGGTCAGCTTAATAAGAATATTACAATTAAATCAATTACAAATAAGTCAAGATGTGATGCATCATGTCAGCTCAATACATTTATAACAATATCCAATTAATAAATTATCTCCATAATGTGTCATGCTAATCTGGAATAGATAATGCATGTCAGCCCATAGCCTAGACCAATTTCCTAGTAACAAAAAACATGTCAACCCGATTCGACTAATAGCCAAAATGCCAAAATACCAAAACCAAGTATCCAAACCATGCCTTTGACATAACCAAGTGATCTCCAAATGGTAACAAGTCATCCTCAGTACCGGTGAATAATATAACCTATCATTGAACAATATATCGGTGACTATGCATAAGTCACCGAACTTGTCGGTGAACATAATGTGATGGTTCAACATAAACAAAGATCTCAAGAAGGATAAGTGTTGACAATAATGACAAAACTAATGCAACACATCCATAATACCAACAATCTCCCCCTTTGGCATTGATAGAAATACAAGATGGAAAAACATCTAAGTGCCAAAACAGAATGCCGAAAACCAACAATCTCTAGAATAGATCAATACCAGAAATTAAAATACAAATGTAGAGAGCATATATCTCTCCCCCAATGAATAATCTCTCCCCATAGGATAATATTTCCTAAATACAAGGTTTTTCCATAGATATCTCTCCCCCTTTGACATCAAATAGCAAAGCAATATAAATACCAGATCATACAACCAATTCATAGAACCAATTACAATAACCAATTGTTATAACCAACTAATCCCCCTGAGAAGTAGCTCTCCTCCATCAAAGCTGGAAAAAGGTTTCTCTGTAAATTCTGTTAGTCTGATGCCATTCTCCAATTGTCTAAGTATCTACTGGTGAGGGTATTGCCCCAAGCTACTCTCTGAGATATTCAAAAGTTTCCTTAGGCAAAGGCTTAGTAAAGATATCTATAATCTGCTCTTTAGTATTCACATAAACCAGTTTCACTTCTTTTTCTTCAACATTCTCTTTCAAAAAATTGAATTTTATAGAAACATGTTTAGTTTTAGAGTGAAATACTAGATTCTTAGATATATCAATTGATTCCATATTATCACAGTAAATAATTATACATTGTTTTCATTTTACCTTTATGTCCTTCAACATTTGTTTAATCCATAATACCTGAGTACAATTAGTTGCTGCTACAACATATTCTGATTTTGTTGTTGATAATGATGTACAACTTTGTTTCTTGCTCAATCATGAAATCAATCTGTTACCAAGAAAGAATGCTCTGCCAGTGGTGCTCTTTCTCTCATCTACATCTCCAGCCCAATTAGCATCAGTATATGCACATAAATCAAAATTTTCATCTTTAGGATACCATAAACCAATATTTGTTGTGCCTTGTAGATACCGAAAAATCCTTTTCACTACCGATTCATGATTTTCCTTAGGATTACTCTGAAATCTTGAAACAATACATACCACATTCATAATATCAGGTCTTGTTTGTGTCAAATACAGTAAACCACCAATCATAAATTTATATCTTGTTGGATTAATAGGTGTTGAATCATCTTTCAATGATAGTTTATCAGTTGTAGTCATAGGAGTACTTGCTGGTTTAGAGTTTTCCATACAAAATTTCTTTAGTAGTTCCTTCAAGTACTTAGATTGACATATGAATATACCTTTATCAGTATGTGAAATCTACAATCCTAAAAAGAATTTTATCTCCCCAATCATAGACATTTCAAATTCTTCCTGCATCTTATTAGCAAACTCTTTACACAATCCATCTTCTCCTCCAAAAATGATATCATCAACAAAAACTTCAATAACCAAGATGTATTCATTAGTCACTTTGAAATATAAGTTGTTGTCAGTATTACCTTTAGAGTAACCAAGCTTCAAAAGGTATTTGTTCAATCTAGCCTACTAAGCTCTAGGAGCTTGCTTCAATCCATACAAGGCTTTCCTTAATCTGCAAGCCATATGTTTATCATTTGTCAATGAAAATCCATCAGGTTGTTCAATTTAAACATCCTCTTCAAGATCACCATTCAGAAATGCACATTTTACATCCATTTGATATACTTTATAGATCTTGTGAGCTACAAACACAAGAAACAATATGACTACCTCAATTATAGCTACTAGTGCAAAAGTCTCATTGTAATCAGTTCCCTCTTTCTGTGAATATCATTTACACACTAGTATTTCTTTATTTCTGATTACCTTACCATCTTCTTTTAGTTTATTTCTAAATACCCATTTAGTTCCAATTACATTTTTGTCTTTAGGTTGGGGAACCAATGTCCATGTATTGTTCTTTTCAATTTGTTCTTTTCAATTTATTCTAATTCATCTTCCATAGCTTTAATCCAATGTTATTTTTCACATGCCTCAATAACAGATACTGGTTCAATTTGAGAAATTAAATGTACCTCTTCATTTTCCAGTCTCCTTCTTTTCATTACACCTTGATACTTATTCCCAATTATCTAACTTTTAGAGTGATTTGGTCTTACATACCTGGGTGTGTTCACTTGCTACTATTCTTCAGTCACTGTAGAATTCTCTGATGATACTGGTGTGTCTGGATCCACATTCTGTACTGGTGCACTCTGTATAGGTTCATTTATGATCATCTCAACTATCGGTTTAGAATCTATAGACCTTGAATTTCCTCTATAGTGTTCATCTATCTTCACATTTGCACTCTCAATAATTTTCTACAATCTTTTATTAAAACATCTATATGCCTTGCTCTTAGACGAATAACTAATAAATATTCCTTCATCACTTCTAGGATCAAATTTACCAATATACTCATCTCTCTTAATATAACATTTACTTCCAAATATTCTGAAATATTTAAGAGTAAGAGTATTACCAAACCATAGTTCATAAGGGGTCTTACCGGTTTCACATTTGATGTGAACTCTGTTGAAAGTGTAAACCATTGTATTCACTACTTCTCTCCAATACACATGAGGTAGATTTGCTTCCAATATCATGCTTCTAGTTGTATCCAGAATAGTTATGTTCTTCCTTTCCACAATTCCATTCTGCTGAGGTGTGTGAGGTGCTGATAGTTGTCTTCTGATTCCATTCACTTCATAGAATGCATTAAACTCCTTAGATATAAATTCACCTCCTTGATCTGATCTCAAACATTTGATTTTCTTACTAGTTTCATTCTCTACCATTGCCTTGAATAGTTTTAATTTCCCAAAAGATTCTGATTTCTCCCTGAGAAAAGTAACCCAACACATTCTAGAATAATCATCAATGATTAGCATAAAGTATCTATCTCCCTGTAGACTTCTTGTTCTTACCGGACCACATAAGTTAGTATGGATTAAATCGAGAACATTATTGGATTTCTCATAAATACTTAAAATTTGTTCTAACTTGCTTTCCCATTTGACATTCCTTACATACTGAATTATGAGGTTTTACAATCTTAGGTAAATCCCTTACTGCTTTATTTGAACTAATCTTTACAATGCAATCAAAATTCACATGACAAAGTCTTTTATTCCATAACCAACTTTCATCAATATGTGCAATCAAGCGTGTCTTTTCTCTGTTATTCAAATAAAATATATTACCTCTAGTCGAATTACTAGTTGCAATCTCCAAACCAGTTCTATTCATGATTTTGCATTTACCATTCTTGAACTATAACTAAAATCCCTTTTCAACTAATTGACCAACACTCAAAAGATTATGCTTCAAACCTTCAACATAATAAACGTTGTTAGTATTGTACTTACCATCAAAAGATATAATGCCTTTTCCTTTGATCAAACAAGCTATATCATCCCCAAATCTTACTAGACCTCCATTGTATTCTTGAAAAGATAAGAATTTACTTTTATCACCATTCATATGATGTGAACATCTAGAATCTATAATCCATTCATCTTTTTCTTCAATTTTAGCTTCCAAGGCCTTCTCTATCGGTGGAACAGTAGGCGCCAGTTGATCTTTTATTGCAACAAAAGCCCATCCATTGTCTATCGGTTCCTCATCAAAATCATTATTAACTCCTTCGTCACTATAGTAGCATGATTTGTCTCTATTCTTCTAAAATTTGTATCTCTGATATTCAGGGTTAGGCTTATATGTTATTTTAGCTTCTTCTCTCAATCTTACATGTCTATTAGGGCATCTAGATGCCATATGACCAACTTTATTGCAATTAAAACATTTAAATGGTTCTTTACCTTCATACTTACTTCCAATAGGACCTTTAGGCATTTTCCTTGCAAATAGTGCTTCAAGTTATTCCAATTCTTCATTTTCCTTTCTAATATCTTCAAGTTCTCTTGCATAAAGTTCTTTCCAATTAGATTTGTTAGATGATGATGATGTTGCAGATGATGATGCTTTGAAGGCTAAATCTATCTTTTTTTTAAGCAAGCACTTTTGACTGGAGCTACTAGCCAGTGAGATCACGAGGAGGACCTCATCTCTGAACCAAGGGTCAAGGCATCCTCTTTTTAAAGCATCCTACACAGCCTGAGAGCACAACTATCAATTTCCTAGCCAATGAACAAAGAAATCAACTAGCGAGCAACGTGGGGACCAAGAGCACGCTCCAAATTTATCAATCACTCCTCGGCGTGCACCAACAACGAACCTCTCTGACCAAAGCAAAAAATTGTTTGCCAAGTCAGTAGACTAGTGTAGTGAGAGATGGAATGGTGAGGGTAGAGAGGGGCCAAGCCCCATACATCAAACTCACAACCTCCATTGTGGGAGGCTCATAGTTGTACTGTTGTGCTATGGGGTGAACCCCAAGGCTAAATCTGTCTTAATTGTAGCAACAAGACCAAATTCCTCAAGCTCAAATGCTGAAAATTTTCCAACCAAGGTATCTCTAGATACTGATGTATTAGGCATTGTTCTCAACTCATTAATAGCAGTTACTTTTATTGTATATGTTGGTGGAAAATCTCTTAAAACTTTTGAAACAATTTTATCTTCACTCAAGGATCCTCCACAACATTGTAATCCCAAAACAATTTCATTAACCCTTTCCATAAAAGAAAAAATTCTTTCATCTTCTTCCATTTTCATATTTTCATACCTGACCTGGAAGCATTCCAGTTTTGCAATTTTGATAGTGGTATCTCCTTCATTCAATGTCTCTAATTTATCCCAAATAGATTTAGCAGTAGATCGGTCTAGTAATCCCATGATTTGCTGAGCTGACAAGGTGCTCAAAAGTGTTCTCTTGCTTTGTAATCATTCTCTTGACCCTTACCTAATGTTGGTGGACTAGGCTAATTCAGTGTAGGACCAACAGAGCCATTCTTTTTAACATCCCATATGTCTCTTCCAATGCAATTCGGATGTGTCTCCATTCTAATCTTCCATATACCATAGTTGGTTCCATCAAGTTTCAGACTGTCCTTCCTAAAAACGTTTATTGCCATAGAATCTCCTCAAGTTGTTAAACTTTTGCAAAAAGAGGACTTGGCTCTGATACCAATTGTTAGGACCCGAAGGCAACTAAGAGGGGGGGGTGAATCAATTATCTATTAATTACAACCCAAATATAACTTAATCAAACTTAATACTTAATACTGGTAAACCAAATTTAATTTCGGTTAACAGATTAGCAGTTAATATTAATACCGATGAAAAACAATGCATAAAACAGAAAGAGAAACAACATCCACAACACATAACACAAAGATTTGTACTTGGAAACCCTATAAGAGGAAAAACCACGGTGGGAAACCTTACCCACAATTAGATGATACTACTACAGATAGTATGTGTATACAAATGGGGTTTGCACATGTAGAAAGGCCAACCGCCTAGAGATCATTGTTCAATCACAAAATAGGAGTCACATTAATTACAATTAGATGGTTAAATCCAATGATAATGTACTTCTCAAAGTAGCATCTCCAATGATGGATTCAGTACTGATTAAGCTCTGATAATCACCTTCAAACCTTCCTTGAACCTTCTCTATGGTCTACTCATATGATCTTTAATATTTGCACATACCATGATATAATACCATATACCATATACCGTTATCTTCCTATTACATTATCTCACAACTGAGATCTTGCATATATACCAAAACCTAAGACCAAATGTGTAGGTCGACTTACTAATAATATTACAATTAAATCAATTACAAATAAGTCAAGATGTGATGCATCATGTTGGCTCAATACATTTATAACAATATCCAATTAATAAATCATCTCCATAATGTGTCGTGCTGATCTGGAATAGAAAATGCATGTCGCTCCATAACCTAGACCAATTTACTAGTAACAACAAACATGTCAACCTGATTAGACCAATAACTAAAATACCAAAATCAAGTATCCAAACCATATCTTCGACATAACCAAGTGATCTCTAGATGGTAACAAATCATCCTCAGTGTTGGTGAACAATATACTAGTGATTGTGCATAAGTCACTGAACTTTCTAGTGAACATAATGTGTTAGTTCAACATAACCAAATATCTCCAGAAGGATAAGTGTTGACATCAATGACAAAACTAATGCAACACATACATAATACCAACAAATCAGTGTTATGCCAGAATGAACATTTTTTAACCTTTTAGACCACACATATATATACCAGTAAACAAATAAGCATATAACAAGAAACAATAAGCCATCCACATAAATGAACACCATAACACACAAAGTTTATATGTGGAAAACCTCAATGATGAAAAAACACGGTAGGATTTGTGACTCACAATATCAGTTCATTGGCCATATGAAAAGATATTACATATAATAGGGGCCTACACTTGCAGGAAGCCACATTGCCTAGAACATACTACTCATCACTAAAGAGCCTCACTGATTACAAGCTTTCTTCCAAAGTAGATTACTGAAAATGAACTCAAGGATGCATCTACTATGCCAAATAGAGCTCTAGTTCTGGTTATGCTCTGTATTGGTTCATAAACTCTGAACTGCTACCAATATCCCTTCTCCTCCAAGAATGCTTTCCAATCTATCTACAGATTGTATGATATAGTATTTGCATATAAAATGATCTCCATACATATATTTCACATCATACAGTTCTACTATATTTTCCTATATCCACACATATAATATATCTTTCTCTATTACAAAAATAACCTAGTAGACTAACCTATACACCTATTACAAATGATATGCCTTATGTCAGATTATAATACATTTACAAAAAAGTCAGCCTTGACAATAATAATTACAAAATGATTTAGGTAAATCCTCCTTGATGCCGACTTCCAAAGAAGTGTTGATGTCCGTGCCGGTGTCGGTGTCGGTGTGGTCCTAAATTCTCCAAAGCTGGTATTTGTCGGTATATGTTTGCTAGTGATAGTTTATGACTTCCATCATATCTTGTTGCCATCAATGACAACAAAATTAATCCAATGAGTTTTAATTGCCAACAATCTCCCCCTTTGGCATTGGTGGCAACACTCATGAGAAAAATGGATTCCCTGCCGATATGCTCCCCTTGAGCAATACACTCTATCTGAAATGTGTTTTTTTGATATTTTTCACATATGAACATACTCCCCCTTTGACATTAATGCCAAAAACTGGTGAAATAATTGAAAGAATAAAAGAATACTTATAGTTTCACTGGAGATTTGTCATCTTCAGGATTTCTAGGTATGCCTTTTGCAATTACTGAAGATATGTATGATAGTTCTGATACTTAATGTAAGTACAAATGCCAAGCTAGCAAGATGAGAGGGGGGGGGGGGGGTTGAATCATACAAACTTAATCTTCCATAAAAACAATAGATTCAACCTCGATAACATATACTTCAATAATATAACCAAAACTACTAAACATGTAGACTCATAAGCATATAAACATCATAACACTCATAACACAAGATTTAATGTGGAAACCCAAATAGGGAAAAACCACTGTGGGATTTCGGACCCACTAAGAAATATAATCTTCTAGAGTACACTTAGTTAAAAGCAAATCCTGTTAAAGATTACAAACACATTGCTAGATGTGACCCGGTTAAGGGATTTCCCTCAGATCTATTAGGATCTTCACCTTGTTAGAGGTGACCTTGTTAAACGATTTCAAACACTCAATCAAAATGTCACCTTGCTAGAGGGTTTTACAAATAAGACTGTTAAGTCCACTCGGTTAAAAGATTTTCTATCACTTCAAAAAATAACAGTAATAAAAATCTATGTGCAACTTCACATCTAAAATGCTAAAGTAGATTCTTATTTGCTCAATACAATCTAGTCATAGGACTTATCTTGTCCCTCTGTTGGGCTCTATACTCTATTATTCAAACAGATCTTCAAGCTTCTATGCTCGGTAATCACTATGTAGCATCCTTGTGCATACACTTGCCTGCATGCATTGTTTATCAACAGTTCCTTATTTATAAACAATTTGCTAACCGCTTAATCTCCTTCATCACATATCCCATGATCAATCATAGCCATCAGATCTTCAAACTTGACTAGGTTCAATGTATCCCTCGATCTGAAAATGTTTTACCTCACCTTGAAACTTGTGCTAAGGTATTGCGGTTCAATCTGCACTATAGATCTTCCTGTCGATCTTCCATTGCCATAGATTCTTAAAAAACTTCATGCATGACATACCAATCATTTAATCAATTCCAGCTCATCTGTAATGCCCCTACCCTAGTCAGCCTTGTAAAACCTGTTTGTCCTTAGTTGACTTCCTATGTGGCATTTTTGAATGGTTGATTTACCACGATGTAATGTTGTAGATTAGATAATATAAATAATTGTGCATGCCTATTATTGTGCTTTTGCATCGATTCTTGTGTAAATGTAATTATTCCCTAATTCTTGTTATAAATCTTGAGCTAATGCATTCATTGAATATGTATAGATATGTATGCTTGCGTGATTCATGTTTGCTGGAGATTGCAAGTACTATATCGCCTTGGTGCGGGGTTCATCTCCTTCAGGATTCACAGGGTTGAGTATACCTCCTTCATCCTTAGAATTCAGATTAGGTGGCCATAAAACTCTCATCTTGCCTTAGCCATGATCAGGTGAGCATCATCCGTAGGGTTCCTTTGTCATTTGGGCTGTGTGTCGTGTGATTGGTGGACTTTCTTGGTTTGTGTGCCTTGCATGTGGAAAATGGAGTATTTTATCCTAAGTATTTAATTCAATTTAACGTGTGGATGTACGCATTAGTAATTGAGAAATTTAAAATAGATAGTTTTCTTTTATAGGATTAATCATTAATTTAAGAGATCACTTTATTTATAATTGTAGCAAGCTTAAGTATGTAATTTGAATTAATGTTTTCATTTATGCATTAGTAGTTGAGAAATCAAAATAAATTAATCATTAATTAAAAGGATCGCTTTATTTAGGTTGTAGCGAATTTAATTTAATAGTTAGTTTTAAATAATTAATTTAATTAGTTATGCATTTTTTTTAAAAAAGGAAATATTTAAAGTTATTTGAAATATAATTAATTTAACCACTTTTGCATTTTGGAAAAGAAAAGGGTGAATTTTATTATTTAAAGAAAATCATTTATAATTTGTAAAGTTTGATATAGTGTAAAAGATTGAGTTTGGAAATTAATTTAATTTAAATACTTTACCCTTGTCAATAGTTCGAAATATAAATGTTGGCTTAATTAATATTGAGAAAATTAAAATTAAGATTAAATAAGATAGAAGTATATGAATTAGAAAATCAAGTTAAAATAATTTAAAAGTTGAAAAGAATTATTATTTCTTTTTATTTTAAAAAGGGCTTAAATTTCGAAATTAGAAATTAAGTCAAAATTGGTTCCCATTTAAGCTAGGTTGAAAAATATTGTGGGAGGGTTGTTGAATTTTTGGAAAAGAAAAATATGGGGATAGAGATTTGGGGATTTTTTTCTACGGCTGTAGGTTGGGCTCTTCTTCAAAATTCTTGCCAGGAATGCTAAAGGAGGTAGGTTTCTTGTTTATCTTTTATTTCATTGTAAATCAAAAGAAAATGTGGTTGGTTCTTCCTCATGAATTTTTTTTTAATTTTTTTTTAAAGAAAGATAATCCATGGATGTTCTTAAAATTTGAGTTCTAGTTTTGAAAATATTGGTGGATATTGGATCAAGAATGTTTGTATGGTTTTGTGATTTAGCAAATCTTGCCCATTTGAAAGTTATTGGGTTTTTGGGAAAATCATGAACTTGCTGGGAAAATTTTCCCATTTGGTTGTTTTGAACATTCTGAAAAAAAATTAAAAAAATATAAATATCTGTGGCTGTGATCGAGATTTGGTTTTTAGATGGGTATTATTCTAGTTTATTTTGGGTATTGATCTTAAATAAGATCTTATGTTTTATTTTATTAAATCGAAATGTTTTAATTTAGAAAAATTCAAAAACATTGGTTTTATAAAATTGAAATTTAAGAAAGAAAAAAAAAGAAGAGAAAAAATAAATAAATAAAAAGTATTGGGGTTAGGGTTTGGCGGGCGGAGGAATCGAAGCTTGGCTCGCGCCACTACCCCCTTTCCCCCCGCTTTTTCCCTTCCTCCCGCGGTGGTTCTGCAGGGTCCTGCACCTCGGAGGCCATAGGGACCTGCATCCGTAGTGGCCATAGGAGCCTCTGTGCCCGTAGCGGTGGCCACACGGGGGAGCTGCAGCCCTCTCCCATGAAGGGAGGTGGGTCCCACAGTAACTCCCCGTGACTTCTCTTTGTGTTTTTTTTTTTTTTTTTAAGTTTTTAATTTATATTTTCTTTTAAAGAAAATTTAACAATCATTTTTATATAATGTAATTTAAAAAAAAAAAAAAAATTCATATTATTTCTTTTAGTGATTAAATATTATTATTATATAGTTTATTAACAAGGGTTAATAAACATATACTATTTAATATTAAGTTTGAAATCTATGATTTTATTTAGTTTGTTTATATATATATATATATATTTTTTAAATGAGATTAATATATATATTTTAATAATAATAATTAAATGAAAATCATGTATTATCAAATTATTAATTGATTGTATTTTTTTATCTAGGGGCTATTAATTATAGAATGATTAATATTGAAGTTGGGAACCTGTTTAAATGAGGGAAGACTCTTTTGGAAATAGATAGAATAACTCGCTTTTATCGAAGATTTATGAAATAAATCATATTGATTATTCGAAGATGTTTAAATTCATATATTATCCAAAGTGCATATTATTTTTGGATTTAGATGTTATAGGACATATGGGAAATTTAGAAAGGGATTACTAAAGTATAGGAGTAAATGGAAAATGGGATATTTAACATTGGTCATTCTGAAAACTCAAATGATATGCTATTGAAATGTTAAAAAATTAATAATGCATCAATTTGAACATGGATAAGTTAATGATAACCTCATTAGAAAAACAAATGGTTTAGTTACGACCTCCTTCGGTTTGGTGACATAGACAAGAGGAATATGGCAAGATCAAATTTATGTATTTATTGACCGAAGTGGTTGTTGTATAGTGGTTGTGTTTCGCCTAAATGGCAGAGATGTAATAGACTTGAAAACTTATGTAATCCTAACTAGATTAAATGCCAGAGGGGTCTTGCAGTTGAGCAGACCCGGAGATGTATCCCTATAGGGGTGAACTCCGAGATCATATCTATGTTATGCGATGCTTTTGTTTTCTCCTATTTCATACTTAGAGCTAGCATCTATGGTTGCATTTTGTATGTGTATAATGAGAATTTAATGAAGTTATTTCTTGAATGCATGAATATAGTCATCTTGTTAAAAGTAGTAATTAGGGTCATAAAAGTTTGTAGATATGATTATGGAAAATATTTTGTTAATGTTAATGAAAAGAAGTAAGCATGGAAAGAAACTCGCTAGGTTACAAATACTGGATTAACTTGTTATAAAGCTTGAAATTTGAATGTATTGAATGGGTAACAAATATTGGATTAATGTCATAATATCTAAATTGAAAACTAATGGATGAACCTCACTCAGCTACTTACCGTATTATCTCAATAAATGAACGCCATCATGTTAGCTATATTTCACTTTATTGGATGAATTTATTTAGTTGTTTACATTTTATTCTAAACAAATAAACCTCACCAAATTAGTTTTATAATTGGATGAACTCAAATTGGTTATCCTCATTATAACCTTAATAAATGATCTTCATCATAATAGCTATAATCGAACTAACATGGGAGAACTCATTTAGTTGTTATACCTTAATCATAGCAAATGTATTACTGCACATTAACTTTATTTTAACTAAAATGAGTGAACTCATTAAGTTACCTATATCTTAACCCTAATGGATGATCTTCATAGACTATTTACATTTTATCCTCTATAAATGAACTACGACTTATTAGTTGGTTATGTTAAAACCCAAATGAAGGAACCTCGCTTTATTGTTTACATCCTAATTGTTAATGAATGAATTTCATCTTATTAGCCATACTTTTAACTATAAAGGATGATCTCATTTGTGGTTGGTTACTTTTAAACCTAAATGAATGAACTTCATTATATTAGTCGTATTGTATCTAAAATGGATGGACTCATCAAGTTAACCCTACTTAAACCTTAATGGGTGAATACTTAAGTTAATTATGTTTAAACTTCATTGAGTAAATATCCTCTTGTTAGCCTCATCCCCAATCATAATAGATGAAATGCTTCCTAAATTCTAAAATTTCAATTCATCAAATGTAACATATCCATGTCTTAAGCATTAACTCGTAATTAATTTATCCAGCTTAATTGGATCAATTGTCGCGAGTTGAGTTAGGTGTAAGGTTACGTAATCACGTTGGGAAACTCCTTAGGTTCGTTTAGTCTTTCGTTGTTTTATCTAAGCTTTAGATAACTCCAAATTATCTTAATGTTGTGACTTACTATTAACACTCTTATTATTATTATATAAAAAAAAATATTTACACTCTGTTTGAGTGTTTTAGCTTTAACCCTTCGGGGTTTCCTGGCGGGGCATTACACTTGGTATCAGAGCCCATGTTGCAACACTGGGATCTCTGGTTTCACTTGTGCCCTTAGTTGGTGTGTGGTGTGTTGACCTTATGTTGAATGCTTGTCCTCCTTGATGAGTGAGTGTGATTGAACAAACCCTACTTGTGTGTAATGCGTGTGTTCACACCTTGTTTCCACCTTCTTGATGTGGGTGTTTTGGAATGATTATAGGTGCTTTGTCTGCTTATTGAGGTCTTGGTCTGTGATTTCTCTTATTCTGAAAGGGAGTCATATGTACCTTCATTCTTGGTTTGTTTAACTCTTTTGGCTAATCCATCTGGGTTGGTTGGTATTGTCTTGAATTTAAAAGTACGAAATGTGCTTGTTATGGTTATGATCTATCTTAGTGTTGTCCACTTGAAGGACTAGTATGACAAATATTAAATGCTTATTATGTAGTAAATTAAATGACTATGGCCCTTCCTCCTCTCTCTCTCTAGAGATTAAAAATGTTCTGATATGGGTAATTATCTCTTATTTAAGTTTTCTTATTGCAAGAGAAAGGATGATATTTCTTGAGCCCTTGTGTGAGCCTTATAATGCTTATGTGTTTTAGATTGTGAAAGGGATTTGGTTTGGAAGTTAATTTGGGTTAATGATAGAAAATTGTATATTTACATTAAGGATTCTCCATGTGCTTTGTAGGAGTAATATAATAAAGTCCAATTTAGGTAAGGTGCATTAATATGTGCATAGCTGATCTTGTGAAAATTGCTTTGTTGTGAAAGAAGTACCAAAAGAGAACATGTTACAGTAGCTGCGAGAGTGTGTTAGTTTGTTCCACAAAAGGTTGTTTTATGTGGTCTTCAAACCAGTTGATTTAGGACCTATTTTAGTAATTTACCATTTAACTTGCTTTGGATATAGATAATTGTCTTATTGTGTTTAGAAAGAGCAAATGAAAGACTTGTTAATTTGTATGCATTAATGTGTAATATCTAGTAGATAGCTCCTCATTTACCTTCTTGATGTATTATGAATTTTCAATGTTAGGTTTGATGTATTATTATATTGTATTACGAATAGTGAGTGTTCTCAAGAGGACTTGTATTACCAAAAAATTGTTTATCATGATTTCTTGTTCGGAAAACTAGAACATTATATTGCAACAACAATAATTGGAAATGTCATGCTAGGTTGTTTTGGCACCCTCCTAAAAGATAGCGAAATGAAAACCGTGCAACTAAAATGATAGACTTATATCTGAGCATATAGTATGACCTTGTAGATCTTGTGTATTTGTAGGAAAAAGATGATTTTTCCAACTCTCTTCCTCCTCTTGACTAAAATATAAGGTTGTTGTTTTTGAAATGCTATTAAGAATGTAGTGAATTAAGAAGAATTTTTATAACGCATATGAAATTGTATGTTTGCTTTGGCTTCTAATTGAATGAAGAAAATTTTCACCTTGGAAAAGAAAATTGCATAGTTAGTAATGTGAATGAAAATGCTTAGTGGAATTTGAGAAAGATATCGAAATGATGTTATTTCCTTGTGTAAATTTGAATTGTTAAGAATTTCATAATGTGTATCTAGAGTAAACTTTATTTAGAGATTCATGTGTAAAGCATAATCAAAACTTCCCTTAAGTAGATGTTAGCGTAGTGTAAAGTACTCCCCATAAATGTGACTAAACTAGTAATGGTGCTATTCCTTGTGTGTTGTAAGAAACCCGTACTTGTTATGTGTGCCCATGGGATGGTGAAGTAATCAACCATGGAGGATATGTTTTCTTATGAGTATGGGGAAACCATACTTATTTATGTGATGATGCATATTTGTTCCCTTACTAAGTGCCAACCCACTTGTTGTTGATAAGTCAGTATGTGAAGGGGTAGTATTAGGAGTCACCATTCCTTGAATAGTATGAACAGCGTATGAGTAATGTCGACGCAAAGCGACTTTAGCTTCCCTATATCAAGGAAAAATATAGTTATATAATGAAACTGTATTATAGGTGTACTCAATACTTTCCCTTGTGATGAACTGATTTATGAGGTTCATGTGTGCCATCCTAATTCCGATCCCTTATTTTGAGCATATAGATGACAGTTCGTGAGCATATTGATGGATTTTATTGGAGCATCTTTTTCCTTGTCTTCATGAGAGGTGTGTTATTTTTCTTACATGAGTTGCCAATTGACTAGTGTTGGTAGGCTTATGGGCAGACCTTAGCCATGTATACCTCTGGCTTACGGCGGGTATCCTGAGAGGAACATCGCTATGTGGGGTGTGACCTGCATGAGCCTTATCCATGAGGTACATTGCCATGCGGGATACATCCATTGCATGCCCTTTCCACTTGGATTATTGCCATGCCATGTTGAGACACAATGTGGGATGTAGTAGACATTGCCATGCAGCCTACTGATAGGTATAGGGTAGAGCCATGCCGCGTGACGATGTGATGTGGGGTGATGTCGAGGTGTACACTGTCATGCCATGCAGATGTGTGACTTGGCCACACCACATGATGAGCTACTGTGATAGCTAGATGATTGTTCCTTCCTTCCTCATTGGTGGCTAGCTGCTAGTCATGTAGTGATGTAATGTGAACTTATGACTTTCTTTTATTTATTTCCTTGTGGGCCAGCAATTTATTTTATTTTGACCTTGAAATCTTAGCCATGATCTTGCAATCTTGATCTTACTTGATTTGATGTTGCAATTCTAGAAATTATTTTACTGCCTTACTGTTGGAATTGACGATTATTATCTTTAGTCTTCTATACTTGGGTGGCTAAACTGGTTTATCCTTACTGTTTTCATAAGTTGGTCTTGTGTTGCAATGTGAATTCCTCTCCAAGAATGTAGGAGACGGTCTTAGATGAGTGTATACGAGGAAGTAGATGTAGGGAACCTTGAGGATGGAGGTATGTGAGGCTGTGAGACAGCTAGGATCCACTACCTACCTATGAGTGGTGACTATCTCTTGGAGGCTAAACAACTTACACAACAAGGGATGTTCATGAGGGTCTTGTATGGAAGGTAGCACCGCTATGGTGTACCCTAGCACCATCAAGCCCTTGAGTGAGATGTGGATATTGATGATCATGTTATTTGTTCTGAGAGCAGGCATAGAGATGTTGATCATGCATGTTATCTTTGATCGAGCATTAGACATGCTCACATGTGGCCTTTTGTGTTGTGCAAACCAGGTATGTGGATGGTTATTATGTGTAATCATGGATTAAACGGTGTTCACTTGTCACTATGTTATGGGACATAGTCATTGGAAAAGTTCTTAAATGCCTAGAAGGTGTAAACAATTGAGTTATTTACATTGCTCTTATTTACTGAAAAGTTAACTTGGTTGTAGAAATTTATATTTGAAGCTAGTCCTATGCAATAAAGTTTTGTTAAAAGAGGTATGGGCAAAAGAATTTGATATTGATGGCATGTCTTCTTGTCATGTTTGATAGATGAGTATGATAACTGTGTCTATATCTTTTAATGCTTTAGTTTGGTGTAATGAAAGGAAGGAAAAATTCTAGTTTCTCCACTAAGATTGGGTGTAATTTCTAGAATATTTTAAGAAGTGTATGATTTTAGATGCTTTCTGTTAATAGATAATGACATTCGTAGAGGATTTATAAATAATGTTTTAAATTGTTGACAACATAGTTATTTGTGCAAACTAATAATTGTTAATTGAGTTTAAGGGCTAATATGTGTCATATGACTTCTGCTTAGCCTTGTGACTTCCATGAGTAAGTCAGAGCCTGGGGGGGAGAATGTAATGCCCCTACCCTAGTCGGCCTTGTAAAACCCGTTTGACCTTAGTTGACTTCCTATGTGGCATTCTTGAATGGTTGATTTACCGCGATGTAATGTTGTAGATTAGAAAATATAAACAATTGTGCATACCTATCATTGTGCTTTTGCATTGATTCTTGTGTAAATGTAATTATTCCCTAATTCTTGTTATAAATCTCGAGCTAATGCCTTCATTGAATATGTATAGATATGTATGCTTGCATGACTCATGTTTGTTGGAGATTGTAGGTACTATATCGCCTTGGTGTGGGGTTCATCTCCTTCAAGATTCACAGGGTTGAGTATACCTCCTTCATCCTTAGAATTCGGATTAGGTGGCCATAAAACTCTTGTCTTGCCTTAGCCATGATCAAGTGAGCGTCATCCGTAGGGTTCCTTTATCATTTGGGTTGCGTGTCATGTGATTGGTGGACTTTCTTGGTTTGTGTGCCTTGCGTGTGGAAAATGGAGTATTTTATCCTAAGTATTTAATTCAATTTAATGTGTGGATGTACGCATTAGTAATTGAGAAATTTAAAATAGATAGTTTTCTTTTATATGATTAATCGTTAATTTAAGAGGTCACTTTATTTATAATTGTAGCAAGCTTAAGTATGTAATTTGAATTAATGTGTTCATTTATGCATTAGTAGTTGAGAAATCAAAATAAATTAATCATTAATTAAAAGGATAGCTTTATTTAGGTTGTAGAGAATTTAATTTAATGGTTAGTTTTAATTAATGAATTTAATTAGGTATGCGTTTTAAAAAAAAAGGGAAATATTTAAAGTTATTTGAAATATAATTAATTTAACCACTTTTGCATTTTGGAAAAGAAAAGGGTGAATTTTATTATTTAAAGAAAATCATTTTTAATTTGTAAAGTTTGATATAGTGTAAAAGATTGAGTTTGGAAATTAATTTAATTTAAATACTTTACCCTTGTCAATAGTTCGAAATATAAATGTTGGCTTAATTAATATTGAGAAAATTAAAATTAAGATTAAATAAGAGAGAAGCATATGAATTAGAAAATCAAGTTAAAATAATTTAAAAGTTGAAAAGAATTATTATTTCTTTTTATTTTAAAAAGGGCTTAAATTTTGAAATTAGAAATTAGGTCAAAATTGGTTCCCATTTTAACCTAGGTTGAAAAATATTGTTGGGGGATTGAATTTTTTGAAAAGAAAAATATGGGGATGGAGATTTGGGGATTTTGGAAGGATAAATTTTTTTCTACAGCTGCAGGTTGGGCTCTTTTTCAAAATTCTTGCTAGGAATGCCAAAGGAGGTAGGTTTCTTGTTTATCTTTTATTTCATTGTAAATCAAAAGAAGATGTCGTTGGTTATTCCTCATGAAATTCTAGTTTTTTTAAAAAAAAAGAAAGATAATCCATGGATGTTCTTAAATTGAGTTCTAGTTTTGAAAATATTGGTGGATATTGGATCAAGAATGTTTATATGGTTTTGTGATTTAGCAAATCTTGCCCATTTGAAAGTTATTGGGTTTTTGGGAAAATCATGAACTTGTTGGAAAAATTTCCCCATTTGGTTGTTTTGAACATTCTAAAAACAAAATAAAAATATATACATATCTGTGGCTGTGACTGAGATTTGGTTTTTAGATGGGTATTATTCTAGTTTATTTTGGGTATTGATCTTAAATAAGATCTTATGTTTTATTTTATTAAATCCAAAAACGTTGGTTTTATAAAATCAAAATTTAAGAAAGAAAAAAAAAGAAGAGAAAAAAATAAATAAATAAAAAGTATTGGGGTTAGGGTTCGGCAGGCAGAGGAGTCGAAGCTCAGCTCGCATCACCGCCCCCTTTCCCCCCCTTTTTCCCTTCCTCCCGCGGTGGTTCCGCAGGGTCCCGCGTTGCGGAGGCCACAAGAACCTACGTCTGTGGAGGCTGCAGGGTTTCCTTGCATCCGCAGTGGCCATAAGAGCCTTTGCGCCTGCAGCGGCAGCCACAGGGGGGAGTTGCGGCCCTCTCCCATGAAGGGAGGTGGGTCCCACAGTGACTCCCTATGACTTCTCTTTGCGTTTATAGTTTCTTTTAAAGAAAATTTAACAATCATTTTTGTATAATGTAATTTTTGTTTAAAAAAAAAATTCATATTATTTCTTTTAGTGATTAAATATTATTATTATATAGTTTATTAACAAGGGTTAATAAACATATACTATTTAATATTAAGTTTGAAATCTATGATTTTATTCAGTTCATTTATTAATATAATATATATTTTTAAATGAGATTAATATATATATTTTAATAATAATAATTAAATAAAAATCATGTATTATCAAATTATTAATTGATTATATTTTATTATCCAGGGGCTATTAATTATATAATGATTAATATTGAAGTTCGGAACCTGTTTAAATGAGGGAAGACTCTTTTGGAAATAGATAGAATAACTTGCTTTTATTGGAGATTTATGAAATAAATCATATTGATTATTCGAAGATGTTTAAATTCATATATTATCCAAAGTGCATATTATTTTTGGATTTAAATGTTATAGGACATATGGGAAATTTAGAAAGGGATTACTAAAGTATAGGAGTAAATGGAAAATGGGATATTTAACATTGATCATTCTAAAAACTCAAATGATATGCTATTGAAATGCCAGAAAATTAATAATGCATCAATTTGAACATGGATAAGTTAATGATAACCTCATTAGAAAAATAAATGGTTTAGTTACAACCTCCTTCAGTTTAGTGACATAGACAAGAGGAATATGGCAAGATCAAATTTATGTGTTTATTGACCGAAGTGGTCATTGTATAGTGGTTGTGTTTTGCCTAAATGGCAGAGATGTAATAGACTTGAAAACTTATGTAATCCTAACTATATTAAATGCCAAAGGGGTCTTGTAGTTGAGCAAACCCAGAGATGTAGCCCTCTAGGAGTGAACTCTAAGATCATATTTGTGTTATGTGATGCTTTTGTTTTCTCCTATTTCATACTTAGAGCTAGCATCTATGGTTGCATTTTGTATGTGTATAATGAGAATTTCATGAAGTTATTTCTTGAATGCATGAATATAGTCATCTTGTTAAAAGTAGTAATTAGGGTCATAAAAGTTTGTAGATATGATTATGGAAAGTATTTTGTTAATGTTAATGAAAAGAAGTAAGCATGGAAAGAAACTCGCTAGGTTACAAATACTGGATTAACTTGTTATAAAGCTTGAAATTTGAACGTATTGAATGGGTAACAAATATTGGATTAATGTCATAATATCTAAATTGAAAACTAATGGATGAACCTCACTCAGCTACTTACCGTATTATCTCAATAAATGAACACCATCATGTTAGCTATATTTCACTTTATTGGATGAATTTATTTAGTTGTTTATGTTTTATTCTAAACAAATAAACCTCACCAAATTAGTTTTATAATTGGATGAACTCAAATTGGTTATCCTCATTATAACCTTAATAAATGATCTTCATCATAATAGCTATAATCGAACTAACATGGGAGAACTCATTTAGTTGTTATACCTTAATCATAGCAAATGTATTACTGGACATTAACTTTATTTTAACTAAAATGAGTGAACTCATTAAGTTACCTATATATTAACCCTAATGGATGATCTTCATAGACTATTTACATTTTATCCTCTATAAATGAACTACGACTTATTAGTTGGTTATGTTAAAACCCAAATGAAGGAACCTCACTTTATTGTTTACATCCTAATTGTTAATGAATGAATTTCATCTTATTAGCCATACTTTTAACTATAAAGGATGATCTCATTTGTGGTTGGTTACTTTTAAACCTAAATGAATGAACTTCGTTATATTAGTCGTATTGTATCTAAAATGGATGGACTCGTCAAGTTAACCCTACTTAAACCTTAATGGGTGAATTCTTAAGTTAATTATGTTTAAACTTCATTGAGTAAATATCCTCTTGTTAGCCTCATCCCCAATCATAATAGATGAAATGCTTCCTAAATTCTAAAATTTCAATTCATCAAACGTAACATATCCATGTCTTAAGCATTAACTCGTAATTAATTTATCCAGCTTAATTGGATCAATTGTCACGAGTTGAGTTAGGTGTAAGGTTACGTAATCACGTTGGGAAACTCGTTAGGTTCATTTAGTCTTCCATTGTGTTATCTAAGCTTTAGATAACTCCAAATTATCTTAATGTTGTGACTTACTATTAACACTCTTATTATTATTATAAAAAAAAAAAAAAATTACACTCCATTTGAGTGTTTTAGCTTTAACCCTTTGGGGTTTCCTGGCGGGGCATTACATCATCAGCTTCCTTCATTAAATAATGCTTTTAATCATTTAATGCATTCTGTTATAGCTCGGTTGCAACTCGGTAAATACTAAACTTCACTCGGTAGACATTTTGCCTTCATTAACCGATAGCGATAACCTTAGGGTTTATCGACTAGGTTCCTTGCTTGGTAATATAGTATAGTATTAACCTTACAATCAACAACATATGTAGGATATCAAAACAATCTAAACATCATGATCTCATCATTGTCTAACTTGGTAACAGTTTCCCATTGAATAACTTATTCCTCCCCTTATTCATCACATTCTTTCTGTGTCTTTTACTGACATCTTTATACTCATCAAATCATACTTCTTAAGATATGGCAACATCATACTGAATTAGAAAATCAATTTCTTGAAATCAATGAAAAAATAATAATATTAAGACAGTAAACATCCTTAATCAGTTATATCCATAATCATCAACAACCTTCTCAATATCCTAATTGAAATGCCAACAATCTCTTATTGTCTATTATAATGCCAACTATCTCCCCCTTTGGCATTGATGGCAAATCCAATTGATTTGACCTAATTGATTCAAATTGTTGTGAGATTCTGAAATGCTCTCCCACTATCATCAGACTTCTCCCCCATACAATAGTCTTCCGCCCCTTTGACAACAATGCCAAAAAGTAAAGAACTAAAACATGATTTCTTCCGCTGAGAAGTGAATTCCTTGTTGTTATGTGTCAACTCAGTCTCAGTCAGAGCATTATGTCTTCAATTCCTATTCCCTATATTTGTTTCCTACACACCTTTAGAAAACATCATAAAGTGTGTAAATAAGCATCAATCCACACATAATATTCTATAGATTCATCGAATTGATGTTTTCACTGAACTCAGTTAGTGAGTAGAAGATAGGGGTAGGACCCCTAACTTACTTATGAGATACTCAAAAGTGTCCCTTGGCAGTGGCTTGGTGAAGATATTTGCTATTTGTTCCTTTGTGCTAACATACTCCAACACCACTTTCTTCTCATGAGCTTCTTCTCTAAGATAATGATATTTGATAGAGATGTACTTTGTCTTAGAGTGCATAACAGGATTCTTTGAAATGTTAATGGCACTAGTATTATCATAGAATATAGTTACTGGCTCGGTAACTTTCTCATTTATACCTTCCAACAATTGTTTGATCCATGCTATATTTGTACAATTCAATGTTGCGGCAACATATTCAGCTTTTGTTGCTGATTGTGAAACACATCCTTGTTTCTTGCTAAGCCAACTCAGTAGTATTTCTCCTAAAAAGAAAGCTCCTCCACTTGTGCTTTTTCTATCATCAATGTTGCCTACCCAATCAGCATCAGTATAAACTTTTAAATCAAAATCATTTCCTTTCTGATATACTAAGCCATAATCCTCAATACCTTTCAAGTATCTGAAAATTCTCTTGATTGTTGTCATGCGTGTTTCCTTGGGATCTGCAGAAAATCTTGCAACTATACCTACTACATGTGCTATGTCTAGCCTGCTATGAACAACATATTGTAGCTTTCCAATCATGGATCAGTAAAGTGTCTCATCAAAAGATGCAGATTCATCATTCTTTGATAGTTTACAATTGGTAGTCATAGGAGTACTTACTAGTTTTGAGTCCTCTATTCCAAATTTCTTCCAGATTTCCTTTATGTACTTGGATTGAGTAATGAAAATCTCATCTTTCCTTTGCAGTATTTGTAAACCTATAAAATACTTTATCTCACCGATTAATGACATCTCAAATTATTTGCACATTTCATTACCAAAGTTTTTGCATAGAGAATCATTCCCACAAAATATAATATCATCAACAAATATGGCTGAGATCAGTATTCTATTTTCATCATTCTTCATGTACATATTGTTGTTTTCACTTTTTCTTATAAAACCAATCTTGATTAAATAAGAGTGCAATCTTTCATACCATACTCTAAGTGCTTGTTTCAAACCATTTAAAGCTTTGTTCAATTTACATACCTGATCTGTATTCTTGTCTTCAACAAATCCTTCAGGTTGTTCAATAAAAACTTCTTCTTCTAATATACCATTCAGAAATGCAGATTTGACATCCATATGATATACCTTGAAATTTTTGAAAGCAGCATATGCCAACAATGTTCTTACTCCTTCAAGTCTTGCCACAGGTGCAAACGTCTCACCATAATCAATTCCTTCTTCTTGAGCATATCCTTTGCAAACTAGTCTTGCTTTATTTCAAATGATCTCACCTTTTTCATTCAACTTGTTTCTAAAAATCCACTTTGTACTGATTACATTTTTGTCCTTCGGTCTTGTGACCAGTGTCCATGTGTCATTCTTTTTGATTTGATCAATCTCTTCTGTCATAGCATTTATCCAATCTTCACTATTAAATGCCTCTTTCACTATTCTCAGTTCAAATTTAGATATCAAACATGTGTTTTGTCTTAGTTTGTTCCTTGTCATCACTAGATCATCCTTATCTCCTATAATCTGACTTGATGCATGATTCCTTCTGACATACTTGGCTAATACAGGCTCGGTAGGCTTTGTATGATCTTCTTCATCACTCGGTAATTGGATATCTTCATTTTCTTCAGTAACTCTCTCGGTAAGACTTGTCAGTTGAACATAGACAAATTCTTCATAATCTTCTGGTTCTTTGGAGTTTCCTTCATCTTTTCTTTCTACAAATTCATCAATTTTCACATTTGCACTTTCTACTATTTTGTTAG